>NC_136069.1:462145994-462850994 GCF_964261635.1 Lissotriton helveticus | reverse complement strand
TCTCTTTGTCTACATCCTGATTTTAACCAAATATCTTTTTCTTCCTCACTTGCTTCCTCCTGTATCTGTTTTACCTCTTGCCAAGTCTCAACCACTGTGGTTAGCATTAAAGGACTTGAAACATGTTCAGATTTTCTGTCCCGATTTATAGATGCAAGTTTTTTAGCACAGTACTTAGCAATAGAGTCAACAAATCGGTTGCCTCTGTGACATAATCATCTCCTTTCTTGTGAGCTGAACATTTTACTACAGCAATTTTCTCAGGTAACTGGATTGCATCAATCAACATTTTCACAAACTCAGCATTTCTGATGGGGGATCCTGCAGAAGGTAAATTACCTCTTTGGGATCACAGTTGACCATAATCATGGACAACCCCAAAACCATACTGACTGTCAGTCACTATGGTGACTCTTAATTCTTTTCCCAGTTCACGTGCTTCAATCAAAGCAATCAACTCTGCTATTTGAGCAGAACGAATTCCTTTCAGACAAGATGCTTCCAGGACATCTGCCACTGTACATACAGCATAGGCAGCACTCAGAGCACCCTCATCTGTTCTCAGGCATGAACCATCTACAAACATTACATAATCAGATTCAGGCAATGGCTCATCCTTAATGTCAGGTCTTGGTTTAGTACAATACTCGAGAACATCCAGACACTTATGACCAACTTCATTTTTCACCTCCACATCCATGGCATCAGGTAACAAAGTAGATGGATTTACATTTACACATTGCGCTATTGTTACATTATCTGCACCCAGAATTACTCTTTCATACTGTGTCATCCTGTTATTTGTAAGGAACTGTGTCTTTGTCCTAGTGAGGAGAATTTCCACTGAATAAGGTACATATACCTTCAACGGGTATCCCATCACTATACCTTCACTCTGTTCCAGAGTCACACTTGTAGCAGCTACTGCTTTCAAACATCCTGGCAATGCTTTAGCAACTGAATCCAATACAGCTGAGAAATATGCAATTGGCTTTCTCAGTTTCCCATGTCTCTGACTCAGAACTAATAATGCACATCCCTCTTGTTCACTACAATACAGTTCAAACTCTTTCTCATAATCAGGCATACCCAATGCTGGTGCTTCACACAGAATGGTTTTTAGTTGTTCAAAAGCCTCCATTTCTGACTTGTTTAGCACTATGGGGTCTCTTACATCTGCTCTTGTCAATCTCTGCAATGGTTTTGCTATCAGGGACAATCCACTGATCCATTGTCAACAGTAACCTACCATTCCTAGGAACATTCTCACCTGTTTCAGAGTTTTAGGAGGTTTCATTCCCTGTATCATTCTGATTCTTTCTATGGTAACTTGTCTGATTCCTTGGGCAATCTTGTGACCTAGATACTGTACGTCTTTCTGACAGAACTGTAACTTTGATGGTGACACCTTATGTCTTCCTTCTGTCAAATGATTTAGTAATGTAATGGTATCTGAAACATATGTTTCCTTGGTTCTTGATGCTACCAACAGGTCATCAATATATTGAACCAATACTGAATTTCCAGGCATGTTCAAACTCTCCAATGACTTCTTTAACAGCTGATTGAAGATGGAGGGACTCTCAGTATACCCCTGAGGAATACGGCACCTTGCCAAAATACGGTCTCCAAACCGGAAAGCAAACATTGTCTGGCTATCTGGGTGTAATGGAACTGTGAAGAACACATTACATAGGTCAGTGACTGTATACCATTCTGCATCATGTGGAATTTGGTACAGGATCACTGCTGGATTTGGCACAATAGGACAGCATGGGACAACAACTTTATTAACTCTTCGTAAATCCTGCACTATCCTAAATGTTCCATTAGGCTTTTTCAATCCCATTATAGGTGAATTACATGGACTGCTTATTATTTCTCTCAAATCATTGTGTTTATCACCGGAGTTATTCCTTCAATTATTTCTGCTGTCAATTTATACTGAGGAATATTTGGGTAGCTCACTCCTTCTTTAACAGAAACTTTCACAGGATCCACACCTTTCATTAATCCAATATCCTCTCCTGTGAAATCCCTTTTTTTTTACTGTCTCCTTTAACTCACCAGGTATCTTTTCTTTGTCAAATACAGGAAACATACAATTTTGTTCTGAATATATCAGTGACATGGCGATTTTATACAATCTATCTTCATCTGGAGTTTGGAGTTCAATGCCATCTGGTGAACAGTAAATGGCACAGTTCATTTTGCATAGTATGTACCTTCCAAGTAGGTTAACAGGACTACTTTCACACACTACAAATCGATTCATATCTTTGAAATGTCCAATTTCCACTTCAACTGGTTCTGTCAGGGATGTTTTAATCTGTCTATTCGCTACGCCTACTGCATGGATGCTGTCTCCTGAGAGAGGAAGATTTTGAACTTCTACTGATCTAACAGTAGAACGGGTAGCACCTGTGTCCACTAGGAACGTCACATTTACATCATTCATCTTTCCATTCACAAAAGGACCAGATTGATCTACCTCTAGAGTTGCGCCAAGTACGAACTCTTCTCCCTCTCCTAGGCACCGTCAGTAGCTTTCATCTGACTCATTCCCAACTTCCTTCAGCCAATTCTGTGGACTCACATTCACTCTAGGTGATCTTGTTACCTGTTCTCCTCCGAAGAATCCTGTCTCCGCACTGTATTTCTGTAGATTTACACTGTGTGGAAGTGGTGGTTGTGGCACCTGACTCTGTAGGGTAATTACCTGTTGCTGTGGCGATGACTGCTGAATTACCTCATTCTGCACCTGTGGAGTCAATGATGTATTTTCGGGATTAACTCTTGGAGGCAACTTACACTCGTTCTTCCAATGCCCTAACCTGCCGCAATTGTGACATGGAATCAATTTCTTCGCCTCTTCCAAATTACCCATTCCTTTTCCTTTATTTAGGTTTCCTTTCATTTTTACCTGCCCTCCTTCATGACCTTTGTTCTCTAATTGAGCTACTTATTGTTCAGCCACTTTCACTTGTGCCCACATGGCTTTGTTTTTAAGCTTTCTTTGCTAACCTCAATCTCATCACTGCAATATTTCGCATGCCTCAACACTTCATCGACAGAACATGACTGTCAACCCATCAAGTTATGCCTGATCATATCCCCTATCTCTGGTCTTAACCCAAAGACAAAACGATACACAAAATGACTCATGTCCTTTCACTCAATTCCTCATATCCACTATACTGCTTAAACACTAGCAACAATCTTTCATAAAATGAATGTACTTATTCTTTAGGTTCTTGCAATGTCCTGTCAATCTTTACCCTATCTGTTTCTTTCAGAGGGATTTTATTCTTCAAGAATATTATTGCTTTTTCATATTTCCGCATTACCTCAGGTCCAGGAGCACCTGTTTTAGTATCTCTTGGATATTCTGCTGTAGTGTAGTTCCTATAGTCCCAATAGGCTCTGCGCATTGGAATAATATATTCAGCAGTGTAGACGTAGGACTGAGGTTAACTAGGTCTCTACTGACTATATTAGACTTAAGTTTTTGCCAGCGAGCTCAGAGGTCACTAGAAACTTTCTCGAATAAGCGAGGAGGAGTTTACCTCCCTGGATAGACAAGAAGGGATTAGCTTCTAACAACCATAAAACATGACAACTTTGCTCTCCCTGATTAAGAGTATATCTCTAGAGTCGTGTGAAAACAAAAGACAGCTATTTCACTCAGTCAAAGGTGCGTACTTAGTTTCACCAGATTGCAGAGAAAAGAGAGACGGGCGTTTTCAACAAAAGATATTATTTATTGAGCAGTCTTCTTCCTCATGCAAGAGAAATGAATTGCTACAATTGCAATACTTATAGTAAAGTAAAGTGCGTACAGTAAAAGCAGGATTATAAAATAATACTGTAAAAGCATTGATATGGTTTCTTAGCCATATGATACTTTAAAATAGATAAAATAGATACATACATATATACATTGACTAATCGTACTCAACTGGTGCTTCTAACTACGCCTACCCCGGTGTACCTGACCTAAGCCTAATACGTGGGAAGGAGTAAGTAAGTAGCAGTTTAAGTTAAGTTTGTTTTGCCAAGAATCTGACTCAAGAATTCTCTGTAAGGGTTTAGTCAGCTCAGTACCTGGGTAATGGAAAGCAGGAGATCTGGTATCTCTCTCTCAGGACTCGTTATCCCAGCAACCCGCGAGGGTAGGCTGGAAACGCCGGAGCTGGATTTCTCGGCAGGAGAAAACACAGCGTCTTTCTCAGCGCGTCAAAAGGGAGGGGCAGCGTCCGTGGGCTCTCGCATCAGCTGGGCTCTTCGGAAGTAGATAGCTGCTCTGCTCCAGGATTACCACCGTGTGTTTGCTTAAGGCAGCGTTGGTATATTTATATCTGAAAGGTGCCTGGGTTTGACGTAAGGTTGGACATAAGACGTCAATAAAGATGTCACTAAGAACTGCCCGTTCTTACAGTGCTTTACAGGAGTTCTCGGACGAAATCAAAACAAAGGCAATGGGGATTTCCCAGGTTGCTGGAGGCTTGGTTTGTTTAGAAAACTCGGTGTGCTTTCTAGGGGGCTGGAGGAGTAGGCTTGCTTAATGTGACAGCGTGTGCTACGATTGAATTATGGGTATGATTATTATGCCGTTGTATGGATATTATTGATTATAGCCGGACAAGGGCATAAAATAGGAATATCGATTCAGGTTCCTAGATAAACACACTACACCCACTCCACGAATTAATGTCCATCATTACTAAAAACTAAGCAATAGTAAACATATCCAAAGGTGTACGTGTATACCGATCCACCCCAAAATACATTTTTGCATTTGAAATGGAGTATGCGAAATACATGAAAATGATTATAGGTACGGTACGCGTTTCAAGCAGTGTAATCATTCAAAAAAAAGGATGCATATATATATTGGCATGAATGATTTGCGAAATTTACACATGAAATGGCTCTTAATACAGAAAAAAGGTGCGAGACCATTCCATCACATATAAATACAGTCATTTGTAAATATGCTAGAGGCTGAGGTAATATATTGTCTCTAGAGTTCCTAAAATAGAAGCTCTGTTCTCTAAGAATAGTTCTACTTCAAGCAGAGTATTTGTGCCAAAAAAAAGGTAAATATTTTGGAATTGGGGGAAAAAAAAAAATAATTTCGCTTTCAGGGGAGAGAGAAAAAATATAGTTCCAAATATGTTCAGTAGCTTTTGTTTATCAAAGCCGAAGGCTGAATTCAGAGTTCAGGGAACGCTGTGTACTAGTTTGCTTAAAAGTTATTCTTTTTGTTCGGGGGAAAACATCATTTCAGACAGACTTTCAAAAAAGCAGTTTACCGCTTCAGGTGAAAGTTCAACCAAGTTGGAAAATGCCGCAACTGTGCAGTCGTGAGAATGATTGCTATCATCGATGTATTGATCAGCATTGCTCACAGAAGGTCGTACCTGGTTGATGCTGCTCTCATCTTGCACTTCACTACCCTTTAATCGCAGTGGTTAAGTCTCAATGAATGCCGTCATCAGGGTGGGTAACCGCTGGGGACAACACGATGCATGAGCCGTTACAGGACTTAGCAAAGTATCTGTATCCAATGGTACTTCTGATTGTAGTGTAAGACAGACGTCCAACACGCATTCTTCTCCGCACAGCATACATCTTAACACAGGTAAGATACAATTCTGCTCTGTACTCGGGAGGAGCTACGCTAGCAACCAAGATGGCCGCATAAGCTCTCGGCTCCGCCGGCCTCCGCCAGTTGCTCACAAATCCTGACGATTATCCTGATTTCTCCCCAGACTCCAGTGCAGCTGATGTGTTCCTGACTCTGAAGGTGCATTTCCAACCTAGCCGGGTTGGAGTTGAATAACATCGGCTGCGGGACGTGGGTGGCGTCCGGTCTCCCGGAGTGGAGTGTTTCTTGTCCGTTTCGGATGGTGGACAGGTGGCAGTCTTATCTCGCAGCTATAGCAGCGTGACGCATTGGTTGCTGTGGTCGGGGATCCGCCGCCCGGAGGCCCCGTTGGGCTCCCGGGGTCGATGGGCTTGGTTCCTCGCTGGAGGCGACGATGTTGAGATAGCGCTTTTGAGAGTGCCTACAGTTGTCATCGGATTTGCCTGTGCCTGGTGCCCCGGAGTAGTCGACCTCCAGGGTTCAGAGACCTGCTTGGTCGCTTCGTGAGGGGCGATGGAGCGGGTGGAATGTATACCGTCGCTCCATACTGTAATGGCCGCCATTGGGGAGCTCCATTCACAGGTCACCGCCATCATCCAGAGGATGGTCGTAACGGTTGATAACATCTACCGGAGACCGGACTCCTACCCTTTGTTGGTTCTGGAACAAGCTGTATTTCCTGCGGAGCAAGAAGCGTCTGAGACGGAGGGCCCCGTGCTGAAGCCAGGTTTGGTATCTTTTGTCGACCCCCGAACGACTGCTAGCGAGCCCCGGACTATCGAATCTACATCATGCTTTATGCCGATACCGCCCCAGAAGGACATGGATGATCTTATATTTCGAAGCGAGTTCCCCAGTGACTGTAGGATTGTTACCTCACCCTTTCACTCCTGGATGATTCAAATACGCTCTAGCGATTTATCTTTGGTGGACGGTGGATATCGTTTGACTCTTAGACTTTGTGTACTATTCTCCTGGCCTCAATCCTTCCGTACTGACTTTGAACTTTCTCAACATTTTGATACTCTCATGGGGATGGCGGATCGAGCGGACAGGGCTTGCATGAAAAATCGCAGCGGCCAAGGTTGACTTTGACTGGATGGGTTTGAACAATTACTTCATTTGATACGGGATTGTAACCTATACTAGCGCGGGAGTTGGGTGGTTCGTCTACGCTCCCCCGTCTGATTTTAATCGTTGCATTGTATTATTCTGGATACGTGTAGGGGCGGGCTGCTACTGGCGGGGGGTAAGGGAGACCGGGGGCCTGTTTGATATTTCCTCCTCCACTCTTTCTTCTTCCTTGTTTTAGGTTTAGTTCCGGGGCGACAGGCACGCTGCTAGTGGGATGGGCCATAGCCATTGCAGGGGTGCAGGGTGGGGGGATTGGGGAGGGGTTTGTTATTTTGCCTTAGTTTAGTTCTATGGCCTTTTTTTTTCTTTCCTTTTTTCTTTTACGAGAGACGGGCTGTTTATCCTGTATTGATTTTCTTATGCATCGGGGTGTCTGACTTGGTCTTCATTATCCTGAACTATGGGTGGGTGAGCCCTTCTGGCTGCTACTTCGCTGGATTGTTGATCGTACTTCCCCTCATTGATGTACCGAACTAAGTTGACATTGCATACTCCTTGGAATTGAATTTTCCATATTGATTTACTCGCTCACCTATCACAATATTGTATTCTATGTATGACACCCGATATATGTAAATTTCTCTTGTTTTCTTCAATAAAACTTTAAAGAAAAAAAGAAAAAAAAAGATACAATTCTGCCAGATGGGTCTGAATGAAAGAAACCAGGTCATATTCAGATTTCTTAGCCGGGCTAATCCAAGGACTTTAGTTATGTGGTCCCGATAGCGTATAGCTAGGATCGTTTCTTCCATTGTTGCTGAAGTCTTGTCTGCGTTTTGGCTTGCCATAACGAAGCAGGAGAATCAAAAATAAAATGCCTGCTACGAGTCCCAACAGGAGTGGAAGGCCAGCAAAAACCGAATGGACAAAATTAGGAAAAATGCCCAGGACTGCTTTGAAGGGTGTTAACAGTCCCCAAAAAATTGTCTTAAATACATGTGGGATACTATTCGTATCGGACATGTTTAAGATTTGGCTTAACATTTCCGCAAAATGTAAGGGGCAATTTGTTGATAAAAGGCTATGTATCTCTGCTGTTGTCCTTGCGACTTGCAGATCATACGTTTCTTTTGATGACGTCAAGGGCACAGTCGTCTGCAAAAGGACAGACTTCATTCTGCTTAAAGTATCAATTCGAATAGAAGAGATATTCAAACTGGGCCAAATGTTTTCCTCCCTGTCTGGAGTGTTGTTCGGAAACAATACTTGCATACAACAAGTGACCATGGAAGAAACGCTTACTAGATAAGCTTTTCCTGGGACCAAGCCACAACATCTGTGGTCCACTATTAGAATGTAGCTCCCGTTAGAAAGCCGTCTAAAGAATGGCTCTATTCTAGTTGTAGGTGTGCCATGCTGGTGGCATGAAAGGTTATTTGAAGTCCCCTCACAGGCCCCATGCAGATTAATACCTTGACACAGAAGTATACCACTTAGTGACCGTTTACAATTATCACCACTAAGAAATACATTCTGTCCTTTTTCACTAAAACATGTGTGTGTGTAAGGTAATTTCCATGATGACTTAATGTACCCTTTACCCAACCTTTCATACTGGCCTGCTGGTATATATTCTTGACAGAAGTTACATTTGAAAGTTGTTATCGGAATAGTTATTATTCCGTGTATTATCCATTCAATGACAGATCGTTCTGACATTGTCAATGGTAATCTCTCAAGTTTTTCAATGCTCAGAATTGTATATTCCGCTCCTTTTTGTGCCAAGCTGATTTGTGTATCAGTAAGGTTAAAGATAGAGAATAATGACGTTGTGTTGATTAAACGCCAAGGCACATAGCCTGAACGCAGATTTTGTAACGTCCAGCCAAGCTGTACAATAGAACGTATTTGGGACTGTCCATGTTGTAACATTAATAAGTCCTGTTCTATTATATCTATTGCAGATGATACAATACTGTCCAGTGAATATATTCTGGAAGACAGAGTCATTAACCCATTGTCCACAACAGAAAGTGATTTTTCCAAATTAATATGGTCAATTTCCCGTATTTTCTCTGCTGTTTCAATTTGCATTATTTTCCAAGCTTCGTTGTAAGCTGCATATATACTGGCCGCTATGAAACGTTTTTGACGCTGTTTGCGTGGTCCCATTATGAAATCACGCAAGTCAGCACCATCTTTAAGTAAAGTCAAGTGTTGCCTAACTTCTGCCAGTGTGGATGTCTGTAGCCATTCGAGGCAGAGTTTTCCTACACTGTATGTTGTAACTATCCCTGGATGTTGTCTCTGGGAGTATCTAGGGTCTGGCCTGGTCAATTTGAACCCCTGTATTTTGTTCAGGAATCTATCTTGACAGTTATTTATGTCTGTGGGCCAGATCAACAATTTCTTCCAATCAGGATGTGTTCTGTTTTGGTTAAAAATATAGGATACGTCTATCTCGACATCTGTAGTGCTATTACTGTCAGGTGTTGGCTTTGGAATACACGGTTTATTTAAGTCTTTAATTTTGGCTAGGCCAAGACAGGTTGTCTGTTGAATGGTATCATTCAAGAATATAATTTGTTCTGGGATCATGCAGGCTCTAAATAATGATTCTATACCTTGGACCTGCCAATCTTTGGTACCCCAGATGGTTTTTGTTTCAATGTTATTTTTCCAAAAATCAAAACCAAATGTACTCATTTTTTCAAAAAATGTTTCTGAATAGATTATTTAGTGTTTGTCAGCATGGTTTTCATTCCTGTCTTATTTAACAGTTTGAAATAAAACGTTTCTGCTTCACTTATGTTAAACCCTGAGAAGTATGGGAATTTCTCATAAAATGTTTTTGAACTACCTTTTGGTGGAGTTGCGCAATGTTCCCATTGATTATAATTTAAAACATTTCTAGGTTGAGCAGATTTATGCAAATAATGGTTAGCATAGTGATTGTAGCAATACATCTGTTCATAATTTGATGAACCCTGTAAATAATCATGTTCTGTAAATTTTGCTGACTGTTAGGACACAACGCTGTGGCGAACGGACAGACAAAGCTGCCTCTTCGATCTCCAGACTACAACCCCCATACAAACCCCGGCGGGAACTACGTTACCCATCATGCTATGCGCGGCGCATGCGCGAGGCATGCACGCGGAAGTGCCGGCATAAAACGGACCGGGATGCAGAGACAGCCGTCGGATATTTTCGAGACCACAGTCGGAATCTGTGCCACTACCAGGTGAGCCGTACCTCTGGAGAGACGTTTACTCGACTCTTGTTCCTTGCGCTTTGAAGCGCCTCAGCCCCCTGTCCCCGCTCGAGGGTTCGAGCACTGACTTCGCGCATTGAAGCGCCTCAGCCCCCTGTCCCCGCTCGAGGGTTCGAGCACTGACTTCGCGCATTGAAGCGCCTCAGCCCCCTGTCCCCGCTCGAGGGTTCGAGCACTGACTTCGCGCATTGAAGCGCCTCAGCCCCCTGTCCCCGCTCGAGGGTTCGAGCACTGACTTCGCGCATTGAAGCGCCTCAGCCCCCTGTCCCCGCTCGAGGGTTCGAGCACTGACTTCGCGCATTGAAGCGCCACAGCCCCCTGTCCCCGCTTGAGGGTTCGAGCACTGACTTAGCGCATTGAAGCGCCTCAGCTCCCTGTCCCCGCTCGAGGGTTCGAGCGGACAGAAAGAGCGAAACCGCCAAGCAAACCGCAGTCCCCGCTCGAGGGTATCGAGTGACTATGAACTCGTCCCAAGAGTATTAAGAACAACAAGTCCCCGTCCGAGGGTTATCGAACGCGTGGGCAAAACCCCTTTGATTTCCCGGAAACCTTTCCATTTGCCCTCTGTTGGATGATGTCGGGACCGGCATCGCTGCAGAGGACGAACTAGGGATTAAGCTGTCCTTACCATCACAAACCCTGTTCGAGTGGCATTGCCGGCCACTGCTTAGCACTATGTCCTCTGTTGGGTGGCTGTCGGGACCGGCAGTCGTGCAGAGGACGGTTGGACGCCCATATCATCAGCTTCTCCCCCTCCCGCTCTGTAACAACAGCTTTGCGGTATTTCATGTACTCACTTGTTTGATTAAACCCTGGTTAATCTCCGCATTCTACGTCTTTGTAAGTTTGTATGAAGAGCAAGGCCAGAAGGCTGCACACCACTCAACCCCGGGGTACTCAGGGGGTTACACTGACATAACTAAATCTGACATCATATCATTAATACTTTTAAAGTCCCAATCATCAGAGAATGTGCTCGGTTTTACAAAGTCACTTAATGAAACCTTGAATTGATGTGGATACTTCAAGAGCTCGACCGGGCCATAGATTTCGTAATCTGTTTTGTCCCAAGCTACCCCACCGGGTATTGGATTTGCTGTGAAATTTACTGATGATAGTTCTCTTTCCTCGATGTGGGATGACTTGTGTGGCTTTAGAACCAAGTTGATGTTCTGACTTGCTGTGTCCATTTTACTATATTTTCCCTCAATGAAATGTCCCAAGCACAGTACCATGATGAGCCAAAGCAGGAGGAAAAGTACACCTAACACAAACCAAAATTCAATCCATGGAGAAATCAGATAGGTTTCTTTGAGTTGATGAAAGAGTTCTTTTGCTTTGTCTTTAAAAGTCTTTGTTTCTGTTGGCTGTTCCTCAGGTTCGCTTCGATCCTCAGAAAAGTCATCTAAATTCATGAAGTAGCCTGATGCAGTTCTGTCAATTGTTGGAATCGCTTCTGGATTTTCATTTGCTTTTGGAATTTTCTTTGTTTCATTAGCATAGTCTGAGGCTACATCGTTGTAGACAGGTGTTTCTTGACGAGCTGTCGCAATTTGGGTTTTAAGAGGCATAAGTTCCATGGCTTCGTTGCATAGTCCTTGTTGATTCACTGTAGGTTTATCAAATGTGATTAGTCTCTTAGTTTGAACCTCTTGTTTTGTAGCAAACTTTGGTGTTCTGCTATTTCTTGGGAGTCCACTGGGCCTACTACTTAATATTGGCCACATGATTGTGGTTTAACCAGGTCGATGGATACAACTCGGTTCTCCTTTTTACCAGCAAGGGGCGGTAGTACAACTGATCTTGTTCCGCTGATAGCCAAGACAGGTACTGCTTTTCTGTAAGAAGGCCCAAATTCCTTCTTCACCGCGATTTTCTCTCTGACCAGATCCCCAATCTTTGGAATCCAGACAGGCCTTGCTGGGACAGGTGGTTTCTCTTCAGTGGCTGTTGGCTGCTGTTTCAACTTTATGTTGCTCAGGTCTTTTCTTGTTTCATTTAAGTCCTGTAAAATAGCCAAACGATCTTTGATATCAAAGCATTTTCTTTCTACCACTGAAGTCTGACTATCAAGGTCCTGGATATGCATTCTAGTCCCGAACAATAGTTCGTACGGACTGAAACCTTTTAGAGAATTTCTTGGCAGATTGTTAGGACTACGTTGGACACTTGTTAAATGTTTGACCCACCCATCACCCGTACCTAATACCCTCGCCATTATAGATTGCTTTATGTCTCGGTTTTTTCTTTCCACGATCCCGTTTCCCTCAAGAAGGAAGTGACAAGATTACCGCAACGCAATGCCCATGCTGGTCATGGCCTCCTTATAAGCTCGAGAGATAAAAGCGGGACCCCGGTCAGAATGTAGCATGCCAATTGCGTATATGCCGATATAGACTCGCAAATCTTTAATAACAGTTCTGGCGTCAGCCGAGAGCTGGGGTCTACATTTTAAGTGAATCAGTCTTAAATAATATTAATGGGACGCATTTTTTCTGGGTATTTCGTATTGATATTCTTGTGATATCTAAAAGAAGGGCAATGGTAATACTCCGGGTAGTTCGCCACTGCGATCTCTGTTGCAGTTTTGGCAGCTCATTACAAAGTTGTGATGTTGTAGGCTCATTCCCGGCCACCAGTATATTGATTGCAATTCTTTCAGAGATTCTTTAATCTTATGGTGTCTTAGACCTTCTCCCATGTGTGCGTCTGCTATTAATAAGTTTCTCCTGTTCGTGTTTGGAATCACTCTATCCCTCATTCCAGGGTTTTGAGCAAAAGGAACGGAGTTTGTATCGATTACGTATGTATAATTGAGTGGATAAGTCACAGGTAATGCTGCACAGTCGCCTTTTGATGACGTTTTTACCGCCAGCATCGTTTCCCCGTCTATGTATTTATCTGAACGCTTTTTTGTAGCTACGGAAGCCGGTTTAGTTGCTTCCGCTGTGGCTGTCTCAGCCAATGAATTCCCTGTAACGTGAACGCCATCACGTTCATGACTCAGTAAATGTATCATGTGAGTCTTTTGTAGTTCTTTCTGTAAAAGAACTACTTGTTCCCAAAGCGATTTTTGCTTAATTGTGGCACCTGTGTCATCTTTGTAACCGTTTTGAACCCATTTCTGCAAGTCATCATTGTATGATTTTACGCAGTAATGCGAATCGCACACTATTAGTGTTGGGAATTCACGATCGGCAATATCTAGTGCCATTTTCAATGCTAGTAATTCAGTTTGTTGACCTGAATTGTCTTTTATAGATTGTGATATTGTTACCAGAGGTCTCAATTTTCTTCCGCGCCACCGGTTTTTAACAACCTCGCACGTAGCGTTGTAGGCTTGTTTTCCCCAAACTGAGGGTTCTGCATAACTGTTTGTGTATATTACGCAGGCGATAAGTTGTATGGGCAGAATGTCGTTAGGCAGAGGATATTCTTTTTCATATGTTAGATATTTCAATTTTTTCATTTCCGGGTCAAAATAGTATTTCACTTTGTCTGTAGCAAGAGAATTTTCCCATTGTATCCATTTTGGATCTAATGCCACGGTTGTTAAATTACATGGGCTTGTTAATGCTTCAAAGGCTGATTCTGCTGTTAAAACAGTAATCCGTCTGCCTTGGGCCTGGGCTCTTTCTTTTGCTACAGCTGTTTGAACCGCATTTACAACATTTTTCGCAAGACTGAATGATTTTTCAGCTTGTGAGTACAAGTGTGATTTGTACGCTATTGGTACCTTTTCTCCCTCATTAGAGGTCAGGTACGTGAATCCGCTTCTTCCTGGGATGACTCGGATTACAAGGTTGCGTGTATTGTCGCGAGTTTGCAATTTTGATTTTGTTAACATGTCTGTTTGTAATGATCTCAAAGTTTCTGTGTGTTTTTGAGTCCAATTGATTGGTTTAAAATCTGTTTTTATTAGTTCATAGAGAGGTTTAACCCTCTCCGCATAATTTAGAATGTAAGTTCTTCCGAAATTCAGGAAACCTAGAATTGATTGTAATTTTTTCAGCGTTTTTGGTGCTTGGATTATAGCGCATTTTTCTAAGAAATTGTCTGCCAGGCTTTTGCCTTTACTTGATAATTCATATCCTAAAAACAGGACTGTTAGATGGGCAATTCGTGATTTTTTAAAGTTGAATTTGTAACCCTCTGCAGCAAACCCAAGTATTATGGTGTTTACTCTTTTCAAGTGAGTATCCAAGTCATCATCTGTTAGATAGATGTCATCGACATAAGATAATGCCTCATCATCATATATTTGTAGTAACTCTGTTACTCTTGCTGAGAATAATCCTGGGCTATTCTTGAACCCCTGTGGGAGTCGACAGATTTTTTTCTGCGAGCCCATTATTGAGAAAGCGGTCAAATACCTGCTTTCAGGTGCAATGTTTTGACAAATAATCCATTAGAGATGTCTAATGTTGTTTTGTATTTTTTGCGCACTATGTTATTCATTAGTGCTGCACTGTGTGAGTTTTGTACTGCAAATGTTTTGCAACATGAGTTAAGGTGTCTGTAGTCCAAAACTAGTCGATATGAATCGTCTGGCTTGGAGACAGGAAACAAAGGATTGTTCATTTGTGAGGTGCATGTTTCAATCACCCCCTGGTATTCAAGTTGATCTAAGATCTCCCTGACCTGTTTTTTAGCTTCTTGCTTAATTGGGTACTGCCTCTGTGCAGTTGGTTGACTTTTTAACTGGATTTTGTGAGGAGGAGAGTCCTCATCCCATCCTACATGGTTTTTATATAATGCAGGAGCTTGGGCTACTGCCCACTTTCTTGCAAGTGTATATTTTTTATGAATTGGAATATGATTTGAGAAGGCAGGCATAATCATTTCTTCGCCATGAGGGCACTCCCTGACAAACTTTGGTGGCCAGTCTTTTTCAGCTAAAAGGATGTCATAGCCTTTGGAAAGGTTATCCCAAAATAGACCCCTTATTTTCCTAGTCTTATCTCCCTCTATACGTAATGTTATTTCGTATATTTTATGAGGTTTGCTAACTCTGGTATCTGCAGTTTCCACCTGAATGTATTCATTCGTGTCCACTGTCTCCAGATGATTCATCAGGATCTTGCGAGCTATGCTCACTTCTGCTGCGCTGTCTAGCATTGTCTGAGCCCACTCTCCGTTTTTCAGTTGTGTCCTCAGGATCCTCTGCATGTTTTATTACTTTAATGCTGGCTACCTTCTTTTTTGGAAATTGTAATTTTTTACTTTGATGAGCAGGTTCCTTGTCTTTGGACTTGACGTGCTCTTCCCTTTGTTCTGACCGTCCTCTTCTTTCCGATTTCTGCGAGGAAGTCTGAAAAGATCGAGAGGGACGTGTATCAATATCTTGATATCTATCAGGTTTCTTCAAATTATCCCTATTTCTAAGGTTGTATCTTTTCTCAGAGGGCTCCCTCTGGGGAGACTTGTGTCCTTGGTCCGGAGATCTTTCTCTCCGCCGAGGAGACCTTCCTCTGGACTGGAATCTTTTTTCTTTGGGAGTGGATTGTTTATTTCCATCCCAGCTCTTTTTTGGAGTATTTAGATTATTTTTAATAAATATTTTTTCATGATTTTCAGTTAGTTGGGGTTTTACGGGTTTCCCACCCAAACTGTCTCTTCCTAGTTCTTCATAGGATTTTTCTATGATTCTGGCAAGTTCAAATGGTTGTTCTGCTATATCTGTTTCTTTCAATTTCTGGAGGAAAGTTATATCCTCCGTTGCCAATTGAACCAACTCTCTATATGCCTGTGTTAATTCTTTTATTTTAACTAAGAGTTCTTCGCTTGACATTTTTTCGATGTCTGGATGTGGTGTGTAGCTGGCTAGAACCGGCCACGTTGCTCCTGGTCTACCTAGTGGACCGAGCCTGGTGATGTGATTATTATGTTTTAGGGCGCCTTTAAACCAGAGCAGGTGCTCTTGGTATTTTAATGGGATTTCCACCTCCTCGAAAGGGGTGTACTCCTCCGGGGGTTCCTCTATTTTGTAATAGTGGAACTCGTGTGTGACAGCGTTTGCTACTGGAAAGTTTATCCATGAATAGAATACCTCTGTCTGCAGATATTCATGTGCCTCAATTACGAATATGACTGTATCACCTCTCGATGTCAGTCCATTTTCTATAAGTTTAAGAGTTATAGTTTTTCTTATGTTGACCAGAATGAGTATTGCATCCGGGTCACTCTTGTGAGACTTGTGTCATCCTCTAGGAGTCGAGCTGCTATTCTAGATGTCTCCCTCTCTTCTTCACTTTCCCCCATTTTACTGGCAGAAAGGTTTTTGTTTGCAGATCAAGTTTCAAGGAAACAAAGATTTGGTGCACAATATTTTGGAACACTGTATCCTTCAACGTTGAATAAACTAAAAACTATACATAGAAATCTCTTCCTACTAAGTTTCGGCGGATTTTTAACCTTTTACCCACTCCAGACGTCTTTTGGAGTATTTACGGGAAAAAGGGTCTGTGTGAAAAAGCACCACTGAGTTACTCTAACGTCTTGCGTTAGATTTATCGCCTTACCAAACGTTGGGCGCCATGTAGTGTAGTTCCTATAGTCCCAATAGGATCTGCGCATTGGAATAATATATTCAGCAGTGTAGACGTAGGACTGAGGTTAACTAGGTCTCTACTGACTATATTAGACTTAAGTTTTTGCCAGCTAGCTCAGAGGTCACTAGAAACTTTCTCGAATAAGCGAGGAGGAGTTTAACCTCCCTGGAGACAAAAAGGGATTAGCTTCTGACAACCATAAAACATGACAACTTTGCTCTCCCTGATTAAGAGTATATCTCTAGAGTCATGTGAAAACAAAAGACAGCTATTTCACTCAGTCAAAGGTGCGTACTTAGTTTCACCAGATTGCAGAGAAAAGAGAGACGGGTGTTTTCAATAAAAGATATTATATATTGAGCAGTCTTCTTCCTCATGCAAGAGAAATGAATTGCTACAATTGCAATACTTATAGTAAAGTAAAGTGCGTACAGTAAAAGCAGGATTATAAAATAATACTGTAAAAGCATTGATATGGTTTCTTAGCCATATGATACTTTAAAATAGATAAAATAGATACATACATATATACATTGACTAATCGTACTCAACTGGTGCTTCTAACTACGCCTAGCCCGGTGTACCTGACCGAAGCCTAATACGTGGGAAGGAGTAAGTAAGTAGCAGTTTAAGTTAAGTTTGTTTTGCCAAGAATCTGACTCAAGAATTCTCTGTAAGGGTTTAGTCAGCTCAGTACCTGGGTAATAGAAAGCAGGAGGTCTGGTATCTCTCTCTCAGGACTCGATATCCCAGCAACCCGCGAGGGTAGGCTGGAAACGCCGGAGCTGGATTTCTCAGCAGGAGAAAAGACAGCGTCTTTCTCAGCGCGTCAAAAGGGAGGGGCAGCGTCCGTGGGCTCTCGCATCAGCTGGGCTCTTCGGAAGTAGATAGCTGCTCTGCTCCAGGATTACCACCGTGTGTTTGCTTAAGGCAGCGTTGGTATATTTATACCTGAAAGGTGCCTGGGTTTGACGTAAGGTTGGACATAAGACGTCAATAAAGATGTCACTAAGAACTGCCCGTTCTTACAGTGCTTTACAGGAGTTCTCGGACGAAATCAAAACAAAGGCAATGGGGATTTCCCAGGTTGCTGGAGGCTTGGTTTGTTTAGAGAACTCGGTGTGCTTTCTAGGGGGCTGGAGGAGTAGGCTTGCTTAATGTGACAGCATGTGCTACGACTGAATTATGGGTATGATTATTATGCCGTTGTATGGATATTATTGATTATAGCCGGACAAGGGCATAAAATAGGAATATCGATTCAGGTTCCTAGATAAACACACTACACTGCTTTTGGCCAGTCTACTGTAATCTTACATTCAGACCATAAGTCTGCTGGTACTACTATGTCAAACAACCCATCCAAATCTTCCCATAGCACTTTTGAGACTTTTACAAATCGATCCACCTGTCGGTACCATTTTACTGGTTTCTCTCTCAACCTAGGGAAATTATTTGTAAATGACAATATATCCTATCTAGTCCAAGGAACATGCACATACCTTCCTCCTGGTATTTCTCTCATAGGAAATTAATTCGCTACAGGCTCTTTTTCTCTCACTGGAAATGCTAATGATGTTTTATCATAGCTTTCTTCCCTTTTCTTTGTCCATTTACTCTTCAACTGTTCCACATCTCCCCACTTCCTCAATAACTCAATTAATTATTTTATCTGGGTTAATCTTCCGGCAATATTCATATTGTAAATATCTTTTTCAGTAAAATCTACTCTGTAAGGCTTTTGTAATATTTTAGTCTTTGCAAAGTCTATATTGAGTTCATTTGCCAATCCTTGTAGTCGATCATGCAGATTTTTAGCTCTCCATGTAATGCTCTTACACATGAACATTAACTCATCATCTTGGTATGCTTTTAACCTATCTGTTCTGATGGTTCCGATTATTCATTCTTCCATGTCGATTTTCAATCTAACCACATCTAACCCTTTAGGTTCTTGATCCTTTACTTTTAACGTTTTAAGTCAATCACTTAATTCCTTTTCTGTCCGTCCTGCAGGAGTTTGCGATAAATCAATTTTCTCTATACTTCTCTCAGGTGTTGCAGAATCTGACTCCGCACCTGTTGGAAACTTATATGGGAGACTTTGATTAAAGGTCAAGACAGGCGGTGTCATCTGACTAGAATGCCTAACTTCAGATAAATCTGGATAAACCTTTTCTCTTACTTTTTGTAAACTTTGATTCAAAGGGATAGTTAACGATGGTTCTTTTATTTTCTGATTTTCGAACACTGGAATCACAACGCGACTGCAACACGCTTTACGCCGGCATTAATAAGGGTTTGCTGCAACGCCTACAAACTATCCAGAATGCGGCGGCCAAATTTGTGTTGGATGCCCCTAGGATGTCCTCTGCCACAACTGCCAGGAAACGCCTACATTGGCTTCCGATTGAGGCCAGGATTACCTTTAAGACTCTTTGTCTGACATTCAGGGCACTAGGGGGCTATGGGTCTGAGGGGGTGAAGGACCTTCTGGTGCCGTACGCTCCCTGTAGAAACCTTCGCTCCTCTAGAAAGAGCTTGTTGTCGGTGCCTCGCGTTCGAAGAGCCAAGTGGGGAGGAAGAGCGTTCTCATATCTTGCCCCTACTATGTGGAATTCCCTGCCCCTGGAAATGAAGGCCCAACCCTCTGTTTTTTGCTTCAGAAAGGCACTGAAGACGTGGCTCTTTGCTAAAGCCTACCCGTAGTCGCGTTTCCTAGTTATTTTTTGGAGTTTTTTGGTTAGGCGCCTTGATGCCTTCGGGCTTAGTTGCGCATTATAAGATTACCTTCAGGACCTATTATTACTGGGACAGTCACAGCTTCTATATTTTTTGTGAGTTCCTGTATCTTTTCAGTAAATTCATTAGTAGACCGCACGTATTCAAACGTACTTATGTTTCCTTCAAATCTCCTTCCTGCTCTAACCATACTACCTCTAATTTCACAATTTTGTCTGGGTGTACCAGTAAGTCGGGATTCCATTAATGGGGCATTAGAATCATATCTCAATTCCTCTCTCTCTGTACTGTCTTTCATTTCAGAAAATCGTCTTGATGTACCAGTAAATTTGGTCTCCATTGGCGGAGCATTTGGAGTCACTGTTACAGGACTCGGTTGATATGGAGGGGGTCTTCTATTTAATATCTCCTCCAGCACTTCATCCTCTGTCTCACAATCCCCATAACTCTTTCTTTCTGGTTCTACATTATTTCTATTTTCCGTACATTTATGTTCTAACATTTCATCAATTGTTCTTACTGGATACATTCCATCACACATATCAGCGTTTCTCCATCTCCGCATTCTACTCTCATGAGTCGTTCCCCATAAACCTCGTAATCTACTCCTAGGTCCTCTAAACTCCTCAAACCTTTCTCGCTTCAATTCATGCATCTCGTCTTCCCACTCGGTCAATGCCTCAAATTGATTTGGTCCAGGTCTTGGTTCAAGCTTAGTCATCTTTTCTCTCAAATTTCGTAGTACAGCGGTACTAAAAGAACCTACTTCTGGAATTGCTAATATGCCGTCAATCTAAGTGTATCTAGCCAATTTTCTAACCATATACAGGTACGATAGCCATATTTTGTCATCATGTATGATGCAGGCGTTTTAGGTGGAGGAAGCAATTTTCCCTCTCTTGTCACTATTTCCTTGTCCTCTTTAAACACATTCTTCAATTTCTTAAACCATGAAGGTTTTTCTCTTTCCTCTCCATAATAAACTCCATATTTTCGATTGTTTCCTGATTTTCAAACAATTGCGCACTCCTCCACAAACTGCTTCGCTGCACCAACCTATCACAACGCGGTTTACACGAAAGCACCAATCAGAATACGTTCCAATCGCTCTCAACCAATGCTTACACAGCTTTTGCTAGCGCACCAATCAGCGCTCACTCCGTTCTAGTCACGCGGATCAATCCCAGCGCGACAATTCTGACGTCAGCCCTGCTCCGGCTTCTGCAGCTTCGGCTGACACCTCCTTTACAAAATTTATTGGCACACTGTATTTACACCTTTATACAACTAAAACCAGTTAGTAACCACATAAAACATTTCCATTTGTCTGTTTCGCTAATGCCAAAGTGATAGTTTTCTCAAACTCACAAGTATTCTGTATTTCCAGTAGACAGTGCTTACCTCTTCTCTACCACAGAATTTTAGTTTCGCTGATAAAGTAGCACGTCCCTCTACCTTACCCTTCTCTCAAGCTCCGGTAACGACTCTGTTAGAGCCAAGATTTTACAGATGTCCTTCGCTATACATTCACCACTTTTACACTTAAAATGTCCCTAACTTGTAACACACGACGATGTTACTATTTTGAAACAGACTATGTAATGTGCGACTTACTTGCCACACTTTCCTCTTCCTAGGCAGAGTAACCAGCTTCCTACTTCCCAGAAGCCTCAAAATTCCGACTACGCTTAACGTAATACAGACTCAGCATATAGTGTTAGTCATAATTTCTGTACATCAAAACTCTCTATACATTACGCTGACCTTGACACCAGCCACGCAGGTACAGGCTGTTTTACTAGGCCGCATGGGCCATAACGGGAACTATTATAGAGACAAACACAATTAAACGTTAGATTTTTAAGTAAAACCCTTCTGTTTACCTCCCCCCATTCTATGTTCACCCTGTTAGTGGTTACCTAGTTTTTCAAGCCACAATCATGCATTGTTTTCTTACCATTCTCCATCATTTCTGCCACAATAATACATTTAGGATGCATTCATGCATAGCCTTTCATTAGATTATAGCATTTCCTCTCTATATTAGTAAGACGGCTTCACATAATTAATGGATTAAAGTTTGCAACACAAGCATATTAGTTTCCCACGTGTGTGGGTATGTGTGCTTTCTATTCTACGTTGGTTAATTTTAAAACCACGCGATTAATACATATTACAGTTATGGGAAGGCAACTTCACGAGGGGTATACAAAAATATTTGTTTTCACCCTTGCTCCATCACCACCGCAGACAGGAACTAGACATATGCAAATCAGCCTTAGACCTGTTCCATGTTACTGAGTGGCGTTTGCCACTAGGTAATTATAGTTAGGATTGTGTTTCCATAGGAAGCGCATTTTTTGGTTTGCTTCTATCTTTGCTGCCATTTGGTGATCCATCAAACAAGGGCTAAGAAAAAGGGGGAGTCCCAAAATAATTTTTTACAAATTAATTTTTTCATAGAAACTTTAGACACGGCTACAGCCCAAACTGCTGACCTGATTTACACTAAATTTGGCAGAAAGCTAGATCCTGGTAAAAAACATTTGCTTGTGATTTGGTGTACATCCATTCAGTAGTTTTGGAAGAATTAACAGTCAAAGAAATTGTATATTTCACGCAGCAGACTAGGCATAGGACCCACAGATCTCATGGAGAGATCTGATTATCTGTCATCACTTCTACCAGGAAGTGGTGGCATCCATATTAGGACTTGAAACTCAGTCCTGAGTCCTAGAAAAACTGTGAAAAAGACATAAGGTGGGAGGGTAGGGGTACCCTGGACCCCTAGGCTTGGTAATGGGGTAAACAACATTTTCTTTTACATTTTGGAGCGAATTTGTAGTGGATCTGTAAATCCGCAGCAAAACTATCAAAACTGTCCCAGTTAAGAATATCCTCGCACCACAAATCAACTTTCTCCTAAGTATGTTTCCAGCCAGCCTCTCCATCCCATTTCATAAGTCAATTAATGCCATCCTATCATCTTTGATATGGAAAGGTAAAAGAGCAAGAATATTGCTCCATAAGCTTCAGACGGCCAAATCTCAAGGGTGGTTTACATTTTCCAAATTTTAAAAACTTTCAAACAGCTTTTTTGGCCAAGCAAAGCATCTGGTGGCCTCACTCAATAACTGCCATTTCTCCTGCTTGGGTTGATATTCAATCAGAGTTGGTCCACCCGTTTTCACTTATCAATGTTTTAGCAATTAACGAAATTAAAGTTCCTCACTCCTTTCAAATTATTAATTACTATTTTAGCTATTAAGCATTTAGATAGATGTTTTCTTCCTAAAATTAAGGGATGAGGGTTTACATCCTTATGGTTTAATAAGGTCATTAAACTAGATCCTATCTTATCTTTCTAGAAACACTGGTCCTCAGTTGGAATTCTCTATGTTAAGGGTATTATTCAACCTGACAATCCTATTTCCTTTGCTATGCTATCTGAAAAGTTCCATCTTCAACCTTTGGACTTTTCCCCCTTTTTCACTTTAAAAGTGGCACTAGTAGGCATTAAAAAGCAGCATAAGTCTGACTGTTTAATCTTTCTTTAGAATCTTGTTTCCAATACTCTTACTGCGTCAATCATCTATAAGAGTTCATACCATACCTGGTGGGCAAGGGTATGCTTGTATCAAAAGTGCAGATAATATATTACATAATGCTAGTTTTAATAACTAATCTTCTCGCCTGCTATGGGCAAAACTGGATCCTTATTTGCAAATAATTAACCCTCCCTGAATGTACAACAAGCTGAATTAGTCTTTTATATACTTAATACATGCGTTTTCATGTCTTTTCTCTACTAGTTTTACTCTTCTTTTCTTCCTCATTTTATTTCCCCCTTTCCTCTTCCCTGCAATGCACAAATTTATAACTAATTATTAGAGTGCAATATATTAATGTCTGACCATTAAGTATGTTGATGAATTATTTCTCAAGTGGACATTTTAAGGTACTTACTAATGTCATTTTACTGTTTTATTATGAGTGCAGTTATTTATAAAATAAAATTATTTGAAATAAAAAAACAATAGGGTGAAGGACGGCTCATTTGAGCATTTGAACCCTGAGTCCTACTATATAGCCTTATAAACAAGCATAACGAGAACTTGTCAACTGTAACCACAAAAAGCAGTTTCGCTTCAGAACAGGATGTGATAAAAATGTTAAAAAATCACCTATCATGCCATTGTACAAGTAAGTCTCCCTCTGTCTTACATCTAAAATATACTGCAACGCTACATGAACTTTTGATTTCTCCAAGGCAGTGGGGGGTGTTTCTGCAAGACCAGTCATGTATTTCATCATCATGCCGTCTTGTGGTGCTGCCGCAGGCACTGCTTTAGACTTGCTCTAGCAAAAGCTCCCACAGGAAACTCTCCCTCATGTTATCAGCTCTTCAGTTTGTGAGTCAAGCTTTCTGGGCGCCTGCCATATGAAAAAGAAAAACACAGATAAAATTCTGACAGGCTATAAAAGGTTATTAGATATATAACGACAAATATCGTCATTAAAGGTGGGTTCTCAGGAAATGATCCAAAACATGTAAAGGCAAGTGATTAACCATGTTTCTGCCAAAGTGTATGCTTACGCAAGGGCCAGAAAAAAAAGAAGGTGTGTTACTTAGGAAGACAACGTTTTTCTTTTTAAC
The DNA here is from genome assembly GCF_964261635.1 of Lissotriton helveticus. Taxonomy (NCBI): domain Eukaryota; kingdom Metazoa; phylum Chordata; class Amphibia; order Caudata; family Salamandridae; genus Lissotriton; species Lissotriton helveticus. The sequence goes on along the minus strand of NC_136069.1, from coordinate 462,827,046 downwards.
ATTAAAGTTCTGTACTAAAACCCATTACGCAGTGCTTAATTTGTCAAATAAGTAAATAAAATAGAATAAGGACCAATCCTAGTGCTGAATTTGTAAAAAAATAAAGAGTTAAGGGTGTCCAAAGCTCTTCTCAGAGGACCACGTTAAGCACTATTTAATATTGGTGCACCAATACCAAGGCTATGTAATCTTCAATCTCTCTCAGTCCTCTTTGATCCACTACAAGACGCTCCCTGCGCCTTTATCTCACTTTTGCAGGTTCCTGCTTTATCCCATGATGATGTTTTTTCCTTCATTCTCTTTCTCCTTCTTTCCCCTTTATGTGTTTTCCCCCTCATGCTCTCGGAAAATATCCAATGAGGAAAAATAATTGCGGGTACCCAAGAATGAGTGCCGATGGCCCCCACCAGTTCAAATTAACCGCTGCAGTCACAAGCATTTTTATTAAGAGACCATTGCCAACTTTCACCATCGGTGTGGCTGTTAATTCAGAGGAACCTTTTAAACATTAGATCAGGATGCAAATAGCTAGAATAAATCCAGTTTTTTTAGGTAAGAATTATAATCTCATTGTATTCAAATATAAATTGTATGTATATAACGCTCATTTTACTTAACTCTTCTCTCTCCTTTTCCAATGTTTCCCCTCTCTTACCTCTTTCCTTCTTACTTGGTATGGGCCGTTGTCAGTTTAGAATGTTAACGTCTGGCATTTTGCTTCTCAGTATGAGGAGAGCTGGAGGCGTGAATAAAGCCTACTTCCAGTTACAATATATATAATAAATGCCATCACTGGCGAGGAGGAGTCATTTGTGAGGGGAGGCTCGTTTTGCACTCTCCATTTGAGTATTACGGATGAGTGACATTCTATGCTGTTCGAAATTGCTCTGCCCGTCACATGTTCCTGTGAATCATTACCTGACATGACAGGAGACCTCTTCTAGCACCCACTGTCTGGTATTGGGCTTAAATTCAGCACGCTGCTTTGTGTTCTTTTTGTGTGCAAACTCTCTGAATTGGCACCTTTCATCAGTCCTAGGGGAGCCTGCTCACACGCAGCACTCCATTCCAGCATTGCTTAGTTCGTCTATCACCTTACAATTAAGTGACTGGAGTTCCGGCTAGTGTAATTGCTTAGCCCCGCCTATTGCTGCACTTCCTGTTGAGTCATGTCAGGGGCATGCTGCTGCTCTAGGCGGAGCGCTCCTCCTGCCTAGGCCTCACCCTCCGCCACACTTGCTCCTCCAACCTACTCAAAACACAGGGTGGGTTAAGGGTTTTCAGCCTTCCCCTTCCCCGACTTAACAATTCATTAGATAGCAGCAAGAGGCACTTTCATAACAAATTGCTGTTCTTTCACATCGCAGCACTCTTTTGACGAATTCCATGCAGCCGTATCATCACCTCAGAATTAAAGTAATTTTCTCAGGTGACACCATACCATTATCAACTAAGAGATCTGTGTCTTATACAACATGTAATTTTATTTGCTGACATACACATCTATTTTGCAGTTTGTGTGTCATGGTGATACACACACCTCGCCAGTCTTCAGTTTTTCAATGGCAAATGAATGGTGACACACTCCTTTCTTCTTAGTGCAACTTTACTTATACCACCTTAAGTGACAAAAACATCACTGTATATTTTGTTAGAACATATACATGTACTTCATGGCGCAGTTGTGTATTTTGATACGTTATCTCCACAGAACTATTGATTTTACTTATTAAGGACATACATATAGATATTCTATCCTTTTTCATATTTTCAGTGTGGATGCTGCAAGCATGAATCAACCACCACCATTTTTAAATGAGCTGAGAGACCCTGACCCCTGACCTACCTTGAAAGGAATTGGTCAAATTGCTCGAATCATATTTAATAACAATATGTGATAAAAGTTCAGTGCCTTCAGAAAACAGCCCACACTTCTAAATAATCTGGGCATAAGGGGCAAAACATATTATGACACATCCCCAGAGCCAAAATGGATGGTATGAGGCAAGAGGGTGATTCAGATGTGTAGAAAATAAAATTCATGAAATCAGGGACAAAATAAATGCATTTCCAGAACATTATAGATAAATTCCATTGAAGAGGATGGGCAAGAGGAGAAAAGGTTAGTTTTCCAGGTTAATTTTGCTGATGAAATAATAACAACTCAGTCTACTCAAAATGTGAGGTGTACTTAACTGGAAATGCTGTGACAATGAATGCACACTCTTGTTCACCTTACATATTAGACTGCTGTGAAGATTTTAAGCTATTCCAGACATCTAAACACATTCACTTAGAAGTGTCTGCTATATACCCAGTGGATATAATAAGGACCCTATTCCACTAGCAGGAATGATAAAAGTTTGTAAAAACTTCAAGGATTGTTCAATAGATGGCAAGGTTTATGTAGTCAAGAAGGAGTCCAATCTGATAGGGTGGCAACACCAAAATGAATTAGGAATTATCTTAAACCCTACCAATAAGGAACAAGTTATTCTGGTGGGCAGATCTATGAATAGTAAAAGCATTGGTGAAGAATTCCTGGGACTGTTCTCTGGCAAGTTTGGTAATTTAAGTGAATTTTAACATAAAATCAAGTTTAAAGAAGGGGCAAGGGCAGTAGTACATAAATCCGGCCCAGTTCCCAATTTGACAAAAGAGCCTCTTGATCAGGAACCTGATGACCTTACTTGAGTAGGCATCATCCAATCTGAGTGGTTAGCCCTACAGTTATTGCTACCAAAGCAAAAGGGAACTTAATTAGGCTGTGTGTCGACTTGTGCAGCCTAAATGATAAAACATAGGTTAAAAGACACCCCTTACCAAACATTTATGAAATGCTTAGCACCATAGGCGAAGCGTGTTGTTTTAGTGTGAATGACCTTTCCATGGCTTATAATTAGTTTGAAGTTCATCCTGATTCAAAGGCTTTGACAACATTTATCACACCAGTTGATGCTTAAGTGTTTCACAGGATGCCTTTTGGATTAGCATCTGCTGCGGCTGTATTGCAGAAGATTATTCACCAAGTTCTAAAAGGAATATGTAATACTTTTATGTTTCCAAGATGAGATACTTGTATATGGGTCCTCTAAGCAAGAGCATGACAAATTTCAGGTTAAGTTCACAAAACATTAACAGAGGCCAGTCTCTTTGACAAGAACAACAAGTGTAAAATTGTTGTGTGTTGAATGGATTACTTAGGCCACACTATCTCCAAGGAAGGTTTCAAACCAAAGATGAGTTTAGCTGAAGCTGTAAAAAGTGCTCAGCATCCATAAATAAGGATGTGGTTAGAGCATTCCTTTGTTTAATAGAGTATATGTCAAAGTATGTTTGAAAATGTTGCAGATAAATGTGCTCTACTAAAAAAACAAGCATTTTGATTGGGATGAAAATTCCAAAAGACTTTTGAGAACCTTAAAATGATCAATGTGAATGCACCTTCATTAGGAGTATTTGATACACACCAGTAAAATATTCATTCTAACAACTGATGCTAGTAATAAAGGTCTCAGGCAAGTTTATCCCAAATAATGGATGGCAAGGATAAACTTTTTAATTTTCCTCAAAATGTTTATCCAAGGCTCAACGTAATTATTCAGTACTGGAAATGGAAGCTTTGGCTTGTTTTTGGGCAGTAAGGCATTTTAAATAATTTCTCTCGAATTTACAATTCACTATTCTCTCTGACCAAAAAAACCCTTACATATTTTATTTATTTATTTATAAACAGTTTTCTATAGCGCGAACTAGACCCATGGGTATCAGAGCGCTTTACAACAATGGCATAGGATAAAACAGCAATGTATATAACAAGCAATGAGATTGCGCACAATAGTTGGTAATATTTCCAGCATAGTCTGTAGGAAGATAGTAATAAAGAAAAGACCGCTACTAAATTACAAGACACGAATAGTATTGATCTGAGGTGGAGCTGATTGCTTACTGTTCTCTCCTGGTTTGTCTTTTGACTTCCACTATTCTTCATATTTCTCATTTTGTTATCTTAAGACCCTCACAGCTATGTCATAGAAGGCGAATTGCCTGCCTATGGGAGGAATTTGCTCATGAGGAAGGTCTTAGCTTCCTTCTTAAATGATGCAATGTTCGAAATTTTTCTGATGTTCACAGGCAGAGAGTTCCAGATTCTAGGGGCTGCGCCCGAGAATGCTCTCTCATAAGTTTTTTTCTTCCTGAAGATAGGTGGTCTCAGCAGTAGCAAATTGGCACTCCGGGCTGGTCTGTTTCTTCCTGAAATTTCTATTTTCTGGGCAAGATATCTGGGTGTGTTGTGATGAATCGCTTTGTGGGCGATACATGCCATTTTTAGTTGTATTCTAGCTTCAAAGGGTAGCCAGTTTAGCGCCTTCAGGTGAGGGGTGATGTGGTCAAATTTCCTCGTTCCTGTGATAAGTCTTGCCGCTGCATTGAGACAAACTTTTAGGGGGGCTATGGAAATTTTTGGAAGGCCTGCTAGAGTTGTGTGGACAGGAATGTAGTGGAAGTGGACAAACAACCTATGGGTCGCCTTACCCAGTCCATGTTTGCAGCAGCACTGCAATCACGACACCTCTGATAGGCATGGTCCACCACCATTTCTTGGCATAAGTCCTGTATGGCAGTGGTGTGGCTCAATACATCATTACTCATTGTGGCCAAATGTGTCCCAGTACTATCAAAGCCCACACTAATGCTCTTCTGCAAGTGATGTATGTTTCTATTAGTGATTCACATCTGCTTGTTTTACAGACATTGATTCTGGAGCAGGGATGTCTCCAGGCCAAGAAACAATTGAGCACTGACGGATCATCCTCTCCAGCATCACGTGCCTCTTGACACCTTTTGTGCCCACACCCTGCAACATGCTGCTGTTGGCTCACACATGGCTGTGTAATGGTACTTTGTGGCAGAGGAACATCATCATCCTCTGTTGCTGTGGCCTCTACGGACACTGACACAGTGAAACTCTGGGGTGGGGTGGTGCTGGCTTGATTTTTCCATCATGATTAGTTCCTCTGCTGCCAGGTTGGCATTGTCCACTCCCTCCACACTGGTGTCCTCACTATGTACCCGAGGGAGATCTGAAGGGAAAATAAGATGCATTTTATTTACCTATATGGTGTGTAGCGCAATAAAAGTACAAGTGACTCCTAAGCTGACTTTTGGACTGCCTCACCCATAATGCATTATACTGGCAACTTGTCATTTGGAGTACAACTGTCTGATGCATGCTGCTGAACTATGTGGGTGTGGGTTGAGATGTGGTAAAAGGTAATATGTCACACTTTGAGGGTCTTGTTGCTGAACTGTTGAGGTCCCCGATACCCATGACAGCCTCCTGCTTCAGGGTTGTCTCCATCATGGTCTCTAGTGCAGTGGGAGGTTGTACTGTGGGTGGGTCGCCCCTGTTCCCCAGGAGTCCTTTAGTTGCTGGGGCACCTTTTCCTCGTTCCGTGACCTGAGGTCATACCACCTCTTTCGGGTTTTATCTTTGGAGTGTTGGCTGACTCCAGTGGCATTTATTTTGGCTGGGATTTCCTGCCAGATTTAATTTTTTTTGTGACTCTCGCACTGTCATTGATGCCCTCCCAAACAGGACACCATGGTGCTCACAGCACATCTCTGTGAGTATCACTACTTCTCTGCAAATTTTAGTTTTCTTTTCCTCCCGGCATGTGTGTTTTTTTAGCAGTTTCGCTGGCCATGTCTGAGTTTGTGCTCCTTTCAGCTTGTTGGGCCTCTGCTCTGTGCACCAGCTGGACTCCTCCTCCACTAAGGCTGGTTCCCAGACTGCTCCTGTGAGACAATTCCTGGTTCAGAGGTAAATTACCCATGACCAGGAAGTGTTTATTTCCTATTTTTCAGTCTCATTCGAAATTCGAGACCTAATTCACAATTTGAAACTCAAATCGCAAAATTGTGAGTCGGAAACATACTGCATCACAATTCCTCCTCATGTAGACACCCACGGAGGCTCTTGCCGGGCGCAACCTTATCAAGAACACGACCAGGACCTCCGCTGCTGACATCGTCCAGTCCGGAACCTGCCCCGTGGACTGTGCCTGGGCGGGCCGCCCAGTGCACAATCCCTATGGCTGGCGTGAACTAAGCAAGGGCAGGGATTGGCTCCGCCTACAAGATTGCGTAGCAGTAATGACTTGATGGAAACGGGCTATGGCTGCTCGCCCTGGCACCGCCTAACTAAACGCTTGCTGAAGGGTGGCGAGGTGCGATCGTAGCTCCCGCTGCGTCGCCTACCTGCCTTCCTTCCATGAGATCCCTGGGTCGGCCGTTGGCTTCTGGGTCCAGCGGGAGTGGACTGTGAGCGGTGGCACAGCCCAGACTGCTCGCTTTGCCGTTGCCTTCACGGCGTGGTCCCGATCTGTAGACTACAGCTGACAGAAGACGCCGGAGGCTGTTCACCCCACCACCAAGGACAGGTACACCAGCGAGCAGCTGAGTGAGACCGGGGCCCCTGCTGGGCCGCCTATGCACTTTCACTGCGCGGCACACCCTATGTCAGCTGCCGGCCACCGCAACACGTGAGGCGGGGTGGCGGATGCGGTCACTGTTTGGATCGCCTGAGCTGCCCTCACATCCGAATTGTGGCGGAGGAGTCCCCACTAACAGAAGAGGGCTATGGTTGCCCACCCTGCCGCCGACCCGATTGCCGCCTACTGACCTGCCTATGCGTAGCTGCTTCGCGAGTCCCCAGGGGATCGGCTGGCCGGTGCTGGAACGGGAGGAGGGTAGCAGGCAAAGAAGCTGCCCGAATTGCTGTCACCACAATTGTCCTCATGGCATGATGAAACGGGGTGAGCCCCCACCGCTGAGCTGCCTGCTGCGACCCGCGGATTCTTTCTTGGACCATCACTGACCTCCATGATGCTACTTGAGGTACTGCTAAGTGTGGCGCAGATGTCTAGAACTGTTCTCATGGCTGTATGAAGAGGAGTGAACTGCTGGTGCTCCTGTGAGAGCTGTGTGGTAATAAATGGCGGCGGTCCGAACCTGCCCCGCCTGATGCCCAAGAGTGACGGCATTTGTGAACCCTCTGATCTGCCGCTACGCGTCCATATAGACGTCATTCTGGTATATGACACCCTGGAATCTGTGTCGGCGAAGAGACACACACTGCTGACCTGGCAATTATTGAACTATTGGCGCAGGGACATTTCCGCACTGGTGTGCCGCGCCTGAACAACTCTGTGCGAGACGCCTGGGTGGTGTTTGGAGGTGAGACTTGCTGGCACCCACGAGCTGTTATGCCACTGACGCGGGCTGTACCCGCCCCTTCCTGAGGTGACAATCAATGCCGCAACCTGGAGTAACCCAAATGACCGCGAGTTGTGGATGATTGTGCTGCGGTGGAGATTCCTGTGCGCAGCGGGGGTGCCCTGCCACTAAAGTCTCGGGCTGTGAGACAGTAGCTGCTGCTGCTCTCAACCTACTAACATCGCCGTTGGCCCTGCTGTGAAATACACGCCCAGGAGACATCGTCTTGGATGTGGTGCTTGCTGCGATGGAGCGACTGGAAGAAACCATCAATCAGACCCGCACCTCCCTGGAATCTAAGATCGATAAGGTGACCATCGACCTCACTCATCTACATGCGGATCACTAGAAGCTAACAGACCGCACGGCCGCTCTAGAATCCACGCTTACTGACATCAAACCGCAAGTGGCCCAGACAGATAAACATGTACAGGATTTGCTCAACCGAGTGGAGGATCTGGAGGACAGGGCCGAGGACGCTGAAGGGCGGGCACGACGAAACAACATGCGCATAGTGGATGTGCCGGAATGCTAGGAAGGAAGAGAGCCCACCCTACACATGGAATATTGGCTCAGAAATCTACTGCTGGAGGGAACCCTCTCGCCTCACTTTGTTATAGAGCTTGCACATAGAGTCCCAGAGAGGCCCCCTCCCACTGGATCGAACCCGCGACCCATGCTCCTCCGACTTCTCAACTACCGAGATCGAGATTCCCTCCTACAGGAAACCAGAAAGCTCTTTCCGGCACGCTTGTGGGTAGTAGCAAGTGATAAGACGCATTTCTTTGCCACATCAGAATAGGCAGAGGACTGGCTGGACACCTTTACTGCTACGGGACCTCAAGACGCCTTTGTGATGACTACCCTCCCGAAACTGTGGGGCCCTTTCCTCCGCCACCGAAGAAAGCGAAGATCGCCGGGGACCCGGACACTGCCCTCGCCTGCGGTGGGCTCCCCACACGATTTGATTCTTAGCGGACAACGAGACGCCCTGCAGGTGGTGGCGGAGATCAGCGGCTCTTTGGTGGCTTAGACGCATCCAACACCAGCCAGCCTGACCTATCCAGCGATGACAAGAGAATATATGGCCTGCAATACTCCCAGGACTCGACTGAGCAGCTGGACGTACTTCGCAGACAGCTGACACAATCATATGAACATTGCGAGATTCTATCCTTGATTGGACTGCTACTTGAGGTATTGTGGTTTATGTGTAGTGGGATGCAGTCGTTAACGATGTAGTCATGTGTAATAGTTACTGATGTGATTCAGAGTACCACATGACATCATGATATGGGAGGGCGAGACTTGATCTCGTGCTTTGTCACTGCTGCACAGGCACCAGCACACATCGTTAGCCTGGCGGGTGTTCCTGAGCTGGGGTACACATTTTGCTTTCATTATACTGTATTATGCCTGAAGACGGGGGGCCTTTGAAAAACTGGACACATATATTGTAAGTTATCTGTACGTAATACGCAGCACATCCCCCCGAGTCGGTTTTGACTGTTACCTCTATTGAGAGTTTGGACGATTGCTGGTTGCACTATCGCCCTTTTGGAATTCTTCATGTTTATGTCCTTGTTTTGGTTTTAATATGAGATATAATTTATTGTATTCCGTTCTCATACAACGCAAAATGCCACGGATCACTATGTTAAATATTGGACAGATTTGTTAGCATGAGCTGAAAGCCATTTTGTATTTCTGGTGGCCATTTTGTCTACCATGTGCTCTTTCCTACCTTTCTGTTAAGTGCTCTTGTAGCCTGCCTAGAGACAAACTATGTTTAGCATCTTCCACTTCGCACATGCCCAGAAGGGCCTAGCTAGTAGAATACACCTGCCTCTCTAGTATAACTGTCAGGCTATTTTTGCTGCTGTATGGAGAAGTAACTCTCCTCCCACTTTGTTGAGCAAGTAGATTCTGCATGCCCATCTTAGTCATTTTGCATGCTTACATGAGCCAGGACTGCCCCTTGCATTTAGGCTTACTATGCAACTCTAAAGCATATATAAAGCCCCAGTGTTCTGTACTCTGCAGACTGCCTCATTCAGTTGCTAAGGCTTCTGTGTGACGTAGTCTCACCTCATTTGAGGTTAATAAAATTCTCTATTATATTTCAGTTTCTGTGCCAATTTCTTCTTTGTTGGTTTAAATGGACTAAGTATCAGTGGAACCCCTGAGAAGTGGATTTTTGATTACTACAGTTTGGCGCTCCAACATCAGAAGTGACTATCTGAGGGAGTGCTCTTGAGACAGAAATCTACTGAGGACAGGACAGGATTCTACTAAGGAGGTACTCTGTGCATGGAGATTCTGGGGAGTCTCTGTCTCTGCAGCCCAGTATATTTCTGATCTTCCTGATTTTGCTCCTCCACATGATGTCACCCCTGACTGAGAACCTTTTTGGCGTGAGTATTTAAAAAAAAAAAAAAAAGACCGTTAGGTCATTTAGAATTTGGCAGTTAGAATTTGGACAACCATTTGTTTGGTAAGAACCGTTTTGCGGCACTTGTTGTAGGTTTGAAACCCGATTGGTAAGCTTAGATTAGGTACACTTACCCGGGAGCTTGATTTTGAATATGATATGAATTTGAAATTGGTCAAATATTGAGTTAGTCCTATGAATATGAATATGTAAATGTATTTGATGCAACACATATAGGCAGGTAATGAGGAGATTTTTCTCTACTCCTATGAAATTTGAACGGCTCAACGTACAAAGAGTACTTTAAGAACTACTTTGATTATAATACTGCATATTTGCAATATTTTTGGCATGCCTGAATAAAGCACACATAGAAGAATGTGTTGCTTTTTGAAGGTGCCATAGTAAGATATTAATTGAATTAGCCGGCTCCCTTGAGGGAATACCTAAATAGGTTTAGGTATAACAACATATTTCTTCTTTGGTGATTCTAAATCCCCAGGGAATTAAAATATGAAAAAACACATACAAGGATGGTTTTTCTGGGCAATTTTATGAATGGAGATATGCAGAGCGATGTTTGGTGTTCTGCCAGCCAAAGCTAGTGAATTGAGTGTATTTTGGCTTCTTGGAAATAAAATAGTTTGTTGGGCTGTTTTTGCAGTTTTTGGAATACTATTGAGAAGCGTTTCTTGTAAATATGACTTACAACTAGTATTTACAAATGGTTTGGTTTAAGTACAGTCTGTGGGCTGTCCTTTGTTTCTGTCCTAAGTGTTGATCTGTGGGTTAGATGTGTGTTTAAATGTCTATGTGGTTTGTGGTTTTCCCATTAGTGCAACTTCTGTAAGTAAATAGCGATAGCGCTATTTATGAAATGATGGCTATTAAGCTCGCTGTATTGTGTGTCCTGAGTGTTTGACCCCTTTCTGTATATGTCTGAAATGTGCTCAATATGTGTTTGTGGGCTTTCTTGTTGTCTTCACTCTGTTATGCAAACTGTTAGTTAATCAATATTAATTAGAAATTAAATAAAAATTCAGAAATTAACCATATGATATGCTACAACAGCTATATGTTGCTATTTATTTATAGAGTAAGCAATTACACACATGTACAAACTGTTAAATGCTTAAAAGATCAAATTAGAAATCACATTCAATAGATATAAAAAAACTCAGAAACGAAATTGTGTGTTTTGTAATAATTAAACAATTATAACGCATTTTCCTTAGAAACATTGTATTAGATATTAACAGGCAAACACATCATCTGAATAAATTGGATTTTGCTGTACTGCACACGCATTTTAAAACTAGGAGTGTCTTAGTTTTAAATAATACTGCCACCGTGCTCATGTTTCAACACTGAGGAAAAGCTTTTACTGCCGCTAAGCAAGCAGCTGTCGTTTTTTAGGCCTCGAATAGACAGGAATGTTTGCTCAGCCAGGTCTTCCTCAGTTAAACACGGGTGAAACTTTGCATTTCAGAATGCTGTTTTAAAAAAGGTTCCAAAACTAAGGTTCATTATTTTGTATTACAGGAAAACATTTCAATTACGGTTTTCCTCTCTTTAAGCATTGTTATAAGCATATTCTTGGTTCTAATAATTGTCCTTTTAAAAAAGTGGTGCAAAAATGTGTCATGTTTTAAGTTAGGCTTCTGTGCTTAGGCTTACGAATGAATACGTCTAAAAATGATAGGCAAGGGATGCAGCTTGCTTTTTATATGTGGAATTATCAAAAATGATTGGTTTTATTAAAAATAATTATTAATTATGAAAAAAAATAAAAAAATAAGTGCTTTTAAAATCGTTTTTTACTATTTATAAAGCTTAATACTCATACTATGACCTCATAGCATTAAAATTTAATTTAAGTTGTGTTGTACTGCATAATGAGGACATTTCCATATGGAATTTCACTTGGCGCGGGCGTAAAAATCTAATTTTTCTAAAGATTTACATGAGATATGTCTAATGTCCAATCTCTGCAATCTGTAAAGAACATTCTGAGGATGATTAATATGTAACACAATTATAGGACATTTATTTTTAAGTGCCCCAAATATCAACGTCGAAATTGGGTGAAATAGACTATTTAAACAGCATTCTTGCCATTTACAGTAGCTTTAAAGTGCCTTAGGCTTCAGTAACTGCATACATTTAGGTATAATACAAATAGCTGACTTCTGATTGTTAGAGAAGTATATTGCACACTGCTTCTGCTCTTGAAAAATAATGTCCACGTAGTTGCCTTCATTTAACAGAAAATAAAATGTTGCATTAGTTTTAGACAGAAAATAAGATGGAGCTCTTTCTTAGAATTTTGTGGGCTACATGCCTAGGTAAAAACGATTAGCAAATTCAAATTTATTTTTCACAGGAAAAATTGTGGCGCAAAGGACACCCAGAGTGTCTGTGAAACAGTTTTACTTTTGGACAGTCAAAATTAAGGTGGCTTAACATGCTTACATGTTGTTTCTGCTGGTCCTGTGTGTCAGAAGCAACACAGTAATTTGTATTTGACAGCCAATCACCACTAAGGTGACCTGCTGTCAAAGGGGGGGTGAGGAAAGTAAGGAGGAAATTGAATATTTATTTTAAGCCTGACAAATTAAGCAGGCCAGAATATTGGGTTTTGGGTTGCAGGTTCACTGTGCATAAAGTGCATGACATAGTATTGTGTGTCATCGCTCGTTTGCATGTGCTACTGTAATTTGTTTATGCTTTCTGTGCTTGTATACAGCAAGTATACCTGAAGGCTTGACATGTGAGTTTTTATTTTATGCGTTTTTTTTGTTTTTGCGTTATTTTGAAAATTTTACTTTTGATACTATTACAAGCTCCCCTGTGTTGTAAGGGGTGGTCATGACAATGCCCATCGCTATTCAAAAGTTGGTTGGACTTGTTCTGGTTACTAAATTTCACAGATATGATACTTCATGCTGTGAACATGACAGACAACACTTCATCAGTGTATGTCTATTTGGCTATAATGGCATTGAAGAAAAGAAAAAGAGATATATAGGATTAAAAGTGTGTCACCTGCAGTTAGCCATGTTACTGCCACTTCCCTTAAGGAACAGGCAGCCCTTGATTAAATGTTCCTTGATTTGACCCTAAGGAGGACTATACATTTGTGGCTCTTGCTAAAGGTGACCTGAACCTTTCTCATGATATTGCATTAGTTAATCATGTTCTGCTTCCTAGGTAGTGTATGGTTTTGTTCCTCAAAGGAACTGGATCAGTAGCTGATATTCCAGTATATGGTGTAGCGGCCAGTGGTAGAGTTAAAATTGTGTACTATTTTGGTCTCTTGTGTATCACCCATACTCTTGGTGTTGTGTCACATGCCTGACTATCACCCAAGTAATTTCTTGTTCTTCCTATAGATTCTCCTTTTGCCGCTTCTCCCATGATTGATGTTGCATTGTGCCTAGTTATTGGGGATTTTAGCTGTGTCCTAGTCCCATTTCCCTTTTTCTGTATTCCTTTCACCAGTCAGCCCTTTTATTATTGTTGGTGTATTGTTCAAGTTCACACTTCCAGACTCCAGTGATGTACCAGGGACCCCCATATTATGTATAATTCCCTTTTGTATGACCAGACTGGTTTTCAAGAACTTTCTTTAGGTCCACTTTGATGTTTTCCAGTCTGACTGTCAGGGTAGTGATGGACTGGTTAACTGACTCAATACTATAGTAAGACAAGTTTTCCACCTCAGTAGGAGATACCTTACATTTATTTTTTGAACATGACACATTTTTAATGCTTATTTTAATTTGGTTTTCTTATCCCTTTTGTTCCTGCTGCTTTAATTTTCGGTGGGATCAGATGTGTTCTAATCATGGAAATACCAGGACTCTCTAGTTCTTGTCTTTTGTTTCCACATTTTGATCATTAGCCTGTGTATTGCATAGTGCACCTGATGCACAATTATTAAAGGGAGGTATCTACATGTCCCTGATAATCTGTATCATGCGATTTCCCTTTTGAGGTGTTCTAGATAAGGAATTTAGGAACACCTAGACGTAAGCATTAAAAAAAATGAGTTTACCCCATTAGACAATGCCACTTTGTGTGAGGACACACATTTAGATAGACTTCCCATGTAACTACCTACCCTTAAATTGCAGAGGTTAATGCTCCCACATTGAAGTTAGTAAGGATAATGAATGGTACCCAATTGAAGAGACTAGAAGTACTGCCTTTGTATCCTTTGAGAGTGACAGTGCATTCTAGACAAGAGTTGTCCCATTGCTTCTGGCCTCTCCTTTGAAGATTGCAGGCCACCTGCTTGCAGTCCCATTGTTAAATACAATGAACTGTTTTTGCTCAAATTTGAAGGAAACTAACAACTGTGTCACATTTCCTTCATCACTAGGTTCTGCGGGATCTTCCAGAGTAAAAGGAAGAGTCATAATAACTTGCAGAACACTGATTTAAGCCTAATTCCCATCAGTGACAGCTACAGATGGAGGGCAGATGTCTTGGACCTGCAGTCCCAGCAGCCAGAAAGTAGTAAGGCTGGACAGCGATCGCCAGCGCTTCATCAATGGCACCTCCAAAGCATCGTGCTTGCTCCATCAGACGGCGTTGGACATCAGACAAGAAGGAGGAGCTGGTTCCCTGTTTGCCACAGAACCAGAGTTTCAGTGCAAAAGAGCGGAAGAGAAGGATCCCTGTTGTTGATGGCAGGGCTGGTTTGAGGCTTTAGTTTTCTACCTGTCATCTGCTGGTAACCTCTGACAGCGCGCAGTCCCTTGAGCCCCTTGGCCTGAGTTTTGGCCACCCCTTTTCTTTGCTCCAACGGAAGGGCAGTGGACCGGAGGATCCAAGATTGGCAAAAGGCACTACATTGTGTTACCCATGTTGAAAGGAAAAAATAAAATGAAAGAGCAGCCCGGGCGTCCTCTGACACTGAATAATGAGTGTTGGAGCCTGAGAATGTAGCTGAAGATGAAATTTTATTGCTTTTTCTGTTTAAGCAGTACTTGGGTCTGCACGAGATGATCTGTGCCCACGACCAACAAAGAGCACAATATCTGTAGTGCCTGCCGCAGAGGAGAGACACTGGTGCACTACATTGAGACATTGAGACTTTCGAGTGAGCTGTGAGTGTTTGCCAGGAGGGCACTCCAACAGATACTGAGAAGCATTATTTTAATGGAAGGCCTGGATCAAGAGGCCCAACGTGGAAGAAGACAATGGAAGCAGATTTGATGGACGATAGAAGCCTACCAAAGAGGCTTGGAACGGACTTTGGCATAGTTGCACAAGTGTTTCCAGTGCCACTGTATAAAGTGGGTGTTGGATATGTTCCCATTTGACTGAATTGCCATGGAAGAGGAATAGCCTCTAGTGGCTCCGCCTCTAGCATCCAAAAATGGTCCACCATAAGTAAATTTGTGTGACTGTTCTTACTATCCTGCTGGCATCATTTTAAAGTAGTGTTCTGTCTTTACTCTGATGAAGGGTATTCCCATTTCACCTGAGAGCATTGATAAGGATCGTCACTGTCTCACCTGAGTATATAATAGTCACTGAAATGCATAGGAGCTACTAGATGATTTTAGGACTTGCCTTTGCTTAGGACTAGAACAATGATAATTCTATTCATAATAGTGGTCATTACTTTCTACTGCTATCTGAATGTTAATGATGACTAAATGTTCTGTTCCCCTTGTATTCCTGCTAATACAAGCTTAATGAAATGTTTAGAATGGAAAATGCCCACCTAGCAATGAATTAGGAAATTGATAAAATTATGAAAATTGATATACAAATATTTTCTATGTTCCTACTGGATCACAGGAATGTCTTTGGCTCATGCTAAAAGGACCATCTGTTAAATATTGGACAGATTTGTAAGCATGAGCTGAAAGCCATTTTGTATTTCTGGCGGCCATTTTGTCTGCCATGTGCTCTGTCCTACCTTTCTGTTAACTGCTCTTGTAGCCTGCCTAGAGACAAACTATGTTTAGCATCTTCCACTTCGCACATGCCCAGAAGGGCCTAGCTAGTGGAATGCACCTGTCTCTCTAGTATAACTGTCAGGCTATTTTTGCTGCTGTATGGAGAAGTAATTCTCCTCCCACTTTGTTGAGCAAGTAGATTCTGCATGCCCATCTTAGTCATTTTGCATGCTTACATGAGCCAGGACTGCCCTTTGCATTTATGCTTACTATGTATCTCTACAGCATATATAAAGCGCCAGTTTTCTGTACTCTGCAGACTGACTCATTCAGTTGCTAAGGCTTCTGTGTGACGTAGTCTCACCTCATTTGAGGTTAATAAAATTCTCTGTTATATTTCAGCTTCTGTGCCAATTTCTTCTTTGTTGGTTTAAATGGACTAAGTATCAGTGGAACCCCAGAGAAGTGGATTTTTGATTACTACAATTATGCTGGGGAAGTTGTACATTGCCGGGCCATCTACGCTGCATATGTTTGCTGGGCTGCTACGGAAGCATGGGCACTTAATACACTGTAAAAACTATGTCTGCACTTAAAATTAGTACATGGAATGTGTGGGGCATGCACACACCGTCACATAGGTATTAGATATGCTTGTACCTCAGACGAGATCACATACAAATAGCTCTTTTGCAAGAGACACACCTGGCCAAATCAGAAATCCAACACTTGCACTGCCGCTGGCGTGGCCAACTGTATGCCATGGGGTATTCAGCTGATGCGCTAGGTGAACTAATCTGGGTGCGGCCTGGGGTCCCACTTAAAATCACACAATCATTGGTAGACCCGGAGGCTAGATACATGGTGGCTAGGGGTACTTCGGATGGCCGTCAGGTTGTAATTGCATCACTATATGCTCCCAAAACAGACCAGGCATTTTTTTGATGATATGTCGCGCTTCCTGGTGCCATGGCATGATATACCTATGTTCTTGGGGGGAGACTACAACAGCGTACTTGACATCTCACTGGACCGCTCCTTTCCACCCCTTCCGGGCAAAAACACACACATTGGCATGAAGGCGCTAACCAACTGGGCAAGGCAATGGTGTATCAGAGACGTCTGGAGACACCGTAACCCCCATGACAGGGTGTATTCCTACTACTCCGGTGCTCATGAACTGCATGTATGGTTAGACCAATACATGCTTTCGAGGGTGCTGCTTCCACATATATGTGCAGTCTATTATTTAGGCAGGACACATTCAGATCACAACCCGCATATATTGGAACAGCCAATCCCAACTTGGCGATTGCAACCAGATGTGTTATTGGATGCTCCCTTCCGGAGCCTGGTAGCCACAAATATCACACAATACTTTAAAGAGAACACTGGCACAGCTACGACGCCTCAAGTAGAATGGGACGCGTTAAAAGTAGGGGTGAATGCCTCTGTGTACAAGCGGGTATGCGGAGACAGCTGGAAACTGAACTCACACACCTTGAAAATTAACTGCTCCAAAGGGAGGGGGGGCACTAGAAGGCGACGATGGGTCCTTGGTGCGAATTAGAGGGGAACATTCCAGATTGCTAGACCGGCTCCGCAACTTGAACTATGCAGCACACTCGGCGCGCACCCACCATATGGGAGACAAACCGGGCAAGTTGCTGTCGTGGCTGATACAATAGGATGCAGTCACCACACCTGTGACAGCCATACAGAATGCACACGGCAACATAGTACATACCCAGAGGGACATACACAATGCCTTTGTAGAACACTATTCCACGATGTACAGGTCTTGCTTGCGAGCTACAGATGTGGACATAGGGGAGTTTCTTTCTGCCCTTACACTGCCGCAACTGACAGAGCATCAGCAGGAGGAACTGGGTGCTCCTTTGCTGCCGGAAGAAATACGAGATAGTATTTTCTCTCTATCAAATGGTAAATCTCTGGGTCCGGACGGTCTATCCGGCTGAATTTTATAAAGCCTTCTCGGATATATTAATACCGGAATTGTTGCGGGTATACTCAGCGGCCCTAGATGATTCGGCCCTCACACTCACGCAAAATGAGGCGATGTTGATCTCCCTTTTGAAGCCGGGCAGGGACCCTGAAATCCTTGGCTCTTATCATCCACTGGCTCTGCTGAACACAGACTATAAAATACTTGCCTCTGCCCTAGCTAAACGAATAGCCCCGTTTGTAGCGGCTCTGGGCCTAACGATCAAAACGGATTTGTCTCAACCAGGAGCACCTCTCTTAATATAAGCAGATTATTTAGAGTTCAGAAGTACGCAACAAGGAACTGGCCATGATCTGGATGCGTAGTGCTAGACCTAGAGAAGGCCTTTGATTAGTTGGAGTGGCCCTATCTTGCAGCAGTTCTGCGTAAATACGATCTAGGAGACGGGTACCTCCAACTGGTGCAATTACTATACCAGTGACCCACAATACAGGCCCGCACAGGTAGGCTCATCTCTGACACAATCAGGGTCAGACGTGGAACTAGGCAAGGATTCCCTTTGTCCCCATTGCTTTTCTCCCTTGCCATGAAACCTCTAGCAGCTCTGCTCCGGGAGAGTGGAGCAGACTGGGGTATCCCCCGGATGATGGTCTCCACACGGTGTCCCTATATGCCGACGTGTCAGAGCTCCACGAACTTCCAATTTCTGATCTCTATGTCGACTTGCACGGGAACAGAAGATGCTAACTTTCCAACTCCCTCTCTCCAATCGGTCGGAGTCAGAGTGAAATCATAACTCCAAGCAATCAGAAAAAGGGAAGGGGAAAAGTGGAGAAAACAACCATAATAAAATAAAGGCACAGAAGAGACTGGTCCGGATTCCTTGGTACTCCGACGAATCTTCTACCGGCCTTTAATCAGCCTGATATAGACTCCTGTAAATACTAAACACATACAAGAATATTTTATTCTCCTATAACTTCCTGCTCTATCTTCAACCTCAACTATGTTACTCTTACATACCCAAGGGCTTGTATGGACCTGCAACTCTTCCTTCTACTGTGAGGTTCTTTTATCTGGACTGCGTATCTGTGTTATCCTTACTGTAAACAAATGAGCCCAATTAGTATCCCTCTCTACTACCATCTGCTATTTAATAATTTTAGTCTATTAACCTACCACTATATGCAGTTCCTGGTCTTCTATTCTTATTTCTTATTGGGTGTTATGTTGGTGCGAACCTCATCTGTAAAACAATAAATTGTTTACTCACTGATTCCTAGGAAGTGACCCTTATCTCTCATTCTCTTTTGACCTACCAGTGAATGTCTGCTGACATCTTCTTAATGGGATTCTGTGTAACTCGTCTTTTCTCTTGTAGGAATCCTGTCTTCCTGTTCCAGTGATAATCTCACTAAACTTCAGGTAAGTGGAATTCTCTTCTTGCTTTTGTATTTCCGCTAGTAGTTTTAATCTTAACTCATAACCTTTAACTTGAATGTGCTTTCTGTACTTTACTGCTACTGAGACTGAATTCAAATGTCTTAATGACAGGTTTACTTTAACTTAACCAAAACTGGGTTCGTTCCATGCTTATTGCGCTAACATGTAAGGAGCGCTGCTCTATTTTAACATCTAAAACTTAGCTCTTGTTTTCGCCGCTCTGCTTGAGACGAAGGTTCCTGAAGCGGTGCTGCAGCCTTGAAGATGAAACTGTGACGAAGATTCTCCGCCGCCGCTTTTCCTGTCAGCACGTCGTTTCTTAGAAATGCGGGTATATTTCTTCTGCGTTAACAACCCTATGACTACACAGTACTAAATTCCTACGAACTCCGGGACTCTAAATAAACGTTTCTTACTAAAGTTTCCAGGTCTCTCAGGACGCGACTAACTGGGGCAGAATTCTCGGTGAAGTGCGCAGCTCAGATAGAGCGCGCGCCTCACCTGAACTCCGCCCTGAAAAGTCCAAAGAGACTAGACCGGCAACTCTCCTGCTCCGACCGCCATCTTGGAATTCCGTGAATTCCATGCCCTGGACCAAGAAGGAATTAAACTCCAGTTCCGTCCTTTAGTTTTGGGAAACCTAACTGGACCTTTACTGGGAGGGATCCTGACACGACGACCTGTTGCTGTACATAAGAGACTTGCCTGCTTTACCGCCGGCCATATCCGCGATATTCCGTAGTTTGGAGGAAGTGTCAGACCTTAAGGTAAATTGGGCTAAATCGGGCGCCTATTCTTTCCACAAGGATGTGGTCGCGATGGACATAGTTATCAACGGGACTGTGCTTGCCTGGTACCCGACCACGTTCAGATACCTGGCCATATATATTTACAGATCCCCAGCAGATATACTGGAAGGTAACCTGGTGCGTGCCATCTCCTCCATAAGGGCGCAGATACAATTCTGGAAGACTCTACCGCTCAATCTGATGAACCATATTACTTTAACCAAGATGATTGTATTACCAAGGCTGTTGTATTATTTTGCAAACCTCCCGTTATATGTTCCGGTGCGACTGTTTCGGGAGCTAGAGGGATTAGTCAGAGGTCTAATCTGGAATGCGGGGCGGCCCTGGATAGCGCTGCAGAAATTATATGCACCAACGAAGAGTGGGGTCTTAGCAGCTCCTCATTTAGTATTATATTACTTAGCTGCGCAGCTACAATGGGTCGCAAAATGGCTTAGTGGCAAGAATCTGATGGATACTGCGACTGAGTCATCATCATTAACACAGACTCAAATCTATAGTTTGTTTCACCCACTGGCGAAACTTCCCCGCCCGACACAGATGCATATAGAATTAGCCCATAGATGCTACCAGAGGAGCCTTCAACTTACAAAAGACATATGGCTAGATGTAGGTAAATGGCATTTACCGATTTGTAAATACCGAATTTTACAGATTCGGTATTTACAAATCGGTAAATGCTATGTAGGTAAATATTCTTTAAAATGTACTGAATCGTTAAGAATCGGTAATTACCGAATCGGTATTTACCGATTCGGTAATTGCCATTGATTCCTATGGGCCTTGAGGCCCATAGGAATCAATGGCAATTACCGAATCGGTAAATACCGATTCGGTAATTATACCGAATTGTCAAGGGGAACAGGGTGTCACTTTGACACCCTATTGCACCCCTGATTCTGGCTTGTGTGCCATGTGGCACACAAACATGCCCTTAGGGCATGTATGTGTGCCACATGGCACAGGTGTACATGCACAGATGTGCATGTACACAGGAATTCGTTATTTACCATGTAATAGTATTGCATGGTAAATAACGAATTCTTAAGGGCCTGTGGCACTAATTTAAGGGCCACCTACATCTAGATTTACCGATTCGGTAAATTTACCGATTCGTTTTTTTTTCCGATTCGGTAAATTTACCGAATCGGTAAATTTACAGAATCGTTAATATTTAGGCCCCCTACATCTCAGGAACCAAATACCGGTCGTAACGGCCGAAATCGGCCGTTACCGACCGGTATTTGCCTTCCTACATCTGGCCCATAATTCCTTATGCCCCAATACTGCCACCTATCGGGACACCCAGAGGTAGAGATTTTGTAACAGACGTAGTGCTGACGCCCTGGACCGAAGCAGGAGTGGAGACGCTAGGAGACCTATACGCGGATGGTGCCCTGTTACCTTTTGCAACCCTAAAGGCGGATACTGGTTTGCCGGTGGGTCAGTTCCTCCTGCATGCAGCCATCATACGGACGCTGACACTAACATGGGGAGACTTGTCAATTGAGCCACCGATGCATCAGTTATGGGAAACATCCTTTACAACGCAACTTTTACCACGCAGTGCCTTTACATCGTAACTTTTACAACGCAAACCATTACAACGGATTGCGCTGGGGGCGCTCTAGGATAGGGAATAGATTTAATTTACTATCCAACACCTTCCCTAGTGTCCACGGGGACTGGAGTTGGAATAGTAAAATAAACTATTCACTATCCAGCACCCCAAAGTGCTATGCGTTGTAATGGTATGCGTTGTAAAAACTGCGATGTAAAAGCATGCGTGGTAAAAGCATGCGTTGTAATGTCATACATCCATCAGTTATTACAATATCTACATGTTATTGGGGAGGGGTCACATGTAATCCACTGGCTGGTGCAGGCCCTGCTTACTCACGTATTAAAATCACCACACCGCGTTGGACTGAGGACAGAGGTCGACCCTGGACCGATAAAGAATGGGAACGTGTCCTAGCCAGTGCCACACACATACCACGCAATTCACGATTTAAACTTATACAAACACTTATATTGCATAGAGCGTATCTTTTGCCAGATAAGATCAATAAATACTTTAACATCACCACCTCTGATTGTCCGAGATGCCATCTCCTAGACGCTGACCTACTACATATGCTGTGGTCCTGCCCCCTTCTTCTGTCCTATTGACACACGATAACGGAAACACTCACAAGCAGCACTAACACCGAGGTACCGAACACATGGGAGGTTTGTATTCTGGGATTTTACAAACAAACAAAAGCTAATAAAGTAAGCTCTAGATTTCGTGACTTAAACCTAATAACCGCAAAACGATTGATAACCAAGAGATGGAAACACAAAGACCCTCCGGAAGCACCCCACTGGTTAAAATCCCTAGAGATCTGGGCACAGGCGGAGAGCACTATTCTTCATAGGGAAGAAACGGCTGGGTTGCGTAAGTTTCCCATCGCACAGACCTGGGATGATATGCTGAAAGCCCTTACACAAACTAATGCTGCGTCACATATGCCTCCCACGCAGCAGGCGGGAGATGATGCCTAGAATGTTGCCTGGGTGGAACAGACAGGCTGTACACACAAGATGCCTCGGCCACATCTGTCGAGTTAGGCAATGACCCCACATTCCATCATGACATTCCATAGACATAACTCCAGACGCAAGATACCTTAGTGTCCATGCGACTATACACAGAACAGGAAAAGTAACCCGCATCCGCTATGTACACACGGCCCTCGGCACAAATTCACTCGGAAGGCGCATAACCCACTAGATACACGTTCCTTTAAGTACTTGATAGCTCTTTTTCTTTTTCTTTTACTTTATTTTCACCAGTTGTGGTTAAAATGTTAAAAATGAAGATGTCTTGCAATCAGTTATGATATTCACTACTTATCGCCCATGCACCATTGTCTATTGTGATCCTAAAGCTTAACCACGTATGGGCCATGCACCTCTGTAATAATTGTCATATCTGCATATGGTTAATCATTGTGGTGAGAAGTCACATGTGATAAATGAGTCCTGCTCCTCAATTAGAGGTGACGGTATGCGTGGATTGCAGACACCAATGTTAATTTGCAAATGCATATCAACTCCTGCGACACAGATGCTGATTGTGCTATGGTTATCGGATGGAAATACCTAGGATTGTGCACATAATGGCATAGCAACAATGATCTTGTAAAAGTGCGATATGTACCACTGCTCAGTTTGTTTGTATCAGGAAAATGATAAAAAATGCAATAAATATATATTTTTAAAAAAGGGACCCCATACAAATTGCATGCAGACCGTCATTGCAGACTGCAGGACTTGGTGCAAACCATCTAAGAAAACACGACATGGCACACTAACTGTGTGCCATGCAAAAGTCACTGCATATACTATATGTAAGTCACCTCTACAGCAGGCCTTAGAGCCCTAAGGAAGGGTGTATTATATTACATGTGAGGACATAACTGCATGAGCAGATGTGCCCCTGTGCTTTCTAGTTCTATTACTAGATGGTACAAGTGAACAGGGAAGCCATCTTAAGTATATGTCCTGGGTACTGGTCATTACGAGTTCCTCAGTTACATGATGACTTTACTGAAACCTAAGGTGTTTGGTATCAAACACCTTGTCTTAATAAATATGTACTGTTGCCAGTGCCAGATGTATTGTGACATGCACCCAGAGGACACCTTAGAGGTTCCTCCTGAAAAAACTACCAGTGTCTACTGTGCTGGCTGATTGGTATCGTCCAGTCTGGCACCACAGACAAGTTTCTGACCCACCTGCAGGTGAAAGCCTGAACTCTCTGTGTCCAGATACAATGCCTGCTCCAGTGGAAGGTGTCCACCCCTCCTCCAGCAGGATGGCTAGGGATTTAACATATCAAGGCCAGGGACTTCAAAGCCCCTCGCACCTTTGATATGCAACCCCGGCTTCCCCCATACCTGGGAGATACCAACCCATGCCCTGAGGCCCATTTTGCACCAGTACAGGTGTGAAAATTAACTATTCAGTAGAAGTGTTGCACCACCAGATTGACCACACCCCTACGATGGGCTACCTGATGGACTCTACGAATGAAGGATTTTTCCATCTTGATTTTGGTGGAATTACGAACTCTCCCACTCCCCACACAAAGTGGTAATATACGTGTGTAGTGACCCTAGCAGTAAGTAGCCCATTGGCTACTACCCTTCACGCCCCTTAATGCCCCTAAATGTAGTATTTAGGTGCCCCTCTGACACCAGAAACTTAGGTGTGTGTCTGAAGGAAAAAGGATTGCCCAAGGTGTGAGAACTGAAGACCAGCACCTAACTTGGCGCAAAACCCTGCCTGCCTGCTGCTCTCCCGACAATCACTGCCAGCAACTTGTCCAAAAGCTGAATGGACTCCCCAAACCCTTGAAGGCCTTCTTAGCATTTCCTCGGCCCAGCAACATCTCCCTTGGAGAGGAGGAGCCACTTCCCTGCACCAGCAGGCCCCGACTGCAGCTGTCCGATACAGCTTTCTTTTGAGCCCCGGGCCCACCGAGAGAGCAGCACCCCAGCAAGAAGTCTTCATTGCTTCAGGAGGTCAGATCCATCTCCCTGCCAAGTTTGGAGATGCCAGGACTCTCAAGAGCCACCCTGCACCAATACATGGGGTACCAGATCCAGGTGCAAGGCTGGTTTGTGTTCAGTCGGAACACCACCACCGCAACAACTTACCTGCACATCCAGGGACTCCGAGCTCCACAACCAGAATGGCCCTGCTGTGTTTCTTTTCCCTCTTCTGCAGGTACACCAAGGCCTTTGAGAGCCTCTAAATCACTGACAATCCGGACAGAACACCTCTGCACCCGAGCTCCCCAACCCAACAAATGCTTAACACTAAACTCTGATAAGCATAAACTGCTCACCCACACTACCACAAAAAGGCATTTGGGATTATTAATTTAAGCCCAGTAGCCATTAAGGATCGTCTGGACTTCCTACATACTGTATCTCATTTTGGTACACTACATAAACAGCCAGCTTCCTACATTTGTCTCCAGATTGTTTTTTTTTTTTTTTTAATACATTTTATTTTTTAGTTTACACAACATAAACAATAACACACAACTGGCATCAAATCAATGTATGTAAGCAGATCGACAACCTCATTATTGGCACTTAGGACTGCAGGCGGATTCAGGGAGGGAACGGACTCATGGGGAAGGAATACAATAGCATACAATTAAAGCACTGTGAGGAAGGAACCAGGCATGGCACTAATGCAGGCGGCGAATATCACTAGGGTCCACCCCCTCACTCCCCGTCAGGTCCAGACCCAACGGGCGTGTCCAACCCATTGACCCCACTGTCAGACGTGCCGTGAGTGGAAAGCTCCTGTTCTGCTAGCCCCGATGCACACATGACGCGCCAGGCCAGTAAGTCATCCTGCAGCTTCTCATCCCTCCGAGTGTGTTGCATGTGAGTTCCCTCAGCCAGGGACCACTCCCATACATCTCTGAGCCAAATGGGCACCTCCGGGGATCCTCTGCCCCATCCAAGTAATAGCCACCCTGCGCCTGGCTAGCACCAACATTAATAGTAGGAATTTATACGAAAGCTTCTTTTTCTTGGGTTTCCGGACTAACGCAAGCAGGCAATGCAGGGGGTCGAGTGCATCCGAAGACCTGCAGCTGCGACTATTCGATCGCTGACCCAGAATTGCCTGACCAAAGGGCAGTCCCAGGCTAAGTGTAAGAAGCCACTTTCTTAGTGTTACATCTAGGGCATCCGTCTCCTCTATCCCCAGAGATACGCCTCAGGGAAGCTGGGGTTAGGTAGGTGCGGTGTAAAAAATGTAAGTGCGTCAGTTTAAACCTTGCGTTGCATGAGACCTTACGCGTGAGGGAGCCTATGCACGCGCATTGTCCCTGTTCCAGTGAAGTGCCGAGATCTGCCTCCCAGGCCGCCCGGGACGGTGGTACCAGGGGGGGTTGAATCCTGTTTCATGGCCTTATACAGGAGAGAAATCAATTTACGCCCCTTGCCACGGGAAAGGAGGATGTCTAAGGTGTGAGTCAGTGGTGGGCCTCCAGAAAATTTTAACACAATACTCCACGTATTAAAAGTGGATAATCGGTTTGGAAAGTTTTTGTTTTAAACTAGAATATGTATCTTGTAGCCTAAATTTGGCAGCAGATTACCTTTCCCGATCACTGTTAAAAATTGATGAATGCGAGGAACCCCTAGACTGCCCAATTTTAGAAATAGTGATTCCAGGCAATTCTGAAAGGGAATGGAATGTATGCATAGAAAATGTCTTTGTTCTAAATCAACTCAAAACCTTGATTGCTAATGGATGGTCAACGAGATGTAGTGATCAAGAGGGAGAGTTGCGAGTTTACTGGTGGGTCTGACTTGAACTCAGCATTCATAATAATATGGTTTTCCTCAATGATAAGATCATAGCCCCTAATGGTTTAAGAAGTAGAATAGCTGACCTTGCTCATATAGGGAATTTAGGTGGGAATTTTACGAAGAACAAGGAAAGATCTTGCCATCGGGGTTCACATGGAATTTCAGGGGTACAGGGATTTTGATTTAACCGTAAGTTCCTTTCCAACATTTCAAGACATGGGTTGACAAATATGATAGAAACACGGCAGTTACAGCGATGATTTATGGACAAACTATTACACTGCTAAGTTTATATGCTCTGCCCCCACCCCACACCCCAGACACTCCTTTGTCGAACTATTGACGGCGCTTTGGTTGAGATATCAGGAGGGCTTGTGGTGTGGGGGGGGGATTGGAATGAAGTCCTCGCCCCAGCAGTGGATAGATGATGCCCACAAGGGCCACCTCTGACATCAGGCCAGACACCCCTTCCCCTCTTTGTCTCAGCACTGGGCCTTGTGGATGTATGGCGGGCCCGCAAACTCTCACCGCACTTGCCTCTTATTCTCATCTAGATTATTTTTTGGTCCCCTGCAATAATTTACACAGGGTGAAGGATATCTCGGTGCTCCCCAGGGGACTTTCGGATCACTCTCAAGTGGCATTGAGTCTTCGAATGGTACCCCAGCACCTAACTTTCCATTGGCGACTGTTGCCATGGCATCTTCAGAGCAGTAGATATTGCAAAAATATGGAAGATTGCATAGACGGATATTTTGCAAATAATATAAGCACAGTGAGGTCCCCTCAGACGTTTGTACTGGGGAGCACTGGCACAAACTGCGAGGCATAGTTGATCTTGAGACGGAAATCTCAGTACTGGACCTGCACAGTAGCCAACCCGATGGCCAGTGAGCCTGTAAACAACTCAACCTAGTACAAGAGCAGTACCACCAGGCACTGATGGGTGAGGTGCTACTGGCCTGGCAGGCTTCTCAGAGCTGCATTTATCAGTGGGGGGACAAAACAAGTCAATTACTACGTATATTATGCCAGGGTACCCCCAGGGCAGCCCCTTTCCCCCTAATTAAGAGCAAGGCAGGTACCTCACTTACAGATCCAGGAGCCACAGCAAGTACTTTTGCTTCCCATATCAAAGGGGCCTACGTAGGAATAAGGCAGAGGAGTAGGCCTAACGGCTAGGGAGGTCGACCTCAAATCTGGGGAACTGGTTTCAAGTCTCCGCAAGGACACGCAACATCCTGTGATTATGGGCAAATCACTTAATCTCCCCGTGCTTAACAAAAATGAATGTGTCCTCATGTAATGCAACTGGTGCCTGTCTATAGCGCTCTGATACCCGATATCTTCGGGTCAAGTTCGCGATATATAAAACTCCGTGAAATAAAAAATATTTAAAAAATGAGACATAAATAGAAGAGTTTGTATAGGTGCTCTCACTTCAGTCCCTATATCTGGTGGATCGTGAGTTGTTGGACGCTAAGCTCACAGGAGAGGAACGTATCGCAGCTGTAGCTGATAAAAACGCAGGCAAAGCTCATGGGTCAAAAGGCTTCCCCAGGAAAATGTTCAAAATATATATGCCCAAGCTTCAAACTCACCTTCTAGATGCGGTGCTGTCCGCAAGGGCCGCAGAGGTGATCCCACAGGATTAGCGCCATGCAGGGATCGTGGTCTTTGCCAAACTGGGATGTCCGTGGATGATCCCACATCATACCGCCCTTCCGTTCTTCAACCTAGAGGTTAAGATATTACCCAAGGTTCTGGCAAATAGATTGATTACTCACATTCCAGATTTGGGCCAACCTGACAAAACCGAGTTCATGCCACACAGGGTGATCTGCCACAATGCACAGAGAGTTTATAATGCGCTGGCGAAGGTCAATGGCTGAAAGAGCCGGCAATGTTTATTTTCGCCGACATAGACAAGGCATTTGATTCTGTGACCTGGGCATATCTATTTCTCCTCCTTCAATGCCTCAACTTCGGCCCATGTTTCCTCTTATATCTCTAGTTACTATATACGGACTTGGGGTCATTGGTGCAGGTGGTGAGGGATCGGTCAGATTTCCCATTACAGCAGGAAATGTCGTCACCCTGTCCCCCCTGCTGTTCTCTCTTGCCATGGGCCCCTGGCAGTTTGGGTGAGGATGGTGAGCAAGTGCAAGGCTTTGAGTGGGGAGACGGTCAGTCAGACAGGCTCACCTTGTAACCCGATGATATTCTATTCTTCATTTCAGCTATAAACACAACGGGACCGAGGCTGTTACAAGCAATGCTCATATTTGGGGACACAATGGGTCTCTACCTAAACATCTCATAATCCACGGTATATGCATGAGTCCTGGCCCACTTAGACCTGACTGGATGGCAAGCATATGGGTGGACAGCGATGGGTTTAAATGCTTAAGCATTTATATATCCGTAATAGCGACTGTTACTTTGAACTCTAATACAGAACCAGTATTCGATCGTCTAAAAGACGATATGAAGATATTGTCTGTGCTCTCACTGTCCTTGAGAGGATGATTGGCGATCTTCAAGATGGTCTTATAGCCCAGATTCCTCTACCAACTACAAGACTTCCCGTTTGATATCCAGTGACAGTGGTTTTGCAAACTAAACTCCACTCTAAATGCCTTTCTTTGGGGAGAAAGTAAACCTCATGTGGCCCTCAGCAAGTGCTTCTAATCAACATACTGTGGGAGCATTGCAGCAGCCGATATTGAGTCATATTATTTAGCTGCCCGCCTCTAGATCATAAACGACTGGTGGTACAATACACAGGGAGGCCCTGCATATGTGTTCGATAAAATGGCAATGGGTGCACATCTGTTGCAAGCATATTTGTACGGAAAGGGGAAAAGCACTAATCTACCCCCGGCAACAAAAGTTGTCCTGAATCTGTGGCGGTCAACCCTTAAGTGGATGAAGTGGTGAGGCAGACTGATGACACTGACGCCATTATGCTGTGGAGCTATACTTCCACAGGTGGCCATGTTGACAGGATTCCAGAAATGGGATCATATTTGGATCTCCACTTTAGGGGAGGTCATATAAGGCACGGTCCTTAGGTCAGACACTCCAGACAGAAATCCACCTACAATGCAAGGCAGCATTGTGATTCGTCTGAGCACCGTGGTTCGGCACTCAGACGGGGAATGGGAGGTTGGGCATGTTCCTCAAATGGCTGTGCATTACAACATGTAAAGTGCGCATGACTGCTTGGCCAGTCCAAGAGGGCAGGGAAAGCAGTCATGCGCACTTGGGGTGTGCAAACCACTCCTCTCCCTGTAACCCCAGCTCCACCCCACCCTAATCCAGTCCGTAGTGACTTTTTAAAAAAAATAATGAGGTTATTATCGTTTTTTTTTCTGCTGCACTGCTCTTAAAGCAATGGGGCGACACTCCTCTGCCTTAGCTGAGGAGCCGCCACTGCATGTGATGGAGCGGTAATTTCTTCTGGTAGTTTCTCAATGCAAAACCCTCATGCTACCTCTAATTTACCGCTCAAAAGGTGTTGGGCCCTTCACACCATGTATTACCTTCAGGAGACTTAAATAAACCTGAACAGTCAAAAATGCAATTTATTATTCAAGCCAATAAAGAGAGTTGTTGAGTATTTTAAAGGGTTTTATTTTCTAGTCAAAAGTTAATTTTTCTCTGACCCTTTATTCATTAGTAAAATATCAATCAGGTTACAGAATTTGGAAAACAGGAAAAATATCAATAATACAGAACACATTACAGTCTGCATATAAGCATAACATGTAGGGAAGAAAATGTGGCGCAAAATATCAGTCAAAATTCTTAAAGAGTTTCTAAGAAAAATAGTCTTGCAAAGTTAATCAATAATTAAATAGTTGGCAAAAATCTCCCATTAAGAGAAATAAATGCATAAGTCAAATAAATCTTTTCAGACCTAATTAATTAGTCAAAGCATAAACTTAAAGTTTAGCATCTAAATCTAAAGAGCCTTTCTATCTGTTGCTGCTCATGTGCATCTCTGTGTCTAAAGAGCAAAAAGGAGGGAGACAGCCCGCCCTTCACCAGACCTCAAAGGAATGTGGCCTGCAGTGCCAATATATGACGTGGAAGCAAGAAACCTCCCCCTGACTCTCCTCGGACGCCCAAGGCTGCACCCGTGACGATCTTGTTCCTAACCCATAGAATGAAGCAAAGCCTAAGCCAAAATGAGCAAGAAGCCAGCTGAGCTGAAAAAGCCAGCCCCCATCCAGAGAGGACAGTATTTATACTCTAAACCTTGGCAGTCTACACAAAGATGTAGCATCTTAAGGAAAACTTGTACGTGATTGGTCAGTCATGATGGCATGAGTTCTCAATACCCTGACTCATTCTAAAATCCTGACTTTACCAGTTTTAACAAAAGAAGCATACATGAATAACTACATTTATAAACATTTGCAACATTTACTAGGAAAAATGTTTCATTCTAATTCTCCTTCCTTCCTTCCACAGCGTAGTCAGATGGACACTTTTAACTAACACTGGTACATTGGCAGAATCACAAGAATGTACAGTTGAAGATGTCCTTCACTTCTTGTCATGAGGAAAGCTGCCACAGTCTGCGCATGCTCCCTTCTCATTAAATTGCAAGCCATAGTCTTGATGGATTCACAGGCAGCCATGTTTTGTGTAGGCCCCAAAAATAAAACAAACACAAAGATAAAATTAATTTCATGTAAATCAGCCCATTATGTTTCCCTCCCTCATACTAATACCCCTTATAAATGTTTACCTAGCCAAGCTATTAGTGAAAAGCAGCTTTTCTATTATTTATGACAACATGCAAAATAAATGTGAAATGTGCAACATAGCATTTTCATGCTTTAGTGTAAAATTTAAAAGCACACACAATTAATATAGTGCACACAGCAACATGCATTAGTGTTTTAGATAGCTTTTCATGCAAAAAGCATTTAGTCCCCTGTGTAGTGTTTGGTGCATTATTAAGTCACACACATTATAAAAAGAGGTGTTATTAACTGAAAAGGTTTATCAAAATTTGCAACAAGTCAAAGTCCTTTAAGACAGAAATAGTGAATTTAGTATACATGGGATGAGCTGGGAAGAGAGAAACACATTCTATTAATCTTCAAAGATAAAAAGGCCACTTTTCTCTACACTGTAAAAACACATGTTAATTCAGCAAAAGCATTTCAGACTGAATAGGCCTCACTTTCATGTTTTTCATGTGCCATGTTTTTAACTTGCACCAAAATGTGCGTGGCAATTTAAATGCAGTCTGTCTGTAGCACAAAAATAAAACAATGCCTGACTGCAGATGAAATCTGCTCCATCAATCCACCCTTCTGATGATTCAAATCATAATAAAATGATTTATAATTCATCACAAATATTTCATTTCACAAGTGACAATATCTTTTTTTTTTAAATTGCAAAAGCTGTGCATATAACAATGTTACTTCTATTTCTAAGGCAAACATAAGTTTGGTCTGTAATCAGATCATATATAGCCAAGCTCAAATGTTTTAGTGCAGAGATCTGTAAGTAGCTTCTTGGAACAGTTAGTCTTCTTTAAAACAAGTAACTAAAATAATAAAAAAGAATTCAACAGGACAGTTTCAGCATTTCTTTGCTCTTTGTCATCAGCTTGCCATCAGAATGGCTTATACAGTGTGGCATTCTGTACTTTTTCCATGCAAATTAGACTACTTAGGTGCTGAGAAACTCTGACAGAGCATCATCAATCCGTTGCACTTTTTCAACCAAGGCCTTTCAATCTTATTTTCACTTTGATCAGATTCAGATGTTTCACCACAGCATCTCTCAGACCAAAGCTGTTGCACCATCCATTATAAGAACGTAAGGTTGGTGGCAGCAACTTAGCTCTCTGGGAACCTATTGCCTTGCTAAAATTCACGCGCAGTTAATGGTTGTGATTGCTGCAGTACTGGCACGATTTAGGTGTCAGCGCTGCGTATTATTTTATGCCTGTAATTTTAAATCAAAATTCGATTGCACTCACTAAAACTTACCGACTGTGTTGTGTTTAACATCTGTACCCCGACCCGTTCCACCGCGGCTGGTGCCGTTTGTGTGGAGGGCGAGGCGAGGCGCCATCATGGGTGGGGCTGGACCGGAGCTAGCGGTCTAGTCATTCCGGGAGGCAGGGCATATAACGATCTAACGCCCAGGGCTCCTCGAGAACGTAAGGTTGGTGGCAGCAACTTAGCTCTCTGGGAACCTATTGCCTTGCTAAAATTCACGCGCAGTTAATGGTTGTGATTGCTGCAGTACTGGCACGATTTAGGTGTCAGCGCTGCGTATTATTTTATGCCTGTAATTTAAAATCAAAATTCGATTGCACTCACTAAAACTTACCGACTGTGTTGTGTTTAACATCTGTACCCCGCCCCGTTCCACCGCGGCTGGTGCCGTTTGTGTGGAGGGCGAGGCGCCATCTTGGGTGGGGCTGGACCGGAGCTAGCGGTCTAGTCATTCCGGGAGGCAGGGCATAAAACGATCTAACGCCCAGGGCTCCTAGAGAACGTAAGGTTGGTGGCAGCAACTTAGCTCTCTGGGAACCTATTGCCTTGCTAAAATTCACGCGCAGTTAATGGTTGTGATTGCTGCAGTACTGGCACGATTTAGGTGTCAGCGCTGCGTATTATTTTATGCCTGTAATTTCAAATCAAAATTCGATTGCACTCACTAAAACTTACCGACTGTGTTGTGTTTAACATCTGTACCCCGCCCCGTTCCACCTCGGCTGGTGCCGTTTGTGTGGAGGGCGAGGCGAGGCGCCATCTTGGGTGGGGCTGGACCGGAGCTAGCGGTCTAGTCATTCTGGGAGGCAGGGCATAAAACTAAATGTGTATCCGGGAGCGCAGCGGACGAGCGCAGCGGGCGCGACGAATGCGCGCTGAAGTCGCGCTTAAGTCGAGCCCGTCTGCGCCCGTCCGCGGCCGACTGGGGCCTGGGGCCAGTACCCCTGGTCGATTGTACACTTACTCTTCCCAGGACTTGATGCTGTTAAAACCTTCAGATAACTTATGCCCATTATTACCACCGTATGTACTTAATCGCGCTGCCCTTTATGGCATTCTTAAACCTGAGTATATAGCTAGTAAAGATATGCATTCTAAACCCCGTTTGCCTCCTCAACCCTCATTGGAACTAGAGACCATGCTTAAATGTTACTATTTGAATACTAGGTCAATGGCCAAACATCATATGGACATATTTTTTATGCTACAAGCTGAGCAACCTGATATTTTGCTCCTCACGGAGACTTGGCTCAATGCTGACTCATTACCACATATCTTGGCAGCTGTTCCTTCTGATTATTACATCTTAAATGTTAATAGACTTGCTGATAAAAGGGTTGGAGGAGTAGCAGCTATCATCCGCAAAATCTATAAGTTCTCATTATTACCTTCTCTTGACCTTACAGGGTCAGAGAACATCGTTTTTAAAATGGACACTGATAGTGGATCATTATTAATGATCCTTATCTATCGCCCTCCTCAAACTATGCCCACATTGCTGTTTCACTGGCAGAACAACTAGCTCACCTTACTATTAACTATAAAAAAATTGTGTTGTTGGGCGATTTTAATCTTTGGCTTGATGCCACTGACTTAGACACCCAGGCAGCTGCATTAAAAGAGGTACTATTAGATTTGAACCTAATTCAACACATTCACTTGCCAACTCATGAAAAAGGGCATAGTCTTGACCAAATATGGTCTCAGAATATCCCCCTGGTTATTTGCTCTATTACTTCCTGTATTTGGACGGACCACTTCCTGATACATTTTACTCTCGCCATTATGAAGAGCAAAAAGCAGCCATTCCAGACAGGTGGGAAAGTTAGAATATGGAAGAACATTGATACTTCAGCTTTCCTGGACACTTTGAAGTTGTCCCTTCCCTCCATGGCTCAGGACATCAATGGCATTGAAGAAGCCTATTCCAACTGGCTACGTCAGGCAGCAGACGTTCATGCCCCTTGCTCTAATTTTGCCCGCTCCCGACCAAATGACGCACATAAGTGGTTTACATCTCACTTGAAGTCTCAAAAATTGGAAGTCCGTCAAAAAGAGCGGAAATGGCGAACTGGTTATTTGGCACAAGATAAAGCCAATTACTGTAAGGCCCGTAAGGAGTATCAGAAACTTGTCCTAAAACATAAAACTGACTATTTCTCTGAGAAAATATTGAACTCTCAGAATAAATCTAAAGAATTGTTCAATATTGTAGATGGTCTTAGTGGTAGTGACAGAACTACGGAACAACAAATAACTGTGGGTCTAAAAAAGTGAGCTCAAAACATGCTAAGTGTTGCTGGCTATGTGTCTGCTACTACTGAAACGATAGAAGACAGACTGGACAGTTAACCACTGTGAAAAATGTCCATCAGTTACGCAATTTTGGGCACCCAGTACATCATTTGGTCTACTCCACAGTAGTTTCACCACCACTCTATCTCCATAGATGTATATTGGGGATACAGAGTGATGGGTGGATGTCTGGTAGATTGAGTTTATTCGTAACTGTGAGCAGTGCACAAAAAATAAGTGTGATAAAAATTATAAGTGTAAAAATTGGATAGTGCATACAATTATTACTTTATTCTGGAGTCATGCACCTCCAAAGTTAAAAACAATAGTGCAAAGAAGTCAGGTGGTTCAAGCAAATACCTTCTGACTGGGCTATCTGGTCGACATGTTTCTGCGGTTACTGGTCAATCATTATACCATCCGCTTCCTCAGGACCCATAAACTTAATTGCTACTGCTAAATTAGTGAATGTGAAAAACAGGACATTTGTGAATGAAAAAAGTGTCACCTGTACACTTCCATATTTCTCCCGTGAGTGTCCGTTTATGCCAAAAGCCAGCGAATCCACATGTAATGAAAACACAAACAATCATAGCACTTACGTTAGTTCATGCTATACAAAACATTATTATACAAATTATTCTAATACTGCATCTGGGTCAAATGACCCTAGTGTGTATAACCTTGTCAGCGTAATCCAAGTCTCACCTTAATTTTTAAGGGAAAAGGCCTCATCTCACCTGGCAAACAGCTCAGGAAAATGAAGCACCGCTCTAAAGTGCAGAGAAATATATACAAAAGTCAGTGTAAAAAGACAGTGCCTGGCAAATGCAGAGTCACCACCTAAAGGATGCCAGACAGCACCCAGTAGGGGTCAGTTGTCTTATCATTGTTCGTAAATAGGGCCTATTTTCCAGCATATTTTAAGCATATTTTTAAGCATACTTTGAGCATTCGGGATAAATTGCCATCACGTGTCTAACGTTATTACTTTTAGGAGCAAACCCATAGAGGTTAATCGTCTTATCAGTAATCTCAATTCTGGCACATGTAAAAGCCTGGGGCATTCAAGAAATTAACACCACGTAGTGCTTATATAACAGAGGGTGGTGATATTGCCGAAAAACAATAAGCGTCTTCAAGCATTGAACGTCTCTAGTCATTGACACAGACAGTTACATACAATATGTTTTCACCGGATCAGACGCGCTGTGTCAAGAAAGCGCAGACCAACCATTTCCACACAAAGGGTCTATCGCGCACCTCATAGCGAGTGAAGAGTTAATGAGTAACAGTATTAAGTAAAGCCCCTCCTGCCTCCTCACCTGTCCGTCGGTACTTCAGACAGTCAGCCGGGCTGTTTGGGGAGGTGCCGCAAGGAGCGACGTGCACTTCCTTATTGATTTCTGAGCCAGCGCGATTGGGCGGCTCATAGAACTACAAATGCTGCAAGTCATGCCGGGAAATGAAGTCCCGCTCACGCTAAGCAAGCGTCCTCTGACGCGTGTCAGGTCTAAACTACAAAAGCCTCTGGGAAATGTAGTAAAGCACGCGTCCCACGGTCGCGTTTAGTTAATCTACCGCTAATAATGGACCTGTCAAATGCTGCGCGGTGACCCAAAATGTCAGATCACCCGCGGTGAATAGATATCTAATCTTTAAGTGTCAAGTCTTGAGAGACTCATGCGATTGGCCACCGGCTATTATCCTGAGGGTAGTTCTATCGAATAAGATATGGACCGTTCACAATAGCCATTCGGGTCACACAACTGGGTAGTTATCTGCCTTGTAAATATGCTCAGAAACTGTCGATGTCTGTACCATCAACATACTCACTATTCATTTATGAGAGTTTATACCGGTTTACAACAGCCTTGAGTAGGAGCCCGATGGCCCTATGATAGTGTTTCAAGACTTGACACTTAAAGATTAGATATCTATTCACCGCGGGTGATCTGACATTTTGGGTCACCGCGCAGCATTTGACAGGTCCATTATTAGCGGTAGATTAACTAAACGCGACCGTGGGACGCGTGCTTTACTACATTTCCCAGAGGCTTTTGTAGTTTAGACCTGACACGCGTCAGAGGACGCTTGCTTAGCGTGAGCGGGACTTCATTTCCCGGCATGACTTGCAGCATTTGTAGTTCTATGAGCCGCCCAATCGCGCTGGCTCAGAAATCAATAAGGAAGTGCACGTCGCTCCTTGCGGCACCTCCCCAAACAGCCCGGCTGACTGTCTGAAGTACCGACGGACAGGTGAGGAGGCAGGAGGGGCTTTACTTAATACTGTTACTCATTAACTCTTCACTCGCTATGAGGTGCGCGATAGACCCTTTGTGTGGAAATGGTTGGTCTGCGCTTTCTTGACACAGCGCGTCTGATCCGGTGAAAACATATTGTATGTAACTGTCTGTGTCAATGACTAGAGACGTTCAATGCTTGAAGACGCTTATTGTTTTTCGGCAATATCACCACCCTCTGTTATATAAGCACTACGTGGTGTTAATTTCTTGAATGCCCCAGGCTTTTACATGTGCCAGAATTGAGATTACTGATAAGACGATTAACCTCTATGGGTTTGCTCCTAAAAGTAATAACGTTAGACACGTGATGGCAATTTATCCCGAATGCTCAAAGTATGCTTAAAAATATGCTTAAAATATGCTGGAAAATAGGCCCTATTTACGAACAATGATAAGACAACTGACCCCTACTGGGTGCTGTCTGGCATCC
Organism: Lissotriton helveticus; assembly: GCF_964261635.1. Taxonomy (NCBI): domain Eukaryota; kingdom Metazoa; phylum Chordata; class Amphibia; order Caudata; family Salamandridae; genus Lissotriton; species Lissotriton helveticus. The sequence goes on along the minus strand of NC_136069.1, from coordinate 462,789,755 downwards.
TTTAGGTGGTGACTCTGCATTTGCCAGGCACTGTCTTTTTACACTGACTTTTGTATATATTTCTCTGCACTTTAGAGCGGTGCTTCATTTTCCTGAGCTGTTTGCCAGGTGAGGTGAGGCCTTTTCCCTTAAAAATTAAGGTGAGACTTGGATTACGCTGACAAGGTTATACACACTAGGGTCATTTGACCCAGATGCAGTATTAGAATAATTTGTATAATAATGTTTTGTATAGCATGAACTAACGTAAGTGCTATGATTGTTTGTGTTTTCATTACATGTGGATTCGCTGGCTTTTGGCATAAACGGACACTCACAGGAGAAATATGGAAGTGTACAGGTGACACTTTTTTCATTCACAAATGTCCTGTTTTTCACATTCACTAATTTAGCAGTAGCAATTAAGTTTATGGGTCCTGAGGAAGCGGATGGTATAATGATTGACCAGTAACCGCAGAAACATGTCGACCAGATAGCCCAGTCAGAAGGTATTTGCTTGAACCACCTGACTTCTTTGCACTATTGTTTTTAACTTTGGAGGTGCATGACTCCAGAATAAAGTAATAATTGTATGCACTATCCAATTTTTACACTTATAATTTTTATCACACTTATTTTTTGTGCACTGCTCACAGTTACGAATAAACTCAATCTACCAGACATCCACCCATCACTCTGTATCCCCAATATACATCTATGGAGATAGAGTGGTGGTGAAACTACTGTGGAGTAGACCAAATGATGTACTGGGTGCCCAAAATTGCGTAACTGATGGACATTTTTCACAGTGGTTAACTGTCCAGTCTGTCTTCTATCGTTTCAGTAGTAGCAGACACATAGCCAGCAACACTTAGCATGTTTTGAGCTCACTTTTTTAGACCCACAGTTATTTGTTGTTCTTGAATACTTGTGTGGGGGGTATAACTGTGCTCTGGTCTTTAAACACTTCCCTTGAACCCTAGACAAATTGTTTGTTGTTTGTAGTGACAGAACTACACCATTGGTCACTCCTACTCAGGATCTATGCAATTCGTTGAACTCTTTCTTTCTTAATAAAATCTGTACCATAAAACACAGTATTTCTACTGTTTTGCCCCCCTCTCCGTTGGATGACGTGTATTATAACTGTGGGACGCTGGAATTCTTTCCCGTTATTGATGGTGATACCCTTTCCAAACTGTTTGCTAGGGTCAAATCGGGCTCACCTGACGATATCTGCCCCCCGCACATCCTGCGTGAGGTCGGCACAGTTATTCCTGAGGGTATACTATCTCTGTTAAATGGATCTCTTTTACAGGGTAAAGTCCCCAATAACCTTAAAAAGGCCTTACTTATTCCCCTGATTAAGAAAGTTGGAGCTGACCCGCTTGACCCGCTAAATTATAGGCCTATTTCACTGCTGCCCTATTGTGCTAAGCTGCTGGAGGCTCACGTCTGCGCTAATATGTCTCAATTCGTAGAGGATACAGAATATCTTGAATTTAACCAAGCCGGCTTCCGTTCATGTCACTCAACTGAAGCAGTCATCTTGGCGGTACAAAATACCCTGAGGCGGAATGCAGATAATGGGATTCACCAGGCCCTGGTTTTACTAGACCTCTCGGCGGCGTTCGACACGGTTGATTATACCATCTTGGTCAACCGTGTCGAACAGGCTGGCCTTAGGGGACCTGCATTGAGTTGGATCCGTTCATTTATTACGGGTCGCACTCAATCTGTAAGACTGGGCCCTTTCACAGCTCCCACTACCTCCACCACATGCGGAGTACCTCAGGGTTCATCCTTGTCACCTTTACTTTTTAATTTGTACCTGCGTCCGATATTGTACTCCCTAAGAAAGGCGAAAGTTACCATCTTTAACTATGCGGACGATCTGCAACTCATCTTCCCTTTAAATACCAAGGACTCGGTGGAGGAATTCCAAAACACCATGTCACACATTCAGGTTTGGATGAGTTGTAATCATTTAAAACTCAATCCAGGCAAGACTGAACTGGTCCTGCCTGGACAGAGTTTGTTAAGTTGGAGCCCATGCTTTTGGCCATCCAGCATGGGTGCTCCACCTCTTAGATCGTCCTCAGTTAAAAGTCTGGGCGTACTAATTAGCGAAGATCTTTCTTTGAAAAGACAGGTAGGCGCGGTAGTGTCTTCCAGCTTCTTTCAATTAAAAAAAATAAGAAAAATTGCTTGCTTTCTTTCACAGGCTGCCCTCATCCAGGTTATAATTGCCTTGGTCCTGTCTCGACTGGACTTCTCCAATAGTCTCTATTTGGGGCTTCAAGTTGGAGAATTGAAGAGTCTTCAGAGGGTCCAGAATCAGGCTGCCAGATTGATTCTGGGACTCTCAAATAGACAATCTATTAGACCTGGGTTGAAACACTTACATTGGCTGCCAGTTGTGCAGCGAGTTGCATTTAAGACAGGGTGTATCCTTTTTAAATCTTTACAAGACCCGGCCCTAAATTTATTAAAGATCTGTTTCTCAGATATAATCCTTCGCGAAACCTACGTTCCGCTCAAAAATCATTATTGATTGTTCCATCCTATAAAAGGAAGCTCCTAGGAGGTTGCTGTTTTGACCATCTTGCAGCCACCTTTTGGAATTCCCTTCCTCTTCAACTGAAATTGAGCGGTAACCTTCTTAATTTTAGACACTCCCTTAAAACCTGGTTATTCTCGCAGGCTTATTGCTGAGTCCTTTATTATTACCACTTTTAACTGTTGTGTTGTGTTCCCTCCTACAGCGCCATGAAGCCTCTGGGCGTACAAGCGCTTAATAAATATATATTAACATAACATAACATAACATTATGCAGATCTTGTGTAGCAGCTGCAATCTGGGGAGAAACTGCACACTGTACATCAACCAGACCTACACAGCAATGGCTAGTGTTCTCCTCAGTGTTTTCCACAAGTGCATTTGCATATGCATTTTCAAGCCACTTTAGTGTTGCTGAAACACAGTCTTTTGCAAAAGGTAACTCATGCTGCCATTGTGTTGCTTTATTATGCTTGACACTTCAGGCAGATAGCTACAATCCATTCCTTGTCCAATCTGTTGTTCTGCACTCATTATCTTTGAGAGCCCATTATGATCTGATTTCAGAGAAACTGGCAATCTATACCTGGGCATCAGTCTTTGCAATAACACTTTTGCCACTATGCAGTTGTCACTTTTCTCAAAAACAGTTCTGATACAACCCTGCTGTTCTGCTTCAAAAACATTTTCTTGAGCCTCTTTTAATTCAACTGTGAAGATTCCATTGAATGTATATGCTAACAGAACACAAATTTGTGCAACTGAATTAGCATTTCTCTCTCCCATGACAACAGTGACTCTCATTTGAGCAGATATACTGCAGGTTATGATAAGGGCAATCAATTTCGAATTTTGGGCTGGGGTAATTACTAAAAGCCCTGAAGCTTTGACAACATAATGCATAAGGAGCACAGCATGTGCTGCTTTTAATGTGTCACTTTTCAAACATGGGCCATCTACAAAATGGACATTGTTGGGCTGACTCAGACATTCATCCTTAAAGTCTGAATTTGGCTTTATGCATATTTTCATGATATTTAGACACTCATATTCAGTTTCATCATACTCCAATTCATTTGCTGACATTTCTGTGAAGCTAGGGTCAAAGGTCATTGGGCAATACATCACAAACCTTTGAACACAGTCATCTTTTTCAATAGGCAATGAGAGAGTGCAGCCCTCCCTCTCACTGCAAATTAGTGTATTTTCTTTCAAATAAACTTTCATTCCTAGTGCTGGGGCGCGACATTTTTTCTCTTTCAACTCTAGGAATGCTTTTGTGCAGTTGTTGTCCAATGGAAGCGGATCAGACACACCTGAGTGTGTCAGCCTCAGTAAAGGCTTAGCCACTAGGGAAGGTTTAGTAACCACTCTCTACAGCAGCTAACCATTCCCAAAAATGTCCTGACTTCTTTCTGAATTTGAGGTGTATTCATCTTGGAAATTATTTCCACCCTCTCTGGTGACACCTTTCTACCTCCCTTTCCAATTTTGTCTCCCAGACATTCATCTTCTTTTTGACAGTACTCCTGACTATACTCATGCAATGGCAATGTGACATGAAATTGGTAAAAATCAATAAAAATAAGCCATTCTTCACCACATGGAATGTGAAAAAATATATTGGCTGGATTCGGTACCACAGGACAACATGAAAAAAATATGCTTTTAATCTCCTGCACTATTCTGTTCTTTTCATTTATTTTCTGTGAACCTATGATCAGAAAGTTACACAAACTTCTAATCAATTCCATCAAAAATCCTTTTATTGGTAAAATTCCTGCAACTGATGGTGTTCCTGAATACATGTCATTTAGTTCTAATTTTAATAAGACATGTTCTGTACATTTTATTAATCTGGCATCCTTCTCTGTGAACTCTCTTATTTCTGTGTTTATTATTTTTTCAAAAGCAGAAGGTAATTTTTCAACTCTCTTTTCTGAAAATAATGCTACAGCTGTCTCTTGTTGAGCCATTTTAAAATGTACATCCTCATCAGGAATCTGAAAATGAACATTATCTGATGTACAGTAATCTGTGGTGCTTAATTTGCAAAACAATTGTTTTTCTGCTAGGCCTGAGTCACAGACAACAGTTTTGCAATTTTCCTCAAATGGGCCTATTTTTGTTGCACATTTTTCTAAAACTGGGTTTGTAATTTCTTTCTTTAAAACTCCTGCAACTAAATCTGGACTTTCCACTGCCTTCACAATGGACTTGGTAGATTCAGAATTGGGAGTGTTAAAACTCTCATTTGCAAACATAGTAACCTGTTGGACTGGTTTCTGTTTTTGTCTCTGGAAATAATTCACATTTGCTCTGGACACCTTATTTAAATTAACTTTAGCATTTTCCATGTTTTGTGGGACCATCTGTGCTTTAAACATTCCTGCCATAGGTACCGGTTTCTGAACTGACATTTGCATTTTCTTAACTGGCATATTTTGCACCTGCATTTCTCCATGTTTTTGTGCATCATGTTTAAATTTATTTTCCTTCATCCAATGCTCAAGTCTGTTAAAAAGATGGCAAAAGGACACATTGTCCAGCAGTACAACATCCATACCTGAATTTGCACTAACCAAAACACCTTTACTTCCATCCTGTGTTCTTTTAATCTGTACCCAATCAACATCCTTTGCTGGCACTCTGCCCTTTAGGAAATAAATCACTGCTATATTTTCCTCCATAACAACAAAAAATGATGGTGCATTCATGCAAACCCTTTTCACTGTCTCCTCACCTGGCCCTTGAACAACAACTTTAGATTCAAACCACAATTTTGTTTGAAAGAACATTTCCAAATTAATGCACAACTCTTTTAATATGTCATCACATCCATCTACTTGTGGGTACCACAGCATAAATGTGTCTCTCAATTGTGGGATTAAGTTCAGAAATGCTGCAAGTTCACTTTTATTCTGTGGCATATGCACATACATTTCTCCCACCTTTTCTCTCAATGAGTAAGCAAAAGCTTCTCCCTCATTCTGCTTATTATTTTTCTCAACTAAATCTGGTGGCTTCTTTTCCTTATCCAGTTTCCTTGCTAGGTTTGGTGGTTTCTTTTTCTTCTCATGTTTTCTTTCCCACTTGTCTCCTAATTTCTCAAACCCATTGCATTTAAACATATTTTTTATTTCTGCAATGTGCAAATGCATTCCTGAAGAACACATTTTCTCATTTGCTTCATCATCCATGTGTACCCTTAAACTTTTCTGAAATGGAAAACTTCCTGAACCATCAGTTTCATGTTTGTGAGCCAAATCTGTCAGTCCATTATGTGTAGTTAATGCACATGCAGCTGTTTCCTTATTCAGGGAAATTAATTCTTTTTCCTGACACTGGTTCACATTTTCATCATTTAAACAGCAGAGACTGTTAATTTCTCCATGTTCACATGTTGAATTTAAAAGACTAAGCTGTTTCTCTTTTTCAGGGCCTGTGTTAATATGTTCTCCCGTGTTCTCTATATTTTTAATCACTGCTGCTCCCTCTAAGCAGGTTTGCAAAATCCCATTTTCATTTACATTCATTTTATCCTGGGCTGCAGAAGTTGTAAATACCATTTTTCCCTCACCTTTCAGTGCTTGGGGTAATTTCTGTTCAATAATCTGTGTATTCTTAGTTTCTGAAATGAACCCTGGCAATATCACTGATTCCGCAGCTCTTTGAACTTTTTCAGTAGGGACCATATTAATTGGGACAGTCATAATTTTTCTAGGCATTATCTGTGCATCTGCAGTTTGTAATTCTTGAACGGAATCAGGCACATTTGAAGCAGTAACACCTGGATGTATCACTGTCAGTTCTGAATCAACAGGTAATGGTTCAATCTGAAATGTCTGCACAGTTCTCTCAGTCTGTATTTCTCTCTGTTCAACAGAAGCAGTAGCCCCTGTAGTATTTACTGGTGCACTATTTTCAGTATTTTTCATTGGAACCACATAAAGTGGTGGACACTCAGTTATCAATGCATCCATTATTTCATCCTCTGAATCATTATTTATTTGAAGCTCTTTACCATCACTAATTCTCTTCTCCTGCATTTGGTGCTTTACCTTTGTATCCTCACTTGCTTTCTCTCTTGCTGTCTTTTCCCACAGGCTTAAGGCCTCAAATTGTGCAGCTTTAGATGGTGTCTTTATTTCAATTAACACTTCCCTTAATTTGTCAATAATTTGCAATTCAAAAGTACCATCTTTTGGAAACCTCAAAGCACCCTCTTTTTCAGTAATCTTGCACCATTAGTGAACCCACATACATGTGTTTTGTCCCAAATTGGTAGACATAAAATGCACAGGTGTTCCTTCAGGAGCATCACCAATAAAAAACGAATTTTTCACTTTACCTCCTCACAGCTTCTTTAAACCTTCAAACATTTTCATTTTTGCAATAGTTCAATGCAATTTCTTTTTTCCAAAGCTGTCAGTCTCAATTTTAGTCAGTTTTACTCCTACCACTGACCCTCCACAAAATCTTACTGCAATATTTCTCTTAATCAATAACTCTGTTAGTTACAACATAAATACATTCGCTAGTCTGTCTGTTGTGCTAAATAAAGGATAGATTTATATTCACTGCGAGTAACACATTCCGCTTACCCTTCACAAAGTAAGACTTTCCGTTTACTCTTCAAACACTACAGGTAAATCCCTTCCGCTTACCTTTCACTCAAGCTCAGAAGAACCTGCTACTCCTTTGGACTTATCCTTCAGGATATATCTTAGTCCAAGGTTTCACCAGCGAACCCTTTTGCTATCAATCAAGCTCAGAAGAACCTGCTACTCCTTTGGTGTGAGCCTTTCTAGGTGATATCAGACCAAAGTTTCACCAGCGAACTCTTTGCTATTAATCACTCACACAGAAAATAGTCCCTAATTTAACACTGCCAGCCCTACCTAGCTTCTCAGTGTTATTCCAACAGACGAGTAACCTCAGTGCAGTGTGGCTTCCATTTACCACCCGCTATTCCTTCCCGGGATTCCACAGGGGTGCATACCTGCGTGTTCCAGACAACATAGAACAAGACACTAACTTAACATGAAGAGTTAAAACATGTAATCAATAACCAAAAATTATGTCCTATGAAATTACCAATATAATCAATAACACCATCAATTCAAAATGAGCAAAATGTCACCAACAGTAAAAAAAAACTTAATATTTTCAACACTTCAAAAATACATGCTAGCATATTAACAACATTTCACAACCCTATTGATACTCACACCACTTCTTGCATCACCTGCCAGTACTACTTTGCCAGTCTTCAGGTTCTGAGCATTGGAGTCAGGAATCAGGACTTGGGCCTTTATCTAAGTTGGGCAATTATTTTACTTCCCTCTTAAGGTCAATGATCCATTAGTTGAATAGTTGATGGTGAAATCAATAATCATTAATCACCAAACTAATCAATAATAACCATTCTCTGCTTACCAAAAACTGATGGGGCGGTAATTTCTTCTGGTAGTTTCTCAATGCAAAACCCTCATGCTACCTCTAATTTACCGCTCAAAAGGTGTTGGGCCCTTCACACCATGTATTACCTTCAGGAGACTTAAATAAACCTGAACAGTCAAAAATGCAATTCATTATTCAAGCCAATAAAGAGAGTTGTTGAGAATTTTAAAGGGTTTTATTTTCTAGTCAAAAGTTAATTTTTCTCTGACCCTTTATTCATTAGTAAAATATCAATCAGGTTACAGAATTTGGAAAACAGGAAAAATATCAATAATACAGAACACATTACAGTCTGCATATAAGCATAACATGTAGGGAAGAAAATGTGGCGCAAAATATGAGTCAAAATTCTTAAAGAGTTTCTAAGAAAAATAGTCTTGCAAAGTTAATCAATAATTAAATAGTTGGCAAAAATCTCCCATTAAGAGAAAGAAATGCATAAGTCAAATAAATCTTTTCAGACTTAATTATTTAGTCAAAGCATAAACTTAAAGTTTAGCATCTAAATCTAAAGAGCCTTTCTATCTGTTGCTGCTCATGTGCATCTCTGTGTCTAAAGAGCAAAAAGGAGGGAGACAGCCCGCCTTTCACCAGACCTCAAAGGAATGTGGCCTGCAGTGCCAATATATGACGTGGAAGCAAGAAACCTCCCCCTGACTCTCCTCGGACGCCCAAGGCTGCACCTGTGACGATCTCGTTCCTAACCCATAGAACGAAGCAAAGCCTAAGCCAAAATGAGCAAGAAGCCAGCTGAGCTGAAAAAGCCAGCCCCCATCCAGAGAGGACAGTATTTATACTCTAAACCTTGGCAGTCTACACAAAGATGTAGCATCTTAAGGAAAACTTGTACGTGATTGGTCAGTCATGATGGCATGAGTTCTCAATACCCTGACTCATTCTAAAATCCTGACTTTACCAGTTTTAACAAAAGAAGCATACATGAATAACTACATTTATAAACATTTGCAACATTTACTAGGAAAAATGTTTCATTCTAATTCTCCTTCCTTCCTTCCACAGCGTAGTCAGATGGACACTTTTAACTAACACTGGTACATTGGCAGAATCACAAGAATGTACAGTTGAAGATGTCCTTCACTTCTTGTCATGAGGAAAGCTGCCACAGTCTGCGCATGCTCCCTTCTCATTAAATTGCAAGCCATAGCCTTGATGGATTCACAGGCAGCCATGTTTTGTGTAGGCCCTAAAAATAAAACAAACACAAAGATAATATTAATTTCATGTAAATCAGCCCATTATGTTTCCCTCCCTCATACTAACACCCCTTATAAATGTTTACCTAGCCAAGCTATTAGTGAAAAGCAGCTTTTCTATTATTTATGACAACATGCAAAAGAAATGTGAAATGTGCAACATAGCATTTTCATGCTTTAGTGTAAAATTTAAAAGCACACACAATTAATATAGTGCACACAGCAACATGCATTAGTGTTTTAGATAGCTTTTCATGCAAAAAGCATTTAGTCCCCTGTCTAGTGTTTGGTGCATTATCAATTCACACACATTATAAAAAGAGGTGTTATTAACTGAAAAGGTTTATCAAAATATGCAACAAGTCAAAGTCCTTTAAGACAGAAATAGTGAATTTAGTATACATGGGATGAGCTGGGAAGAGAGAAACACATTCTATTAATCTTCAAAGGTAAAAGGGCCACTTTTCTCTACACTGTAAAAACACATGTTAATTCAGCAAAAGCATTTCAGACTGAATAGGCCTTACTTTCATGTTTTTCATGTGCCATGTTTTTAACTTGCACCAAAATGTGCGTGGCAATTTAAATGCAGTCTGTCTGTAGCACAAAAATAAAACAATGCCTGACTGCAGATGAAATCTGCTCCATCACATGCATATACCTAAGAAACACTACACAACTAACTGTGAATAAACTCAATACACCTTCATCCCTCCCTTAATGAAACAAACTTAGATTCAGCCTAGCAACACATTAAATCAAGAGATGTCTAGGAGACAAATCAATAACACACAACGTCACAGAGACAGATAGGTGCCCCTTAAAGTCTAATTTCCCTCACATTTTCAGTACTCACACATGCATTTCATCACCATGAACCCTCAAACTACCATCACTGTTATAAGAATCGACCCAATAGGGAACAAGGCTTGTGGAGAAAATTAAATAGTTCCTATATTGCGGTCTGAAGTTTCACCAACCAACATGCAGGGCAGCTCATAATGTAACAGTCCCCTGGAATCTGTCGCTCAAAACCCAAGCAACATTCCTATTGACATAAACAACGTCCCTGAAAAAACACCATAACACTTTCCCCTCCTACAGTAAATTGACCAAAATGCAAGGTAACAGGAAGTCTGGACAGTAATCAAAAATAAGAGAACATATGATACAACAGAAGCATAAAATTAAGAAGAAAAATAACATGTTAACAAAATTGTAAAAAAAAAAAAGTTATAACAGACCCATTAAGCACAGATCGATTGATGTTATAATCTTTCCGTCATACGGACTTCTTTGAATGTCTATGTGGATATCAACAGGCCACAACGTTATTCGATTCTGACTCAGAATTTGGCTCAGTTCTGCCTTTGTCCTCCTCCCCTTCACCAGAGGGGACATACTCCACATCTATCCAGAGTCAAAGATGACTCATTTTCTCTTCACTTTACTTATGGTGTATGGACCTATGAGCCTACATTTACACTTTTTAACCATGCCACGTTTCCTAACCAATACAACATCTCCAACGTTCCATATCAGGTTCTTGACATATTTCTTCTCATCAAAGCATCTCTTACACTTCTCTTGGTACTCTCTTTGCCTCAAGGAGATCGTCCCATCACTCAACCCAATTTTCCCATGCAAACATTCCTAGGAGACCTACCATGATGGATTCAATTTTAAGTGGGCAATTTTTGCTCTCAACCAAAAGAAAAGTGATTTCAAAGTTATCTCACTTGGGGGCTTATGATGGTGCCCACCAAGTTTCGCGGACAACATCCTCAAGTGGCACTCTCTGATCAAGAGCCTTCTGTGCAAAAGCCTTTACCAATCTATTCATGCGCTCCGCTAAACCATTTCCAATGGGGAATATAAAGCAGACCTATAGTGAGTGATAGCTAAACCACTGAAGTGCTCTTGCATTTTTGTCAACATAAGTTGCACTCCATTGACCTTTACTAAATATTTCGGTATACCTTCACAAGCTAATTAATCCTTCAAGAATGTTATCGCACTTCTTGTGTTAGATACTCCATAAAGGCATCTAAAGGAGTGACACAATTCTTCATTCAACACAACTTGATGATAAGCAGATGACAGATCTGTGACACTAAACATCTTTGCACCATGTTGCATCGCCTGAGTTTCAGAGATGTCAGGCAGAGGTGATCTGTCTGCTCATTTAAAATTGTTTAAATCACGCAGGTCTACACATATTCTGATCTGCTTGCCCCCACCAGTAGGTACCAAGGCTATAGGAGCAGGCCATTCTGATGACTCAATTTACTCAATATCCCCTAGATCAATTAAACTTTGTAATTCTTCCTTAAGTGGATCTGATATGAGATAAGGTAACTCACTTACCTTGTTAACACTTGGTACAGCTCTTTGTAAAATTATTTTATGCTCAGAATGTGTTCAACTACATACATATGATCACCCAAGTTTGTTACAAGCAGAACTTGATCTAATGCTTTGGGATAGACAACCACTACCTAACATCTCTGAAACTCGGGCTATGCTACATGGTGAGAATATGTTTAGTGTCATGGATCATTCATTTGCATATCAAGTCCTGTTGCATGAACAATTTAGACACTTGACATCTTTCGTCAGTCCTTTACGTGCCTATAGGTTTGTTAGGATGCCTTTTGGGCTGGCATCCACTGCAGTGTGTTTTCAAAGGAAGATGAAATTAGTACCACAAAACCAGTAATAGCTGATTTAACAATATCAGGCTGCTTAGTCTACAATTATGCAGATGACTCTTAACTAATATTCCACATGTATAATACTCTGGCATCAAATGAACAGTTCTTGCTGGATGGCTAGAAATCAGCTGAATCTATATGCTTATGAAACCGAAATCGTCCTGATGAATAATAGGACTCATTTCTGGAGAACTAATATCTGGCCTGCTGACTTTGTCCGAGCACCCACTCCAGCTGCTTCTGTCAAGAGCCTCAGGGTACTGATAGATGGAAATCTCTTACTTAAATCACAGATCGGAGCATTAGTGTCAAAATGCTCCTTGTTGCTAAAAACCCTAAGGGAGATTGCACACCTACTGTCTTTTGAAGCTAGGAAGTTAATTGTAACCTCAGCTCTCAACTCAAGGCTGGATTATGCTAACTTTGTCTACAGTGGTCTCCCTCGCACTGCTCTGCATACATTGCAGATCATCCACAATGAAGCAGCGCATCTGATTTCTCTTCTTCCGAGTTACTCTTCTAATGTGCCATTGCTTAGAGAACTGCACTGGCTTCCAGTGCAGGAGCGCATTTGTTTTAAAATATGCTGCATGGCGATCAAGTGCCTGATCAAAACTGTCCTGACCTTTCTGGTGGAAAGAGTGGTAAAGCATATACCTGTATGCAGTCTAAGATCCAGCAAGGCAATTCAGCTGGTGATTCCTAGATTCCGAAAACTTAGAACAGGAGGTCAAAGCTTTTCTGTGGTGGCCCCATCTATTTGGAACGCCCTACTGTGAGAAGTTGGCCTGATATATAGTGCTCACTATTATAGTGATCACTCTGTATCATTCCAAACAACCCTTATTGATGATTGGTTGTAAGTCAACCTTATTAGACCAGCTATCCTAGTAGCGTGGACAAGAGCAGTCTTTAGGCTAAACTCTAGAGGGCGTGTTAAGCCAGCTGTTTTACCATCACATATACCCCTTGAACACCAAGTGAAAGGACACCACACAAGTTGTTTATTAATAACAAGACTACCCTGAACTCTTTATGAGTCAGGGAGCTAAGCACAATACAAAACTCTTAAGAAAATACTGCAAGTTGCACAAATAACACAAATGCCCGAGGGGCACGAAAAACCATATACTCTAAAAGTGGAATGCGAAATACTAGCAGGTAAGTAACACGATCCAGAGGCTTCAGGACCGCTAGGACTACCTTACTGAACCCTCAGGTTAGGAGCAGGAGGCCTAGGGAACCCGGGTGCAGAGTGGGAACTCTTACGCGGGATGCGGGACAAAGTCTATGGATGCTAGTAATTCTAAAGTTACTGTTTCCGGACGAATCCGACTAGGTAGACTAAAAACGAAAAAGGATCTGGACACTAGGATAGTGAACCTGTGTTGGAGCACCAAAATGCTCGTGTTACCTAGCCCAGGGGCTGCGACTGCATAGGGTTCGAATGTCGTCGGGAATCCTCGTTGTAGTCTATGGAGCCTGAAAGAAGATGTTGCTGGCAGGCGACCAGTGAAGATGTTCGGTGTGATCCAAGGCTGGATCAGTGAAGAGGACGACCTGAAAGCAGAGGGGACTCAGTTCTCAATCACTAGCCAGTGATTGTGTGGGCACCAGGATGGCACCGGATGAAGTCACCGCGATCAGGGGAGTGGGTGACGCTGGACTCTGCAGCCACACGGGCCAGGAGGCGTTGTCGGCGTCCAGGCTGGAAGTGCGAGCTGTCCCACGATGGTGTCTGCTGTCGGAGATGCTGGATCCAGGATTGGAGCAACAGGCCTTGGCAAAGGCAAGCCCACGCGGTTGAGTCAAAATGGCATCTGGAGTGGACCAGGAGGGTCCAGGGCGCTTCTTGTTGATCAAGGAGCAAGGGCTAGTCTAGAGGACCTAAACCAGCGGTGAAAACGTCGTGGTACGTCATCAGGAGGGCCACTAGCCGACGGGCAAGTGACCGGACAACGTGGCAAGCAGCAAAGAAGCAGAAGGGCCCCACGCAGATCTCGTGGATGCTGGGGGGGCTGGACTTCGGTGCTGGAGCTGCTCAGGGTTGGGGCTTCTCAAACCCCAGTGCACCCACTCGAGGATCCCTCTGTGGTCGTGCTGGTTAAGCGTCGTGCAGGTCTTGAAGATAGCCAGTCCCACGGGTCTCGTCGCACCCACGAATCTCAGCTGGGCTGATGATGCAGGTAGAGGTCAGAGATGGCGGGGAATCCGGGTCTCGCCGAGGTGGTCAGTCTTGATCCGGAGGATGGACGTGCAGCAAACCGCAAGCGCTTAGATGGTGCCTGCTGGTGCAGGGTGGCTACTCCTTAGCCACAAGGGAGAGTCTTCAGAGAGTGACAGGAGTTCCTTTCGTGGAAAGTAGTTCAAGTTTCAAGATTATCCAATTTGGGAAGGGTGCCCGCTCCTACCTTCATTCTAAGAAAAGGGGCTGGCACGCGACTAGGTCCTGCCCATGGGTGGGATCAGGAGGGGGGTGGTTACACCCCTCTCCTTTGTCCGGTTTCTCCCCAGCTCAGGGGCTGGTGTGCCTCTGGAACTGGTTTGAGCCGGCATATGCACAGTGAGCACCGGGGTGCCACTTGCAGTCACCTTCCTCTCAGCCCTGCCTACCTGGGATACACAAAATCCTGTCTGGGATGGTGCTGGCACCGCCCCTGACAGGAAACCCTTTGTCCAGGCCTCCCTCGCTGGAAGGACTCCCAGCAGCAGGAGGTCAGACTTGTGTCTGTGGTGGCAGCATCCATTTTGTGATGCTGAGGCTTGAGTTAACTTTAACCGGGGTTCACAGTTACATACATGTTGTGTCCCTCTAGAAGGGTGGAATGCTAACCCCGTCGCCAGAATTGGCGAGGGGTTAGTATTCCAATTCGTATGACACCTTACTCGACATGTTTTGATAATGCTATGCCAAAGTTAGCATTTGACCGCGAGGTTCATAATGCACTTAAGAGTATATGGTATAGCGTTATCATGGAACAGCTATGAGGACTTGGTTCCGCAAGCTGCAAACGGGCTCAGCTCATGCCAGAGCACCATCTCACATAATTCCAAGCACTCTGCCTTCAGGATTGATAAGGCCTGCCATAGGAGTGACTGATAGGAATATATGTGTCCATTTTAGGGTTTGATATAGGAATACTATATCTAAAGCAAAGGGTGATTACACCACCTTGCCCCAGCTGTCGTGCAGCCAGTTGTGTCAGATTTTGGTGGCCAGCCAGGGGTGGCATAATACATGCTGCAGCCCCTGGTAGGCCCTGGGTACACCTATGCCCTGGATACCTAAGGTATACTGTACAGGGACTGATAAGGTGACCCAGTACCAATTGGTAAATGCACCTAAGGTACATGCTTGTCAATTTAGAGAGAGAACAGCTAGGCTGTGGGTCTGATTAGCAGGCCCACAGCCAGGGAAAGTCGTAAACCAGTGAAGTAAAAAGCAAAAATCTGGGGTGGCCATGGGATTGCAGACCCCACTCTCCTACATAACCCCCCCCCCCAAACTTAGGGACATTAAACTAACCTTGACCAGGTGAGTCTTCTTGTTCTAAGTGGAAGTACCTGGAGAGACCATCTGCATTACCCTGGTCAGTCCCTGGGCGGTGCTCCACTGTAAAGTCCATCCCCTGTAGGGAAAAGGACCACCTAAGAAGTTTGGGGTTTTCACCCTTCATTTGATTTAGCCATAAGAGGGGCTTATGGTCGGTCTGAATCTTGAAGTGATTACCAAACAAGTATGGCCTCAACTTCTTCAGGGCCCAAACCAAAGCAAAGGCCTCCCTCTCAATAGCTGACCAACGTTTCTCTCTAGGGGTCAGCCTTCTACTTATAAAAGCAATGGGCTGGTCATGACCATCAATATTCAGCTGAGATAGAACAGCTCCCACACCCAACTCAGAAGCATCTGTTTGGACAATGAAAGGTTTGGAGTAGTCTGGACTCTTGAGAATAGGTGCAGTGCACATGGCCTGCTTTAGGTCATCGAATACCTTCTGACAGCTAACTGTCCACTGAACTTTCTTTGGCATTTTCTTACTTGTCAGGTCATTAAGTGGACTCACAATGGTTCCATAATTTCTGGCAAATTTCCTGTAATAACCAGACAGGCCCAAGAAAGCTCTGACCTGTATCTGGGTGGTTGGAGGAGCCCAGTCCTTTATGGCCTGTATCTTGCTCTCCAGAGGTTGAACTTGGCCTCCACCTACAAGGTGGCCCAAGTATACAACTTGACTCTGCCCTATCTGGCACTTAGTAGCCTTGATAGTGAGGCCTGCCTTTTGCAGGGCCTCTAAAACTTTCCTTAGGTGGATCAGGTGATCCTCCCAGGTGGAGCTAAAGACAGCAATATCATCTAGATATGCTGCACAAAAGTCATCCAACCCAGTGAGGACTTGGTTCACCAACCTTTCAAAAGTGGCAGGTGCATTTTTCAAACCAAAGGGCATCACCACAAATTGGTAATGACCTCCTGGGGTAGAACATGCTGTCTTGGCCTTGGCATCCTCAGCTAACCTGATTTGCCAATAACCAGCTGTTAGGTCAAATGTACTTAAGAAAGTTGCAGAAGCCAACTTATCTATCAGTTCATCTGCCCTAGGTATTGGATGGGCATCTGTCTTAGTGACAGCATTGAGACCCCTGTAGTCTACACAAAACCTCATCTCTCTCTTACCATCCTGGGTGTGAGGTTTAGGCACTAGAACTACAGGACTAGCCCAAGGGCTCTCTAAGGGTTCAATGACTCCCAATTCCAACATCTTTTGTACTTCAGTTTTTATGCAGTCCCTGACGTGGTCAGGTTGCCTGTAGATTTTACTCTTTATAGGCAGACTGTCTCCAGTGTCCACCTCATGTGTGCACCAGTTTGTCTGACTGGGGGTCAGAGAAAACATTTGTCTGAAGGATTGAAGGACTTGCTTACAATCCTTTTGTTGATGCTCAGACAGGCTGTCAGAAAAGACTACACCATCTACTGACCCATCATCAGGGTTCTGAGTGAGCAGGTCTGTGAGAGGGTCACTCTCTTCCTCCTGTCCCTCATCTGTGGCCATGAGCAAGCCCATGTCTTCCCTGTCTACAAATGCTTTGAGCCTATTCACATGAAGTACTCTGTGAGGGCTCCTGGGAGTTCCCATGTCCACCAAGCAGGTGACTTCTCCCTTTTGTTCAATGATGATGTGGGGTCCAGACCATTTGTCTTGGAGAGCTGTTGGGGCCACTGGCTCCAACACCCACACCTTCTGTCCTGCATGGTAAACAGTTAGGACAGCCTTTTGGACATGCCAAGCTTTTTGAAGTTCTTGGCTGGCCTCCAGGTTTTTAGATGCCTTCTCCATGTACTCTGCCATCCTGGAGCGGAGACCAAGTACATAGTCCACTATGTCAAGTTTAGGCTTTTTGAGAGGTAACTCCCATCCTTCCTTCACAAGACATAGGGGTCCTCTTACAGGATGTCCAAACAAAAGCTCAAAAGGGCTGTAACCAACCCCCTTCTGTGGGACCTCTCTGTAGGCAAACAGAAGGCAGGGTAAAAGGATGTCCCATCTTCGCCTAAGCTTTTCAGGTAACCCTTTTATCATCCCTTTGAGGGTCTTGTTGAATCTTTCAACAAGCCCATTGCATTGTGGGTGATAGGGTGTGGGGAATTTGTAATTTATACCACACTCCTTCCACATAGCAGTCAAGTATCCTGACATGAGGTTTGCACCTCTGTCAGAGACAACCTCCTTAGGAAACCCCACTCTGGAGAAAACTCCAACCAGGGCCCTAGCCACAACAGGAGCTGTAGTGGTCCTAAGGGGAATAGCTTCTGGATACCTGGTGGCATGATCCACTACGACCAATATAAATCTGTGCCCAGATGCTGTTGTGGGGTCCATTGGTCCAACAATGTCAATCCCCACTCTTTCAAAGGGAACCCCCACCACAGGTAGTGGTATAAGGGGGGCCTTTGTTGTGCCACCTGATTTGCCACTGGCTTGGCAGGTGACACATGAGCGACAAAACTCTTTAGTGTCCTCAGACATATGAGGCCAGTGAAAGTGTGGGGCAAGCCTGTCCCAAGTCTTGTTCTGGCCTAAGTGACCTGCAAGGGGAATTTCATGGGCTAAGGTGAGAAGGAAACCTCTCAGAGACAAGGGGATGACCAGCCGCCTGGTAGCACCAGGCTTGGGGTCTCTTGCCTCAGAGTATAGGAGTCCATCGTCCCAATATACCTTATGGGCACCTGTAGCATTCCCTGCAGCCTCAGCAGCAGCCTGCTGTCTGAGGGGTTCAAGAGAGGAACAGTCTAACTGTGCCTGCCTCAAGTCTGCCCTGGAAGGTCCCCCTGTCCCAAGAAACTCAACCTGTTCAGGCTCAAGCTCTTCTAGGACAGTTCCTTCTGGGGTCTTGGGGTCAGTCTCCTGAGAGAGCTGATCCTCCACCTGAGGCAGGGGGGAAGGGTCCACCTTACCCCTACTGCTCTTCCTCTTGGGTAGTGTCTGGTCCATTCTTCCAGGATCCAGCACTAGTTCAGCTGGGCATTTCTTGGCCTGTGACCTTGTCACAGCAAGGACATGTGCTGATAAACCTAACATTTCCACATGAGTCCTATACTCCACATCTGACCATAAGGAGGATTCCAAATCATTGCCCAAAAGACAGTCCACTGGGAGGTCTGAACTAACAACAACCCTTTTGAGGCCATTTACCCCTCCCCAGGAGAAATTAACAAGTGCCATACTATGGGACGTAGTGGCATTGCTAGCATTGGTCACCAGGTAGTCTGAACCTAGTATTACCTGTTCAGGGTCCACAAAGTTTGGTGTCACCATGGTGACACTGGCACAAGTGTCCCTGTAGGCCTGAGCCATTTTTCCATTGATCAAAGGCGTCTGCCTGTACTTGCCCAGAGTACTGGGACTTATTGTAGGGGTCATATCCATGTCCCCAGTACAAACAAGAACAGCCTGAGTAGGTATCCTGACTAAGTCAGAACCCGCCTCAGTTCCCAGGGTTAACCCCACTATAGCCTTGGGAGGGTTACTACCACTACTAACTGTACTAGGGGGTGCAGATGCCTTAGGGGCAGTAGTGGTAGGAGTTGGGCCTTTCTTGGTGCACTCACTAAACCAGTGAGTATTACTTTTGCAGTATTGGCACCATGGTTTCTTCTGACCATTATTCTTCTTCTTTTGGGAAATTCTGGGACCCACCCTCTTTAGATTGTTGGGGCCCTGTTGAAGACTTCTGGTCATTTTGCTTATTCTCATTACCCTTGGGGTCTGCTTTCTTTTGGCCACCACCCTGGTTCTGGTTCTGCTGCTTGACCCTTGTCCTGACCATCTGTCTGCCTTCTTTCCCAATTCTTGGGGAGAGGTCAGATCTGAGTCAATAAGGTGCTGATGCAACAACTGATTTTGACAATTATTTAAGATTTGTTCTCTCATAATTAGATTATACAATCCTGTGTAATCAGTAACTTTACTTCCCAGTAACCAGCCTTCAAAAACCTTAGTGGCACAATCAACAAAGTCAGCCCAATCCTGAGACTGAATTTTCTGGGTGTCTCTGAACAGCAACCTGTACTGTTCAGTTGTTAAGCCAAACCCATCAATCAGTGTATTTGTCAGGACTTGGTAATTGTTAGCATCCTCAGCTCTAGTAGTGAGGAGCTTATCTCTACCTTTACCTTCAAAGGAGAGCCACAATATAGCTGCCCACTGACTCTGGGGGATGCACTGGACAGTGCAGGCCCTCTCCAAAGCAGTCATCCATTTGTGGATGTCATCCCCTTGTTTAAAGGGGGGCACTATTTTACTCAGGTGTCTAGTATCAAAACTCCTGTCTTTATCCTTAGGGATATTGCTGCCACCAGTGGGGACTACCCCACTCAACTGTTGCTCTCTAGCAAAGGCAAGCTTCTCCTTGGCAAGGGCAAGTTCTTCCCTCTGGATCCTCAGATTATACTGTTTCATCCTTGATTCATGTTCTCTCCTCTGAGGGGAAGTCATTCTCCTCTGGGGAGAAGTCATTCTCCTCTGAGAAGAGGCATGAGAGTGCACAGATCTATTGGAGTCCCTAGAATGAGACCTATCTCTTCTAACTTCAAAGTTAGGCCTGCTTAGGGTCAGTACTGGGGGTCCCCCAGATCCTTCCCTATGTAGGTCCAAGTTGGCCCTATTAAGTCTGCTGACTAGCTCAGGACCTCTGTCTGCCTCATCCCCAGAAAGAACCTCTTCATCCTCCTCCTCCTCTACTTCTTCAGTTTCAGGGAGGTCAGGATCACCAAGGGTACCCTCTAAGGCTGGCATGCTCCCATCTGTCTGAGAAGCTTTCCTAGCATCATATGTCTCTAAGAGACCTAACAGAAAAGGAGTGGTAGGGTTAGAACCCTGTTTCAATTTCCTGGAGGTACACAATTGTCTCATCTCCTGGAAACTGAGAGCTGCATATCTGGAAAGGACCTGTGGAGGGCCACTAACCACTAGGGGAGTCTCTGCAGACTCTCCATGGGTAGACATGCTTCTAGTGTGGTGTAAGTGATGCACCTACCTACACTATGGGTTTACCTACTGATCCCTTGCTAGAGTTGTAGTTAGGGTGTGCTAAGCCCTGTTACACTACAACAGCTGGTTCAGTAGAACTCAGAGTATTCTAAGCTAAGTTATATGTACCTTGGTACTTATGGGATCTTTCAAATGATATTCTTAGGATACGTGTGTGGTAAAACAACAGCAAGCTCAAATCCCAACCGCTGCTCACCAATGTGAGAAGTTGGCCTGATATATAGTGCTCACTATTCTAGTGATCACTCTGTATCATTCCAAACAACCCTTATTGATGATTGGTTGTAAGTCAACCTTATTAGACCAGCTATCCTAGTAGCGTGGACAAGAGCAGTCTATAGGCTAAACTCTAGAGGGTGTGTTAAGCCAGCTGTTTTACCATCACATATACCCCTTGAACACCAAGTGAAAGGACACCACACAAGTTGTTATAAAAATAAAGGATATTTATTAATAACAAGACTACCCTGAACTCTTTATGAGTCAGGGAGCTAAGCACAATACAAAACTCTTAAGAAAATACTGCAAGTTGCACAAATAACACAAATGCCCGAGGGGCACGAAAAACCATATACTCTAAAAGTGGAATGCGAAATACTAGCAGGTAAGTAACACGATCCAGAGGCTTCAGGACCGCTAGGACTACCTTACTGAACCCTCAGGTTAGGAGCAGGAGGCCTAGGGAACCCGGGTGCAGAGTGGGAACTCTTACGCGTGATGCGGGACAAAGTCTATGGATGCTAGTAATTCTAAAGTTACTGTTTCCGGACGAATCCGACTAGGTAGACTAAAAACGAAAAAGGATCTGGACACTAGGATAGTGAACCTGTGTTGGAGCACCGAAATGCTCGTGTTACCTAGCCCAGGGGCTGCGACTGCATAGGGATCAAATGTCGTCGGGAATCCTCGTTGTAGTCTATGGAGCCTGAAAGAAGATGTTGCTGGCAGGCGACCAGTGAAGATGTTCGGTGTGATCCAAGGCTGGATCAGTGAAGAGGACGACCTGAAAGCAGAGGGGACTCAGTTCTCAATCACTAGCCAGTGATTGTGTGGGCACCAGGATGGCACCGGATGAAGTCACCGCGATCAGGTGAGTGGGTGACGCTGGACTCTGCAGCCACACGGGCCAGGAGGCGTTGTCGGCGTCCAGGCTGGAAGTGCGAGCTGTCCCACGATGGTGTCTGCTGTCGGCGATGCTGGATCCAGGATTGGAGCAACAGGCCTTGGTAAAGGCAAGCCCACGCGGTTGAGTCAAAATGGCGTCTGGAGTGGACCAGGAGGGTCCAGGGCACTTCTTGTTGATCAAGGAGCAAGGGCCAGTCTAGAGGACCTAAACCAGCGGTGAAAACGTCGTGGTACGTCGTCAAGAGGGCCACTAGCCGACGGGCAAGTGACCGGACAACGTGGCAAGCAGCAAAGAAGCAGAAGGGCCCCACGCAGATCTCGTGGATGCTGGGGGGGCTGGACTTCGGTGCTGGAGCTGCTCAGGGTTGGGGCTTCTCAAATCCCAGTGCACCCACTCGAGGATCCCTCTGTGGTCATGCTGTTAAGCGTCGTGCAGGTCTTGAAGATAGCCGGTCCCACGGGTCTCGTCGCACCCACGAATCTCAGCTGGGCTGATGATGCAGGTAGAGGTCAGAGATGGCGGGGAATCCGGGTCTCGTCGAGCTGGTCAGTCTTGATCCGGAGGATGGACGTGCAGCAAACCGCAAGCGCTTAGATGGTGCCTGCTGGTGCAGGGTGGCTACTCCTTAGCCACAAGGGAGAGTCTTCAGAGAGTGACAAGAGTTCCTTTCGTGGAAAGTAGTTCAAGTTTCAAGATTATCCAATTTGGGAAGGGTGCCCGCTCCTACCTTTATTCTAAGAAAAGGGGCTGGCACGCGACTAGGTCCTGCCCATGGGTGGGACCAGGAGGGGGGTAGTTACACCCCTCTCTTTTGTCCGGTTTCTCCCCAGCTCAGGGGCTGGTGTGCCTCTGGAACTGGTTTGAGCCGGTATATACACAGTGAGCACCGGGGTGCCACTTGCAGTCACCTTCCTCTCAGCCCTGCCTACCTGGGATACACAAAATCCTGTCTGGGATGGGGCTGGCACCGCCCCTGACAGGAAACCCTTTGTCCAGGCCTCCCTCGCTGGAAGGACTCCCAGCAGCAGGAGGTCAGACTTGTGTCTGTGGTGGCAGCATCCATTTTGTGATGCTGAGGCTTGAGTTAACTTTAACCGGGGTTCACAGTTACATACATGTCAATTCTGGCGACGGGTTAGTATTCCAATTCGTATGACACCTTACTCGACATGTTTTGATAATGCTATGCCAAAGTTAGCATTTGACCGCGAGGTTCATAATGCACTTAAGAGTATATGGTATAGCGTTATCATGGAAAAGCTATGAGGACTTGGTTCCGCAAGCTGCAAACGGGCTCAGCTCATGCCAGAGCACCATCTCACATAATTCCAAGCACTCTGCCTTCAGGATTGATAAGGCCTGCCATAGGAGTGACTGATAGGAATATATGTGTCCATTTTAGGGTTAGATATAGGAATACTATATCTAAAGCAAAGGGTGATTACACCACCTTGCCCCAGCTGTCGTGCAGCCAGTTGTGTCAGATTTGGGTGGCCAGCCAGGGGTGGCATAATACATGCTGCAGCCCCTGGTAGGCCCTGGGTACACCTATGCCCTGGATACCTAAGGTATACTGTACAGGGACTGATAAGGTGACCCAGTACCAATTGGTAAATGCACCTAAGGTACATGCTTGTCAATTTAGAGAGAGAACAGCTAGGCTGTGGGTCTGATTAGCAGGCCCACAGCCAGGGAAAGTCGTAAACCAGTGAAGTAAAAAGCAAAAATCTGGGGTGGCCATGGGATTGCAGACCCCACTCTCCTACACCTACCAGCCAGAATACACATGGAAAATAATGTTGGAATGTTTCGCAGACTGCTGAAAATATCATTATTTAAACAGGCTTATTGCATTAAATAATTCTTAAATAGGCTACAAGTGCTCAAGGACTTCAAGCACCAAGAAACCAATGGTGAACATGTGCTCTAGAAATATTAATAATAACATATGCGACTACCAAAATGTTTCTCAAGCATAAACAATGACATATATATTTCCTGGTGTTAAAAGTTAAGCTGCAAACGTCAACATTATCGGCGCCATCTTGCTCCCCTTGAACCCATTCGTGCACGTAAGCGGCAGCCATTTTGAGCACCATGGCCTCCTTGCCCCTCGCTGATAGCCAGCGCGTCTCTCTCTCTCTCTCTCTCTCAACCTCGCAAGCATTCCCCCGCACGCTGACGACCCCCCCGCTCTCACATGCCCTGAGTCATAAACCCCTCTTCAGCGCGACTCTGCCTCAGAACCCCATCCTGTTCCCAGCGCGACACCTCCCTTCATTCCTTTCATGGTCCCAGGCCCTTTGATACAAACCCCCTTTCCTGTGTGCCCGTTTGTCTTCCTCTTTCCCAGGCCGACACCTAGCTCTGCCGATACTGTTTATTGCCCCTCCCCGTACAGCAGAAAGCTTCCCTCATCAAAGGACCCCCGAGTTGATCAAAGCCCCCACCCTAAGAGATCCGATCAAACCCCCACATTCCGTGAATCGGCGGAATGTCCAGCTGCGCAATAATCATCACCTGTTGTGGCCGGGGTGGGGACTTCAACTGTAAATGTGTGTGGGAACGGGCCTGTAGGGGAGTTTCAGAGAATGTCCTTCCATACTTTAAAGCATTACAAGACTGTGTTACCTGCAATAAAATTCATTTAACTGTGTATAAGAGGCCAGGCCTCAGAGATGCGGTTAGAGCACCTCGTGACGATACTTGCTGTCCGAACTGATGTGTTCTCCTCCGGAGAGAATAAAACCTTTGTTTCCTGCCTTCCAGTCTCCAGCGCCTGCCTCTTCATTGGTTAATATCT
Organism: Lissotriton helveticus; assembly: GCF_964261635.1. Lineage (NCBI taxonomy): Eukaryota > Metazoa > Chordata > Amphibia > Caudata > Salamandridae > Lissotriton > Lissotriton helveticus. The sequence goes on along the minus strand of NC_136069.1, from coordinate 462,765,344 downwards.
TGTGGGTTTAAGAGGCGACACCGCCGGGCAATACTTCAGGATCTCTTATTCTGGTTGGTAGCCTGACCTTTTTAACAATTGGCGCCCAACGTGGGGCCCATCAGTGACTCGTGGATCCAGTGGGAGAGGTCCTGACGACAGAGTGAACGACTGCAACGATCGGGGAGTGCACCTGTCCGATAGACCCTCGTCTGACAGCCGATCATCCGAACTTCACTGGTTCCGAACAGACCTCTCTCGAGTGATCTACGGTCCTGACTGGGAACCATCAGGAGTGCCGCGAGGATTACGAAGAAAAGAGGACGATCGGGCGCTGGATTCGGAAGACAGGAAACTGTCCATGCGGTCCGGGTAAGGTCGTGTAAACACGACGAATTGCGAAATAATTATTTGAATTGTTTAGAAAATACTAGTATTACTCTTTGTTAATTTATTTGGAGATCCACTGTCCGCAAACGGAGAAACAACAGGCTCTCTCTTTGCAAACAGTGGAGGATAGGTAATACAACCGTTGCACCTATCTTTCTCCCCCACTGATTAATTATTTGAAACTGAACTATTGTTCCCAGACTGTTTTCTGGAGATTCTCTGTCTGCAAACAGGAAAGAGCCCCCCTCCCCCCCCTTTTTACAGATAGTGAAAGGGTAGGTAACGCAGACCTTTGCGGGCCTACTTATTCTCCCCACTGAATTGTTTTGACCGAACGTTGACTATTCGATATTGGTTCATGAGGTGTTCACTGCCTGCAAACAACGTAGAATAGAAATATTCTGTCTAGTCTTTGCACGCAGTGATAAGATAGGCAGTGCTGACTCTTTGTCCCCGTTGTGCTCCGTCATGTCTGTCTTCTCCCCACTGATTGGTAGCCTGTTTAGCCCGGACCGCTTATTAGAGGTGAACCATCCGGCTCCACTGGAAGGCACCCCTAATAAGGACATGTTCATGAAGCATGGATTGATCGCTATAGCCTATAACAAACTGTGGCATAAATATACGAAAAAGGATCGAGAAAGTCAGTGGCCACTGGTAGGATCCTTCGATGATGACAAAATAAATGCGCTAGAAACAGCCCTGGGTAAAAACAAGACAACGCCCACTATGCTTGATAGTTTCGGCATGTGGCGCAAAGAAACTGAACAACGTAAAAAGAAAACTGAGAGTAGGTTGGGAAAAGAGCTGCGAAAAGCAGCCCACCTAGCTGCTCAGAAACTGGAAGGAGAGATTAAGGAAAGAGATAAAGCCAAACAGAAACTAGAAATGGAAACATCAAGTCAGTGTCCGGTTAGAACGTCCTCCATGCTCTACCCCGATTTACCCTCGAGACAACGAGCCAACGATGATCTGCTGTTAGGTCCTCCGACCATCCACATGCCCCCTCCATACGCCCCCTCCCAACCCTTAGCACAGCACCTCCCACCCCCAGGTACAAACGAAGGTAGCATCACAGCTTCGGCCCCCATGGCCTCTGTGCCGGCCGAACCCCTTGTATCAAATACTGCACAAACGACAACGTTAGACGACCCCGAGACCCCAAGGGCTGGTTCTGCTAGAACAAACAGACTAAGCAAAGATGAGCGAACAGGGATCGACAAGATAGCAAGGACACTGGTAGAAAGGAAGGAAGATGAAGAGTACATCACGGATATGTTTAACTCGTATACCGGGAGTCACAGGCGACATTTTACCGTACGACTGTGTTACCATGTCTTGAACGCATACGAAGACCGATATCGAGACAAAGGTCCCGAGAGCCTAACGACTCTGTACCGGAAGGTCGATATCGGGGATGAGGGCGAGTGTGATGTGACGGACCTCCTTACGCGTACGCTTGAGGTTTTCCGCCACCTCACTGAACGAGAATCGGGAACAAAACCTACGACCTCCGTAGTGACCGAGCCGCAAACTGAGCAATCTAACACCATGATGCCGATACGAGAGGCTGCCCCTTATTGGGTCCCTCCACGAGGTGCAGGGACTAACGATGATACAAACCACCCAGATGCAAAGGGAAGGGTAGTGTACAACTGGGTCTACCAGCCATGGGACCGGCAAGAGATTCTGACATTCCGGAAATCTCTGCCTGACCTACGTAAAAACCCCACGGCCTTCTACACTGAATTGGGTACAGCCCTAGGATCAACGATTATGACCCTGGCTGACATCGACTTGTTTTTCGGGTTATGTCTACCAGCTGATGTGTGGAAACAAATCCGGAAAGTCGACCACCTTGAGCTGTTTGGACATACCTGGTCACAACTCGATAACATCGATAAACAACGAGGACCTGGACAAAAGCCTTTGAAATCCATTCTAGACCTTCCAGACAAAATCGTACAGAAATTAAAAACCTTGATTCCAGAAAAGAAAGTGGACTGGTCGATAGTAACGGCCTGTCGCCAGAAACCCCAGGAGGATGTATCGGAATACTTCTCCCGGTTTGAAACGGTGTTCTCCGATTACAGTGGCCAGGACATGACTACTGCAACCGGACACCATCTGTTTGTCCAGAATTATGTTAAGGGTCTGTCAGCAGAGGTCTCCCAGAAACTGCAGGCTAGCGAGAGTAGTTGGGCAGCCTCCAAACCTACGGCTATCCTCCAGATGGCCCAATATTATGAGCATCAGAAAAATGAAAACGATAGGGCAACAGAGAAAAAGAAGAAGGACTTGAAAGAGAGGGTGATGATGGCCCAACTGCAAGGGGTGACTATAGGACGAGACCAATACCGGGGAAACTACCAGACGAACGCCCCTAAGGCTGCATTTCCCCAGGACCGCACTTTGACTCCCCACAGTGGACGTACAGACCTTAGAGAGGACCAGTGCGCTTTTTGCAAAGGAACTGGCCACTGGAAATCCCAGTGCCCAGTTCTTCTGGAAATAATCAGAAACAAAGACCCCAAGGACATAGTAAGTGGACCGAGAAATAAGGGACAACAGCGAGGGCCCCCAAACGACACGACTAACGATAGATCAGGCAGACCAAATACATTTGATCGACCCAGGCAGAACCAATACCAGCAATCTGACTACGATGACGCCCACAACTTTGCATAGGACTGCCAAGGGCAAGGGAGGGATCCAGTCGAGCTCTATGTTGACCAGCAAGGCCCTTACGTCACTGCTAAGGTCCTGGGTACCAAGTCTCCATTTCTGGTAGACACTGGCGCAACACGTAGTGCGTTATCTAAACGACTGATTCCGGGGGCACCCTTGTCTGGCTCACTTATAACATCGACAGGTTTCGATGGAACGCCCTCCACTAACCCTTTGTCCGCCCCGATCCTCTTTGACGTAGAAAACAACACCACTGACACCACGTTCTTACTTTCCTCCAATAGCCCTGACGCCATTATGGGACTTGACTTATTGAAACACTTCCGAGCGACGATCAGATGTTCTCAAGATGGAGTACGAGTTTTCCTTTACGACAACCCCGTTCTGCTTAGACATTGCCCTGCCCGACGCATGTTTTCCATCACCGACGTTGACACATCCCTGCTTGACACTCTGCCTCCGTATCTGTGGGCCAAGGCGGATTCGGACGTAGGGCGCATGTTGATTGACCCAGTGCACATTACTGTCCGACCAGACGCAACACTCCCAAAACTTCCACAATATCGGATATCGCCCGAGGGCGAGAAGGCATTGGTAAAGATTATTCAGTCACTGATAGATGCAGGAGTGGTAGAGGAAGTGGTAAGCAACGTTTGCAACAGCCCTATCTTGCCCATCATCAAGAAACAGGGAGAGGGAGATGAGAAGGCATACCGTTTTATCATTGACCTTCGAGAGATTAACAAAGTGGTGATACCCCAGTACCCTGTGGTCTCGGACATCACCACCATCCTGACTTTGATTCCTTCCACAGCCACCACCTTCACTGTCATTGACCTCAAAAACGCATTCTTTTCCATCCCCATTCACCCGGACAGCCGATATCTCTTTGGCTTCACCCTAAAAGCCCGCTCATATAGGTTCTGTCGAGCACCCCAGGGCTACACAGAAAGCCCTAGCATCTACAGCCAGGCCCTCAAGAGACAACTGGATCGAGTCCAGTTACCCGATGGAGTGGTGTTAGTGCAATATGTCGATGACATCCTCTTGGCGGCCGACACCACTCCACTGGCAGTTACAGCCACCATTCAACTCCTGCGCTTCCTTGCGGAAAATGGCCACAAGGTCTCCAAGAAGAAGTTGCAATTCTGCCAACCCCAGGTCACTTACCTAGGCCACCTTTTGTCCAAAGAGGGAAGGAAACTCACTCCTGATCGAATCCAAACCATTCTCGAAACTCCTGTCCCGAAGACCCAGAAACAGGTTCGCTCCCTACTAGGCCTCACCTCCTTCTGCCGACAGTGGTTACCGAACTTTAGCCTCGTTGTGAAACCACTGCTTTCTCTGCTAGGTAAAGACGTCCCCATTCCACTCCCTTGGACCCCTGAGTGTCAAACCTCCTTCACGGAACTACGAGATGCCCTTTGTTCAGCCCCTGTCCTAGGTACCCCCGATTACAAAAAGCCCTTCTCCCTTTACACTCACGAAAGGGAGGGGTACGCTTTATCTGTCCTGACCCAGGCCATCGGCCCAAAGCAACGACCGTGCGCTTACTTCTCTGCCACTCTTGACCCTGTAGCCAGAGCCTTGCCTGCCTGCCTTCGAGCTGTAGCTGCTGCTGCAATCTCTATCCGACAGAGTGAGGGGATCGTACTCTCGAATTCCCTCACGGTACTGGTACCCCATGCAGTTGACACCCTCCTGAACCAAACCAAGACACAACACCTAACGAGTGCACGACTGACTGGATACGAACTGACTTTGCTTGCACCCCATATCACCCTGAAAAGATGCACCACACTGAACCCGGCAACTCTGTTACCCTTGCCAGAGAACGATCCCAATGTGCACCCTGTACATGACTGCGTGACTCTTACGGACGAACAGACTAGAAGTAGGGTTGACCTCAGAGACACGGCTTTCCCTGACCCCGACGGGGAGCTGTGGGTGGACGGCTCTTGCATCAAACTCCCCGATGGCACCACTTCCGCTGCCTACGCGGTCACCACGGCTCGAACTGTAGTCGAGACGGCCCGCATCGCGCAACGATCTGCCCAGGCAGCAGAACTGATCGCCCTGACACGAGCCTGCATTCTGGCAGCAGGAACCACAGCGAACATTTACACCGACAGCCAGTATGCCTTCGGGGTGGTCCACCATTTTGGGCTCCTTTGGAGGGAAAGGGGATTCTTGACTTCACATGGCACCCCCATTTTACACGGGGATCTAGTCTCCGCCTTGATCGAAGCTGTCCTTCTCCCCAAAAAGCTTGCAGTCGTCAAATGCCAGGCACACAAAAGGGTGACAGACATCATTGGGCAGGGAAATGCACTAGCCGACATCACGGCCCGAACGACAGCTGAAAATAGAACGACAACACATATGTACGTGACCAGGTCACAAGCAGAAAAATGGACTGACGCTAGGGACACTATTAGAGACATTCAAACGGCTAGCACACAACACGAGCTGACTGAATGGACACGGGTGGGATTAAAAGATGATGAAGGCTGCTGGCGGACAAAAGACACAAACAAATGGTTGCTACCTGACTCATACCTGATTCCCATACTGGCTATGGCACACTCCCCTGCCCACATAGGATCAGCCCCCATGATTGAACTTGTCTCCAGAGTTTGGCACAATGATAAAATCACAGATTCCGCCAAACGTCTAGTCCAACAATGCTTGATATGCCTGCAACACAACCCCGGGAAAGGAACTGTAGTGCCCCGGGGAGGATTTGGGGTCCCAAATCACCCATTTGAAGTCCTGCAGATGGACTACATCCAGCTGGACAGGTGCCAAGGCCTGAAATATGTACTTGTCGTGGTGTGCGCATTTAGCAAATGGGTGGAAGCATATCCTACCCGTGACAACACTGCTATGGCCACTGCAAAAGTACTGTTAAAGGAGTTTTTCCCCCATTACGGCCTTTGTCGTATTTTATGGAGCGATAACGGCCCCCACTTCATAGCCGAAGTCATCCAGTTCATCTTAAAGGGGTTGGGCATCATGCAGAAATTTCACGCAGTCTTCCACCCCCAGTCTGCTGGACTAGTTGAGCGACACAATGCCACTCTAAAGCTTAAACTGGCCAAGATAGTGGCTACCACGGGTCTGAAATGGCCAGACGCCCTCCCATTGGCATTGCTATCAATGCGCTCCACCCCCACCAGACATCACTTAACACCCTATGAAGTTGTTTTCGGTCGACCCATGAGTATCTGGTCTGCACCGAAACCAACTTCCATTCATGACGTCCCGGACGTCTTAATGTCTGATTATCTGTATAAATTGACTGAAACTCTGTCTGTCATTCATCAGCAGGTGCAGCAGGCCATCCCCGATACTTCCAGGGGTCCGGGTCACGCCATCCAACCTGGGGATTTCGTGCTGATCCGGAACTTTCAGCGGTCAAAGAGCTTGGAACCCCGGTGGACGGGCCCCTGGCAAGTGTTAATCACCACCCGGACGGCTCTTCGTGTGGAGGGGAAACGGCACTGGCTGCATGCACACCACTGTAAGAAGGTCTCCTCGACCCTGGCCACAACGGAAAACATCGACAACCAGGAAGAGCTCCTGAACAAAGACCGACCATCGCTAACCTGCTACCCTGACACCGAAGCGCTTGAACTTTCAAAATTCTCTGATCCCACTGTGCCATCCAGAGAAGGGTATTTCCTGCGTCGAAAGGAGGGAGCTTCGGCTAAGTAGACCACGAACTAAGTTGAATCTCAGAACGGTGACCCAAAGCAACCAAGGGTTACCTGGAGAGAAGCTAAACTAAGTCTGTGGTTCTGCCCACTACCGAGCATCTTGAAAATGAAGATGATGGAAGCGCCAGATAAGAAGATGATGGAAGCGCCAAATAAGAAGATGATGGAGGCAACAGGAAATACCCACCACAGAAACCCAAGGACAGACAGACTCCATAGCTCAAAGACAATTGCACTCTTCATCGCAATCCTTTTCTGCCTTCTCCTCATGACCACACTCTGGATTGTGGAAGAAAATGCACCTGCTCACGAAACATTCCTGACCACTGCTCAGCCTACCACCATGAAGGAACATTATCTGATTTCGCTCTCTCCTCAACTCAGAGAGAGACGAAAGGAGTTTTGGAATAACTCTTTCGTACAGCTCCTTCACCAGCACAATCTCGCCACCAATGCCACCAACTGTTGGATCTGTGGGTTGCTACCCCACGCCGCTGGACACTCGATACCATTCATCCCCTCACCCTTCTCAGTTCATGGCTCCTGCCTTGCTTGGCTGATCCTCCTGCAAGAAAGCTATAAGGACAATGCCACCTCCGGCAAAACCGTAGCGCATTTCTACCACGGGGTCTGGCGAAACAAAACAAAGACACACTTCTGCCCGCAGACTGCCAACGACTCAATCCACATGGACATCCCTGCTAAAGAACGAATTGAAATGCAGGTGTTCAACAATCCAACCAGACCCACCTTCTCCTACCTGCGGAAACGCACGGCTGCCACTCTGACTGTGGCCCTGTCAGTCATCAACGTTACCGGCCACATGTGCATAGAAGGACATGGGACACAGCTGGTAGGCCGCAGTGCTTGCCGGTTTACCAGAACTTTGGACTCTACAGATCCACCTTCCTTTGTGTCGTCCCCGAACATGTATTTCGTCTGCGGCACAAAGGCCTACACCTGGCTCCCCAAAGGCTGGGGGGGCACTTGTTTCATCTCTTTCATCCTTCCTCCAACTTATGTGGCCCCGGCGAATCATCATAGACAAAAACGAGCCAAGGACATTGAGCAAGCCGACTCGACAGGAGCACAGTTCCTCGATGCTATGAAGGGACTTGTTCCCCTCTGGGGCCCGATGGCGAACAGCCGTGCCATCCGACATCTGACTCAGGCAGTTGAGACGACAATGAACATCACAGCTGGTATCTTTGCTAACAACACCGCCGAACTTCAAGCGGTCCGCTTGGTGGCCCTCCAAAACCGCCTTGTCCTAGATGTGGTACTTGCGGACCGTGGTGGAGCATGCCGCATTATTGGGTCCAGCTGCTGTACATACATACCGGACAACTCGCCCTCAGTGTACAAAGCCATCGAACATCTTCACAGACTCTCTTCAGAAGTCCACCAGGAACAGGAAGAATGGTCGCTTGGTGGTTGGTTCTGGAACACTGTTAAGAACTGGGGCTGGAGACTGTTCACCATTATCCTGATTCCTATAGTTGTAATATGCGGTCTATGCTTAGGAATCCAATGTCTGCCACCCCTGTGTTCATTATGTGCACAATGTATTTGCCCTAAGACTGTGGACTTTGGAAACGAACGCATGGGAGCATTATATGATGTCGAGGTTAGGAATTTGATGAAGATTGACATTGAATAGACAAGTTGGCTAGATATGTTGAAAAGGGAGGACTGTTAAAAGTTAAGCTGCAAACGTCAACATTATCGGCGCCATCTTGCTCCCCTTGAACCCATTCGTGCACGTAAGCGGCAGCCATTTTGAGCACCATGGCCTCCTTGCCCCTCGCTGATAGCCAGCGCGTCTCTCTCTCTCTCTCTCTCTCAACCTCGCAAGCATTCCCCCGCACGCTGACGACCCCCCCCGCTCTCACATGCCCTGAGTCATAAACCCCTCTTCAGCGCGACTCTGCCTCAGAACCCCATCCTGTTCCCAGCGCGACACCTCCCTTCATTCCTTTCATGGTCCCAGGCCCTTTGATACAAACCCCCTTTCCTGTGTGCCCGTTTGTCTTCCTCTTTCCCAGGCCGACACCTAGCTCTGCCGATACTGTTTATTGCCCCTCCCCGTACAGCAGAAAGCTTCCCTCATCAAAGGACCCCCGAGTTGATCAAAGCCCCCACCCTAAGAGATCCGATCAAACCCCCACATTCCGTGAATCGGCGGAATGTCCAGCTGCGCGATAATCATCACCTGTTGTGGCCGGGGTGGGGACTTCAACTGTAAATGTGTGTGGGAACGGGCCTGTAGGGGAGTTTCAGAGGATGTCCTTCCATACTTCAAAGCATTACAAGACTGTGTTACCTGCAATAAAATTCATTTCACTGTGTATAAGAGGCCAGGCCTCAGAGATGCGGTTAAAGCACCTCGTGACGATACTTGCTGTCCGAACTGATGTGTTCTCCTCCGGAGAGAATAAAACCTTTGTTTCCTGCCTTCCAGTCTCCAGCGCCTGCCTCTTCATTGGTTAATATCTTGTGGGTTTAAGAGGCGACACCGCCGGGCAATACTTCAGGATCTCTTATTCTGGTTGGTAGCCTGACCTTTTTAACAATGGTCCACCCTTAGCATTGCCTAAAGGTATTGTATCTCGACTCTCATAAATATTTCTGCCTTCAAACCCTAAGTTGTGCAAAAGTACATGTTTCCTTGCAGTAGAGAATGTCAACCTCCCACCCCCATCGTAAGTAAATAGTCTCCTTCATTGTTTCAAAGGCAGTAAAGATTCTCCTCTGTCTGAAAAAAAATCTTGTGGTTGCGACATGCTTACGCCTTAATGCTGTTGTGGCCAGGAGTTCCAAACTAAAAAAACTGCTGCACAATGAAATAAGTCAAATAGTCACCAATGTTGTAGGCAGGGAATTGCACTTCTATTGCTTATAACTCAAAGAAGAGGGACTAGGGGCTTTTTAAGGTGCAGTATACGTGCCCCTATAATGATCAATCCAAAAAGGTATGCAGTTCCTAAGAGCAAAAAGAAGGGACAGTAGGACTGGGTGGTCTTCAGTCATTAGAGATTACAGCAGGAGTTGGGAATTTCTCTTGTTGGAATTAGGGCCCTCACACACAGGGTGTCAAGCTTAATCATAGGGCATGCTCCTCGTCAAGTCGGCACTGCAATACCTGACGGGCTCCCTATGAGGGGCTCTTTGGCAGAGATCTTTTATTCCAAAGTGCCGTTTGGTGCCATGTGGTGAGGGGCCTAGGTGCGTAGATGGATGAGGTTTAATTGATTGATCAGGGTGAGTATTAAAACAGGGTATAGAAGTTCCAGGGAGAATAATTTTACTCAGCGAGACTTCCAACCTGATTAAAAACAGGAAGGCGTACTACTGAAATAATGTTATGGTGTAGATAGAATTTTTACTCTGGTCCTGATGAATTGTCACTAGATCTGAGGACTATTCAGGCAAGAAACATGTTGACCACTTTATAGTGTGCCATCCCTGATCCCTGGTCTAAAGACTTAAAAATGTGCTGCATTCAGATGAAAGAAACTGCACACCCTTATCATTCACTATCTATTTAGGAAAGCCTTCAAAAGTGAATACAGACTGCATGTACCTTGCAGGAGGGCCACCTCAACTTTCATTACGCCAGTGGACCCATATAATGTATTGCAACTTTCTCCCGCAACAAGACCGGGAGTTCCGCCAGCGATAAAAGTGTTTCTCACCACAAAGAGTCTGTCATCATCTTGACATGAAGAACACAACTCAAAAACAATATAAATGAAAACATCATTACCAGACCACCAGAAATATGTCTTCAATTCTTTCTTCGTAGTTGTCAACTGTAGGTGACCAGCATGTGTTAGCCACACCAACAGTTGTTTTACTCCTGTCAGAGACACCACCTTCTCACCCTTCAACACCAACTCCATCTTGGGCATATTTATAAAAAAAGGTCATGCAGAGTGACAGGGAAAGGGCGAGAATGTGCTGTATTTAAAGGAATATGGCGCATTCCTGCCTTTGCACCTGCGCTGGCACCGTTTTGGCTGCCAAGTGCCACCGCCATCGTAATATGGCAGGGGGAAATGTTAGGCAGGCAGTCGACAATGGCGGGCGGATCGCCACCGCCATATGGGCAGTGGCGATCCGCCCGCCATTCTAATGGGCCCCTAAGTATTAATATTAATACCCGAGTATTAAATTATAAAAAAAACACTTGTAACAAAAGAAACATTTACCATCCAGTACTTACCATGCGTTGTAATGACATGCTTTGTAATAGTATATGCGTTGTAATAGTTGCATTGTAAAGGCATTGCGTTGTAATGCCTGCGCTGTAATGAATGTCTCCCGCTTTCCCCACTGGCTGCAGGGACCCAATTATTTTATGGGGCGGAGATTTTAATATACATACACCTTTGCCTACAGTCATCTAACAAGGCATGTGGCATGACGTCCCCTGACATTAGTGACATCACCCATTTTTCTCACTCAGAGTATGGGTAGACCTTAAACGATCTAGGGCCATATGTATCAAAAAGTAATTGTGCGATTCTCAAATAGCGATTTTTTGCGAATCGCTATTTGAGAATCGCATAATGCTATGTATGTAGGATTTGCAATAGATTTTGCGAATCCTACATATTCCTTAATTGCGAATCTCAAATTGCGATTCGTAATTAAGGAATACCTCCCCATTCATTCCTATTGGCCTAGAGGCCCATAGGAATGAATGGGAAGACATTCTCAATTTGCGATTAGCAATTAGCGAATCGCAAATTGAGAATGCAATTTCAAGGGTGCAAGGGTGTCAAAAGGACACCCTGTTGCACCCCTGAAATAAGCATGGGTACACATGTGGCGCACATACATGCCCTAAGGGCATGCATGTGCTTCACATTGCACTTTGAAAAATGCAAAAAAGTGCATTATTGCACTTTTTTGGTGCTTCTTACATTGCATTTAAGGAATCGCAAAATTTGTGATTCCTTAAATGCAATTGCGAAATAAGGAATTGCAAATTTTGCGATTCCTTATTTTGCACGCAGATGTGCCTCAGACATACCACAAAATAAAATTGCGAGCGCAAATGCCGAAATTCTGCGAATTTCGGCATTTGCGATCGCAATTTTGCTTGATACATATGGCCCCTACTCTTTAAATACAATTTGCGTTTTTGCAATGAACTTACCAGTACTTCAGTCACAGTGAGGAGGACTTATAACAGCAGGGGTGAGAACAGCTTGATATATTTCATATTATTTCCCCGGCGTTACTCTGAGCTGGTTTCAGAATTTTCCATCCATGACATTGTGATCTGCGATCATTTCTCCCAAATTGTTGCTTTGAATATCAACCTTTATATGCAGATGGGGATGCACATAGCGTTACCACATTGGAAAAAATCAACGTTTCCCACAGTAATGGGTATGCCTTGAGATGGTCCCTGGTAGATCCATCCAACTTTTTAGAAAAACTAATCCACAAAGAAAGGGAGGCCTTTGAAACGTGCCTAGTTGAGGATACAGAGGCGTATGATTTTATTCTAGCTTTCAACCTTATAAAAAGGGCTTGGAGAGGGGCTCCGTGCAAGTAGGAACAAAGAGAGGACAGGCAAGTTTGGTTGGTTTGTTCCGGCATGTACAAAAACCCACAGAAATCTAAAATTAGCTCTAGCCAAAAAACCGAGATACTCACAGGAGGTCCGGGAATGCAGACTCAAATATAAATTAGCCATTAAACAACAGAAAAAAAGGCTTAAAAGAGGAATCCTGGAACTGATTACTCGAGCTCAGTCTGTCCAATGATAACACCATATGTTGGTGTATTATCAGTTCTCCTTCTTATAATACCCGACTGTCCTTGAGCTGAGCTAGCCATTATTGAGGCCGCATGGCTATCCCATTTTACAAATTTGTATCCCTCTCAGGAAGATACTGTGATCCCCTCACCCACTGCAACCTCCCCTAGTGTTCCAGCTATGACCTTATTACGATTAACCTGAATTATCCAGAATTTTCCTTGGATGAAGTAGTCGTGGTACTGAAGACAAGCAAGGGTGGTAAAGCCCTGGGTCCCGACGGGATCCCTATTGATCTGTTCAAATCTAACACTGACCTTTGGGACCCAATCCTCTCCTTGCTCTTCAGAGCCTATCGGAACTAAGGATTCTTGACCTGAGTCTCTTATTGCCCTTATATTTAAGAAGGGTGATCTAATAGCCCAGCACAATACCGGCCAATTTATCTTTTTAGGATCTCTAGTAAAGGTGGCTGGTCGTATTCTTCTAGGCCGACTTCAGTCCAATAATATCCTTTTGTACCTGCAGTACGGCATTAGGTATGGGCTGGGGACAGTGGAACAGGCCATCAATCTGGACCTACTTATTGGCAAATATATGCACATTAAAGAAGTTAACCGGTTTTGAGTTTTTGTAGACTTATCTTCCGCTTTAGATTTTGTGGCTCACGATAAATTATGGACAATTGGAGCTAACGTGGGCATTGACTGCACTATCGCGAACTTTCTTACAGACCTGTACGCCCAAGGTTGGGGTAGAGTCCGTTACGGCCTTAACTGCAATTGTACTCAGCCATTCAAAATAGGAAGAGGGGTCTGACAAGGTTGTGTACTTGCCCCCTTTCTGTTTAATCTCTACCTTAATAGTGTAGGTGACACATTGGCAAACAAGTGCGCAGATTTACCTCAAGTGGGTCATCATCCAATCCTGGCCCTCTTCTATGCTGATGATCTGGTGTTAATGGCCCACCCCCCACTTGGCTTCAGGCGTCTAGTCGACGAATTTGCGCAGTTCATGCAGAATCACAGTCTATAAATTAACATCAGCGCAACTTTTGCAATGACACTTGGAAATAAGGTCTCCTGCTGCCGTGATTTTTTTTATTAATGACTCTAAAATTCAGTTCACAGCCACATTTTCATACTTGGGGATTGTGTTTAACCAAGTTGGAAACTGGCCACGGGCAATTAAATCAATGTGGCTCCATTTTGTTAAAACAACAATGGCCTTGTTGAATTTTGCCCGAAAACTGGGCATTAAACACCCAAGAGAATTGATGACCATTTACAAGGCTAAATGTAGACCTACTGCCATGTACAGATCTGAGCTTTGGGGATATGGGCAGATCGACACTCTCCAACTAGTAGAAAATGCATTTTTAAGGAATCTCCTTGACCTTCCGAAAAGCAGTTCAACTCATGTCTGCCATTCTGAATTAGGAGCCCCTTATATAGCAGACTTGATTAGGATCCAGCCAGTACTACTCTGGCATAAAATCTGGTCATCCGACCACACTATGCTCAACTGATCCATGATTGTTGACTGCCTTAGATCTACGTCTGCTCTCAAAATCCCCTGGCTCAAATCAGTGCACAATATTTTGGCAGACATTGGCCATCCCGAGTATTTTGACCATCCCAAGAGCCTGATCACTGTACAAAGAAAAGCCCTGACACTGAAGTGTATATCATTACTAGAGGAAACTAAACTATCTTCTGAGATTATGGAACCTTCTGTTCTGAGGAACCAGATGATCCCGACTAGTTATAACATGCAATTTTATTTACCCAATATACAACATGTGCCACTGGTTTGTGTTGACCCAGTTTCGGATGGATATTTTCCATCACCTAATTAGTTTTCTCACCACTAACAACTGGCAACTGGTCATCCGACCTGATGAAATGCCCTTGTGATGATATCTCCTCGCAGAGTACCGTGCACACTGTTCTTTTTTGTAAATATTTCTCTGAGCTGAGGAAAAAATATATTAAACCTTTGTTATTACAGCTGGGTTTTGTACAATGTTTACTGGCTTTTATGCACCTGCAAATGCTACCGAATATATATATTTGCGCTGTAATGTCCTGGTTTTTGCTGGACGTTATTAATTGCAGGAAGCAGTGGTAAAATACAATTGATTGTGCAGTTGACGACTGTTTTTATACACGGTAGTTTTTAGCTTTGTTTTTAACTTATATACTGTTTTTTTAAACTTTATGTATGTACTTTGTAGCTTTTATGATTCATTTCGTGATTTCGATTAAAGCATATTTTGACTTGACTTGATGATGTGAATGTGGTGCTTTCTGGAAGATAAAGGAGGACTTTTGTGTCCAATGGAATAATTTTGAGAGGTGATAGGATCATGACACCAGTTGGTGTGCAGAATTTTTATTGCTGACATGAGTCATAAGGGGCATGGTGGTATGTCGAGTACAAGGAGGAGAGAGGAGAATCAAGGAAAATTGTTGGTGGCCTGGAATTGACGCTATGGTGGACCACTGGGTCTGGAATTTTAAGGCTTGCAGTACTAGTGATAAGGTGCCTAAACTGTTTAGCGTACCTTTGACTATGGTAGAGTTACTGGAGGGGCCATGGCTAAAGTTAGCTATTGATTTTATGGGTCCTTTTTCTACATTCTCAGCTAAGGATAATTATGCCATTGTGTTAATTGATTATTTCTCCAAGTTGCCAGAGATAAGAATTGTGAGTAGTGTGACTACTGAGGTTGTCATTTAATTTTTGAAGGATGAGTTTGCACGAGAAGATGTTCCGGAAGTAATAGGTTCGGATTATGGTACGCATTTGACGTCTGATAAGATTAAAGGAGTTTTGTTATGAATGGGTATTAAGCATGTGAGGACAGTATTGTATTACCCAGAAGGAAATGGCCATGTGGAACGCTTTTATAGGGTGCTTAAGGAAGATATTGAATTAGCTCTGGCTGCAGGTATGCCTTGGTAGAAAGTGTAACAGGAGAGGTTGTTGGCTCATCGCGTGACACAGCATTCGGTGATGGGCAAAATACCTTTCGAAGTGTTGAGTGGGAATGAAGCCCGCCACGATGTTGGTTCCTTAGTGGTTGAGGAGAAGGAATGAAGGGAGGAGTGGTGTGGTATTGGAAGATGATGAAGTTATGAGGGCGAGGGTTAAGGATTTTCAGGAGGAGGTACTGTGCGTGTACAGAGTCATAGTAATCGTTGGGCTGTGGTAAAGGTGGGTCAATTTCTTTGTGTGAATAATCCTAGAGGGGTGGTGAAGGGAGCTGCTTGTAAGTCAGGGCCATTGAGGGTGAGGAATGTGTTGGGTAGAGCTGTGGAGTTGGAGAATGGTAGGCAGTGGAATTTGTGGCGTATAAGTTTGTGTAATGTGCAGAATGATATGATAGTGTCTAGCAAGAGTGATGGAAGTGAAGATGAAGCTAGTGGTTATGTTTTGGGTAGGAAATGAGTGGCGGAGGTGTGTAGTGGAAAGAAGTAACGAGGTGTAATGGTGTTGGTAATGAGTGTGTTGTACGACGTTGTAGGAGAATGAGGAAACCTCCGGGTTACTTTCTTGACTATATGTTGAAGTAATACTTTTGTTCATTTATGTTCCTGGGCATTTTTAATCTTTTTGTGTAATTCAACTTGCTGTGTGTATCTAGGTGTAGCTATTATGTTGTGGTCTTATGGGAGGAAGATGTGTAGTATCGGGGTGTAACCAGGGGCGGTGGGTGACATTTGAAAGTGGTGGGGCGCTGCGATAGCATACAGCTCCGTTGCGAGCGAGCACAGCGAGCGAGCCCGAACCCCAAAAGGGGGGTTTGGGGGGGAAAATTTTGAAAAAAAAGAAGAAAAATCGTGCATTTCCAAGCAAATTTGAGAAAGCAGGAAGGTTAATAAAGCAATTGTTAAAGTGCAGTTATTACATTAATAGATGGCATAACATTAATTAAGAGAGGATATAATGGAAGGGAGGGAGGAGCAACAGTAGGAGTACTAACGTGGTTGAGAGAAGTGAGTTTACTTCCCGGGCTGAAGGATTAAGAGGCGTGATGACTCAGTGAAAACAGTGGGGATTGCATGGTGATAATGTATTTTATGGCAATGTTTTACACATGACGAAATGTTTCAGGACAGTATGCTATAACTCTGTTGTTGAGGAGATGAAATGCTAATGATTTGTTTGTATTATGATCAATTTATAGTGACCCCTGAAGAAGGGCACATGGAGGCCCGAAATGCATTGGGTTTTTTATTTGGACAATAAAAGAACTGCTTGTGATGGACTACTTGCATCAATCGCATATTTTCAAAAAAGCCTGGATTGGCATGTCTGAATGCAAGAAACTTGAAAATAAGCACCGTGGCCCGATTGTTGGACTTATGGATAAATGAGTGTAAAAACGTTGGATAAATATGAATTTAAATAAGGTTAAAAATTGGAGAAAATGAAGAATGGAAAAAGAGTTTGAATAAATTGTGCACGCAAACAGCGGCACAAAGCTGTGCATTTGGCATAGGGGCTATTAAGTCCCTTTTCTTCACAAGTCTTCTTAACTAGTGGCAGCAGGGCATGCTTCAAGCCGATCTGCACGCAATTGCGCGAAAGGAAAGATGAAACTAAATATAAACATTAATGTGGGTTAAAAAAAAGGTGTGCATCCCTTCACTTTTCAAAAAAATGTTCATAACTATAGCCCTACCAAGGGATTGCACCCGCATAAACAGGAAACACAGAAACAAGATAACGAAGAGTGCATGAGAATCTATACAATCGGAGAAAACATCGTAGTCCACCACAAGAGACTGAATCAAACTATTGGCACTAATTCAGATGATGAGCAGGGTACAGCATAAGCATACATGGGAGAATACAACTTTTTTACAATGTCACAAGAGATGGTCTATACAATGTGCTGTGACTATGCATTATGGGTATGGTAGTTCACGTGGAGATTCAGCTGGGATGTAAATGGATGTCTTGGGTTGTGGACCAATTGGAAGGGAGAAGGTTAGGGGGGAGTGCCATTTAAGAAATGGGAGGGACGCGACTCGTCTGACCGTTTGAAGTAATCAGGATGAGGGCGGCAGACGCTCGTTCACTAACACAGCAGGTACGCAGTATGGCGGGAGATTATGTTTCTGTACCGGTTTGTGAAATGTTTGGGAGGGATTGAGACATTTCTAGCTTTTAATGTGAATGTGATGGAGTGAGAACGATAAAGCGACACGCATTTTTAAAAGCTCAAACATTTTGATACAAACAGTTTGGAGAAAAGACGGCGGTACCTAGATTACAGAGGGTGAGCGGGATGAAGAGAGGATATAATGGAAGGGAGGGAGGAGCAACAGTAGGAGTACTAACGTGGTTGAGAGAAGTGAGTTTACTTCCCGGGCTGAAGGATTAAGAGGCGTGATGACTCAGTGAAAACAGTGGGGATTGCATGGTGATAATGTATTTTATGGCAATGTTTTACACATGACGAAATGTTTCAGGACAGTATGCTATAACTCTGTTGTTGAGGAGATGAAATGCTAATGATTTGTTTGTATTATGATCAATTTATAGTGACCCCTGAAGAAGGGCACATGGAGGCCCGAAATGCATTGGGTTTTTTATTTGGACAATAAAAGAACTGCTTGTGATGGACTACTTGCATCAATCGCATATTTTCAAAAAAGCCTGGATTGGCATGTCTGAATGCAAGAAACTTGAAAATAAGCACCGTGGCCCGATTGTTGGACTTATGGATAAATGAGTGTAAAAACGTTGGATAAATATGAATTTAAATAAGGTTAAAAATTGGAGAAAATGAAGAATGGAAAAAGAGTTTGAATAAATTGTGCACGCAAACAGCGGCACAAAGCTGTGCATTTGGCATAGGGGCTATTAAGTCCCTTTTCTTCACAAGTCTTCTTAACTAGTGGCAGCAGGGCATGCTTCAAGCCGATCTGCACGCAATTGCGCGAAAGGAAAGATGAAACTAAATATAAACATTAATGTGGGTTAAAAAAAAAGGTGTGCATCCCTTCACTTTTCAAAAAAATGTTCATAACATTAATTATGGCATAACATAGGTAGCTGCTTATTCAGTATAACCACAGAGCTTCATACATTCCGTCCTATTACGCTCAGGTGCTGAATTCAGACTATAAGACTTTCATGAAAATCTCAGCTCTAAGAGTAGAATAAGTGTGTGTGTGGGGGGCTCTCTGTGTGTGTGGGGGGCTCTGTGTGTGTGGGGGGGCTCTCTGTGTGTGTGGGGGGCTCTCTGTGTGTGTGGGGGGCTCTCTGTGTGGGGGGCTCTCTGTGTGTGTGGGGGGCTCTCTGTGTGTGTGGGGGGCTCTCTGTGTGTGTGGGGGTGGCTCTGTGTGTGTGTGGGTGGCTCTGTGTGTGTGTGGGTGGCTCTGTGTGTGTGTGGGTGGCTCTGTGTGTGTGTAGGTGGCTCTGTGTGTGTGTAGGTGGCTCTGTGTAGGTGGCTCTAATACTTTTTTCCCCAGAAATAAATCCGTACAGAAATATTTTTTATATTTATATATTTTTTTAATAATATTTCACATTAACCAATATCTTAGTAAACAATCATGAATGCCATACAATTAGTAGTGTGCAGCACACATTTAGATCAATTTAACCAACGCATGACTTTGGCTAATAACAATGTAAAGACTTAGAATTTCCGACACTAAAACACAATGAATGGTCATCAACACAAAATCCCAGAAATATTAAGTTCACATTAAAAAGACAAAAGGTGCCAAATTAACCAGTAGCATGCAACTCGTTTTGCTCAGGAACAACATTATAAAGTGCAACATGTATAACAGCTTATCACAGTCACCCGGGGATCACTTAGTCAACCTTATCAACAGGTCACATTTCCATCTCCCACTTGACCATGCCCAATCATCCTCATATCATCCTCATAATGCGAGCAGGTCTCAGGTAATCAACACGGTCCCTCATAAGTTAAAAGCATAAAAAAGAGGATTACAAATAACAACAATAACTTAGCATTATTATTGTTGGTCAGAATTAGGCGTGGTGCTTTAGTTTAAGTATTTTATTTGGCTACAGTATGTTACTACCTTGCCCCTCCCTACACAATCTCTGCAGCTCCACCGGGGGAACATACATCTCAAGAATATCTACAAAGGAGACGGTGTATATTAATTTTTTGACTCTGCATTGATACCATGGGGGCAGTTGCATCTGTAATAGCGGCACAAGCAGTGTTTGCCTTTAAAATCAGAGCAGTTTTATGCTTATAAACCACAGCACTGCATGCACATTACAGGGCGGAACAACTCCAGAGCCACCACTTTCAGCCGTGTTACGTGGGGTCCCCTCGTCGGAATCATTCTGTGCAGGGGGATCCGGCTGTTTCGCTCTGGGGAAGCCCATCTTTTCAAATGGCAAGTAACTGTCTGCACCAATTGCTTCAATCTGTGCAAAGCTCCATTAGCAGTGCTGCTAGAAGGCAACGCTACAACTCGTGAAGTGAAATGGGTCTTCCTGTATTGGAATACAACTAGCTAGTGGTGCATAGGTGAGCACAGTCCCCAGATGGAAACCTACAGAGTGCATAGTGTGCCTAGTCCTGGATAGAAACCCAGGAGGCTCAGTGCCAGATAGAAGACACTACAGTGAGCCCAGTGCCTGGAGGCCGGATAGACACCTACAGAAGCACATAGTGATCCCAGTGCCAGATGGAAACTACAGCTGTGCACAGAGCCCGTATAAGACGCACCTGGAGAGCTCAGTGCCGGATGGAAACCCAAGAGGCTCAGTGCCGGATGGAAGACACTATAGTGAGCTCTGTGCCTGGAGGCTGGATAGACCCCTACAGAAGCACAGTGACCCCAGTGCCAGATGGAAACCTCTGCTGTGCACAGTGAGCCCGGAGGCCGTATAAAAACGAATAGATGTGCATAAGGAGATCAGTACCAGGACTGAAACATACAGACGCCTGTGGTGAGCACAGTGCCGGGTGGAAACCTGCAGGTTCACGCATCCCAATGCCAGCCTGGATATAAAGTGAAATGCACGGTGAACCCAGTACCGGACTAGAAACCTACCACCAGGTACATGGAGCCTGGGACTGCCCTGGAGTGGGAGATTACAGGGTAACAACATTAGCCTACCACAAACGTCTCAGCTAAAAATGGAGGCCGAGCTGAAGACGCCATATTTGATCGCTAGCACAGTACTAGATCCCATCATATGTAATGAGAGCGTACACCCCTTCAGACGACATCCTATAATAGAAAACTGTAAATCATCCAGTAAAGTGAGTTGGTTTCAAAGCTCCTGGTTTTTAACCCAAGACAATGTTTAAAGCAGAGGCAAAGTCTAACTTTCAGCGTTCACAAGGGGAAGTCACTCCTAGTCTTAGATTTACATTATTTTTGCCTTGTTAGAGCAACCGAGAATGACAAACATTTTTGATAAAGGAAAAGACTCCAATGTTTAATTACATCCAAGATGTGCACGCTCTCAGCCCCATCCCTGGTATCGTGGCATATATGACGTACACGTTTTCAGCTTCATGTTCGATTTAATAACAAACCACAAAGTGCACAAGTTTTCATCCTCATCCTTAATGCAATAAAATACCACAAGGTGTGCAAGATCCAAACCTCATTCCTGTTGTTATAACAAACTATAATGTGTGCAAGCCTTCGTGGTGCAATTTCATTTACAATGCATATATAAATTGTAAATTGATACTTGTATAGCGCACTACTCACCCGCAAGGGTCTCAAGGCGCTTGTACGAATACCGCTGTGGACCCCATCCTGGCTTTCCCTGTGAGGCGTCCACTCCTGGGCACCCCCAAGGTGGAGGACAGGCATCCTTGGCGTTGTGGGGGCAGTTGTGGAGATTAAGCAAGCTATTGCCCAGAGTTGCAGAGTGGGACCCATGATTGGAATAGGCACCGAGGCGAGAATTATCAGGTCCATGGAATTTTGAGCCCAAGACCCGCCGAGGCGGGGAATTGAACCCTGGTCCCGGGCTAGACTTCTGCATCAGGGTCTGCTGCTCTAACCATTGAGCCACACTTCTCCACTAAGCACGCCCTGCTCCATGTTCCAATAACAACCTATGTGATGTTCAAGGTCTATGCATCATCCTCCCTGTAATAATTTTAGCCTAGTATGTGTGCATGTTTGCAAGTCGTCAGCCTTGTGCATAATATACCCCTAACAACCTGTGTATTCCCACTATACAGTGTGCAAGCTTCATCATGCAAAAAGCGTGCATAGTCCCAGCCCAATCATACATGAATCAACATAATAACCTACTATAAAATGTGCAAGCTCCAAATATCATGATCCGCGGAATAATATTAACCAAATAGCAAGCGAGCATGTTTGCAAACTGTCCGAATCACAAGTGATATAATAGCCTCCTACTGCAAGCTCTCAGCTTCATTATCAACATGCTCATCCCTGGGGAAATAATCTACAATGTGTGCAAGCTCCCAACATCATCATCATCATCATCCCTGGACCCTCATCTATAGCTCACAAAGAAATGTGCACAATCACAGCCCCATCCTCCATGGATCCACAATAACCTACTATAAATTGAGCAAGGTCAGGGCATCTTCATCCTTGGAATAATATTAACCAAGTTGTCAGCATAATGCATGCTATAATAACCTCCTACAAGGTGTGCAAGCTCTCTGCTTCCTCCATAGAGCAATATATATCTCTAGCAGGTGCACAAGCGATAAGCATCCTTCCGAAAGCAGTAATTATACAAGGTCGGAAATCTTCCAACTGCGTGCCTTGAGCACCAAAGGCAGCCTACAATGTTTGCAAACCCTAGTCACGATAATTTCTGGAACATTAATAACTTAAAACGAATGTAAGCCCCTCCCTCTTCCTCACCATGACCTCCAGAACAGTGTTAACGGTCTACAGGGAACAGAGGCTCTCAACTTCGCCCTGTAACAAGAATAATCTATGAAAGGCGTGGAAGCTCTAGGCCTTGTCATTCCTGATACAATAATGAAAATTGCAAGTTGTGCAATCTCTCAGCATCATCCCTCGTGCAATGACCTACTTACTACAAGATATGCACCTCTCAACCTCGCCACTGGAACAAGAATGACCAACTGCACGATGCTGGGGCTCCCAGCCTCCTCTTCCCTGATGTCTCTAAGCTCACTGCCGAAACAATGAAAAAACTACGGATAACTGCATTTACGTCCACCATTCGTGAATGCTTACAAAGCAAACTCAATGAAACATGTACGATCGGTACTCTTTATGCCTGCCTCTTCAGCAGGTCCTGATGTGAATGACTGTCTCCCTCAAATGTCTCCCGCCACAGACAACCTGAAGGCCTTCTTGTCCGATGCTCCCCAGCGCACCTTTTCTCACTCACATTCAAGTCTGTACACCCAACAGCGAGCACATGCTTGGTGCATTCATCAACGCTTGGTTTGCTGGGTGAATGAGTAACTTGGGCTGGGAAGCTTCCCTGCGGATTCTCTGCAGGCAGAGGCACCTGCTAACCCCAGCTGATTGCTGTAAGATTTAATGAGTACCTCAGTCAGTGCCTGCAGGGTTGGTCTAAATCAATTGCTCTCAGTGGCCACACCTCCTTGCCCCAGTCATTCTGCCTTCCATGTGGACATGTCTACACCTGCCCTCCCTGCTTGGACATTAAGGGTGGCCAAAGAAATAATCCGTGGGTAATTGACAACATTTCAAAAATATGTAGGGAATTTATAAAAGGTCGCAATATCTGCAGGGCAAGAAAAAGTTGGCAGCAGAAAAATCTGTGCTTCAGATATGGACGGCCTTGAATGATGTGAAGGTATCGGTCACGAAACAGTTCACGTGTGTACACAGCACAAGTGATTATTGGTAGGGATTTGTCTCAAAGACAAAGATGGAGGAACACAGTGGAGATTTCTGGATGCAGGTGTAGAACTGAAGTTTTCATTGCGTTATACCGTATGATTCCACCCACTAGCCGGGTTCTTTAGCACAAACCATTAGTTCAGGCAACGTGCAGCCCTCTACAACTGTCCTACAACTTCTGAATCCAATATTCAAATGAAAATGCTGTCATAAGCAAGACGTCACTAAACAGTCCGACTGCTGTACACTATATATAGAATCAGCCTGTGAGCAGAGCGAGGTCAAATAATCGAGCGCAGGGCGTGGCGGCGCCGCCAGGCTGCCAGCCCACAGGAATCCCAGCTACTAGGGCAAGCACCGCCGGCAGAGTCCGCAAATCAGAGCCGGCAGCCAGAGAGAGCACCGGAGGCGGCCCACGGAGCACTGGACGTACTGAGGAGGAGTTAAGCTGGCGAGTAGCAGCAGCACAGCATGATTATCAATATCTAGTAAATATATACAGAATACACTCACCCCTCTCCTCTCCCTCCCCAAGCTGGATATACACCCCATGGTTTTCCTCCCTCAGCCAGTCCCAATTCCTTCTGCCAGGAATACTCGCATTCGTTAATGGCGGGTAGAGACTAGAGAGGCTGGATCAGGATCTGACGTCACGTGCGGCAACCAATAATGGATTGCCCTGCGGTGACCGGCCAATCCTGGCGCCTAGGGGGGCACATGAATGCTCGCCCTGTGTCGCCTTTGTGAAGCCCGGGGCTGCGGCCAGCTTAAACAAGCACCCCCTTATGGGGGAACACTGATGCGCATGCGCAGGCAAGTTTCGGCCCTAAACATCACTTGCGCGCTATATACCTTGGCTGGCTTCTGCTGCTGCAGCTGAGTGCGTCACGTGGTCGTGGACTGTCACTCAAGCTGCGCAGCAGTCCAGACCAGCCCCCCTGCACTCCCCACTCCTGGAAAACTCGGGTGATTCCCGGCGGCGCTCGCTCGAACATTTTAAACAAACAGTGACAGTCACACCAGTTCATTTTATTGCAGCAGCGCGTCCATGGGGCTTGTGGGGCTACGCCCCTACGCCCCAATGGACGCACCGCTGCTGGGTGTAACTCTTGTGGGGACATGTGGAATAGGTCGATGTAATGGGCTTTGCGTGATGTGGGGGAGGATTCCAGGTAAGACGATTGGGGGCGGTTTTATGTAGGCATCCTCTGTTGCTGGTGCCTCTCCCTGTGACTATCTTTAATTGACGATAAAGGAAGTATTATACTTACCGTTGCGGACTTTCCTCTTTCACAACACACTGCCACATCGTTAGATTCCGAGTGGCGAATGTGCTCTTTCCTTTTATTTCCTCACTGTCTTACTTTTTTTATTTGATCTTGATAGAGATCGTGGGTCACCCGACCAACAATTTCACCATATAGATTTCGGGCCCATAGATTTCAAATCACCATATACATTAATCAGGCGACCTCACAAATCTACCATCAGCAACCCTGATTCCTTCCTATTGTATTCTAATGTACCCGACTTACCAATCCACCGTTACGGGTACCTATGACCACAATGGATCAGGGAGCTAGCTGTGAAGAAAGGTAGACAAAATACAAAACCCAACTTTAAATACCTTTGATATTTCATAAAATGACCACGGACAACTGAGAAGTTTTAAAGGTTTTATCTAGAAATCAGTTTCTGAGAGCATTAGGCTTACAGTTAAAAGGCAATCGATAATCAAGATAACAAAAAGAACATAACCATACAAGAAGAGTGTAAGGGCAATCATTTAAGTTGTAAATAGTGCGACAGGGAACACGCTAAGTAGACTTAAAACTGAAACTCAAGAATAGACATCAATAAATGAGCAAACTTATTGCATGTACTAGAATTATACTATTGGGACGTACTTCATGGAAACGAGTGGAAAATTAGGAATCCTATACATCTATCGGAAGGGTGAGAAGTGGAACACGCTATAATTCTAATATTATTATTTCAAGAATAGAATTCAGGAGAAACTATGAACCACATCTAAATTCATAAACAGTATGGAGAGAATTGTGCTCTAAAAGGTAGGGTAACATAGGAACATGCTATGAAAAATGCAATGGTCATTCATATAGTAGATTGCGAAAAACATGGAAATTATAACATGTGCAAAGGTATGTCTTTATTGAAGCAAAGACAGAAAATAGAAAGGTGCAGTATAGAGTTCTCAGCCCTATCTATATATTTACCTAGAATGGTGTGAAAACCAACCCTGGCCACGGATCAGTCAAGGACAGGAAATACCCCAAGGAATAGCAGTCATCAATGGGACAGCAGGCGCAGAATGGACACCCCAGGACAGGACAGGAAACCCAGATTAGGATCAGGACAGGACCACCAAGGCACGACCAGCACCCGCAGTTTGGAAGCAACGCCTGCGCTCCACCCTCTCTGCAGCTATCAGTCAGAACCCCGATTGGGTTAGCGAACTCCCCAGCAAAGTGCTCCGCCAGCACTTAAGGTTTAGTAAAACCTTTAAAGTCTAAGATCAAATTCGGACAGAGTGCTCCGCAGCGCTCTGTATTCAGTCACCTATTGAGTGCGTTGGGTCAGTGACAGGTCAGCTATTCAGACAAGTCGGACAATTTCTCTAGCTGAACCTAGGCTAGATATACTGTTTTTGGGTCAGTGTACCACCCCCCAATGTTGCAAAGTGTCAGAATCCACAATTTCGATTGGTCCCAAAGTAGGCTAGGTTAACACACCAATCAGAACAGACTATTGTAAGCCCAAATTTACATTCTAGGGATCCGCCTAGCAGGATTGGGGTTCCCACGAAAAGTTTCACAGAATACAATGAAGAATTACAATTGTTACAAACGAAGAACAAATTCTGCTCCATCCTCCTAGGTCAGAGGTGGCTTTCGCAGGAGCATCTTGACTGTGGCTGCCAGCTGGCTGAGTTCCACTGCCCAAGGACATTTCTCCCTGGCTGCGCGACATGCGCAGAAGGGACCTTCAAGATGGTTCTCGGCTCATTCAGACCCCCCATTTATCGCGGTACATGAAAAGTAAGCGAAAACAAATTAAAACATAGAAATAAATGGATTTACTGCATATCATGATTTTGTACTTTAGGTTTCTTCACTGTAAAAATATACTATGCGGGTTTATATTAGTGCAATACACAATAACACGAGAGCATCTGCACGAGCTTCACCACGTTAATACATAAGCAGCCATCTTGTGGCTATTACGCATGCGCACCCTTTCCCTCCAGAATTACAACTACGTCACGTCATGTGAGTGTGACTAACGCATGCGCAGAAGCAATATTCCAAACGGCGGCCATTTTAAGGACACAGATTAATCGTATTAGTAGAACACATAGGCAAGCATCACTAAGATACACGCGCATTCAAAAATAAAGGAAAATTAGTACAACATACAATTTTGTTACCGGGTTATAACAGATTCGAGGTTCATGACTCAAGCAAGTCGCGTAATATGCGAAATCTTGCTCTATCAATCCCCTCTTTGATGATATTTACTATCATCACAAATAAAAATGGAACCAGATGCCAACTTTTCTCACACTTTATGCATCTCAATCTCTTCCACCAACCGATTCAATTTCTCTTTCACATCTTTGCTAGGGTGAGAATTTTTCACCTTTTTGTAGATTTGATTATTCATTTCTTCCAATTCAAGCTCATCCACACTCCGTTTCACACCCCTTCTATCCACCGTGTATTTCTTTGTGTTTTTGCGACATTTGCAACAGATGAATATGAGGAGAATGATGAGACCTATCACTCCAATTGGCATCAGCACTTTAAACAATAAACTTCTACCTAAATTAGCAAACCAATGACCTACATTGGAGAGACCATCAACAAGTCTCTTCCAGGCACTGTCAACCTCCAGTGGTTTGAGTTCCTTTTCCAAATTAGTAATGTTTTTCACATATCTTTTAATTTGTACACTTTTGTCCGGTATGTAAGTGCAACAATGTTGCGCCTTCAGCATCCGGCAGACTCCGCCCTCTTTTGCTAATAAGGTGTCAAGCGCAAGTCTGTTCTGCAAAACCATTGATCTGATCGCAACCATTTCAGTGTTGACCAGTAAGAATCCATGAGCTGTATCAGTAGACAGCACATCCACTATTGTGGACAATTTGCAAATTCTGTGTGTGTTCAGAACCACTCCCACTCCAGGTATCAGTGCACTAAAAATACTACCCATTATTTCACCTATGCTTTCTCTTCTACTACGCACTGAGCCATTAGTGTTTTCATTGCTTCCAGCAATTTCCTTCACATGGTATATTTTCGGGAAGACAATGCCAAAGTAGCAGCTTCCATACCAGTGATCCGGCAATTTGAAATAAGCCTTGTTTCCACATATATAATAAATTCCGGGAAACACAGGTTCTGACCCATTTTTGAAACCCCAACTTCCAATGACCTTGTAATTGTGATCACATTGACTGGAACCAATGAAAATGTTATTATAATAACTAGTCTTCTCGCGATGAAGACAAAGTTTCCCTTTCCTTTCGAAATCCAGCAACAAAGCAGGACCACTCCCACCATTTGAGGTGCCTTCCATGTTTTCAGCCCATTTAGGAGTTTTCTGTCTTTTGTCATTAGCTTTTCTTTGGAAACTCTCCCTTCTTTTCTCTGCCATGTTTAAAAATATTTTTTCTTGTTCATGTAATGAACAGGTCAAGTTATCTCTGTGTGCTTCATTTAAGTCTATAGTACCTATTGTCAGAAAGTATTCTCCCATATAACTTTTAACGTCACTTTTAGTATGTACAGGATTCAAATTTCCACGTATGGGAAGTTCAGAAAATATCACGTCTGAGTTAGAATAATAGTACTGTAACGGTTCTCTTTTGTAAAATAAACTAGCTAAAATGCTACAGGAAATTCCATAGGTCAAAGGTAGGTGATGATAAGTCACGCCTTCAGCTACAGAAGTAGGTAGCTTCATGCAGACATAGCAGTCTTCTATTTCCATAGTTTCTACATAGTGCACTAAAAGATTAGCGAAAACATTTAACTGTGTCTGGTTTCTAACTCCATGATAGTGTAGTCCTTCCTCATCTGATGCTTCTAAGTCTCGTTTTGTTTGTCTGAGTGCCTTTTCACGTCTTTCTACACTTTGTGTTGTCAGTTCTTCAGTGTCAGTAGTCACAGTCTGAGTAGGGTCAATATTAGTATTTTTTCTTACCATATAAGGAATGAAAACTGTTAGTCCTATCCAAATTATTATCACTATAACTATGCTACATATACATACTCGGCAGCATGTTTTGCAACAACTGCGTCTAGGCCTTCCATTCACGTTTGAATCAGACATTTTCGTTCAGAAGAAGATTTCTCAACCCCTCTATGTAACTTTGCACAGTTAGCTTACTCTGCGCAACTTCAGGTTAATTCGTCTTCTTCTTCTGTAGACTGATCAGCAATCGGTTCTCCGTCACTTTCATCAGTTATATCAAGATCCTCAAAATCTTCCAAAATTAAAAATGTCCATTCAGGATCTTGGTATTTTTCGTTCAGTCTTTTTATTCGATCACTCCTTCTTTTGGAGCTTTCTCCAGTTTGTTCTGCAATTCGAGGACTTTTCCTTCTTTCTGCAAGTTTTTCTTCTACTGTTTTTATTCTCAGTCTCAGTCTTTTAATGTATCTTGGTTAGATATGTTTCTTTTTCTTGAGTCTTTTAGTTGGCACTGTGATTTGGCTTTCTTCTAACGCTCTTTTATTCTCGTTTGTCTGTGGCACTTCCGCTTCTGTCTCTTCCCTTCCTGTCTGACTAGTCCCAGGTCTTGTATCTATTTCTTCTGCCTGGTTACTAAGCTGGCCTGGTTCAGGTGAATTTTGATTTTGGCTTTCGAGTGTCTCTGTTTCTGTGTCCTGAACACGTTCTTCTAATTCTATCTGATCCTGTTCAAGCACTTCGATCTCTTGATTTTCTTCTGCTCGAACTTTTGTACTAGTTCTAGTCTGTCCCTTTTCAATTTCAGGAGTTAGTGGAGGAGTATCGATCACTTGTTCTGTCCCTGTCTGACCTTCCTCTTCTTCCTCAGATTTGACGTGAATCTCAATGATCTGAGGGTCTTCGCCTGTGCCTATCTCTTCCTCTCTATTCCACTCTCTATCCTCTTGGGTTCGCTCTCTTGTTCTGATTGGGTCTTCAGTTAGGTCGATTATGGGTATCCAATCATCTTGGCTGGTGCTCGGCTGTTCGTCATCAGCTACTTCAGGACCGGCGTCTGCAGACCCCTCAGCTGGACAACCTTCAGCTCCAGGTTCCTCGTCTGGAACTACTTTCTGTGTATGGCTGGCATGGATCCACTTGGGAACGCCTGCACACTTCACTCCTGTCGTGGTCACCAGTATTATCTGGCGCTTTTCTCCCCACCTCGGTGCAAGGCAACTTGAACGAGTATGCTTCTTGATTCTAACCCAGTCACCAGGAACCAACTTGTGAACTGGAGTTGTCGGGTTGGCGACGGCGTCTTCCCCAATCTGGCGAGAGATAGAACGCACTTGGTCACCCAGTTGCTTGCAGTACTCAAGTACCAAATCATCAGTAATGCTTAACAGTTTGTATCCTGGTACCCATGCTTGTCTCATCACTCTTCCCATCAGGATCTCATGGGGGCTTAGGCCTGTTTTTCGGTCTGGAATACTTCTGAGTCCCATCAGTACAAGAGGCAAGGCAGTTATCCAGTTCATGCCAGTAGAGTCACACATTTTTGCTAATCTCGATTTTATAGTGCCATTTATTTGCTCTACTACTCCAGAAGCCTCTGGCCGATATGCACAGTGCAGCTTTTGAGTGATTCCAAATGCTTTACAGAGCTGATCGATTACCTCATTCTGAAAATGTTTTCCTCTATCTGATTCAATAGTGACTGGAACCCCGAACCTAGGTATTAGTTCTCGTAGTAACAATTTGGCTACGGTTATGGCATCATTCTGTGTGGCAGGGTAAACTTCCACCCCATTTTGAAAACAGGCAGACAATGACAAGGACATATCTTTTTCCCTCACAACGAGGCATGGTGATGAAGTCAATCTGTATTCTCACAAAGGGACCCCCTGATTTTCCAATTTTCCCCAGTTCAACTACTGTTCTTTTACCAGCGTTGAACTGCTGACATGTTAAGCACCTCTGGCAGAGTGATTCTGCTACCTTCCTGAACTTCGGATTATACCAGGTCTGCTGAAACACCAGAACCATGGCATCCCTACCAGTGTGTGAGTTTCCATGTATCAATCTGGCCATAGAGGCAAGCAGGTGTCTAGGTAACACAGGCATACCATTTGGGCCCACAATGACACCATCCTCACTTCTTGGTCGACAACCAAGTTTTCTCCACCTTTCTTGCTCTTTCAATGGCGTAGCATGTTGCCAATCTCTCACCTCATCCCAGGTAGGCACTTCTTCAAACACCATAAGTTGGCAGCTGTTTCCAATCCCTCCCAGTTTGATATTAATGGACATGCGATCTTTAGCACACTGTTTTGCCACTTGATCAGCAAAATCATTTCCCAAAGATACAGCGTCAAGGCCTTTTTTATGGGCAACACATTTGACCACTGCTAATTCTTTTGGTAATTGGATTGCTTCCAGTAAATTTTGTACAACCCTTCCATTCCGAATGGGGGTACCTGATGAAGTCAGGAATTCTCTTTGTAGGCATAATTGGCCAAAGTCATGCACAACCCCATAACAGTACTGACTGTCAGTATACACTGTTATTCTTTTGTCTTTTCCCAATTTGCAAGCTCTTATCAATGCTATCAATTCGGCTACTTGTGCAGACTTTACTCCAAATAAACATGATGCTTCTTTAATGCTGTCTAAAGAGACTACAGCATAAGCTGCGCTTAGGCCTACAAGTTCGTGTCTCATACATGAGCCATCCACAAAGAACTCCTCATCATGTACAGGCAAAGGTGTTTCCTTAATGTCTGGGCGGGGTTTAGTACTGAATTCTGTCAGGTCAATGCAGTCATGCTCGTTCTCTCCTTCATCTTCTACAATCATTGAGTCAGGGAGTAGGGTGGCTGGATTCAGGATATTACACCGAGTAATAACTACATTTGCAGCACCCACGAGAATCCTCTCGTATTTAGTCAGCCGACTAGGGGTGAGATACTGAGTCTTGGTTCGGGTCAGTAAAATTACAACTGCATGTGGAACATACACAGTTACAGGATGTCCCATTACAATGGATTCACTCTGCTCTAAGCTCGTGCAAGTGGCAGCTACCACTTTCAGACACCCAGGTAATCCAGCAGCCACTGGATCCAAAGTGGCAGAAAAATATGCCACTGGGCGCCTAATCAACCCATGCTCCTGGGTTAAGACTGACAATGCACAATTGTGTCGTGTGTCACAGAACAGGGCAAATTCCTTAGAATAGTCAGGCATACCTAAAGCAGGGGCTGTACACAGACAATCTCGTAATTTAGTAAATGCTGTTAAGCTTTCATCATCCCATTCAACTGGGTCCTTTGCTCCTTTCTTTGTCATTTTTATCAAAGGCTTTGCTAGGACTGCGAATCCCACAATCCATTGCCTGCAGTACCCTACAACCCCAAGGAACATTCTGATCTCTTTCTGAGTACGGGGTAACTGCATCTTTTGAATTATTCTGACTCTCTCTGAAGTGACTTTTCTGATGCCTTTTTCTATCTGGTGCCCCAGATATTTCACTGATTTTGAACAGAACTGCAATTTTTCAGGGGCCACTTTATGTCCCTTTTCACCTAGGTGATTCAGTAAGGCAATGGTATCAATCACACACTCTCTATGACTTTTAGACGCCACCAAGAGGTCGTCAATATACTGCACCAAAACAGAGTTTCCAGGTAAAACTAAGGATTCAAGGCACTTTTTCAGGATCTGATTAAAGATAGAGGGACTTTCGGTGTACCCTTGGGGGACCCTATTCCAAACGTACACGTGACTATTGAAAGCAAATGAGAAAAGAAATTTGCTGTCTGGATGCAATGGGATCGAAAAGAATGCATGACATAGGTCTATCACAGTGAACCACTCAGCATCCCAAGGAATCTGATACAGGATCACTGCGGGGTTCGGGACAATAGGACAGCAAGGAACAACAATCTTGTTTACCTTTCTCAGGTCCTGTACTACTCTGTACTTGCCACTAGGTTTCTTTATTCCAATTATGGGGGAATTACACGGGCTGCTCATCACTTCTTGTATGATGTTTGCTTCTAACAATTTCTGTATTTCAATGGCAACTCCTGCTCTCACTTCGGCACTCATTCTGTAAGGCTTGGTATTGGGGTAAACTGCATTTTCTTTCATGGCTATTTGTATGGGATCTACATTTGCCATTAATCCTACATCCTTTCCAGTAAAGTCCCATACTTCTGGTTTCACTGTCTGTTGAAGTTCTTCAGGTAAGTCTTGTATAGTCATTCGTTTAATTTCTGAGTCAGGTCTGATTAACATTAACTTGTAGATGCCATCTTTGTCTCGGGTCTGAATTTCAACGCCCTTTGGTGTGCAAAAGATAGTACAGTTCATTTTGCACAACAAATCACGTCCCAGTAGGTTTACTGGACTAGTGTCACAAACGACAAATCTATTCATTTCTTTAAAGTTCCCTATTGTAATCTCCATGGGCTCAGTAACTGGGGTACTAATCAATTGATTAGATACACCTACTACCTGGATTGCTTCTCCCGAGAAGGGTAGGTTTGGAACGTCCGCTGTTCTCACAGTAGAATGGGTAGCACCAGTGTCCAACAGAAAGGTGACATCATTTCCATCAACCTTTCCTTCAATGTATGGCCCTGACTGGTCTACCGGTAAGGAGGCGCCAAGTACACACTCCTCGTCCTCCCCTCTCAGGCCCCGTCAGTACTGGTCATCACAGAGAAAAGTGTCATTTAATAAATACTGCGAAGTTGCTGCATTTCTGTTCTCATTGCCTCCCCAGATTTCTATGTCGTCACCCTGCGGTGATTTTCCCCTAATATTCGTTTTTGGCGCTCAGGGCACTTGGATTGTTTTTACCTGCTGCTGGGTCTTTCTTGGTTTTTCATTCTGCATCTGTGGAATTAAATCAGGGGTTTGGGTATTATCATGCTGTAAATATGGACACTCGTCTCGCCAATGTCCAATTTCCCCGCACTGGTGGCAGGGGAATTTCTTTTTAGCTTCTTCTCTGCTCATTTTTACTTTGGGCTTTCCCCCACCCCCAGGGCCTTGATTTTGGGTACCCTTACTCAATTTACTTAATTGCTTTTCCTGCTGTTCTGCGAGCTTTACTTGTGCCCATATCACCTTTTCCTTGAATGCCTTTTTCTTATCTGCCATCTCGTCCTCACAGTATTTGGCATAGCGTAGGACCTCATCTATCTTTTTAGACTGCCAACATATTTTATTATCTTTAATCCACTGACAAATTTCGGGTCTTAAACCGTTTACAAACCTGTAAATGAAGTGTGTCATATCCTTCATCTCGATGTTATCTATGCCGCTGTATGTTTTAAACACCTGTAACAGTCTTTCATAAAATGAGTGCACAGTCTCGTCCCTTTCCTGCGTGGTTCTATCTATTTTTGTCCAATCAGTTTCCTTTGCGGGCACTTTTAGCTTCAAATGTTGAATTACTTGTTCATATTTTCTCATCACTTCTTTAGAGGGTTCCCCTGTTCTAGAGTCCCTCGGATACTCCTCACTAGGCCAAGCTATGGCTATCTTACACTCGGTCCATAAGTCTACCGGAACCACAATATCAAAGAACCCATCCAAATCTTTCCACAGGCATTTTTGAACCTTTACAAACCTTTCCACCTGCCTGCACCAGTCCACAGGCTTCTCTCGTAATTTTGGGAAATCATTTGTAAAGGACACAATATCCTGTCTGGACCATGGAACATGTACGTATTTTCCACCTGGCACTTCACGCATAGGACATAACTGTTCTGGTTTATCAGCTTCCTTTAGAACGAATTGAGGAGTCACTTGTTTAGATCTAGCCTCCTCTTTCTTTTTGGCCCACCTGGCTTTCCACCTGTCCACATCTCCCCATTTCTGTAATACTGTCAATAACTCTTTGACCTGTGCCTTCTTCCCTGACATGTTCAGGTTTTCCAGATCCTTGTCTGAGAAATCTGCTCTGTATGGTTTTTGCAAAGGTTTTGATTTCGAGATATCTATTCCCATACTAGCTGCAGTGTCAGTTAGTTTTTCATGGAGTACCCTGGCATTTCGAGTAAGGCTCTTGCAGATAAACAACAGCTCTTCTTCTGTGTAGGTATTTAATCGATCTAATCCTACATTTCCTGCCATAAGTTCTTCTATTTCTACTCTCAGTTTGTAGAGATCTAGAGGTTTCGACTGAAGAGTTTGTTTTTCTAATTCTTGACTCCATCTCTCAATTTCTTCAGGAGTTACTACCGTGACACTCTTAGTACCCGAAGTTAATTCCATTTGAATCTCCCTCGTATTGAAAGGATTATGTCTTTTCTGCATCCTTTTTCCTGGTTCCCTAATGGGCAGATCCATTAGTGAAACTTCAGACTCACATTCACTTGTTAAGTCATCTACAATTAAGGGCTCTGATCTCGGTTGGGCTACAACTGGGGTAATAACTGGAGTTCTTGGACTTCCCTGTCGATCCCCATACAATGGAACCACTGGTCCAATAGTAACCGGGATTGTTAAAGACTCAGGACTTGCATTTAACTGAGAAATCCTCTGAATTATTTCAGCTCTCTGCTTAACTAGTGCCTCTCGTTCTCTGTCCTCCAATATCCTTTCGACTGAATTGTCATGTAATACTTGTGGGGTTAAAGTTGGAGCACAACTCGGGGCAGTGGGAGGTGTCTCTCTGGGTCCTTCACCATAACTAGGTCTTGGGGGCAAAGTACCTGTGCCTAGGGATCTTGGTTCTTCCTCATATGGAGGGTTTAGGAACGGCATTCCTGAACTGGATGGTCTTGCCTCACCTTCATAGGGAGATCTAGAGCAAAAGTCTCTTTCACGGGAGTATCTTGCGTCCCCACTAGCTGGCATTCTTGGATAAATATCCCTTGCATCTACGGGACCTAAACTCTCGGTATAGGGAGGTATGAAGCAACCCCCTCCCACACTGGCAGCTCTGGCCTCTTCCTGGAGAGGAGGTCTTCGAGAATTATCCCCCTCACTGGAAGGTCTATTTCTTTCATTGTAAGGAGGCGGACTTCTCATAAACAGGTCATCTAATAATTCATCATCTGACTCTCCAATAGGCACCCAATGTTTGCATTTTTCTGTCTTCTTTCCCCCCCCAGGAGGACCACCCACTGGCATCATTGGAAACAGTCCTTCTACTATCATATTCTGTCTCCACTGTTTCATCTTTTTGTCACGGGTCTCTTGTTTTAGTTTCGGATAAAATTTAGTCAACCCTTTATCCATCCGGGGCTTATCCCTTTCAAAAGCTTTGATTTCCCATTCCTCTAGTGCTTCGTATTGTGTTAGTCTAGGTCTGGGATGTAAGTCATTCATTCTGGTTCTCAAATTAAATAGAATTCTGCCATTAAATGTACCTTCTAACGGAAAAGCCAATACTCCGTCATCTTTCGTGTACTCCACCCAATTTTCCAACCATACACACGAGTGGTACCCTTTATCAAACATCATGAAAGATGCGGGAGTATTCGGTGGCGGAATGACAACACCTTCTCTGGTTCTAATCGGTTTATCCTTTTTGAAATAATTCTTTACTTTGTTTACAAGAGATAATTTTCTCTTGTTTCCGTACATAATGTCAGTTTTATGACCTTTCCACTGATCGTTCTCAAACCCTAATTGTCGCGGATCAGGTCTAGTATGAGGTCTGTACGAATGCCACATACGATTTCTGCGAGTGACTCTGTTTACAAAATCACCCCAATCCAAGTGCGTCTCTTATTTTCGTGCGACCAATGAAATGCACGAATTCAAATAATCTCGACCAATGGGTGCGCGGCCTTTCGTGAGACAGGTTCTCACGCTTCGGCACTCACCCCTCCTTTACAATTCCAGCTCCGCTACACATCCGCTGCGTCTACCAATCCCAGCGCGGCACGGAGTGACATCAGAGCAGCCTCGCAACTGACTCCCTCCTTCACAAGGTAACGGAAACTTTATTTCTTTCTAAAGTGCTAGTGCTTGGTTATTTAACAACGAATACACATTCGCCACTGTACTCAAGTGTCTAGACAGAAAAGATTTGTTTCACTGCAAGTAAACTACTTCCATTTACTTTTCACACACTACGGATAGATCTCTTCTTCCTACCCTTCACTCAAGCATTAGGGAACCCGTTACTTCCTTAGACTCATCCACTTTTCTGGGATATATTCAAGTCCAAGGTTTCACCAGCGAACCCCTTTGCTATCACTCAAGCTCCGACGAACCTGCTACTCCTTCCACTGTGACTCTTACTAGGTTATATCACGAGAGAAGTTTTGCCAATGATCTCGTAGCAATCATTTATTCAAACATATATTCAGAAAAACCCTAGTTAGTGCTTCCAGTTCTACCTAACCTGCACTAACCTTCCTGGAGTAAGTGACCTGAAAGCAAGTGGATTCTCTTCACCACTCGCTATTAAATTCCCCGGGGATTCCCAACAAACATGTAACAGTAACTTTACGAGTGGGTTAATACATATATCAGTACAATAATAAGAAAAACAATTTAAAACATTTCATAATTTTTCAAAGCAAACATTTCACGTGGGTGATCAATCCACGAAAACGTTTATTTTTAGCAGCAATAAAATGTTATAAAAAACTTAGCAGCATCCAACCTATCTAGCTTAACTAGTCCTACCTAACTTTAACTAGTCCCTAACCATTACCTCTGCTACCAGAAAATTACTGATAGAGATCGTGGGTCACCCGACCAACAATTTCACCATATAGATTTCGGGCCCATAGATTTCAAATCACCATATACATTAATCAGGCGACCTCACAAATCTACCATCAGCAACCCTGATTCCTTCCTATTGTATTCTAATGTACCCGACTTACCAATCCACCGTTACGGGTACCTATGACCACAATGGATCAGGGAGCTAGCTGTGAAGAAAGGTAGACAAAATACAAAACCCAACTTTAAATACCTTTGATATTTCATAAAATGACCACGGACAACTGAGAAGTTTTAAAGGTTTTATCTAGAAATCAGTTTCTGAGAGCATTAGGCTTACAGTTAAAAGGCAATCGATAATCAAGATAACAAAAAGAACATAACCATACAAGAAGAGTGTAAGGGCAATTATTTAAGTTGTAAATAGTGCGACAGGGAACACGCTAAGTAGACTTAAAACTGAAACTCAAGAATAGACATCAATAAATGAGCAAACTTATTGCATGTACTAGAATTATACTATTGGGACGTACTTCATGGAAACGAGTGGAAAATTAGGAATCCTATACATCTATCGGAAGGGTGAGAAGTGGAACACGCTATAATTCTAATATTATTATTTCAAGAATAGAATTCAGGAGAAACTATGAACCACATCTAAATTCATAAACAGTATGGAGAGAATTGTGCTCTAAAAGGTAGGGTAACATAGGAACATGCTATGAAAAATGCAATGGTCATTCATATAGTAGATTGCGAAAAACATGGAAATTATAACATGTGCAAAGGTATGTCTTTATTGAAGCAAAGACAGAAAATAGAAAGGTGCAGTATAGAGTTCTCAGCCCTATCTATATATTTACCTAGAATGGTGTGAAAACCAACCCTGGCCACGGATCAGTCAAGGACAGGAAATACCCCAAGGAATAGCAGTCATCAATGGGACAGCAGGCGCAGAATGGACACCCCAGGACAGGACAGGAAACCCAGATTAGGATCAGGACAGGACCACCAAGGCACGACCAGCACCCGCAGTTTGGAAGCAACGCCTGCGCTCCACCCTCTCTGCAGCTATCAGTCAGAACCCCGATTGGGTTAGCGAACTCCCCAGCAAAGTGCTCCGCCAGCACTTAAGGTTTAGTAAAACCTTTAAAGTCTAAGGTCAAATTCGGACAGAGTGCTCCGCAGCGCTCTGTATTCAGTCACCTATTGAGTGCGTTGGGTCAGTGACAGGTCAGCTATTCAGACAAGTCGGACAATTTCTCTAGCTGAACCTAGGCTAGATATACTGTTTTGGGGTCAGTGTACCACCCCCCAATGTTGCAAAGTGTCAGAATCCACAATTTCGATTGGTCCCAAAGTAGGCTAGGTTAACACACCAATCAGAACAGACTATTGTAAGCCCAAATTTACATTCTAGGGATCCGCCTAGCAGGATTGGGTTTCCCACGAAAAGTTTCACAGATTACAATGAAGAATTACAATTGTTACAAACGAAGAACAAATTCTGCTCCATCCTCCTAGGTCAGAGGTGGCTTTCGCAGGAGCATCTTGACTGTGGCTGCCAGCTGGCTGAGTTCCACTGCTCAAGGACATTTCTCCCTGGCTGCGCGACATGCGCAGAAGGGACCTTCAAGATGGTTCTCGGCTCATTCAGACCCCCCATTTATCGCGGTACATGAAAAGTAAGCGAAAACAAATTAAAACATAGAACTAAATGAATTTACTGCATATCATGATTTTGTACTTTAGGTTTCTTCACTGTAAAAATATACTATGCGGGTTTATATTAGTGTAATACACAATAACACGAGAGCATCTGCACGAGCTTCACCACGTTAATACATAAGCAGCCATCTTGTGGCTATTACGCATGCGCACCCTTTCCCTCCAGAATTACAACTACGTCACGTCACGTGAGTGTGACTAACGCGTGCGCAGAAGCAATATTCCAAACGGCGGCCATTTTAAGGACACAGATTAATCGTATTAGTAAAACACATAGGCAAGCATCACTAAGATACACGCGCATTAAAAAATAAAGGAAAATTAGTACAACATACAATTTTGTTACCGGGTTATAACAGATTTGAGGTTCATGACTCAAGCAAGACGCGTAATATGCGAAATCTTGCTCTATCAATCTTTTATCACAAAATGACCATAAAGGGGTAGTAAAGGAGCGCACGGAAGGCTTCAAATGCAACTAGGGTGATCAACCGTCTGTTAATTTCACAGACCGCCCGTTATTTAGTATGATGTCAGTAAGGCGTCCGTAATTTGGGATCCCCTTTTAATCTGTAGACTGAGGCTATCTACAGCAACCCCTCCGGACCTCGTAGACTGTGCACTAGCCCATTGTCATTCTGAGACTGCAGACAATTATTACAAATAGAATGACAATGGGCCCTATTATAGTGACAGCATGTGGTGTGCCTTCTCCTGCACAAATCTTTATTGCAGAAAGATGTTGCTTTACAAAGCTGCGCACATACTGAAAAACTGTGAAGTGATCGATTGTCTCAACCTTATATAAACTTATTTTGACTTGTACTTTTTTTGGTTTATTTACTTATATACTATTGTGCGACCTCCTCTGATAGGTCTGTACAACGTATGTTTTGTCACAAATTCTTGTCCTGAATTTTGACCTTCTGTCCTGAATTTTTGTTCTGAATTTTGACCCTTTGCCCTGAATTTTTACACTGACCGTCTTGAATTTGCACCCATGCCAGTTGGTCACCCTAAATGCAACACATGCTGTACTTGTGCTGCAGCTCTCGTAATAACTTCCTGGGCGGTTGTATTATTGGACTTCTGTATACACAGTGGATAATGTGCTGCATGAATGGCTAAACACTTGTAAGATCCCAAAGGGGGAAACCTATTGGCTATGCCAGTGCTTGGTAATGCACTTCTACCGCTGATTTAAAGACATATTTTGTATCGCTTCCGGGCTTTGCAGGCTCTTAAAACAACAAATAGCCGGTATTTTCTCCTTGGAAATCCTCCGAATTGCATTAAAGTAAACTCCAACCTACACGGACAACAATTTGCATCTACATAGGCATATTGTAAGATTCAGCTGCCTCAAATCAAATGATCGAACCGAAAACTTGGCAGGTAAAGCCGCAGCATATTCATTGTTCTGAACTGTGTGCCGATACAACCAATCTCACAGAATAAAGTTTGGGGACAGCTTTGCCTGACTCTCGCATGGCGCCTCGTAGGGATCTAGACCTGTGGTATAATATAAAGAGAAGGGCGGAGCCAACTCGCCGTCTTTTCTTTTTTGTGTCCTTCCTTTATTTTTATAGGTCTTCTCTCAATTCAGGATTGCTGTAATCTGTAGACCTAGGTCCGCTGTACAGTGACGACAAGGAAAGGAGGTGGAGTTTCGTACTAAAATAATGACAACAATAACACGTTACTCATTTCGTTTCATTTTGTATCCGGTGTGGATGGTTGGTGCACCGGTTTCACTTTAGTGTAATAGGTTTACCGGCTGGAGTACAGCTAAACACTATAACTGAAAGCGAAAGGTAAGGGTTGTTTCTCTATCGGAGTTTTTCTGCTGTTAAGGCAGATTTCACTGGTTATTAGCTGTTGTCGGATTAGTTTTGTGCTCAAAGGAAACGCATTTACCCCGGTGTCCTTGTGGTAGAGAACCTAAATATGAGTTACATGAGATCATGGAATTGAAAGGTGGGATGAGGAGATAGGCTAGATGATGGTAGATCATGTTTAAGACCCGCCAACATCCAAAACGAAACTCACTGGACAGGAGGGAAACAGGAAGGAATATGGGACCTTGAGCCCATTGGCTCTCCTGCCACGAGCCACGAATATGCTTTTGGGAGGGCATGGTCATCTCGTTTGGAGGTTGGGGGGAGGGGAGGGGTACAAGTCACTGCCCATAAGCCACTCCTGCCCCCTTAAAACAAACCAAGGCTTCAAAGACTGCTGCCGATGTGCAGGACATCACCTGTGCTCACCTTCCACATTAGGCTTCTCCAACTAGTAGAGTAGCTTATGAGGTACTTGTAGCTCTCCAGCTGCCTGTCAGTAGCTCTGCTGAATCCAGCTAAGCCTGTTAAATGTTTGATTTTTGCTTGGTTCAATTATTATACGTATATAAAATTTGCTAACCGTGTACAACATTTGAAAACCGTATATGTTAGACGAATGTGTGTTTGTTCTCAGAACTCATAAACTGATGTTTGGAGAAAAATGGATGAAGTATTCTTAAAGCTATTATTTTAGTGATAAAATCATGCTATGTGGTGGGGGCATATCAGACCCTCCAGGATTTTGCAATTTGTAAAAAACTCGCAATATTTACAAAAGCCTTTTCAAAATATTTGTCTTTAAAAAGACTAAGCATTTTAGATCACAGCCTACCAGACAGCTTCTAGTTTGCCAAAGACATCATGGGGATATTCAGAAAGTTTATTTAGGAATGCATTCCACCCGTTGCTTACCATTGGATTTATGGTTTGTAACGCACATTTTCTGGCTTTTTATTTGCTGCCTTTATTTACTTTAGGCTCTCCAGTTCGAGTTTTTCCATTCCATTGCCCAAACCTTTGCTTACTGTACTTCCACAAACTTGCTTTCTGTAAACAGGCCTTTAAATCGTGTTCTTGTCCCATTCGCTGTGCATTCAAAGACAGAGGTCTAATGTCAGGCTGTGTCTTCCCAGGAGCTTAATGTTTATTTTTCTTTCTCTGACTTCTAAGTGAGAGGTTTTATGTGACAGTCATGCAGACTAGTGGGGGTCTGCTTGAGGAAGGCGCTACAGATGTTTTTTTTTCCTAGTGCACAACAACATTTAAATGTCTGTACATTAACTGTGCTGACGATCAAATCAATACATTGGGTGATAACATTTCAGACACATCATTTATGTACTGTATACTTTTATCACTTAAACTATATGTGATTGCATATGAAATGATCATCTCAATTGAAGATGTGTTGTCTGTAATGGCAGTATGCTACAATACCTTGTATACTCCACAATACCATACCCCACTCCACTGCACTCTACTCTGCACCACTCCAGTGCACTCTACTCTGCACCATTTCACACTATGCCAATCCACTCCACACTGTCACTGCACTCTTCTGTGAACCACTCCACTATACTCTCTGCTCAACACCACTCCATTCTACACCAATGTACTCTACCCCATACTACTCTACAATGCACCACTGCACTCTGCTCTACCCCATACTAATCTACTATGCACTATTGGACTCTGCACCACTCTACTCTATGCCACCCTACTCTGCAATACAGCACTCTATGCCACTTTACTCCAAACCAATGCACGCTACGCCATTCTATTCTGCACCAAATCACTCTATGCCACTATACTCTATGCCACTGCACTCTACACCACTCTATTATACTCTGCCCACTGCACTCTATGCCACACTACTCTGCGCCACTGCACTCTGTGTCACTCTTCCCTGCGCCACTGCACTCCATACCACTTTACAATAGACCACTGCACTTTACGACAATGTACTCTTAACCATTGCACTTTCTGACATTCTACTTTATGCAACTCTAAGCTACTGAACTATACGTCACAGAACATCAGCTCCACTGCACTCTACACCACTCTAATCTACTCTTCACACTGCAGCCTACAACACTCTATACCACTGTACTCTATGCCACTTCTCT
Organism: Lissotriton helveticus; assembly: GCF_964261635.1. Taxonomy (NCBI): domain Eukaryota; kingdom Metazoa; phylum Chordata; class Amphibia; order Caudata; family Salamandridae; genus Lissotriton; species Lissotriton helveticus. Next base: position 462,722,339 of record NC_136069.1, on the reverse strand, counting down.
CCACTCTGAAACAATCTACTCTCCCACTACAGTCTGCACCACTCTATTGCACTCCGCACCTCTCCACATCACGCCACACCACGCCAAGCCATTGCACATTACACCACTTTGCTCAAAACCAATACACTCTACGCCACTGCACTCTATACCAATCTGCTCTGCACCACTGCACAGTACGCCACTATACTTTACGACACTGCACTCTATGCCACTCTCCACTATTACACTCCGTCACTTTACTCTGCATCACTCTATGCCACTGTACTCTACACCAATGCACTCTACAACACTCTAGTCATCACCATTGCACTCTATGCCACTACTCTATACCACTCCACTCTACCCTTCACCACTCTACTCTGCACCACTCTACTCACACCACTTCAATCTACTCTACTTTACGCCACTGCACTATATACCCCTCTCCACTCTGTGCCACTCCACTATATTTTATCTATTTTAAACACCGTATGGCTTAGAAACCATACCATGCTTTTACAGTATTATTTCGTAATACTCCTTTTACTGTAAGCACTTTACTTTATAACAAGTATTGCAATTGTGGCAACTCACTTCTCATGCATGAGAAAGAAGACTGTTTAATAAATAACCTCTTTTATTGAAAACGCCCGTCTCTCTATTTCTCTGCGCTTCTGGTGAAACTAAGCATGCACGATTGACTGAGTGAAATAGTTATCTATTGTTTCCGCGACTCTGGAGATCTACTCCTTATTCTGGAGGGAGCAACGTTGTCATGTTTATGCGGTTGTCAGAAACTAATCCCTTCTTGTCTATTCAGGAAAGTTAACACCTTCTTGTTTACTCGAGAACGTTTCTAGTGACCTCTGAGCTAGCTGGCATACATAATTAATTAGGTAGACCAGGAGCCACATGGCCGGTTCTAGCCGGCTATACACCACATCCTGACATTGAAAAAATGTCAAGCGGAGAACTTTTAGTTCAGCTAAAACAATTAATTAAAATACATAGACAATTGGTCCAATATGTAATGCGGACTTTAACAGTCCAACCAGCAATAAGAATTCCACAGCACACCCCTCACCAGGGGAACACAAATAAAATTACACCACAGACTATACAATCAGTCATTGGCAAATTACCCGTAAAACGGGAACAAATTCCGTTCTGGTTAGCTCAAGAAATTACTCAGATAGAGGCAGTATTTCCTGATACTACACCTCATGACAAACACAGAATTCTGACAATCTGTCTTCCAATGGGGATCGCACCACATGTGGAGGACTGTGACACTTGGGTCACAGTCTTTGCTTCGATTTTTTTATTTTATTTTTTTATGTTTTAAGACCTTTATTGTTTGAAGTACACAGCTTTCGGCTTACAACCCGTTCGGGCCAGCCGCGTATGGTTGAAACTCTATCTCATGTATTAAATGAACACAGCCACAAGGCCGACAACCCTGGGGTCCGGCGGCGTATGGGAGATTGAATTAGAAATTCACAATCATGCAAACATTCGGCAATGCAATAAAGCGAAAAAGAAAAAAACTAGTGTAGATCCGCAGGTCTTTTTTTTACCTTTTGTTAATATGCAAACTCATAAACACAAAGCTATGTTAGCGCTCAGCGATGTCAGTTTGTGAGCCGTGGCCCGCTGTAACACTTGTAAGTCACATGGAAGGATGACAGACTAGATCACTCTCTAGGAGGGCGCGGGATGGCATAAAGTGGGGATGAGGCTGCATAGCTTCTTGAGCGTGTTGGTTATCGGGTGATTATACAGCGTATCCGACCTGATGGGGGTGTCTGGTGTCCGTAGTTGTGTTCGGGTAGGATCACCTCGACCCTGGCAGTTGCCCTCAAAGGCCCCATGTTGTAGCGTGTATGCAAAGCAATGTTAAAGGGTTTGGTCCAGAGGAAGGCGGGACCAGTAGGTCAAGAACGTTCATAACAGTAACTTGGGAAATACAAATGAAAGGGAGGAGGGGAGTGGGACGGAAGTAGCCATGTGTTAGGGGGAGTGGTGTGGTGTCAGTGTGTCAGTTGCTATTCAGCGGGCGGGGTAGCTCGGGAGGCGCAGCAGGGGGCCCGTCCGCGTGTCAAGCACGTAAGTGAATGTTTCCAGCGTGAAGGTATGTCAGTTGTAGCAGGATAGTGTTGGTCATAAGGTAGTCGGTGGTAGGACCCCTGGCTATGGTATAGTGCGTGGGGGCGTGGGTGCGGAAGAGGCAATACACCCGTCACTGCGAGACAGCCGGGTACGTAGCATACAGTAGCCAAGACCCGGGAGCCATGGAGGCAGCGAGCAGTGCAGCATAGGCTACATTACGATATCGCGGCAGGACTGGAGAGTGCGGAAATGGAAAAGGGGGAATTTGCCAGGTGCAATCACGTTTCGTGTCGCCAATCACAGTGTGGGGAAGTGGAGGTAGCCTACACCTCATCACGTGATCCCCTGCTCTACACATTTCTGTCGGAAGGATTGGAGGATAGTGTCCCAGTGTTGTGCAATCGGAAATTCACAGTATTTGCTTCGATATACACAAAAACACATGGTGTTCCGTTTATGGCGGTTATACCAGACGTACTAATACAGATTCAAAATGAATACGGTCCAGAGCCTGCTTTAAATCTAGGTATGAAATTACTGAAAGACTTTAAGCAAGTCTCGGCTATACTATTAGCCAACATAAAAGGAGAAGCAGCATCTGTGGCGATCCGCCAAAAATTGAAAGAAACAGATATAGCAGAACAACCTTTTGAACTTGCCAGAATAATTGAAAAATCCTATGAAGAATTAGGTAGAGATAGTTTGGGCGGGAAACCACTAAAAGCACAACTAACTGAAAATCCTGAAAAGAGCTTTATTAAAAATAATCTCATTACTCCAAAAAAGAAGTGGGAGGGTAATAAACAAACCACTCCCAGAGAAAAACAGTTCCAGTCCAGAGGAAGGTCTCCCCAAAGGAGAAATAAATCTCCAGAACGGGGGGGGGGCAGGTCTCCACAACGTGAGCCCTCTGAAAAAAGATACAACCTTAGAAATAGGGATAATTTAAGAAAACCTGACAGATATCAAGATAATGATACACGTCCCTCTCGATCTTTTCAGACTTCCTCACAGAAATCGGAAAGAAGAGGACAGTCAGAACACAAAGAAGAGCGCGTCAAGTCCAAAGACAAAGAACCTCCTCATCAAAGTAAAAAATTACAATTTCCAAAAAAGAAGGTAGCCAGTATTAAAATAAAACATGCCAAGGATTCTGAGGACACAACTCAAGAACGGAGAATGGGCCCAGACAATGCTAGACAGCGCTGCAGAAGTGACCATAGCTTCCAACATCCTGATGAATCTTCTGGAGACAGTGGACACGAATGAATACATTAAGGGGGAATCTGCAGACACCAGAGTCAGTGTGCCCCATAAATTATATGAAATAACATTACGTATAGAAGGGGACAAAACTAGGAAAATAAGAGGTCTCTTTTGGGAGAAGCTATCTAAAGGCTATGATATCCTTCTAGCAGAGAAAGACTGGCCACCAGAGTTTGTCAGGGAGTGCCCACATGGCGAAGAAATTATTATGCCTGCCTTCTTAAATCACATTCCAATTCATAAAAAATACACATATGCTAGAAAATGGGCAGTGGCCCAAGCCCCTGCATTATATAAAAATCATGTAGGATGGGATGAGGATTCTCCTCACCTTAAAATTCATTTTAAAAATCAACCTACTGCACAGAGGCAGTATCCTGTTAAGCAAGAAGCTAAAAAACAAGTCAGGGAGACCTTAGATCAACTTGAATATCAGGGGGGATTGAAATATGCACCTCACAAATCCTTTGTTTCCTGTCTCCAAGCCAGACGATTCATATCGTCTAGTTTTGGACTACAGACAGCTAAACTCCTGCTGCAAAACATTTGCAGTACAAAACTCACACAGTGCAGCACTAATGAATAATAGTGTGCGCAAAAAATATAAAACAACATTAGATATCTCAAATGGTTTCTTTTGTCAAAACATAGCACCAGAAAGCAGGTATTTGACCGCTTTCTCAAGTATGGGGGCTTAAAGGCAATTTTGTCGTCTCCCACAGGGATTCAAGAACAGTCCAGGATTATTTTCAGCCAGGGTAACAGAATTACTACAAATGTATGATGATGAGGCATTATCTTATGTTGATGACCTCTATCTTACAGACGATGACCTGGAGACACACTTGAAAAGAGTGAACACCATTATACTTGGGTTCGCATCTGAAGGGTACAAATTCAACTTTAAAAAGTCACGAATTGCCCACCTCACTGTCCTATTTTTAGCATATGAATTATCAAGTGAAGGCAAAAGCCTAGCACACAACTTTTTAGAGAAGTGTGCAGTACTCCACTTATTCACTGGACAGCATTGTATCATCTGCTATTGATATAATAGAACAGGATATGCTAATGTTACAACATGGCCAGTCCCAATTACGTTCTATTGTACAGTTAGGCTGGACGTTACAAAACCTCCGTTCAGGCTACGTGCCATGGCGTCTAATCAACACAACGTCATTATTTTCTATCTTTAACCTTACAGATAAACAAATCTCTTTGGCACAAAAAGGAGCAGACTATACGGTGCTGAGCATTGAAAAACTAGAAAGATTGCCATTGACAGTCTCCGAAAACCCGTCATTGAATGGATAATACATAGCACAATTACAACCTTTCATGCCACCTGCACGGCACCCTGGCTACACAGATAGACCCTTTTTTTTAGACAACTTTCCAACGGCAGTTTCGTTATAAATAAGTGACCGCAGCTGTTGTGGCATGGTGCCAGGAAGGGCCTATCTCGTCAGTGTAACTTCCTTGGTCACTTGCTGTATGCAAGTATTGTATCCAAACAGCAAACCAGACAAGGAGGCAACGATATGGCCTTCTCTGAATATCTCTTCTATTCGAATTGATACTTTAAGCAGAATGAAATCCATTCTTTTACAAACAACTGTGCCTTTAACCTCGTCTAGAGAAACGTATGATCTGCAAGTTGCAAGGACAGCGGCAGAGATACATACATTATTATTGACAAATTGCCCCGTGCATTTCGTAGAAATGTTAGGTCAAATCTTAAACATGTCTGATACCAGTGGCATCGCACATGTATTTAAGACACTTTTTTCGGGACTATTAGCACCCTTTGAAGCAGTCCTGAGCATCTTCCCGAATTTCGTGCCTCTCATCTTGGGACTCGTAGCAGGAATTTTATTTTTGTCCCTTCTGCTCTGATATGGCAAATCCAGCCACAAACAAAACTCAGGCTACCATGGAAGAAACAATCCTAGCGATGAGATACCGGCTTGGCTCGGCTAAGAGATCTGAATACTACCTGGTTTCTTTCATTCAGACCAATCTGGCAAGATTGCATCCTACCTGTTCTTCGATGCCTGCTATGCGGAGAAGAATGCATGTTGGACGTCTGTCTCACACTACCATCAGCAGTACCTATGGATATCGATACTTTGCTTGGTTCGGTAACGGCTCATGCAACGTGTTGTCCCCAGCGGCTACCTATTCTGATGACTGCAAAAAACACAGTTGATGGACAGAATGTAGAACAATGTCATACATTCACCCCAGTACAAGGATCTGGGCCTAAATCCATCGTTTTTTGCACTCCACAACACCCTGGGTTAGACACTGGCTATATGCAAATCAGCTCTGACCCTGTACCTCATGGGAACAGTCCAGTCCGAACGACCAAGCCATGTCTTTCCCAGACCGGAATTAAGCATCCAAGGTCCGGTTTCTGGCTATCAGCCTTCTTCAGCCTGGATAGCTTGACTCCAGTGGTGTGGAGAGCCTGGAACTCACGTCTGAGCATACCCAGCCCACTCGGGGTGAAAATTGCAAAAAACACAGTTGATGGACAGAATGTAGTACAATGTCATACATTCAACCCAGTACAAGGATCTGGGCCTAAATCCATCGTTTTTTTGCACTCCACACCACCCTGGGTTAGACACTGGCTATATGCAAATCAGCTCTGACCCTGTGCCTCATGGGAACAGTCCAGTCCGAACTACCAAGCCATGTCTTTCCCAGACCGGAATCAAGCATCCAAGGACCGGTTTCTGGCTATCAGCCTTCTTCAGCCTGATATGTGCTCTCTTCGCTGTCTTACCCCAAGCCCATCGAACACTTTCAACAGTATCTATATCTTGGCGTTGGTGCTTATATGGCTGAAAAATCGCTGTGTTCAGGGGGAGAGGAGCAACTCTGTGAATCTCAATCGCTACATGCGGCTGGTAGGGAACAGGGTGCTGCCAATAATGCAGGAACTGGGCCTGTACACTATAAGCATATAATTCAAAATCTGGGGCCCCTAATCCACCCTGTGTGAAGGGCAGAGTCAGCACCTGCCAGGAGACCCGTGGCTGCTTGCCCGCCCATATCAGGGCCAGCACCGCGGTGCGTAAACGTGTGAAGAAATGTGAGTTCAATGGCATGGGCAGGTTTACAAAAAGGTAGAGCAATTTTGGGAGGATTACCATCTTGGCGATGGCTATGCGCCCCGTCAGAGATAACGGAAGGTTCCGCCAACGCATCACTTTGCTCTCTATCCACTCCATTGCTCTACCATAGTTCAGCGTCCACAGCTCCTGTAGCGTGCGGCTCAATTGAATGCCCATATACCGCACCCCTTCGGTCGCCCAAGTTATGGGAAATTCGGAAGCAATCGGAGTTGTATCGTCGGTCAATGGGAACATTGTCGACTTGGCCCAGTTAATCTGTATCCCTGTTAGGCCACCGTATCTGATGAATTCTCGCATTATCGTATCGAAGTGTTCTTGAGGGTTATTAAGATAAACAGTAACATCGTCTGCGTACAGCGAGATAAGGATACCTCGTGTAGTAAACCCTATGCTTCTGTGGGCATGTGCTGCCTGAGCTTGGCCGCCAGAGGTTCTGTTGCAATGGAAAAAAGTAGAGGGGACAATGGGCACCCCTGTCTGGTTCCTCTGGTTATAGTGATGGGCTCGGATATACGTCCGTTCACCCGGACTCTGGCCGAGGGCTCAGTATACAGTAGTTGAATTTGCTGAAGGAATAGAGGGCTGAAACCCAGACGACGCATCAAGGTAAACAAGAAGCTCCACTCTAGGGAGTCAAACGCCTTTGTGGCGTCCAACAGGGCCTGCACATGTGGAGCCAAATAATGGAGTATCCCAAAAAAGGTTCTCAAGTTATGTGTAGTAGATCTTCCTGAGACAAAGCCCGACTGGTCTGTTAAAGCAATTTGTGGTACCATAGGTGTTAATCTATCAGCGAGCAGTTTAGCGTAGATCTTGACATCGATGTTTATAAGGGACAGCGGACAGTACAAGTTCGTCTTAGCAGGGTCCTTATCTGGTTTCAGGATTGTAATTATGGTAGCTTCTCGGACCGTGGGCGGTAGTTTACCGACCTCCAGTGCCTCTTGGTACATACGATGCAGCCAGGGGGCCAATATGTCAGCAAATTCTTTATAAAAAGCTGCCGTCGGGCCATCTGCCCCCGGAGCCTTGTCGCCCGGCATGGCGCTAATAACTTGTTTTATGTCCTCTACTGTGAACGGCTGCTCCATGTACTGGCGCGCACCGTCATTAAACGACGCAAGGCAGATTTCGTCCAAATAGTCAGTTAGATCCGCCTGTGATGGGGACACTTTAGATGTGTAGAGCTCAGAGTAATATCCGGTGAACTCCTCCAGTATCTCAGGAGGCGTGCGCAGCACCGTACCGTCAGGCGTTTGTATTTCGCCGATATAAGAGTCGTTCCTAGGCGATCGGAGCAGGTTTGCCAGCGTCCTGCCAGGTCTGTCACTCTCGCCATATCGCCTCGCTTGCGTGCGTTTATGTAGATACGCTACCTCCCTCTCCGCATCAGCCTGATATTCAGTGAGTTTGGACCTTATATGTGCAAGCGTGTCGTGTGATGGCCTAGCCATTTGCTGCCTCTCTAGTTCCTGAATCTCACGCTCCAGTTTCTGTAAAGTGTTTCGGATATCCCGCAATACCCCAGTCTTTAAGGCTATGCAATCCCCCCTCGTAACAGCCTTGAAGGCCTCCCATAGCAGCCCGGGAGAGTCCACCGAACCTTCATTTAGCGTGAAGTAAGCCTCAATCTTGTCTCTAAGGGCCTCACGGAAGACCTGATCTTGCAGGGCTGTAGACAGGAACCTCCACGTAAAAGGCGTGTAGTGGTGTATGCGTGGGTGTATGCCGGGGGTATAATAATAGTGATCTGTGCAGGGGCGTGGTCCGACAGAGTGCGGGCAAGGTGCGAAGTCTCAGTCACCCAAGCATGCAAATCTCTCGTAAGCAGCCAGTAGTCTAAACGCGACCATGCGTTTCTGTGAAGCGTCATGCAAGTACCCTCCCTGCATGTCGGGTGCATGGCTCTCCATGAATCTGTCAGAAGGAGATCATCGAGTATTTCATGTAGGAGTTCAGCTGCTTTGGGGTGATGTGCGCGTGAGGCCCCCTGTCTGTCAAGCTCCGCAGAGAGAGGAACATTAAAGTCTCCTCCTCTTCTGAAGCTCGTGCCAAACCGTGTGAAAAAATTCGGGGCTGTCAGTGTTCGGGCCATACGTGTTCACTAAGGCGACAGGTGTGTTGTAAAGCGCTCCTATCAATATTATGTATCTACCTTCCTTGTCTAGAATTGTATTGTGCGTGTGCCAGTGTAGACCCCTTCGCAGCATTATCGCCACCCCTCTGGAGTAGCTAGAGAACCCAGCAGCAGCAATCATCTCCCATCGCCTGTTCCGGAGAGTGGTGGCGTCAGTACCCAGCAAGTGTGTTTCCTGGAGGAAGCAGATATCAATGCCGTGTCATGTTAGGTACGTGTGTGTAAGACGATTTTTCGACGGTCATTGAGGCCCCTCACGTTCCACGTGAGACATCGCAATGTCTGTATTGAATGTGCGTCAGTGCTCATCACCATCATATAGTTCAAGGATAAACATTAGCAAGCGACTCCTGCCCAAACTGTAGCTGTAATGTGGTCATAATGAATTTCCTCCCAAGAGGACTGTACTCTGTAGACATCAGGTTTATATCATACATTTGAAAACAAGCAGTCTCAAAGTTCCATCTTGTAAACGTGCATTGTGACTCAGTATTGAACGATAATGCAAAGAACAAGAACTGTCTCCCCGCCCTCCCCCCACCCACACCAACCCCCCAACCAGGTTGTGAATCTCTACCTCCCCCCCCCCCACCAATCCCCAACGTGAAATAGAGTAATGATCACAGGGGATCAACTCAGTGGGTGCAAAAACTATGGGAATCATCCCAGAGGGTACGCGGGGTGGCCACCTCCTTACCCTGTACTTGTGACAGGGTGACCAAGCGCAGCTACGATCACTGCTTCTCCAGGACCTAACTGAACTCGTCAGTACAATATATCAACGGACATAGTTAGCTCCCGCACCACTGCGGAAGTGCGCCCCAAAGCTCCACAGTGTCGCACCCCTATTTGTCAGATCTAGTTAAGGAATACAGAGCTTATATACTTCATTCAATATCACTTAGCCTGTCCGGTGGTTCCTGTTCTTCCGGAGTAGACCTTTGTTTCTGTTCTTTGGCCAGCTGCTTAGCATATTGGAGTGCAGCCTTCGCATCAGTAAAGAATGTTGGCTTTCCTGGACCGTGTACTCTCAGCTTCGCCAGGTAGATTAACGCGTATTTCGTGCCTGTTAGTTGGAAGACCTTCTTTGCAGGTATGAATTCTCTGCGGGCTGCCTGCACCTGTAAAGTAAAGTCCGGATACAGTGCTATGTCATTTCCTTTATACTGAATCTTGCCTTTGTCCCTCGCCATTCGCAATATCGCATCTCTGTCTCTGTAGTTTAAGATCCGGGCCAATATCGCCGTGGTGGGGCACCAGGTTTAGGTTTAGGCCCTAGTGTTCTATGTGCCTTTTCGACTAGTAACATGGGGGACAAGCCGTCCTCAAAAGGTCTTTCATCATGGTCTCTATATAGCGCTCCAATATTTATGGAGTTCATTTTTACTGATATCTTGGTATAGTACCCGAGTTCATTGATTATGATTTTATTTAGTTGGTGCAGTTTTTTCAGTGTTTGTTGCAGTCTGAAAAAACTGCACCAACTAAATAAAATCATAATGAACTCCATAAATATTCCCCATGGTGACAAACATAGTAAGCCAAACATCATGTGAATAACAATGACACTAAAGCGCATTTGTCTTTCTTTTATGTTTGTCAATATGTTAATTGTATCTGAAAACTACATATCCCACAATACCACTTGAAGGTTAATGTGGGTAGTATAAATGTAAAAATGGTAGAAGGACTTACCAACCGAGTTTGGCTGAAACGCATTGGTGGGGTGAGAAACGCTGAATTAAAAGCTTGAAATCCACCTGGTTGTTCCGCCTCCTTCGTTTAAAAAATTAAGTAATTGGGCCTTGATCCGGCCCCTGGGTAGAGCACACGCTGGCGAGCGCTCATCGAGCAAAGGATCACTTTGTTTACATTGAAAGCGATGAGGAGCACCCGATTCCCCGTGTAAAGAGGAACTGTTTCCTACTGACAAAATCATCCTCGAGACACCGGGCAGAAGACAGCGCTGTGAGGCGCTGAGCGGATAAAGACCCGGGACGAGGTGAGTGATACAAACATTAAAAGAAGTAGTGGGGAATCGTAGCGGCTGCAGTAAGCTCTAGAGAGAGACACTGCACACGTAAACGTTACGGGCGGTTTACGAGCTGAAAACAGACCGGGTGACTAAGCATATAATTTATAGCGTGCAAACAATTCATCCTTTTTTGGTAAACAGATTGCGCAGTCAATAAGCAACAAGCAATATAATGGAAGCGCGAGCAGCCAAAAGGGCTTCCAAGGCATCTACGATGTTCAAATCAGGGGAACAAAATGGAGCAATCGGTCTAAAATGTGCAAAACCACAGGAGAGTGGTAACATTACAATTAAACAGCAAATAAATCTGCTGGAGCGCCAATATAAAAAGGAAATAAATATAAGTTGGGAAGTCATAGCGCTTGAAAACTACATTGAGGTTAAACGCATTCCCCGTGGCCTCAGGATTTTCACAATGCCCACACATCCCGAAACCAAGGAGGAGCTACTAGAGGAGTGGGTAGAAAACAACACAGAGTGCTCTCTTAATATGATGCACATCCTCATAAAACATGCCAAAATAGACATCAATGACATCACCATGAAAATAAAAGAACTGGAGGATGTTTTATTAAAAGAAACAAATCAAGAAGAAATAACTAAATTAAGGAAGCAAATGGAAGCCAGACTAGATCATTATGAACATGAAATTGAGGAACGCAAAGAACGCAAATTCAAACGAGATGAACAAGACTACTTGCATGGAAGAATCCTTACATTTGCGAGACGTTATGACAACCTGAAGAGAAATTATCCCATGCAAAATCCAAAAACTGCGGCACTAAGTACTAGTGAATCTGATGTCAGCGAGAATGAGGCTTCAAGAGATGTGACCAAAACAAATAAAAGTGGAAGTGAGAATAATGAACCTGAACAAGACTCTAACAAGGGGGGGAGGAAGAGGAAGGGCGACATACCAAGGCAGAGGAAAAGGAATACAACAACAACAACACCCCTCACCAGCACAAGAAAAACCAGAAGGTCAAAGCGGAGAAAGAAGGCAATATCTGCTCCGCAACAGGAAGTAACGAACTTAATCATTAATCTCTCACAATATCAATTATCAGAAGAGGAAAAGACAGTTTTAAATAAAGGACTATCTTTCTGTCCAGAATCACATTTCGATTACGCACAGGTACGAATAGACCTCTACAAATTCATCAGAAAGTTGAAACTGGCAAAAATTCATGCAAACAAGCCGAAAACTATCCAGGATGTTAACACCATTGCCAACACTGATGAAGATGGCACTTCAATTTCAATAGACCAACTACAGGATCTGAGATGCATGTTTGACATTCTATATGATCAAGAAGGTGACATCATATCTGATGAACAAATGCTGGAACAAATGGATATTCAGACAAATAAAAGAACAGATACTGGATTAAAGAAAAAATCCCAATATTATCCAAAATTGTCACCAGAAAATAAAATTGATCTATTTTCAGATGCTATGACTGAAGAATTGGATAAACTAATCAATGTAAGGAACACTGACAATAGGGAGAATTTAACAACTAAAGAAAGACATGCGGTAAAAACGTTAATGGAAAATACTAAAATCACAATAAAACCTGCTGACAAGGGGGGAAATATCGTGATCATGTATACCAAAGATTATATAAACGAAGCAATGAGACAACTAAATGATGAAAACAACTATTCCAGGATTCAAACTAATAAAATCATGAAAATGATAAAGGAACTAAAAGAAAACTTACAATCTTGGTATGAAAAAGGATTATTAAGCGATGACGAAAAAAAGTTTTTAACAATGGATTTTCCAATAACACCATGTATATATTTTTTACCAAAAATCCATAAAACTTTAATAAATCCTCCGGCAGGCCAATTGTTTCATCTTGTTAGCTCCCTGTACGAGAACGTCTCCAAATACGTGGACAAATTCCTGGCACCAATAGCACAAGACATGAACTCATACCTAAAAGATACGGGGGACTTCTTACGAATACTGACTGGTATAACTTGGAATCCAGGATATCTATTAGTCACCATCGACGTCGTATCATTATACACGTCAATAAGACATGAGATAGGATTGAGTGCATGCCAATACTTCCTGAAACAACGCAGTATATCAGAACTGGAACATACAACTATGTTATTAAGAATGATCGACATGTGTCTAACAAACAACGTTTTCCTTTTCAATAAAGAACTGTTCAAACAAGAGTGTGGTACAGCAATGGGGATTTCATTTTCATCAAATTATGCAAATATCACCATGGGCTGGTGGGAGAGGACAAAAGCATGGGACACCAGCAACCAGACGGATTTGGAACGAGTAATTCTGTGAGTACGTTACATAGACGACCTGTTCCTTATCTGGAACGGAACAGATCAACAATTTAGGAAATATTTTGCAACTTTAAACCACAATGAGATTGGTCTACAATTTACTTGCTCTACAAATAAGAAACAAATTGATTTCTTAGATACCAAAATCTATATATCAGTTGGTAAAATTGAATCAACTCTGTTCCGCAAAAAAACTGCCACCAATAGTGTGCTACCATCCAAAACCACTACTAAACAGCATATCGTATGGCGAATTCATACGCATGAAAAGGAATTGTTCAAAAGAGGATGATGCTGAATGTAAAATCCAGGAAAGTAAATTAAGAGTTGAATCAAGAGCATACCGAGAGCGCATCTTGAATAAATGCAAGAAAAGAGTGGATCAGAAAACAAGAGCAGAGATCCTAATTGAGAAACCAAAGATCATCCAAGAAAAAGATCCTCCTAGATTTATAACGACATACAGTAAGGAGAGCGGCTGCATTGCGGGAAAAATGAGGAAGTACTGGCATCTAATATCAGGTGATCCTGACATAGGAGAAATCGTGGGGAAAACACCAACTATTACTTATAGAAAAAATACCTCCCTCCGGGACCTCTTGGTCAAAAGTCATTTCCAAACAAAACAACAAACAAACTGGCTGACCCAACAACGGAAAGGTTTTCAACGTTGTACATCCTGCAAAGCATGCAAAATTGGCAAAAGCATGACAAATCTTGCGGAACCAAATGGAAAAATCATGCAGATTGATCAATACATCACATGCATTTCGAAGTTTGTAGTGTATGTGATAGAATGCAGATGCGGGATGAAATACTTAGGAAGTACGACATGTATGCTAAAGAAAAGAATCTTGGAGAACATACGTGCAGTAAAAAATGCAAACATGACCTATGCAACTGCCAAGCACTTAAGCACATGCCAAAAAGGTGACTGACGATCAATGAGTTTTTACGGAATCAAAATGCTGCAATCAATGGAAAGAGGGGGAGATCGCGTAAGGAAATTACGCCAAATGGAATTACGTCTTATTATCAGGTTCCGGACAAAAAGCCAGAGGGGCATCAACAACGACAAAGAACTTCATGTACATTTGGACTAAATCAAAAATCACACCTCCAAAACGCACTAAAAGAATTCAAGATGAACAGTGATATATATATATGGCAATCGCAATGAAAACGCACTCACGGCTTTCAATTTTCTCCTTTCTTTCGTTTTAATCCATTACAACACACGAGGATTACTAAGGACAACCAACGCGTGATAGCGAAATCTCAATAGCTTGATCACGCTTGATATATATATATATATATCTCGCAGAAAGTCCAGTCTGTTACATTGATAGGTACAGTATTTCTTATTGGCTAACCGTAACATGTTTTCTAATACAGAGACATGCCTATCCTAAACATTCAACATCAATACCATTATCTTTCTGCGTATCCCTGTTTGAGCCTACGGCAAGGTCAATGACAGGCCCGATCCTGATCAAGCTGTGCCCAAAAACTCCTACCGGAGTGCCAGTGCGCAGGGGTCCCGTTCACCCGGTGGATACCTTCCCCCGAGCACCCCCTGTGCCCAGAAGATTATCTCCATAAGGGGCCCATGCAGTTATGCGCAGCTTACTTGCGCCCTTGTGCGCTTCCGGGATGGCCAGCCTGCCTACTGGAAAGCGTAACTCCCCCGCACCCTTCCAGCCTACCCGCTGCAGGGGTGTGGAATTTATTAAAATATCTACTTGTCCATGGGGCAGGTTGCTTCATAAATCTACTTGTCCTGTAAAAAAGTCCACTTGTCCCTTTGGTGCCATGTTGTGCGGCGACAAATTATGGCAGCAATCTCATTATATATGAGCTCTTATATAGCCTCTCTGATTATGCCTGGGCTCATACCATAGTAGTGTTTGAATACTAGCAATCCCTTTTTGTTGCTACGTTTCCGCAGATCTACAAACTGGGACTGAAGGTAGTCGTAAACAATAGTTCCAGGGTTGGAATTTCCTTTTGAGTCTATGCAAACTACTCACTTGCATGTTTTAAGGGTTTTCAAAAACTCTTCTCTAATCTTTTCCAATACTGAGAAATGTTGGAAATTTACTCCTGACTATGGCAGACTTAAACCTTCTTCCAGAGTTAGGAATAAAGTGGTTGGAGGGAAAATAAACTTGCAAACACTCAGGTTTTCGCATGAGCAAATCTACACATGCATATTTGCTCATGCTAAAATGCAGTTCACAATTACTTTCTAGGAGTACTATTTCTTGCCCTACTGCTGTAAATTCTTGTGAATTCACGAAAGCCATACAGCTGCCCTTAATGCAAGGACATATACCAAGGGTGCAATTTTGAGACTTTCTTTAATAATTTGCCCCCTAATTTGGTCTGGAGTTAAGCATGACCTTTTGTGTTTATTAAAATTCTCTCTCTGTATCGGCTGGCTTCAGGGTGAGTGATAGGATTCTGCTCTTTCACAAGGAGCATATCGGCACACAAAGTGGTTTTGTTCAGTGTCCGTAACTAATGTGGCAGTGTGTGCTTTTTTGAGACCAAAAACAATTTTTGCTTTTGCCAATGTTTGTTATAATGATGAGGATCTGGCAGCTCTCACATCAATAAGGTTTTACAAAAACCAAGCCAAAACAAGTCACGCATTGCCAAAACTAAAAAGCTGACCACCATTTCAGACCTACTGGCTTCGCCAATGCTTGTTTATTTTTTAACTGCCCCTGGAGTTCTTTGAAAGACCATCTGTCCCGCCCCCTCGGGCATCCCCATTTACAAAAGCGCCGCCAGCGAAGGCCTTAAATTTAAGCTCACCAACCATGACCTTACCGCTACAGGCCTGCATAGTTGCCCGACTATCTGACCTCCCCCTCTGCCCTACCGAAGGCAATGCCCTGTTCCGTGACCCTACTAACCAGGCAAGAAGGTACTCCATGAAGAGCTCATTACCCAACTTGGACAGGTGAATGCCGTCTTGTAGGAAGCACGGCTCCCCCCAATGCACCAATGCGCTATCGTCTGCAATTTTGGGGATCTGAACAGTCTATCCTTCTTGTTATTGATTCTTCTAACCGAATGGTTCAAGGCCCGCATGTAATCACCCCCCCCTCCACTGAAATATTGGGACCATAAGTGACCACACCGTGATAGTCTCAGGGCATCGTTTTGCCAACCAACCCACTTCAGTGATCAAGGTTTTCACCAAACTCCTTCTACACAGGTGTACTAAGTCGTTCCCCCCAAGTGCAGAATAAAGACCCTAGGGGGGAGTCCTTTCTCGGTCTAGCAGTTCTACCACCAAATTCCTGAATTGGTCGAAACGAAGGACCCCCGTCCATGAAAAGAGACCCTGAAACCAGCCTGCCTTGCTCTCGACTCGTAATTGCCTGAAAGAAAAAATGGTTGCAACCTTTTTACATAGGAATGTCCAGTGACCCATACTCTGTTTTTGCCATGCTCCCAGGTGTGCACCTGGTCTCGCGTAGAATCTGACCGATGATGAGCCGCTATGAGTTTCCCACCCGTGTGACAGGATGAAGAAACTGCAATTTGAAACAGAAAGAAAATATTTTCAGCGAAACCTTCCTTCTAAGTCTAGACCATATGCAGCCGCACATATCGCTTGTAACAATTTGAAGACCATCTGCTGATCTTCTGTACCTCGTTCCTCGAAAAACACCTAGCTGCCGCTTCGGTGGCGGCCCCAATCCTGAAAGAGTGGGTTCCGTTTTCTGCAGGACCAAACCCATGACCCTCCTGAACTGGAATCTCGTAAGAGGAGTGCCATTTGCGTGAATTAACAGTGGCCCCCTTATGCCTTTAGGCCTGTGTTCTAAAAATGCCTCCAACTTGGTGATGGGGCAGCAAGGGCTCCTTAGTGGCTGTGACAGCACCACCCCTTCCCCTCTGGCCTGCTGATCGGTCTTAGACCTGTGGATTGATATGAATAATGAGTCTCCTTGGACTTTCACATGGCTAAACTGCAGCCCTCCCTGCCAGTCCTGTTTATTCTTTGCCACCAGCTCCCCTATCCTGAAAGCTTTGTTGAACGCTAGTGAAAAAGCATCCCTAAACAGCAATGCTTGCGCCTCTGTGTTGCAAACCTGGCTAAGCACCTCCAGTATTGGGGCCAAAGTGTTAATGAAAACTCCAAGCAGTATAGAGGGAAAAACAAAACTACGGCGCCCTCCACTCAATACATCATTACACAACCAATGCCGTAGTTTCTGAGGCGTTTCTCAATTCTTGATCTGTAGACAAAACTGGATAAACCACAGGTGCTTCCAGGAAAACTCTAACCTTTAGAGACTTTCAAAATTGTCTCAGTCTAATGCCTTAAATAAAACAGCCCCTCTCTGATCTATATACATTGAAACAGCACATGACCCACAAACATTTAACACACATGAAAAAAGGTGGGGAAGGCGAGATGGCACCTCACGGGCGCACCACCAATGGGACCTCTGGCTGGTACTCACCAGGATGGCCCTGTTCTCATCATTGGTGCCATCAAGCCTTAACGGAACCGTGTCTAAACCCAGAGTGAGGAGACAGTGAATGGTGCAGTGGACACAACTTATATGTGACAAAACTTACGACATTAGACATATAACATACAACATATAAGTTACTGTGCAACTAGAACCAAAAAAACCTTTATTCGTGTTCTATTCTTTGTTGCAAACAGTATACACTTAAGTATAAAAAAGAGGGATGTGAATACTACCCATCGATTCACACCCTACTTACAGCCGACATGTTTCATTGCCTTGGTTTTTATCAGGCAATTTCCTCAGGGCAAACCAATAAATGCCACTGCATAAGCCACTGGCCGCAATGTGCTAGAAATAAACAAACATAACTGAGGTTACCTACTATCTGCGTCTCTATTATTTAAAAAAAAAAAAAAAAAACATTTTTTTAGTTTAGCACTGTCAAAAACGCTCATGCTGTTATAAGGAATAATAACCCTTTAGTTGGCTCTGACTCTCATACCAGCCACGAGGAATATAAAAACAGGGATGCAGCTCCCATAGGTAAGCATGCTCCAATCTCCCTTCGATTATCATACTGAAATCAAGTGCCAGACAAACATATATTAGCTATTCTGAGAGCTTCCTTATAACTTGTTTGACTTTTCATCATTATATAGCAGAGTATGCCCCTCATAAGTTTACCAGTGGAGAATACTCGTCCGGCGTCTTCTCAGCACTCGAACGCCGAGGCAATGCTAGGCTGCTCTATTTACTTTTTCATTTGCCGGTTTCCGAGGTTTCCCATTGGTCACAGAGTTCACATGACATCCGCGGCCATTTGTAAACGGTCCCGATGTCGAATATAGTATCTGATTTCCGGAATTAACTGTTCCTAGAGTATGTGTTTGTATTTTATCTTGTTATGATGAAGTTTGCATCCTCATCAAATCCTTAAAAAATCATGAATCCTCATCTAGCGTTTCATCCGCACTCGCGTGCCGAGATAATACTGGGCTGGTCTGTTTACTCTAGTTTCAAAGTCTCTGATTGGTTGCGGTGTTCACATGACACCCGCAGCCATTTTTAACCAGTTTCAATACTGTATTAAGTATACATATTGCGTGGGCCTTCACTCACGATCTGAGAGACTACATCCTACCCTAACAGGTAACAATAAAGTAAGGGAAGAATGGGAGAAATTGAGCAATTTGAAGAAAAAGCACATAAGAATTGCTCTACATGGGGCTTTGATGTCTGAATATTATCAAGCCGGAGCCTCACCTGCAAGCCTAATAGTTAGGATAGAACCGCGTATCTTCCTTGTTGATCTACAGTTCCGACGTGATTGGAGCTTTATCGCAAATAAGTGTACCAGGGGCTGGTTGATTCTCATAATTAGCACGGCACAGAGACTGAGTGAAGAGGTGTTAAAAGAAATTGTAGATCTTGAGGAGACAATCAGCCGAGATAGTAGCTTCACTGATGCAAAGGAGCATTTGCAAAAAATAAAAGAGGATCTAGACGAATACAAGCAATATATGATAACTCAGAAAATCAGACGGCTTCAGCGCAATTTGCAGCGCTATACACATGAGTGGGCTTTTCCATATATAAACGACTCATACTACCAACCTCCCCAAGTACAACAACAACAGCAACAATTTAAAGGTGGGAGAAGAGGTAGAGGAGCCAGATTTCAACAACAACGACGAACACCATCAAACTGGACATTCGACAACACGTCCAGTGAGGAAGAACCAGAAGCAGGACCAAGTACCAGCAGGGTGAGATTTAATCAATCAGAAGCTTCCAATCCTGACCTGAGTACATTACTGCGGAATTTTTTAGATCAGGGACAGGGAACCAACAACGGTCCCGGACAACAAAACAAAGGAAGGGGACGTGGAAATCGACCGCCACAACAATGGCAAATGTTCTCCCCACGTCAAACACGGAACAGGGGAAAGAGACCAATGTGAAGAGCATTGTGGTTAATCTATCTGACCATCACCTAACATTGGAAGAAGAAAGGGTACTCAACAAAGGGTTGGGCTTTGTCCCTACCCCTTCACATGATGCCTTTAAATGCCGCACTGAATTCTCGGAGACCATGAGAAAAATAAAGCTAAAGAAGTTTTTTGCCAAACAACCATTGGAAGAAAACAGGGGGTTCACCACCAATCTGAGGAAACCATCAAACTTCTGTCCTCCCATGGGCATGTTGGGTCCTGAAGTGGCAGTGTTTGAAGCGAAGGTTCTGGAAGAAATCAGTAAAATAGAGAGCACAAACAAAGGTAATGGATTTAAAAACATGGTGAAAGGCGATTGGGATGCTGTGAAAACCCTGCAGAACAATAAAAATATAACAATTAAAAGCGCGGACAAGGGGGGTGCAGTTGTTATATTAAATACTTGTGATTACGAGGTTGAAGTACTCCGGCTATTGAATGTAAGAGCAAATTACCAACCTCTTAAAAAAGACCCTACCCCAGAACTGATGAAAATAATAACAGAATTGGTGGGAGAGGCAAAAGAAAGGAAATGGATCAGCGCAAAGGAGGCGGAGTTCCTTGTAAATACAAATCCGAGGACTCCGGCATTCTACATCCTCCCTAAGATCCATAAGCCGGCCCGGCCACTGCCGGGCCGGCCGATTGTATCTGGTATCCAGTCCATACTGGAACCTCTATCCCAATTCGCCGATTACTACCTCCGCGAATCAGTGGTAATGCAGAAGTCCTTCGTGAAGGACACGACGGACATTTTAAATGTCCTAGAGAATATGACATTCAATCCCGAGAAAGAGTATATTGTAACAATTGACATTGAGTCGTTGTACTCATGCATTCCCCAAGATGCTGCATTAGTAGCAGCATCGCGAGCATTAGCCACACAAGAATGGTTTTACGATGCTCCTCAGAGCTTTGTCTTACAATGTGTGGAATTGGCCTTGACAAGGAACTTCTTTAGCTATAAGAACGACTTGTTCCTTCAAGTGACGGGTACATCAATGGGAGCCACTATGGCTCCCAGCCTGGCCTGTATTTATGTGGGACAGTTTGAGGAGCACATCATCGAGTCAGACACCAATCCCTTCAAAAGCCAGATGAGGCTGTGGAGGAGATATATAGATGATGTGCTCCTCATTTGGTCAGGAGAAGAAACAGCTCTCATCCAATGTCTGCACTGGTTAAACACACAAGACACCAGCCTGCGCTTTACCTGGAATTACCATCACACCAGAGCTGTCTATCTTGATCTAGACATTGAAGCGGCAGACGGAGGTTTTCGTACAAGTGTACACCAAAAGCCCACTGACAGGAATTCGTTACTATCGTACCGATCATACCATCCAAGAGCATTAAGAGACAATCTCCCGGTGGGGCAATTTTTGCGGTACAGGAGAAATTGCTCCTCTACTGAAATATATAAGGAACAAGCAGATGTACTGAGCGAGAAACTTGAAGCCCGCAATTATCTATGCAGAGTCATCAAACAGGCCAAGAAAAGGGCCTTGAATACACCCAGATCTGTCCTGCTAGAGTCTCACGTAAAGGAAAAGAAGAAATGTCTACCAGTGGTTATGACCTATGATCCTATGGCCACGAAAATTCGACAGTCGATCAGAAAGCATTGGTCCTTATTATCCACAACAAACTTTAAGATGCCACCACCGCGTTTTGCTTTTCGAAGAGCTGGAAATTTAAAAGATAAACTAGTGCACACTAGGGTAAACGCTAGTTCAGAAACAGAGACAACAACGGTCCCAAAAGGACATTTCCCATGTGGATATTGCTCAGTGTGCCCCCTCACTAATGAGACCACCACAGTAACTTTGCAATCTGGAAGGAATTGGTCATTGAACCACTTCAGTAATTGTAACACTACTAATGTAGTATACAGATTGAAATGTGAATGCGGGTTGGAGTACATAGGACTCACCACGCGGAAGATCAAGTTACGCATCCAAGAACATGTAAGCACAATAAGGAGTGGAAAATTAACAACTAAACTCGTGCAACATTGTCATCGCAATAAACATACGTTCACATGGGTGGTACTGGAAAGAGTGATGGGAGATGTTCAAACTATGGAGAGACGCCTGGTAACAAAAGAAGCAAGATGGATATATCAGGAACAAAGCGAACAGAAAGGACTGAACGAACTTTTGGAGTGGAACAAGTTGCGTTGAAATACGCTTGTGGATGCTCTTTTGTACAGTGGCTACTGATCTATTGCGGCTGCAATAATACTAAAAAAAATTGTGAATAACTGGGATAGGTAATACACAATGAGATATATTCTTGGTTTGATAACCTTACATCCTCATACAGATTCAGGATTTGATGATAATGGAAATATAAAAATATTTATTCATTATTATTATCATTTTCTGATTTGTGTATAATAATAATAATAATATTAATTTTGGAGAGGGTTAACATGTGGATTCCCCCTTCTGATTAATAGATCCCTGTTGAACTCCATACAGCCCGATTTTATTAATAAACTTCGTGAGGCTCGGCGCTAATGAGCGCAAGATACATCGGTAGGAGTGTAGATAGACTGCCCTAAGATGGCCGGTAGGATGTAGTCTCTCAGATCGTGAGTGAAGGCCCACGCAATATGTATACTTAATACAGTATTGAGACTGGTTAAAAATGGCTGCGGGTGTCATGTGAACACCGCAACCAATCAGAGACTTTGAAACTAGAGTAAACAGACCAGCCCAGTATTATCTCGGCACGCGAGTGCGGATGAAACGCTAGATGAGGATTCATGATTTTTTAAGGATTTGATGAGGATGAAAACTGCATCATAACAAGATAAAATACAAACACATACTCTAGGAACAGTTAATTCCGGAAATTAGATACTATATTCGACATCGGGACCGTTTACAAATGGCCGCGGATGTCATGTGAACTCTGTGACCAATGGGAAACCTCGGAAACCGGCAAATGAAAAAGTAAATAGAGCAGCCTAGCATTGCCTCGGCGTTCGAGTGCTGAGAAGATGCCGGACGAGTTTTCTCCACTGGTAAACTTATGAGGGGCATACTCTGCTGTATAATGATGAAAAGTCAAACAAGTTATAAGGAAGCTCTCAGAATAGCTAATATATGTTTGTCTGGCACTTGATTTCAGTATGATAATCGAAGGGAGATTGGAGCATGCTTACCTATGGGAGCTGCATCCCTGTTTTTATATTCCTCGTGGCTGGTATGAGAGTCAGAGCCAACTAAAGGGTAATTATTCCTTATAACAGCATGAGCGTTTTTGACAGTGCTAAACTAAAAAAATTTAATTTTTTTTTTTAAATAATAGAGACGCAGATAGTAGGTAACCTCAGTTATGTTTGTTTATTTCTAGCACATTGCGGCCAGTGGCTTATGCAGTGGCATTTATTGGTTTGCCCTGAGGAAATTGCCTGATAAAAACCAAGGCAATGAAACATGTCGGCTGTAAGTAGGGTGTGAATCGATGGGTAGTATTCACATCCCTCTTTTTTATACTTAAGTGTATACTGTTTGCAACAAAGAATAGAACATGAATAAAGGTTTTTTTGGTTCTAGTTGCACAGTAACTTATATGTTGTATGTTATATGTCTAATGTCGTAAGTTTTGTCACATATAAGTTGTGTCCACTGCACCATTCACTGTCTCCTCACTCTGGGTTTAGACACGGTTCCGTTAAGGCTTGATGGCACCAATGATGAGAACAGGGCCATCCTGGTGAGTACCAGCCAGGGGTCCCATTGGTGGTGCGCCCGTGAGGTGCCATCTCGCCTTCCCCACCTTTTTTCATGTGTGTTAAATGTTTGTGGGTCATGTGCTGTTTCAATGTATATAGATCAGAGAGGGGCTATTTTATTTAAGGCATTAGACTGAGACAATTTTTAAAGTCTCTAAAGGTTAGAGTTTTCCTGGAAGCACCTGTGGTTTATCCAGTTTTGTCTACAGATCAAGAATTGAGAAACGCCTCAGAAACTACGGCATTGGTTGTGTAATGGGGCCAAAGTGTTAATACCTATTGGCCGCCTTGGGTCTGGCTGGCACCCTTGTGGACGCTGCCACCCTTTTAAGGCTTTCCTCACTATAAATGTATTAGTGGGGTCCTTTCTACCCTTCACTTTCGCAAAGAAGGAGATAGCTGCCATGTGCCACCTTGCTGCTGCCACCGAGCACCCCCCATCTTTCATTGCCCTTAAGTAAGAGAATACTGCCCCTGTGTCATGCCAATTCCTTTCCCATCCCTCCCCCAAAAATGTACAGTTAGCCCAAAACGCCCCTTAGAATGCCCTCCTGGTCCTGGGTGCTAGGCTATCTGCTATGAGGTCCGGTAATTGGGGGCACCAAGCTGCCAAAGCTATTCTGGAAAAGCGTGTGGTGTTCCGCCGCTTTGGGGTGATGGGACCTGAATACCTGCATCTTAAAGCGAGAGAGTGCGTCAGCAGCGTGATTTAATACCCCTGGGACATGATTGGCACTAAACTGTATATTCAGTTTCATGCACAGCAGTATTATTTATTTCAACAGACGCAGTATCATCTTACACTTTGCTGATTGATGATTGATACATTCCACCACAGACATGTTGTCTGACCAAAAAACCATTGATTGGTTCCTCTGTCACTCCGGCCAGACAGACAATGCCACCAGAATGGGAAAAAGCTCCAAAAAAAGAATGTTATCTGTTAAACTGGCTTCAACTCACCATGCCGGCCAGCATTGAGATACTTATTCGGTACCTAGTATGGCGCCAAACCCTTCACTACCTGCAGAGTCAGTCATCAAGCCTATCTCTGTACAGGACGTGGGTGGGTTGGGCCACAGTACCTTACCATTGAAGTCCCGCAGGAATGCCATCCAAATCTGCATGTCCTGCTTGACCTCGCTAGATAACCTGATGTGGTGGTGTTTTTCTTTAAGTCCTGACATGGCTTGGGCTATGGAGCATGAAAATGGTTGGGCCATTGGAATGACCCTTAATATAAAGTTTAACTGTCCCACAGTCTGCTGCAGCTGATGTAATGTAACCTTCTCTTTTGCTAGGCATTGTTGTAAGGCTGACCTGAAGCCTGTGATCTTTTCTTTGGGCAGACGTGAGCAACCTTGAACCAAATCCAACTCTATTCCCAAAAATTCTAACACAGTGGATGGCCAGACAGTCTTACCTTGCGCCAGGGGCACCCCAAAATCCTGCATGAGCGCACAGAATTCCCGTAGTGCCCAGCCACACTCCTGAGAGCCCGGCGCTCCCATGAAAAGGAAGTCATCCACGTAATGCAAAACGTACCAGTGTCTTGTCACCTGCCTGAAAACCCAATCCAAGAAGGAACTAAACTTCTCAAAGTAAGCACAAGAAACAGAGCACCCCATAGGCATGCATTTATCCATTTAAAACCTCCCTTGGAATTGGAAACCTAGTAAATGGAAATCTAACGGTGCACCGGCAGCAAGCAAAACACTGACTCAATGTCTGACTTTGCCAGCAGCACACCAGGGCCCCGACCTCTGAGCATCTCAACAGCCTGATCAATGGATGAGTACCTGACGGTAAATAGCTCTTCATCAATGGTGCGTTCAAAGACTGGCCCTTGGGTGCCGAAAGATTATGGCTCAACCTGAACTCCCTGGCTCTTTTTTGGGGACCACCCCTAGTGGAGAGCAGACAAAGCCTTCCATCGGAACACAGTCAAATGGACCTGCTATCCTGCCCAGGCACAGTTCCTATTCAGTTTTTGCTGCCGCCACCCCAGGATTAGCCCTCACTGATTGCTGATTCTGGCATTGAGATACTCCTACGTAGTAAGGTGCGGGAATTCTGAAGCCATCTCTGAAACCTTATAACAGTCTGGCAGACGTAGGGCAATTGTACTTGTTCAGCCATGGCATTAAAGCACTGGTTATTATGGAGGACCGGACCTTCGAGGGAAGTATAATCATTCCTGCTTCTTACCCCCCCATCCATTGATTTTTTTAAAGCACTTGGACTCTGGGTGGGAGGTGTTGCCACAGAAGGAACATGAGTGCTTGAACTTACACGTGCCTGCTCCCCTGGTGCACGTACGTCTGTTAAAGTCCCAGCATGCCGCTCCCCCCCCACCTCCCGAGCTAAGAGGAGGGCCTGACCGAAAGAACTGGCCCTTAGACCACTTGGGACACGGGTCGCAGGACGGCTCTAACCACAAAATCATAACAATCTGGTCCCATGTGAGGGCAGGGTCAGTATCTTTTGCTCTTCTAAAGTCCTTGTCGTATTCCTTCCATCCAATTCCCCCATATTTATCATGTGCACCAGTGATCCTGCTCTTATAGCATGCTTGTTCAGCAGCTAAGCCTGGAAAGCGTGCAAACATGACTGCCATATAGATTGAGAAACCCCTGACTCAATTTATCAAAGACTCCTCAACCCTATATTTTTAGGTCAAGCCTGTCCCATTCCGCAGGAATGGATAGGATCGAATTCATGTCGGCAAAATCCTCTTCAAACTAAGGGGTTTCAGCCCGGCGTTTTCTTGCAGTTCACGTGAACATGCACGAGCATTCACGGCCAGGGCTTCTCCTCCCCTAGCAGCACTCCTCCCACACCAGCAACTCCCCCCTCCCACACCAGCACCTCCCCTCTCTCTCCCCGCAAACACAGCCTTGCCGTAGCAGCACTCCTCCCACACCAGCACCTCCCCCCTCCCACACCAGCACCTCCCCTCTCTCTCCCCGCAAACACAGCCTTCCTTTCATTTCTCCTCCCCCTCCCCAGCCAGCTTCCCCCAGGCCGTGTTCCCTCAGATATGCTATTGCATATCGTTTGCTACCTCTTGTATTTTGTTGCTCTTGATACTTGCACAACTGTCACTATTGTCTCATGTAACGTAACGTTTGCTTTTGTAACATGCTCACTTGTAATTTTGGCTTCATGTATCTAAAAACGCCTCCCTCGCGCTCCTTTCTCCCTCTCTCCCGCTGCCTAGTCCTCCCACCCCCTCCCTCTCCAGCGCGCGCTCCACTCGCATCTGCCTGCTGCTCCACCGCCCACCCCCCCACTCCCCCAACCAGCAATTCACACACAGCAACGCCACTCACACACGCAACGCAACTCATCCACGCAACCCCACTCATCGACGCAACCCCACTCATCGACGCAACGCCACTCACACACGCAACACCACTCACACACGCAATGCCACTCACACACGCAACGCCACTCACACACGCAACGCCACTCACACACGCACGCCACTCACACACGCAACGCCACTCACACACGCAACGCCACTCACGCACGCAACGCCACTCACGCACGCCACTCACGCAACGCAACGCCACTCACGCAACGCAACGCCACTCACGCAACGCAACGCCACTCACGCAACGCAACGCCACTCACGCAACGCCACTCACGCAACGCCACTCACGCAACGCCACTCACGCAACGCCACTCACGCAACGCAACGCCACTCACATGCAACGCCACTCACGCAACGCCACTCACGCAACGCCACTCACGCAACGCCACTCACGCAACGCAACGCCACTCACGCAACGCCACTCACGCAACGCCACTCACGCAACGCCACTCACGCAACGCCACTCACGCAACGCAACGCCACTCACACACGCAACGCCACTCACACACGCAACGCCACTCACACACGCAACGCCACTCACACACGCAACGCCACTCACACACGCAACGCCACTCACACACGCAACTCATCCACGCAACCCCACTCATCCACGCAACGCCACTCATCGACGCAACGCCACTCATCGACGCAACGCCACTCATCGACGCAACGCCACTCACCGACGCAACGCCACTCACCGACGCAACGCCACTCACACACGCAACGCCACTCACACACGCAACGCCACTCACACACGCAACGCCACTCACCCACGCAACCCCACTCACCCACGCAACCCCACTCACCCACGCAACCCACGCAACCACGCAACCCCACTCACCCACGCAACCCCACTCACCCACGCAACGCCACTCACACACGCAACGCCACTCACGCAACGCAACGCCACTCACGCAACGCAACGCAACGCCACTCACGCAACGCAACGCCACTCACACACGCAACGCCACTCACACACGCAACGCCACTCACACACGCAACGCCACTCACACACGCAACGCCACTCACACACGCAACGCCACTCACACACGCAACGCCACTCACGCAACGCCACTCACGCAACGCCACTCACGCAACGCCACTCACGCAACGCCACTCACGCAACGCCACTCACGCAACGCCACTCACACACGCAACGCCACTCACACACGCAACGCCACTCACACACGCAACGCCACTCACACACGCAACGCCACTCACGCAACGCCACTCACGCAACGCAACGCCACTCACGCAACGCAACGCCACTCACGCAACGCAACGCCACTCACGCAACGCAACGCCACTCACGCAACGCCACTCACGCAACGCCACTCACGCAACGCCACTCACGCAACGCCACTCACGCAACGCCACTCACGCAACGCCACTCACGCAACGCCACTCACGCAACACAACGCCACTCACACACGCAACGCCACTCACACACGCAACGCCACTCACACACGCAACCACACGCAACGCCACTCACACACGCAATGCCACTCACACACGCAACGCCACTCACACACGCAACCCCACTCACCCACGCAACCCCACTCACCCACGCAACGCCACTCACACACGCAACGCCACTCACACACGCAACGCCACACACACGCAACGCCACTCATCATATTGTGCTGCAAAACTAAATACTTATAAGGTCCCACAAGCGAGACCTATTGGCAATGCCAATGCTTGTTGCAACTGGCTTTCGTATTCCTTCGGCTGCATCCACTCCTTGTTCTTTTTGGCGGCCTCCTCCCTTTCTGTTTCCTGTAACAGCAAGGAAAACATATTCACATAACTTCCCTTCCAAATGTTTTCCTTCACCTCCTGTGTCACATGCCTTGCCAGTTTTTCCCTGGACGAGCGCACTTCACCCAAACCCAACACTACAGGTGTGCTTACTGCTAGCATTTCTTTACCGACCCCGGCGGGAGCTGCTCCGCCCGCTGTTGCACCACCTGGCAAAGCTGCCTGTCCTTCCCCTGGCTTGCCACCTGAAGCCTGTGCCACTGTCTTCGTTGCTTTCTCCAAAGCGGACTCCCCGCCACCCAAAACCCCCACCGCTGGGGTCCAAGAACCTGATTTCTCCAACCATGGTTTCTCCAACCATGGCAGGATTGCCGCTAGACTCGCCACTAAATCATGCTGCCCTGGAGTGCTCCCCGATGGGCCACTTGTGGACGTAAAGTTTGTCCCGGCCCCTGGTTGACGTTCTACTGGGCCTCCCCCAACACTATAACTGGTGGCTGAGGCAGGGTGCTACACCTGATGACCCAGGCAAAGTATTCACCAGGGGGGACGTACCCGTTGGCCCTAGCTGGCCACCCCAATCAGTGCCCTGTGGCACCCCCCCCCCCACCCCCCCACCGGCACCTGCGGCACTGTCTTTGGCACCTCCCTTACTGATGCAGTGGCTGCAGCCGCCTCCATTGGAATTGTGGCCCGTTCAACACTTTTCCTAGGTTTCGCCATTTTGGGTACCGGGGTGGAATGCTGCCTTAGGGGCCACCCCAGATCGCCTGGGCCTGTCCTCTTTTGCCCATTTACCTTCTCTCTTAATTCGCCAAAGCTTGACCCATGTCTTCTACTTTTTTCATCATGGACTCCATAGTTCCCATTTTACGCATCATGGTCTCCATGAAAGTGTCCATGCATGAACACTGTTCGTCCCGTTTTGCTTTAGGGGCCACGGTACTACACCTTCCAACATATTGCAAAACAAATATGCAGGTACCCTGAACACAAAACTAATATATAGTACTACGCCCCACAAATGCACTGTTCAAGTCTGTGATACACTCTGAAAACCCCTTCACCACCTAAGCAAGTTGGAGCCTTAACTGCAGTATCACCCTAGCAAACCGGCCAATGAGGGCCAAAATACACCCCACAATGTCTTGCCACTTCTATTGCTCACTGTGCTCTGATCTGGGATACTGCCCAGACCCTTACCTTGCTGATGTAGCAGCCACCGGCCGGCCCAGCAACCGGAGCCACTGCCACTAGCTTAGTCACTTCAGGGCCACAGAACCCCCCCGCCCCCGTGATGCCCAAACCCGCAAATAACACACAGACACAAGTGTTAAGTTTGGGAAAATTTGCTGCAGGTTTATTACATACAACATATGTAATAATGGTGGGTTATCTTACGGGCGATCCAAGGGCAGGCCGCATTCTCGCCACCTGCCCGCCTGTTGAGCCAATCAGCATAGTGGCGAACCACCCAACTGCTGCACAATTATAATTATACTACACACGCCCCTTGCAGGGCGTGACTAGGCAAACCCCCGGCTGCACAGGCCCACAACCGCCCGAAGGACTACTGGGGCGCCGACACGAGTTCCTGCGCCTCCCATGAGGTGACAGGTTAGGCTCTGGCACCCCTATGTGCCCGCTGAAGTACAGTGTTTGCACCTCTCTTCTTCCTGATCGCCCAGTAACTCCGCCTGCAACGAAAAAATAACACATTAAAACTCCCCATGGAGCCCCCCTCAAGCCGACACTCTGGGTTTGAGGTAGGGTGGGGAAAGAGTGTCCCGACGTTGAAGCGAGACGTCCGGAGCAGCAAAGAGGGCTCCAAGATGGTGCCCAGGGGTAAAATACCCCCCTGAGGCTCCTCCTAGCCGCCCCGGACGTGCGTCAGCAGCCCGCCTCCTCCTGGGCGCTTCCTGCCCGGCGTGGCTGGCCACAAGGGGCGGGGTCAGCCCTACGCGACTAGGAGCCTGCCCTCCTGATGGCCACTGCGTGGCCTCGGGCAAGTGCATAGTCACTTCAGGGCCACAGAACCCCCCCGCCCCCGTGATGCCCAAACCCGCAAATAACACACAGACACAAGTGTTAAGTTTGGGAAAATTTGCTGCAGGTTTATTACATACAACATATGTAATAATGGTGGGTTATCTTACGGGCGATCCAAGGGCAGGCCGCATTCTCGCCACCTGCCCGCCTGTTGAGCCAATCAGCATAGTGGCGAACCACTCAACTGCTGCACAATTATAATTATACTACACACGCCCCTTGCAGGGCGTGACTAGGCAAACCCCCGGCTGCACAGGCCCACAACCGCCCGAAGGACTACTGGGGCGCCGACACGAGTTCCTGCGCCTCCCATGAGGTGACAGGTTAGGCTCTGGCACCCCTATGTGCCCGCTGAAGTACAGTGTTTGCACCTCTCTTCTTCCTGATCGCCCAGTAACTCCGCCACAGCCCGTGCGGTGGTACCCGCTGCCGCACGGGCCCCCCACCACTGCTACTACTCATTACCTGCAACCTCTGCTCACAGTGCTTCTTAAGGTCTTAGCTTCTTAGGGAACCTGCAACCCTGTATTATAGAGCTTCTCGCCAGTCCCACGGAACAAGACAAAATGACTGGGGGGCGGTGAACCATTTCCACCTAAGGCGACCTTAGATCCAGACAAGAGCATACCCGTCTGAAGGAACCCAGGCCCCTCGCCACTAATCTGCAGATAACCCCGGGTCCTTATTCCTTTACAACATTATTGTAACCATCCCCAGGTCCGTAAGGCAACTCCCAGGTAAATGACCGAGCGATGAGGAGGGGCCCCTAATGTTAAAGCCGCCTCGTATCAAACAAAAGGCATTCCTGCACATGCCACTGAAACTCAACCACACCCTTCACACAAGGCGTCAGCGGGCAACGCACAGCAAGGTACAACTACTACTGTAGCGCCGTGCTCCGCATAACATCGAGAAAGTGTGCTTAAGTTGAACGCTGTGCTGCAATACTCACAGAGCACAGGGGCATTGAAGGGGTCAATACTTATTATACTAACAGCTTGGACGATGTCCTGTCATATGCTAATACAGGATTAAAAGGTAACAGCAGGCATCACCTGCCCTCTCGAGTTTTTTTTCTGGAGCAGCTTAGACCATGCTACCTCAAAGATAGCTTGCCCGTGGGGTTGACTTACTACCACCACAAAGGGATTGCTGGGACTGCAACCAAGTGCCCCTCAAGATCCTGACCTGCATCATGACACGCCGGCTGAAACCAATGCCACCCTGACACTTATCAGCATGAACCCCCGGGAACAAAACCCTCTACAGCAATAGTGTAGACCATCCCAGGTTCGTGAGGACATACCCCTGGAAAGGGACCCAGTGAAGAGGGGGCCTCCCCTGCTGATATCGCTACCTAATTTATCCAATTAGGAGAACCAGCGCATACTGCTGAGACCTACCACACACCTTTACACAAAGCATCAGCAGACTACAACCAGTAGTGAACAACTTCTGCCGAAGCACAATTCTTCAAATACAACCAAAACTGTGCTTTATGTACGCTTGTGCAACTATCCTAAAGCAAAGGGGATATCACAGTGTGCAATGCTTAATTTAGTAGACTACGTTGAGGACTTACATTTGATATACAGGATTGCAACGGTAAACAGCTGAAATCCCATGCCCCCTAATTTAGCCTGGAGGCTGATAAGGCCATGCTACCTGAGAATAGCTTGTGTATGCGGTTGACTTACGACCCCTCTCCATGCGGCATTTAATAAGCTGAACCAGGGTGCCCCGATAATTGGTGATATCAAACCTCAGGCAACTACTCACCTGGGGAGGGGCACAAAGGAATCAAAAGGTCACTCAGGTACAATCAGGAGGCTTTTCCCCGAAGCCAGGGGAGACCAACCACACTTAACCGTGAACGAGGAGCCGTGTCCAATACCTGATATGAGCCCATCGTGCAAATCCACCACCCATAATCGTGAAAACGAGCAAAAAGGGGGGGGATAGGATACCAGGTAGATCATTCAGAATTTTCATAACAGTTGTAAAACACTTCTGAGCAATTCCATATAGAGTTTTGTAGGGGCCCACTTCTATAGGTATTATTGGCAAACCAGGCACAGGCTGTGGGTGCACAGTTGCTCCACTAGTACATGACGTGAATGCAACACTGCAGGCTGTAGACCCTACATTCTACTGAGAGGCAGCATGAGCACCCGAACTGATGGCTCAGCAGATGGGCTGCCTACCAGATTCCCATGCCGCTGAAAAACGACTAAACCGCAGATTATGGAAGAGCGAAATCACTAATGTCATGTGACCTTTTCTTCTCATATATTAAATTACAACAGTGTAGGTCCCAGGATTGTACATATGGCAAGACCAACGATCCCTCTTGGTAAAGGCCCCCGGAGATTGATATGGGCAAGGGGGGAATTATGATCCTATTAGCCTAGGGCTAGACCTAGAATTGCCAATTATCCTATAAAGTGTCCAGAAATTCCAACCACCAAAGGAAAGGCACCACGAAACAGGCTTCTCCCAGTGCGCGCCACCCCGGCGCCCAAGAGGACACCCAGGATACTCTGAATTGGACATGGCCAAGGAGGGGCCCCCAGGACATGCGCTATGCCTGTTGTGGGGGGTGCACTAATGCTGTGAATGGGGTGAGAATGAATTCCCAAACCATGAAATAGCAATCAGCCTCACGTAAGTCCGCGGCCTTAGCACCATGATTTCACTTCCCTAATTAAGCTTTGGAATTGTAGGCTGTTCACTTTCTATTCCAAAACAGCCTGCTGCCGAGGCCGGGATCAAACCCCCGACCCTTTGGTCACCAGTCTAGCGCTCTCCGCAATGAGCTATTCAGGCCTCTCTAAAAAGTGACTGCAAACCACAGAGCGACCGTTTGCACTGCCATACTGTGGGAGGCTGGCGCAACACACGGCCTTGAAGCACATGGCCTGGGTGAAGACCCCAGGTACCAAGGCTAAAGGCACCCCTTGAACCATGCTAGTGCGGACAAAAGGAGCTCCCGTACCACCCTTACGCAATCGCAAAAAAACCACCTCGCACCTACCCTTTTTTGGTAGGCTACATGACCACGACATAATACCATTTAGCAGCTAGGACCTTCCGCGGCACAAGAAGACGCTGGCTGCAACACCTGAAATCCGAATACCCTCTTGGCTATCTAGGATTATTAGAGCTTCCGTTTGCGCCGCTCAATGCGCGTGGTAGCGAACTCATCCCCTGCTGGTCTGCGTGTCTATTCCAAAGAAAAACTTATCGGGTTTGAGAAAAACAAGACTTGCTCGAGCATCTGTTTCAAAATACAGTTATTCTCACGCTCAGCCACCGCTGCTGAACTAGTCTCCCAAGTCAAACTAGAAAACAGTTCGGGATACACTCAGGCGTGGCCACAAAATCATCATAGTAAGGACACCTATGTCTAAAACACATCTTTTACTCCTCCTGACATGAAGTTCCAGTCAGACGGGTGTAAAAGCATTGAAATATTGCGACCCACTGTATGGGTGGATGGCCTAGCCCCGATGGGCCAAGAAGGGCCGACGACAAGTAATGGGTCTGTGTTATGGTACAGCGTACAAACTAAGGTGATTATTAGCCCTGCATATGATGGCCCAAAACATTAGCGCGACCGCAAGACATCTCCAATGTATACATCGACATCAGGGATCCCCTAAAAGATCCGAACTGGTAAGGCATGACTAATATAGTCGGGAAACCGATATACAGGCAAAAGTATCATGCCCACTACAAGTAACAATATCCAAGCCCTCCCCAGTCCAGCAAACACAGACATGTTTGAACAGTAATGTTTTGTATTATGGTAATAAAACAATGTTAACGTGTCCGGATATGTTAGTAAAACATAATCCAAGTCCCTAAGTTCTATCGCGCGTGTGTTGTACATACCATTATGGAAACCGTACTTATACATAAACTAGTAGACTTTACGCAATAATGATACATATCGATTATATTAATCAATTGCTTTGTAAAAGTGTTTTTTACTCTTAAGTAATGTGATTCCTCCAAAACTCCTGTATAAGTTTGAAGTATATGAAGAGTTAATTTTTCTTTAAGACAATCGCTAACAATTGAAATGGCCAACACATAATCAGCGTATATTGTCTTGGAACAGGCGTAGTATGTGTCATGCTTTTACTAGCATGACGGTCTCCAAATGAGTGGGTGGAATAAAGGGACAAGGAACCAGCAAAATGAGAGATAAAGGGGGGGGGCAGCGAGTGTCTTGCAGTAGATTAAAAAGGCCTGCGGTTCAATAAAACCCTCAGCCTTGAGATTTGTCACCCCGACCTTTGAACAGCAACGATAGGAGCCCGATGACCTCTCTGGGCACCGGTACACATTTTTGGAAAATTATTTTCCAAATTAAGCTCTGGAATGAAATGGCTGAAAGTGTCCCACT
Organism: Lissotriton helveticus; assembly: GCF_964261635.1. Lineage (NCBI taxonomy): Eukaryota > Metazoa > Chordata > Amphibia > Caudata > Salamandridae > Lissotriton > Lissotriton helveticus. The sequence goes on along the minus strand of NC_136069.1, from coordinate 462,687,516 downwards.
TCTACACTTGCAAACCAGGGCAGTTTAAATTTCTACAGACATGCGTTACAACTATCATGGATAGTACGAGAGCCTGCATGGATTTTCAACTTTATCAGGGAACAAAACAGTGAAAGCCGGTTGCCCGGCAGGGGCTGCGCGACAACCCCGTGTCCAGATCACGCTCGTGAACAGGGCAGGCAAATCGAAAGTTGTGCGCTAATGAATTATGTGGGTCCGTAGAGAAAGCGGGGCCACAACCATACTGGCGCCATAGCGACAGCCCGCAGGCAAGAGGGGGCCCGCGCCTACATATGCCGATACCCGGGAAAAGACCAGGGAGGAGCTCACGAATAACGCTCACCCCCAGGACGATCGGCTCAAGTACCGTGCCCTCACACAGGACGGCTCCGCGCGATATGACCAAGCGAGTATAAGCCGCGCTGGAAACGGGTCCCAGCAAGCCGAACACAATATTCTCCTCTTTTTAATGGCGCGAGCGAGACGCGGCCTGGACATTGAGGTGCATTACCTAGCCTAGTTGCATATCATGACATTCATTATATAAGGCACGGAAAATAGAATGAAACATAATCACAGGATGTTCGGCGACCTCGCCGAGTTACGAACCCGGATCACCAGATTCAAGGTCGCCCGCCCTACCCGTTCGGCCACCTCCTCTCCTGATAACAGGCAGGACAATCTCCCCTCGAGGGCACAGGGTAGCAGCACCCCCGTGCTGACTCAGCCCGGGGGGGGTGGGCACCACTATGCAAGGTTCGATGTTTGTAACTCATGCAGGCTGGCTGCTGACCGGGCCATATCTGGCGAGTCAGACACCTGGCTGCAGGTGAGGAATTGTATCTATCCATGAAATTATTCATTGTGGTCACAATGCAGCGCCGCAAGCAAACCGTACCATAGTAGAAATAAATGTGCATCCTGCTGAGCATATGATAAGAGGGTATGTGTTCTCGGTTTACCCAAAAGGTGTACCCCTGGACATGCAACGTGTCAGCAGAACACACAAGTATTGCGGCAGGCAAAATTCTTACATTTCGAATATACTGCATGGCCCCGCCTCCGTCAGCATTCCAACAACAGAAAATGCAAACACTGACAGCTACCTCGCGAACACTAAAGTACCCGTGATATTGCAAAAAGTCAACTTCGAGTAAATAAGAAGAACATCACAGGCCATCGGTGGCTCGCTGGGGACTAACATACTGAAGGATTCACACTGTCCGCTCACTTCACTCATACAGTGGATTAACTGCCTAGCAGGTGTAGAAACCAGGCTGTTTGAACAGAGCCGGCGAAAATCGTGTAGCCCTACACATAGAAGGGAAGCCAATTATCGCACCACCCTCGGATGCTTTCCAGCGGCAACTTGAAACATGTAGCTAAGCCTAAATGCGAAAACAAGGAAGAGTGCAATCGCAAGAAATTAGCTTAATGGGAAAATACTACGCATTGTAAGACAGTGAAGAGTGCCGTCTAACGCGGAAAATATGTAATTTTGCATATGAACAAGTAGAAAACATCTGGCAATAGGCACGGCACAAAGTTAAAGTTCGTGAACAAAATTCTCTAGCCCAAACTGTTTTCGAGCAATGCTGCGAGGTTGGGGTGGGGGGGGGGGACGGCCATGAACCACGAGACCCAGAAAGGAACTGAAGTGGCATCAGCCCCACTAGAAGCGCCACCCCTTGCCTCCGATCAGCAAACCCCAAATGGGCCGTGACAGTTAGGAAAATAACTAATCGACAGCGGGGAAAAGGAAACGCCGTCGCGTGCGCACATCGGTGCTTATGCCCCAAAAGGGACAACTCTGAAGGGGGCAGCCGCAATGTCCAGAACAATTGTGCCACAGCACCACCTCTAGTATTGAGGTGTGAACATAACGAGTGGCTCCTGCGGGAATCCAACCTGCGACTTTAGCCTTATGAGCCCCATACTCTAACAACTGAGCTAACCAGACAGCACAAGGATGGTTGGCCGATAGGCCCAAACGGAGGAGCCCGCAACAAAAACCCCTTTACTACAGATCCTTACGGTTCGCATCACATCCAGGAAATGGCCATGCGCACCACCTCGAAAGGAGGCCGGGGCAAGGGTAATGATGGGGGGGGGGGGGGCGATGACCCTCGGACTAAACCCCGTTAGGGCCCTCCCCACAGCCCCCATCGTTCCACGGCCACTCCGACAGGCAGACCAGAAGGTAACGCTGGACCCCTGCCCCCTCAGCGGCCTGCAGCTTAGGCGGCCGCTAGGCTAGGTTTGGACCCCCGCGTGGAGGGACCGAGCACAGGAGGTAGAGGAGGCCCGCAGATCCGGAGACATTACAGTAGCGGATATGGCCAGCAACGTGGGGCCCCGCTGGCAGGGTCACCACGACGCGTGCAGCGACCCGCCCCAACAGGGGCAGGGCCGGGGAGCGCACGAACACACCCCTCGGAAGCGCGACTAAGAGGTCGGCTGGGAGGGCCACCGGACGACTTTAACACACCCCCCACAGCGGCTGATGAGGATAGGGGACCTAAGCACCCACCTCGTGAGCGGCCCAGCGACCAAGTGAGCAGCCTGGCCTTGCGCCGCACCCAGAAGTAAGTGAGTAGGGGGGGCTGAGGAAGTCGATGCCGTCTAGCGTCCGAACGGGACACGGACCCCAGTGCCGCTCCAACATACACGTGGGCAACAAGATAGCCCGCACCCCGAAGCAAGAACACTGTTGGCAACTAAAATCATCCACCCCAGGTGAGAAGGCACAGGGTGAAAAACAGTATCACCGGGATGGAACAGAAGGAAACCGACCCCCTGCGCGGCCCTATCGCCACGTGGGCAAGCAGCATGGCCCGCTCCCCGAAGGAAGGGGCGGGTGAGTCGGTTGAATCTTTGCCGCATTACGGCCCCTGCCTCCCCAGCGGCCCGACACTAAGCGGGACGCCTCGCCACGACTCGACCTTGCCTGGAGGGAGTAGGCGGAGGGGGAGAGGGGGGTTAGGCCCGTAGGCCTCACTCACCGAAAGAGTGTCCCGACGTTGAAGCGAGACGTCCGGAGCAGCAAAGAGGGCTCCAAGATGGTGCCCAGGGGTCAAATACCCCCCTGAGGCTCCTCCTAGCCGCCCCGGACGTGCGTCAGCAGCCCGCCTCCTCCTGGGCGCTTCCTGCCCGGCGTGGCTGGCCACAAGGGGCGGGGTCAGCCCTACGCGACTAGGAGCCTGCCCTCCTGATGGCCACTGCGTGGCCTCGGGCAAGCGCAATTCTGGTGAGTCGGGTGAGTGATCTCTAACCCGTGTGGCTCCTGGAGGCGATGAAGTGCAGGCCTGCCTGAGCTGCCCAAAAACGAGGTCCTTGGCTATGAGCCTCGAGGTAGGGAAGACACCAGCGGTTGACTCTAAAAAACGTCTGTGCTTTGCTCCTAGAGCTGCCCCAAATTCAAGCTACAATGTGCAGGAGAACCTGAAGGGGGGACAAAATAAAAGAATAAATGGAAAAAGGCCAAGCGCTCCCACCAAGCTCCGAATCCGATGCTCCCCAGCCGTCGCCGAAAACAAGACCGGAGCGCGCTCTACAAGAAACTCCAGCGCTGCTCCTGCAATAAAGATAAAAAGAGAAGAATCTGAGGGGACCTCCGGGTGAGGTCCTGTGGTCGGCTGTGTGAGCGGTGAGGAAAGAGGACATCCCCGCCGCTCACTAGCCTTTTATCCAATTTTACACTGGGAGCCGGTTCTAACCAGCTTCCTGATGTTGTTCAGACACGCGACCTGAAAGCGATTCCCACCGCTTCCGGGACGCACGCCGAACTGCCAATGAGCAAGGGATGTGAGGCGCCGCGGCCCTCTTGTGCGCGGCGCCCCCCTGCCTCCCTGCTGACTCTGCGGGGGACCGGCACGACTGCCATAGATTTGACATGTCCAATGCCGTCCCCTGCCTCTATATTTGTTGGGGCTCATGTCCAGGTCTAAAGGCAACAGATCCAGCAACAATTGTATGGACTTGGCTTTAAATCTTGCAAAATGCCAAATTGCCATGAATTGGCAGTATCAAACAACCCCTGATCTTGAGAAGTGGAAAATGTACTTCTATAAGTTTGCTTAAGCTGAAATGGATGCAAATTCACGCTCAACATGGTGAATGCCCAGACCCCAACTGGCATATAATTGGGAGACAATTCTTAGGGCAGCCAATCCCAAATGTGATGATAAACCACTCTAGAAGAAGAACAATACAGACATTTATGACCGAGGCTGTGGTTACTATTTGCGAACCTTGAGCTTTTTGTTGGATTCCTGTACATGACCCAACACTGGCTTTGTATATTATCAGGCTTTGATATGCACTGAAAGTTTTAATATTGTGTTGTAATACAGCTGTACTGTTGGCTGGATGGCAGAAGTGGGTGGGATCCAGGTGGGAGTTTAGCTTCCCCTGGGGACCCCTTCCTGTTTGCGAATGCTTTACCACCTACCTAGGTGGTAAATTACCTAGGTGGTAAATTGTCATACAAACAGTTATACATAGGGCTCAGACTAGCTATTAGGAAGGGATGCCCTGGAACTCCCCTTCCTAATAGCGAGTCACAAATCCTAATTAGCGAGTCGCAAATAAATTGCAACTCGCTAATTGGGGTTTGTACATGGCCCTTAAGTATTTTTGCATGCGCCAACGGTTTGCAAACCCGTTTGCGCATGCAAAGATACATCGTACATCTTTCCCTTAGTGGTTAAGAAAGTAAGGAAGGGGTAATTAGAAGGAAAGAACGGAGAGGGACCACTCAAAATGTTTATGTCCAGATCAATTTTTCATGCGGGCGTTTGACTATGGTGGTGGGAGGCATTTTGCGATAGCATGCAATCAGGGAATGTAAAACTGTAGAAACAAACAACAATATTTCCAAGTGTTAGTCCTATATTAAGTACTTTTTATAGGCACAAGACTCAATAATTTAATGTACCATGTATTAAAGGGGTTTGACTACACCAACAATCTAAAAATAGTTGCGTTGCATTTGTATAGTGCTTACTACCTTTGTTGGGGAACTGAAGTGATTTTTAGATTGGTAGCCTGCCACTTTCAGGGTCCCAGTGTTAGTGATTTAGTCAAGTTTAAGGTTAGCTGGTCGTACTGTATGCAGTTTGTAAACTCGTGCAGGTTTGTACAAATTTCAATAAATTGTTGCTGAATTCATGCCCTCATATTAGTGGGATACTTCATCCCAGAGTCTTTTTATGTGTGTGAATTCTCATTGTTGAACTCTTATGATCTGTCTGTCATGTCATTTGAGCACAGTTCTAGGTGCTATACATTTTTGGGTGGTTTTAAATTGTACAAGCACAAACGAGGGATGAGAGGAATATTTTAAGAGTCCAAATTGTTGCCCTCCCAAAACAAATATTATACCATTCGTAACTATTGCTATCTGATTCATGTTATACTTACTCAGACTAGTATGTTATAACTACTCTCCATCATTGTGTCCTCTAATGATTACTTTCATATCAACTCCTGTTAGATTTGCTGTTTAGAGTAAAAGAAACCATCACAATAAAAAATAAAAAAATGGAAAAGACTCCTCACCCATTAACAATATCATACTTCATCATCAGGGTTGCTCCATGACAAGCACCAATCATTGTGCCGAGCAGGCTACTTGTGAGCTCTTAACTTGTTATCTATAGTTTGGGATACCTTGGGTCATGAATAGATGGTATTAAAATTGTGTCCGATTTGGGATTGAAAGTGTATTTGTTTATTGAAGTAAAAAGTTAAAAGCCAACCATGCAGAAGATTACAAGCAAAGATGGAGTATGATGATTTTATGAGGATTGTTATACTATTAAGGTATCTTCCTCTTACTCCTGATTAGTGAACATGTTTCAGCCCTTCTGGTGCACTCAGTCATCGGTAGGCTTTCATCAGGACCTAACTGGACACCCTATAAGGGCGATTCAATTTAGGCTCTACCTCTGTGGTGGTGGTAGCTAAAGATCTAACCTTCCAACCTTGTCATTGGAATCCTCACTGCCATCCTGTAGGGGAAAGACACAACATTAGTATTAATGTTGATAAATTCTTTAAATCATAAACATTACCTACAAATAGAGGGACTGGCATGGGCAGTGTCTGTTTTCCAAGTCTCCCAAACCACTTTGTGCAAAATTTTAAAAGAACATCCTAGATATCGGCAAAGGGGATGTTGGCTTTTTCACTGAATTCTTTATATGGATCAACCCCCTCAATGAACATCTTAAATTCACAAGAGCATGCTCAAGTCAAAAAGTGTTCTTCCTGGACCTTAAGAAAAAGAAGACCAACTTTGCATCACGATCAAAGGGACAACAAATACATATACAAAATGTACTGACTGCAATTCCCCACTAACATATGTAAACTTCTACCCAAAGGCCCTATGTGAAAATGTGCTGTTAGGACAATTCCTTGTATTGTTCAACCTTACAAGACTTTGATATAGAATCCAATACCCTAAGTGATAATCTGAACTCACAAGGCTATCATAAATAAGTTGTCAAGAAAGCATATAGAAGGGCAGTGAATAACAATGGGGAGGTGCTTCTCAAAGGTTGAAAAAACCACCAATATCCAAATGACATGTCACTATTTTTCAACACTATCATGAGAGCAAGCAAAGGTCAGGTGTTGGCCACCAGCCTTCTGGCAATTCTTGTTTTGTTTTGTCATGGTTTTGCAAAACGTTGATGTGGGCCTGGCATATTCCCAAACAATAATCTAAACAAGCATTTGCAATGCATTTGGTCTTGCATTTACGCTAGTTTAAGCCAGTGGCATTGTAAATGACAGTGCGTTTTATTTATGTTTCAAAAACATAAACATAAATAAAAGGCATTGTCATTTACAACTGGCAATAGCTCAAACTCCCGGAAATACGCGACCTGTTGCATTGCAAATGCTCGTTAAATTGAGCCCCTTCTAGATGACAAGATCCGCACAGGCAGTGTCACCTCGGGTACTTCAATTCCCAGAACTGCCAAACACTGAAAGTGCCTAGAAACAGGCTTAACGCTATCAAACGCTTTAAATGTGAATTTCCACGAATTAAACCTACCTCTTCATGCCAAGCAGCCACCAGGATGCTACGAGGTAACCTCTAAAAGCATTTGCAAACTAATGCTAAAACCCAAGTAGTTGTTCGAATTGGTATGTGGCCTCCTCCTGCTATACACCGATGGCTATAAGGGGTTCCAAGCCCTGTCGCACTGCCTGGTAGAAAGCACTCCTGAATTTTGTGCTATTTTTTCTGTGCTCCAACATCATACCTGCTAACCAGAAGAACAATCTTACAGTGTGAGGAGAGAGAGGGGCCTTAAAGGGGGTGGGGTCTCGTGCCTAGAAGTACCCAGGAGGCACTTTTTAACCAAACCCTGCCCCCAAGCCCCCTCCTCCACCCCCTAAAAAAAGAAAAGCTTGCAGAGGCTGGTGCCGATGTCCTGGAGTGTTTTCACACCTCTTAATGGACATCAGCAGTTCAAAGCCTCTCGAAAACGAGCTGGAAAACCAATATTTACAGTGGTTTTCAGCTCGTTTCCCCTTCTACAGTGTGATATGTGTGCTCCTCACCGGGTGACTGTGTGATGGGAGCCGATATTGTGTGTCACACTGTTTCACCGTGTGAGTTGGCAAGTATACAACATTCTTCTTTCTGCCCCTACAGTCTACCCTGTGCTCCAATAGTCTGTGCTCCTACTATCTGCACCAGGCTCCCACTAATCTGTTCCATCCTGTAGTACTCTTTGTTGGGCATCTACAGTCTGTGCTTTTCTCCTCCGGTATCTACTCCTACTGTCTGTGCTGGTCTCCTACAGGCTGATCTGTGCTTCAGGAGTGTCTTGTGTGCTAAACAGGTCTATGATGTGTTTTTACAATCTGTGGTATGCTTCTGTAGTCTCTGTTCCAACAGTCGGTGCTGTACAGAGCAGTCTCTTGTGTGCTAGAGCAGGCAAAAAAATAGCGACCATAAAGAGTGAATTGAGAAGTTTAGGTTTCACTTCGGATTCCAAGCAGGATTGGAGGCTTATTGGTCCCTTTGATCCATGCTGCTTTTCAGGCCCATTGATTTACGAACCAATAACCACAATGTGGTTAAGGGGACCTCGGTAAACTGGTGTGGGGGTAACTTATGAATAATATACAGTGTGAAACTGTTAAAAATAACACCTGGTGGACAAAAGTGGTTTAAATTGCGGTCCCCAGTGGATATTGTTAAAATGATATAAGAGGGATATTTCTAACAATTAGTAAAAAGCAGACATGTTTCAGCAATTCTGGTTAGCTTGAAATAGGTGCTTGTGGCTTTCTCCATACCTAACCTCTGTGTATTGAGTGGATGTAGAATCACTTTATATAAAGCAGGCATAGATACTGAACCTAGAGTTGCATCAAACAGATCTCAAGTTTCCCGCCTTTTATGGACGCAGTATCCGTAAAAGAAATACAAATCAATGGTGTTTTTATAATTTCATTAGTTTTCATGCTTCTTTTAATAATGACAACAGAGTAAGTGAATCAACGACAATGCACACACACTCATGTAGGTAACTGTGTGGGTTCACACCATGCAGAGTGCGATATGTCAAACACAGCAGGGCAAATATCATTCAGTTTTAACCTGGTTGATGAGGTGCTCCTGACTCCACACTTTGAGGCAGTGGGGAGGGAGATACACTTCAGAGAATCATAAAACTGCATATATCATTGTGTATTCATGATTATAAAAAGGTGCAACTAATATGAACTAATGTCCTAATGAAATCTTACGACCTCATATTAATCTGAAGAGGATAGTATATCAAATGTGGAATTTCAGACGGAACAAGTTACATCTTAAGGCCTACATTGTAAAAGTTATCAGCCCTGTGTTTGTGCAGTTAAATCTCTAAGAACCTTAGTATATGTCACAAGACTTTGTAGAATCGTTGATGAGTGTATGTCAATATTGTGACGCATGAATACTCTAGCAGACTGTATCTATATGCAGTTATTATATATGTGTGTATCTGTTGTATCAGAAACTGTCACTAAAGAGCACTAGTAGCTTGTAAATATATCGCACACAATGACAACAAATTATTGTGACAGTGTTGTTATTACCATTTATAATGTTAGAAACTGTGTTTATTGGTACATTATAATCCCCAAAATGACTTATAAAGTCTGTATTAACAATTGGGAGATAATACCTCTTAAAATCATATTAAAAAGAAGACAAAGTATTAGTCAGGAATCAATGCGTCAGGGATCAAAAAATACAACATGAATATCTAGCACCATTCCCCTACTGTGTGCCATCAACTCCCACTACTTCAAATTCAGATCTGCCTTTTCAGCCTAGCGCTGACTCACCCAGCCCCTCTGGAGCCACTACAGCTCACCAGCCCATGTCACTCCTCAGCCAGACATGCAATACACATTAGATAGACACAAAGCACACAGAAATGCCAACTTCTAAAAGTGGTATTTCTAAAATGGTGATAATAAATCTGCGAACACCATTACGCAGCAATTATTACCACTATTCCAAACATACCTAACTTGATCATGCTACTCCTCTCTGATCAGGAATTCCCACTGAAACACTTATCAATCCCCAATGCATTCCTATGAGAGGGCAGCCTCACCGCAGTGAGAAACCAAAATGGCTGTTTGTCACTACCAGGACATGTCACACAGCGAAGGCACATGTCCTACCTTTTACCTACATTGTACCTTGCCCATAAGGCTAGCTAGGGCCTACCTTAGGGGTAACTTGTATGTAGTAAAAGGGGAGTCACTGACGTGGGACCCACTTTATGTGCGACGTCACAGCGTCAGTAAACTGCGTGCGCAGGACCTGCTCTGGCTGAGGCCTGAGAGAGGTTTGAAAGCTACTTTGGTGGGTGGCGCAATCAGCGCTGCAAGCCCACCAGTAGCATTTAATTTACTGGCCCTGGGTATATGAGATACCACATTACTGGGGACTGATAGGTAAATTAAATATGCCAAACAGGTGTAGACCAATCTTACATGCTTTACCATGGAGAGCACATGCACTTTACACAGGATAGCAGTGATAAAGTGCCCAGAGTCCTAAAACCACCAACACCAAGTCAGGAGGCAAAAAGTTCAGTGATCACCCTGCAAAAAGGGCCACGTCCAATAGTTATCCATATCCATACTAATATTATAAAGAGAGAGCCCAAACCTTTGAGGCGGGTAATCTCAGTAACCACAGCACCAATCACAACACCCAATACAGCGTTGGAAAGGGCAGTTGCAGCAGAAGGACATAGGCTATGCAGACGGCCACCATATACATATATTTTTTTTTTTTGCAGAGTTTTATATAGTGTAAACTTGACCCGAACTGAATCAGGTATCAGAGCGCCAGTTACGTTACATGAGGACACACATTCATTTTTGTTAGGCATGGGGAGATTAAGTGATTTGCCCAGAATCACAGGATGTTTGGCGTCGTTACCAAGACTCGAACCCAGATCCCCTGGTCCGAGGTCGAGCGCCTTAGCCGTTAGGCCAATCCTCTATACATTTAAAAGGTAAAAGAACCGTGCCAGCAAAGTAGTCCCTTGTGGGCGTGTCTGCGTTGTGCTGTGGGTGTGGGCTGGGGGCGTGACTAACGCTGGGGGCGTGTGGTACGGCCATCATATCGTGGGCTGTGGGCGTGTGCTGGGGGCGTGACAAACGCTGGGGGCGTGACAAACGCTGGGGGCGTGTGTCTGCCCTTCATGCCATGTGAGTCGTACATACAAGCGCCAATTACGTTGCTGCGCAGCATCAAGGGGCACGCTGGGGGCGTGACACGCTGAGGGCATGAGAAACGCTGGGGGCGTGTGTCCGGCCTTCATGCCATGTGAACGCAATTGCGCCGCATCAAGGGGCACGCTGGGGGCGTGAGAAACGCTGGGGGCGTGTGCTACGTTCCGCCCTTCATGCCATGTGGGTCGTACATTAATCAGAAGATCGTCTGCTGTGGCCGTGTGCTGGGGGCGTGACAAACGCGTTCACCTGGAGGCCTGGTAAGTAACGTTACTGCAGCCTCTCCTGCGCGCTGTTACTGAACTCTCTCATTCAACGAAATTACACGCGCCTGCTACCATCAACCAGGGCTCTAGCCGGGCTCAGGCGGCGGATCAGTACACTAATTACACGCGCCTGATAACATCAACCAGGGCTGCAGCTGGGCCTCAAGCGGGGGAACACGCAAATGAGCGTGTCTGCGGGGACAATTACTACAGCCTCTCCTACTCGCTGTCACTCAACTCTCTCATTAAACGGATTTACCCGCGGCTGATAACTCGCTCATTCAACGACATTACACGCGCCTGCTAACATCAACCAGGGCTGTAGCCGGGCTCAGGCGGCAGATCACTACACCAATTACACGCGCCTGCTAACATCAACCAGTGCTGCAGCTGGGCCTTCTCCGTCCCTATTCTAATGAAACAAAAAATGTTGTCTACCGCGAGATTTTAAAATAAATTGCCCTTGCCAAATACACACATTACACACATTCGATTTCATACCCGGACAACCTCGGGCTGCTAGTCCCTAATGTTTTTTTTTTGTTTTTTGTTTTTAAACCTTTATTATCACTTCACATAAATACAAGCATGGGCCTGCAACCATCCCGGCCGGCCGCTAGTCAATTCGTAAGGTCAGCAAAGCAATATAAAAAGAAACAGCGGTCCATAAGCCGGGGTCAGGTAAGTCTCCAGGATATGACTCGTATTTAAGCGTACAGCGTGATAAACAGGAATTAAGAAGGTTAAATTCACAATGAAGAAAAATAAAACAGAAAAAATATCAGAAGAAGTGCCAGACGGTCACACATGATCCTACAATAGCAGCATAAAACAGAAATCCGCAATGAGTGCGAATACACTTGAGGACACGGGGGCAAGGCAGACGAGTCAGGATAAATGTAAACAACACATACACGTCATGTCGAAGCAGCACCCCAGCCCTTAAAAACAAAACAGATTGTAGGAAACATGAAGACGACGACACCTAGAAAATGAAAAGGCAAAGGGCCATAGAGACAAAGGAAGAACAAATAAACAACCCCCTTCCCCCTACCCCCCACCCTGCACCCCCTGCAGAAGGCTACGGCCTACCCCCCCCCAGCAGCGTGCCTATCGCCCTAAAGAAGAGACCCGAAATATAGAATAAAAAAGGAAGAAAAAGGAAAGGAAAAAATATGAAGAAGGGCCATCGATCAGACCACCCGGCCCCCCCCCTCACCTATCGCGCACAATATACATCAGAAGCAAAGTCAGAATAGCCACAGTAAGCAAGAATCATAAATTCAATCGGTAACATCCCCGCGGAGTGTCCCTCCAAAACACCGTCGGCCAACAATGTGTTCCATCATACCCTAAACGATATCATCCCTGGCCTTCTCTATCAATAGTACCCACATACAGCCAGTCATCAATCGGCAGACAGTACAGTGTGGTGGGTCCAACCGAACCGGGCGGTCCGGGAAGCGCCAATACTCCATGGGACTGTAGCCCCCAAATCCCAGCCAAGTACGCATGGCGGAACTCCGTCTGTGGCAGTACCGATACCGGAAACATCCCCCAGGCAGAACAGAGTCTCACCAGCCAGGAGGAGAAGGTCACACAATCCGACAACTGTTGAAACGCCGCCGGGGCAACCCAAACTATGGATCGATGTTGTTTCTTCCGCCGCCGTACAGATAAGGGCCCCGACGAGTCACTCCCAAACACAACAGAGCAATCCAAAGCGGGTTCACGGACCGGGTCTATCGGCGTCTCCACAAACGTAGGCGCAGCTGGAACGTTCATCACTGACGCAAAGGCGGGCACATCGGCGCTTCCTTGTGATTCATCCCTACCCATGTGGAGCGGCGGGACAACAATGGCGGCCATCCTCCTACCCAGATCAGGGTCTTATGCAGAGTTGTTAACGCAGCCAAAACATCTCTGGACGTGGGCTCTTTCTCGTGTGGCCAGACCCCAGGACTCTCTCGCATAGCGGCTTCTCTGCTCGGGTGAGGTGTGCGTACGAGGGCGCTCTCCGCCATCTTAGCTGTTCCGGCCTCGTCCTTCTCCACCTCACCTCGGGACCGGGTCTCACATCAGGGAGGAACAGGATTCACAACGGGAATCTCACAAGCCAAGGCAGGTTTCCCAGCGGAGAGTCACCAAAAGGCTAAAAACTCTGCCGCACCCTGGGGGCCGCTTGCTGACTCCGGGCAAAGTCGGTAATGGGCCCGGATACAACACCGGAATGGGGGGCTAAGAATCATGCACCTCCCTCGACCCAGCTGCATCACACTCCCCACATGGTGCTCCGCCAGTTAGGCTGGGTCGGCACTGTCGCCATCGGCAATCCGGTTTTCAGTTCCCTCCGGCCGAGTCCTCACCATCACCTGAGGCCGCTGTTGTTGCAGTTGCGGCCGGCCACTCTCCGCACTCGAGACCCCGGTCCCAGCTCCGTGTAGGCCTCAAAACAGTCGGGGACACTCCAACGGGTCTGCAGCAAGCAGAAGCCTCAGGAGCAAGCGGTAAGTGAAAGTGATCCTTCGCCTACATGTAGATGCCGTTGCAGCTCAGGATAAGTGCCAGGATGTATGTGCGGGGTGAGGAGGCTCACGGAGCCGAGCGGTTACGCAGCCATCTCGATCGCCATCTTGGCTCCTCCCCCCGCTAGTCCCTAATGTAAGGATAAACCCTCTCATGGGAAAAGTTTGTCTATCTTCTTTTACTTTAGTGATCTTACTCTTGGTAATATATTTCTTGTATTCTGTGATAGTTCTTTTGATTTCCCACAGTTTCTTATGTGCAGATCATTTGATAGTGACTTCAATGTTGTTCTCTAGGATCTGTATCTTATATTAATTAGTAATTTGTATGAAATCTGTTTAGCAGTATTAACAATATGTACGAGCCAGTCATGTATACTACTCTATAAAATCAATTGACTATTCTTTCTGAAATCTTATCCTCCCTGAATATTTGTGGTGCTGCATTATTCCTTACGTATACAGTCATAATTGCCACACAAAGTCCACTTTGACTTGGTATTTTTAAGTTACTTACCTTCTCCTATTCATCTGTTTTTGTGGCAGTTCATGTAATACGAGTCTCTAGTAAACTGGGAGTGATAAGAATGTCCTGAACAGTTTCATCTTCAAAAGCCAGTCCTGTCTATCCTGTCATGTTATGTTGTTATGGTGTTGATAAGTGAGTTCTAATGAGTCAAGGAAAGTGTAAAGATGTGTAAATAAATTAAACCTAAAGATGAGGACCAACAGAAGTAGTCAGTAATTACTGGTTGTCCTAAAAACATCTAGAACCCCTCGTCTGAGCCTCTGTTCTAATATATATCTGACAACGATGAGGGAAATGAGGGAAAAGGTGAACCCAGGGCACATCTTCCTCTTCAAATTAACAGCATTGTTATAGGGATTACGTTTAGTCTCCATTTTAGTTTTCCATTTTAACTTAGCAACTTTTTCGGATGGTGGTTTGAACATGTTTTTCACTAACACAAGAAAATGCCATTCAAGCATATATATTGGTAGACATGCTTTTTCTATAGTCTGCAGTACTAGTTCCATTGACACACATATTAGAACACAATGTTCTTGCTTTATTTTGTGCTTGTAGGAGAAAACTATTTTTGCCTAGACATGGTAAAAGATGTTTGTCTGTGTCCCTGGCTGAATTAGATAAGGCTTGTGTTTTATTATTTAAACAGCGTCCATTTTCAGTTTGGTGAGAGGCGCTTCACACCAGAGTTATCATGGAGGCTGCTGAAAGCTGTGACTGAGATGCTCCTCTGCAGGCCCCAACATTCATCCTAAGAAGGAAGATAGCTTCGCAGGCGGATGTGTGCAGGCTTTCACACTGAGACAGGGTGCATTAGGTAATGCACTGATTCCGGCTTCCTGAAACATTATACCAAGGTATGGGGTTAGATCATTCCAACATGGTCTAGCAGAAGAGCACTTCCACCATACTCTCGCTAGTGTAGGGGTATTAGTGGTACATAGAAGTAACATTAGGAACACGTAACATGATTGAATTTTGTGTTTTTCACCATTCTAATGATGCTTATAACGATGTGTCTCATCTGTCTGATAGTTTCAGTTTATGTTTTATTGACAAGGATTAAATCTTTAAAAGAGGTTTAGGAGTTTATAGGCAGTACTGTGAGTTAACCAAACCAAAATTTACTGATGAGCTAAGAAGACTAAGTCCCTATATTATTAAGTGTTGTTTATCTAATACACAGTCCTACTAAATTCGCAGAAACCGTATAACAGCCTCTGGCCTGGGTCTACTCTCTCGCCTGGCAGCTCCGCAGTACCGACGCCTCGCCGTAGTGTTGAGTCCTCCTCCTGGTGAGGGTTCACGCCTGCAGCCTTATTCCTGCCTGCATTGGAGCTGCTCCCGTCTCCGCCTGCCTGGTGCCCTTATTTTTAATTTATCTGCCCTTATTTTAATCTGCACTGACCCGCTAGGTGTCTCCTCATTACACTAGCCTTTTTTAATTTTAATTAATTTAATACACCGCCGGTTGTTTCTGCCGCTGCGGCCCCTCCCCCCTGCACAGCCCCTCTCCCAGTCTCTCGTCCCGCCCCCACCCCTACTTAATGGCGGCTGCTGCGCGGTCGCACCGCCGGCGTGCCAAAGGCAAGCCCGTCCGCGCCCGGCCAGCACCATGGACCCTGGATCTTTGACCCCCCTCCACTATAATTCCGCCGCTCTCCTCGCACTCAACCCCGGAAGGAATCACAACTGCCAGAGATTGATAAAGAACACCACCCACGGCCAGTTCTCCTGCCTACACTGCAGACAATCCTTCACCATCGACAGCGCCCCCCCCTGCTGCTGAACCCATGCCGGACGCCCATACCACCAAAGCTCTGACATGCATCCTCCTCAACGTGCACTCCTTACAGAGACATGCCGTAGAGATCTGGGACCTGCTCGACACTCTTGCCAGACGTCGCCTTCCTCACAGCAACATGGACCAGTGCCACCTCCGCCCGACATCGTCACCACCATCCCCAACAGATACAAAATCCAAAGATAGAACCACCCCAACCGCCCAGGAGGAGGACTCACCATCGCACACAAGAGCTCCGTCCGTCTCTCCACCTCCAGCACGAGCGACCTCCTCTCCAGCACAGAGTACCTCCACTTCCAGATCCAAACCAGCCCCAGAACCACTCTGCACGGGACCCTTGTCTACAGAACCCCTGGGCCCACGCCTCCTCTGCCACCACCATTGCCGACCGCGTCGCACACCATGCCATCGCCTTCAAGGACAACATCCTCATCGGAAACCTGGACTTCCACCTAGGCAACTGCAGCGACCCCAACTCCATCAATCTCCTTGACAACCTCCCAAACCTCAGACTGAAGCAGCTCGTCACCACCCACATCCACAGACCTGGGCACACCCTCAACCCCATCTTCGCAGGAGAGACAAACATTCACTTCAGCCACACCACGCAGCCCCCCTGGACAGACCATCACTGCGTGCATTTCACCTTCAACACCACCACCGCACCCAACCCGCCCCGCGCCCACCACAAAGGAACTGGAGTAAGATCACAGAGGAACACCTCAACACCACCTTCCTCCACGACCCCCCTCCCACCACGACCGACGCCAACTCTGCAGCCAAAGAACTACACCGCTGGATCACCGGCTGCGCTGACAAGCTCGTACAACTCAGCCACCCCGTCAAACAACGCCCCTTGAAGGCCGCCTGGTTCACCACCGACCTCCAAGAAGACAGGCGCTCCGCAGACGCCTCGAGAAACTCTGGCAGAACAGGAAAACCATTGAAGACCAGAACTACTACAGGAACGCCATGAATGAATACCACCAGTGCATTAGAGCCACCAAACGGACCTTTATCAAGAACAGAATCCACACCAACGCAAGCAATGCAAAAAAACTCTTCAACGTCATACAGCAGTTCACCAAACCCCCCAGCGAAGCCATGGATGCCACTCCATCTCAGGACCTCTGTAACAAGCTCAGCTCCTACTTCCACCTGAAAATCAAGACCCTCTACGACAACTACAACGAACAGACTCTGGACACCACCCCCCTCTCCACCACCGACAACCAGCCAACCATCACCACTTGGAAACCTGCCACCACTGAAGACAACGCCACAACCATGAAGAACACCCTCTCAGGAGCCCCCACGGACCCCTGCCTGCCGCACGTCTACCACAGAGCCACCGCCGCCATTGCACCCGACTAGGCCGGTCCATCAACTCCTCCCTCGAATCCGGCATCTTCCCCGAAGACTGAAAGCGGGCAGAGGTCAAGCCCCTCCTCAAGAAACCCTTGGCCGACCCGACCGACCTGAAAAACTACTGGCCCATCTCTCTCCTTCCCTTCGCAGCCAAAGTCACAGAAAGATTCATCAATGCCCATCTGACCACCTTCATCGAAGAGAATGCCATCCTCGACTCCTCCCCGTCCGGATTTCGCAGCAACCACAGCACTGAGACAGCCCTCCTCGCCGCCACCGATGCCCTTCGCATGCTACTCAACCAGGGCCACACTGCGGCTCTCCTCCTACTACACCTCTCCGCAGCCTCCAGCACCGTCTCACACCGCACTCTCACTGCCAGACTCCACGACGCTGGTATACGAGGAATCCTCAACTGGATCCGCTCCTTTCACTCCGGCAGAACCCAAAGGATCAGACTCCCTCGCCTTCTCTCTGAACCTACAGAGATCAACTGTGGAGTACCTCAAGGCTCCTCGCTCAGCCCCATGCTCTTCAACATCTACATGGCCCCTCTCGCCGCATCGTCAGACAGCATGGGCTCAACATAATATATTACGCCGATGACACCCAGCTCATCCTCTCTCTCACGATGAACCCCGAAGACACCAGACTCGGCTATCAAGAAGGAATGAAAGATGCCGCAACCTGGGTGAGCAACAGCTGCCTAAAACTGAGCTCTGAGAAGATAGTGCTCCTCGTCCTCAGACCCTCCCCCACTCCGTGGGACAGCTCCTGGTGGCCCCCTGCCCTCGGAACCCCACCCACCCCAACAGACCACGTCCAGAACCTCTGCATCATTCTAGACTCCTCCCTCATCCTGACCCACCAGATCAATGCTGTCGCCTCCACCTGCTTCAACACCTTCCTCATCCTCCGCAAGACCTTCAAGTGAATCCCCCCCCCGAATACAGAAAGACCTTCACCCACGCACTCATAACCAGCAGACTGGACTACGGTGACGCCCTCTACGCTGAAATAAACAAGACCCTACTACACAAGCTCCAAACCATTCAGAACACCGCAGCCTGACTAGTCCTTGGAACCCCACAACATGAGCACATGACCAAGCACCTACGAGACCTCGACTTGCTTCCCATCGGAAGAGATTAACCTTCAAGTTCCTCACCCATGCCTACAAATCCCTCCACAACATCGGCCCCAAATACCTCAACGAAAGAGTCTACTTCCATGTACCCAAAAGCAACATCCGCTCTCGCTATGGCAGAGACCCCCCGCATCCGCAGAACCAGAGCAGGTGGAAGAGCCTTCTCCTACATCGCAGCAAAGACCTGGAACGACTTCCCAGTCAACATCAGATGCTCCCCCACTCTGCACACCTTCAGAAAGAGCCTCAAGACCTGGCTCTTCGACTGATCCGGAGCTGCACGTCACCCCCATCATCGCCTTCAGACCCTCACGGGTGAGTAGCGTGCTTTATAATCCCCTGATTGATTGGGTGGCCAGGGAATTAGATTTTAGAAGAGGGCAAAATCTCAGTTAATGTCTCCTGGAGGAGTGATTTCCTTTAAGGATGAAAGCACTCACCCACTAATGTTAGGAGGGGCTGATGATGAAGCTTGTCCCCTTTGGGTGGGTAAGGGTTTTGGACCTTTAAATAAATCACTCCCCCAGAAGATATTAAATGAGATTTCGCCCTCTTTTTCTACTCCTTAATTCCCTGTGCACTTCTTGTAAATGCTGCTTCTCTTGAAATTTGACAACATTTTGGCAGTTGGGTACAAAGTCTTGGATGTTAGAGGGGTTGGCCCAGTACGTCTGCCACTTCTTTGTTACGCAGAGGACCACTTTAACACTGAAGTATCTTTCAGTCAAAACTAATGTGCTATCTTCCATCAACTAGAGGTTGGACATGTCTGTGTTTGCAGGGACAGTTGGGGCATATGTTCCCATCGAAGATGAGTGTCCGTGAAAATGCTACGTTGGAAATGCATTTTTAATGTTGATATCTGCCTAAAAAGTTGTCATACATTACTTTCAACTCATGCGTTTTTCTTTTACAGGTACTTTTTTGCCTAATTAGGGTTATAAAACGGTTTTCTGAAGGATATGACCAGAAGCAGAGCTAGTAGATGTTGCTAGAAGTTCAACTTTGCCATGTCGCAGGGTTTCTGTTCTCACACAGAACTGTGCACAGAGGAGTGGAACCTCGGCGAATTAGGGTGACCCAAAACACACCTTAGTACCCAACTCACCCCTTACCGAGCTAGCTACAGTGTCTCATTGGACATATCAAACTCCCAATGTTTAGACAAACCAGAACATGAACTTACTGTACCTCAGGGTACGTGGAACTCATGAACACTCTTTCGTATATTATCATTACAAACCAGAACATGGAGTAAAGAAGACACATGTGCATTTGAAATGTTTATTTACTAATGCCGTCTTCTCAGGCGCAGTATCTTAGAAAATACAAGTATACTTATTATCAGTAGCAAAATTACCAGCATAGTTACTAAGACATAAAAAGCGAATGGTGACAGCATGTCAACATACTGTAATGAATAAGAGTTAACAACAGCAAATAACCCGCTCACTTACTGTTACTATGAAAGCTATACCTTTAATTAACCCACAACAGTTTTCATTATTGAGCATCAAATAACTACCATTCTCTAATAATTTAAACGTGGGGATGATAGCAGGAACTGGCGAGCCATGTAAAACGCAAGCCATATTCGGTCGGTCCTTGTTGCATGAACCGTGTAACTGTATGTGTCTACACATTAAAGAATGATCTGGCGTCTCAGTGCACTCCTCCCCTGTCAGATAAACTTGTAGTTCATTCTGAATAACATGTATATTAATGAAAAGAAAGAGGAGTTTCAATACAGGATATTTTTAACCCCTTCGCTGCGGGGGTAATTCCCCCGCTGTGCTGGGGTGGAGGGGGGGCGCGCACAGCGCCCGCATTCTCATGACGAGCTCAGCTCGTCATGAGGCACGGCGCTCCTGTGCTCATGACGAGCTGAGCTCGTCACAGGTGCACCGGCTCCCGTGGAACGCTCAGCACAGCAGGGGAATTATCCCCGCATGTGAGCGTTCCACGGCTCATGACGAGCCGAGCTCGTCATGAGCACCGGAGCACCGTGCCTCATGACGAGCTCGGCTCGTCATGAGCATGGAAAAGGTTAAGGACTACACAGAATTCCATTGGGTTTTGACTACTCATCTGTTTATAATTTCTCTCCTAGAGATTGGTAGAGGTATGTTTTTATGATATGGCTTGACAGAGCAGCTGTCACCAGACAATTATGTGAGAGTCACAAGGATGGGGGCTTTGGCTCTGCCCTCAAGTTAGGAGTCGGGAGTCACATGTTTTGATTGGGCAGAAGTGTGCTTGCCCTCCACACAACTGTGATTATTTTCTGTATTTATATAGCTTCCTGAGCTTGGATTTTCATGGACGCAAACATGACATTGCAATGCTATTAAAGTGTCTTAGATAACTAGATAATGTATGTTGTTTTTCTCTGGCAGCAGCACAGCTGTAAGGAGAGTGGTCATTATCCTACATGGATTTGTAGGTCTGGCTCGGCAGTGTAACTGCCACCTGACCTTTTAACCTACCGCCTGCATTATTCTAAAATGCTTTGCATCCACAGAAATACATATTCAATCCATGCTTATTTACTTGTAATGCTTCATATTACCATACAACATTCCGTTAAAACCTGGCCTATTGGCATTGCAAATGCTTTATTCTTGTATTGATTGATTTGTTGGCTGCTGAATATTGTGGAAAAGAAAGAAAGCATAATACTTGAAAATGAGTCCTTACTAGACTGTTGCTTTTTTTTGGGCTACCTAAGAAACATTACATTCTTGGTGTCTCATCTTTTTTTCATTATTATTATCTCAAAGCAATTGTAACTTTTTTATCCCACAAAAATTGACAGGGCGTGGCCAAGCAGGCTACAATGGCGCTCGTGCATTGCTGAGGCTCCTTACCGGGCAGACAAATCGGCTGCCTCTCAGTGTCGGCCCGGTGCAGAAACGGACATTCAGACTCCGGAAATTTTGGGGCATCTACTGGTGTGGAGGGCACCCACGGAAAAAGACCAGAACGGCGAGTTGAGCGCTGCCGCTGCAGATGCGAGTCCCAACGCCGGGCGGTAAGATGACGGCTGCCCGTGCTTTTCTCCGCCTCCCGCGGGGCTCGCCAGCCATGAAACGCGACCCATAGAGCTTCCTGCAAGACCGGAGTGGCTGGACTGGGGCTCATTGGAACCGCCTGGGGGCCCGGCAGCAGCTCCAGACACATACGATACGGCAGTGAAAACCTCGCATATGAAACGGGTCACTGGGTCCCTGCCGCACTAGCTGAAGCGATTCATAAAAGGGGGTGGTGATGGACAGAGCATCTGAATTAAGCAGAACACTCCTACCCAGTCAAAAGATCAGGGCTTGATCCATCACCGTTTTTTAGCTCACTGCACCATCCCAGTTCAGAACCTGGCTACATGCAAATTAGTCTGTCCCTGGCCCAGTGCATCATGGGAACAGGGCAGACCAAACTACCAAGCCAATTCTTTACTGGAAAGGAAACAAGCTTCCGGGGACCGGTTTCTGGCATTGCAGCCGTCTTCGGCCCGGCTTGCTTGAATCCTGATGGTGCAGTGAGCAAGGGACTCATGTCTGAGCATACCCTTCCATACTTGTAGTGGCCAAAACGATTCATAAAAGGGGGTGGTGATGGACAGAGCATCTGAATTAAGCAGAACACTCCTACCCAGTCAAAAGATCAGGGCTTGATCCATCACCGTGTTTTAGCTCACTGCACCATCCCAGTTCAGAACCTGGCTACATGCAAATTAGTCTGCCCCTGGCCCAGTGCATCATGGGAACAGGGCAGACCAAACTACCAAGCCAATTCTTTACTAGAAAGGAAACAAGCTTCCGGGGACCGGTTTCTGGCATTGCAGCCGTCTTCGGCCCGGCTTGCTTGAATCCTGATGGTGCAGTGAGCAAGGGACTCATGTCTGAGCATACCCTTCCACACTTGTAGTGGCCAAAACAATTCATAAAAGGGGGTGGTGATGGACAGAGCATCTGAATTAAGCAGAACACTCCTACCCAGTCAAAAGATCAGGGCTTGATCCATCACCGTTTTTTAGCTCACTGCACCATCCCAGTTCAGAACCTGGCTACATGCAAATTAGTCTGTCCCTGGCCCAGTGCATCATGGGAACAGGGCAGACCAAAGTACCAAGCCAATTATTTACTGGAAAGGAAACAAGCTTCCGGGGACCGGTTTCTGGCATTGCAGCCGTCTTCGGCCCGGCTTGCTTGAATCCTGATGGTGCAGTGAGCAAGGGACTCATGTCTGAGCATACCCTTCCACACTTGTAGTGGCCAAAACGATTCATAAAAGGGGGTGGTGATGGACAGAGCATCTGAATTAAGCAGAACACTCCTACCCAGTCAAAAGATCAGGGCTTGATCCATCACCGTTTTTTAGCTCACTGCACCATCCCAGTTCAGAACCTGGCTACATGCAAATTAGTCTGTCCCTGGCCCAGTGCATCATGGGAACAGGGCAGACCAAACTACCAAGCCAATTCTTTACTGGAAAGGAAACAAGCTTCCGGGGACCGGTTTCTGGCATTGCAGCCGTCTTCGGCCCGGCTTGCTTGAATCATGATGGTGCAGTGAGCAAGGGACTCATGTCTGAGCATACCCTTCCACACTTGTAGTGGCCAAAACGATTCATAAAAGGGGGTGTTGATGGACAGAGCATCTGAATTAAGCAGAACACTCCTACCCAGTCAAAAGATCAGGGCTTGATCCATCACCGTTTTTTAGCTCACTGCACCATCCCAGTTCAGAACCTGGCTACATGCAAATTAGTCTGTCCCTGGCCCAGTGCATCATGGGAACAGGGCAGACCAAACTACCAAGCCAATTCTTTACTGGAAAGGAAACAAGCTTCCGGGGACCGGTTTCTGGCATTGCAGCCGTCTTCGGCCCGGCTTGCTTGAATCCTGATGGTGCAGTGAGCAAGGGACTCATGTCTGAGCATACCCTTCCACACTTGTAGTGGCCAAAACGATTCATAAAAGGGGGTGGTAATGGACAGAGCATCTGAATTAAGCAGAACACTCCTACCCAGTCAAAAGATCAGGGCTTGATCCATCACCGTTTTTTAGCTCACTGCACCATCCCAGTTCAGAACCTGGCTACATGCAAATTAGTCTGTCCCTGGCTCAGTGCATCATGGGAACAGGGCAGACCAAACTACCAAGCCAATTCTTTACTGGAAAGGAAACAAGCTTCCGGGGACCGGTTTCTGGCATTGCAGCCGTCTTCGGCCCGGCTTGCTTGAATCCTGATGGTGCAGTGAGCAAGGGACTCATGTCTGAGCATACCCTTCCACACTTGTAGTGGCCAAAACGATTCATAAAAGGGGGTGGTGATGGACAGAGCATCTGAATTAAGCAGAACACTCCTACCCAGTCAAAAGATCAGGGCTTGATCCATCAGCGTTTTTTAGCTCTCTGCACCATCCCAGTTCAGAACCTGGCTACATGCAAATTAGTCTGTTCCTGGCCCAGTGCATCATGGGAACAGGGCAGACCAAACTACCAAGCCAATTCTTTACTGGAAAGGAAACAAGCTTCCGGGGACCGGTTTCTGGCATTGCAGCCGTCTTCGGCCCGGCTTGCTTGAATCCTGATGGTGCAGTGAGCAAGGGACTCATGTCTGAGCATACCCTTCCACACTTGTAGTGGCCAAAACGATTCATAAAAGGGGGTGGTGATGGACAGAGCATCTGAATTAAGCAGAACACTCCTACCCAGTCAAAAGATCAGGGCTTGATCCATCACCGTTTTTTAGCTCACTGCACCATCCCAGTTCAGAACCTGGCTACATGCAAATTAGTCTGTCCCTGGCCCAGTGCATCATGGGAACAGGGCAGACCAAACTACCAAGCCAATTCTTTACTGGAAAGGAAACAAGCTTCCGGGGACCGGTTTCTGGGATTGCAGCCGTCTTCGGCCCGGCTTGCTTGAATCCTGATGGTGCAGTGAGCAAGGGACTCATGTCTGAGCATACCCTTCCACACTTGTAGTGGCCAAAACGATTCATAAAAGGGGGTGGTAATGGACAGAGCATCTGAATTAAGCAGAACACTCCTACCCAGTCAAAAGATCAGGGCTTGATCCATCACCGTTTTTTAGCTCACTGCACCATCCCAGTTCAGATCCTGGCTACATGCAAATTAGTCTGTCCCTGGCTCAGTGCATCATGGGAACAGGGCAGACCAAACTACCAAGCCAATTCTTTACTGGAAAGGAAACAAGCTTCCGGGGACCGGTTTCTGGCATTGCAGCCGTCTTCAGCCCGGCTTGCTTGAATCCTGATGGTGCAGTGAGCAAGGGACTCATGTCTGAGCATACCCTTCCACACTTGTAGTGGCCAAAACGATTCATAAAAGGGGGTGGTCATGGACAGAGCATCTGAATTAAGCAGAACACTCCTACCCAGTCAAAAGATCAGGGCTTGATCCATCACCGTTTTTTAGCTCACTGCACCATCCCAGTTCAGAACCTGGCTACATGCAAATTAGTCTGTCCCTGGCCCAGTGCATCATGGGAACAGGGCAGACCAAACTACCAAGCCAATTCTTTACTGGAAAGAAAACAAGCTTCGGGGGACCGGTTTCTGGCATTGCAGCCGTCTTCGGCTGAAGCGGGCGGGGACGGCTGAGCGGCCCTCCCCGAGTGCCGCGACCGGTGGTGACAGTGAGGGGGAGCGGCAGCGGTAGACTGGGGCACCGATCTGGGTCACCCCCCCTGGATTGCAGGACACCGGAGCACCGTCACCACAGGGGCTGCCTGATCTCAAAATGGCACCCAACGCCCACGAACAAGAAGCCTCCTGAGCAAGACAACGGGGAACTGACCTGCCTGGTGGAATTCCGCCCCTCCTTCCAGACCGTGAGCGGTGGAGGGACCCCCACCGCCGAAGCCTAATTGGATGCTTGCCTGACCCTAAGATGGCTAGGTTGCCTGGCATGCTTAACCCTCACCAGCCAGCGGCCCACGGAACGGGACACACAGTACGGTCTCCCTCGGCCCACAGTTCATTGGGGTGTCACACCACTCTGGGCCCCCTCCGGCTGCACTAGCCACTCACTGACATGGACGGTGGGCGTGATGTGAGGGGGGCTCCTACACCCATCGCGGCTGGGGCCCGCTGGGTAACCCTTGCGGCGCTTACCACAGGACCCGGGCTGGGGGATTCACCCCCAAGTCGCATACCGGGGGCATCCACCCAGCCCAACAGCGCAGACTGGGGACGGTGCTCACCCACACGCAGCGACAGAGGTGATTGGGCTTTGTAGGGTGACAGTTGGCGCCAGCACCTCCATACCTGGACCTGGGAGCGAAGGGCGGTGAGGCGTCCCAGGAGGTGCGATGGGGAAGCCCAGGGCCAAGCAACACACCACGGTGCCAGAGACGGCACCAGAAAATATGCCCCAACCCAAGTCGGGGACCAAGTTGGCAGCGACCCTGTCTGATATGTCCATCTCGGACAAACTAGACCGCGTCTTGGCGGCCATCGAACTCTCCAGATCATCTATGGAGGAGAGACTGGGCACTCTAACGACGGACATCAGCCTCATCAAGTATGACCATCGGAAGCTGGCTGACAAGGTCAACGATGGGGAAAAGATTATGGCGGACCTGCAACCTACGGTCAAGGACCAACAAAAGATGATGGGCAATGTCCTGTCCCGCCTATCCACCATGGAGGAGCGAATGGTTTACCTAGAGGGGCACTCAAGGCGCTGTAACATTCGGGTGATCGGACGAGGACAAGCTGGTGATGACTACGCACGGGCGGTGCAACAACAGAGATCGCTCTTCCTAAAAGTGAAGTGAAGCGACGGCTCCGGGCCAATAACATCCAATATTCCCTACTATCCCCGCCAGACTCTGAACTATCTACAACGACTCTACTCTATTTTTTTACATGTGCAGAAGAAGCCATCGATTGGGCGGACCTGCACTGCCCGCAACTACCCGGATCAGGCTGTGAGCGGAGACAGAGACACAGGGCGCCAAGACCCAGGAGGCGTCTTCCGAGCAAAGGACGCACTGGCGAGAACACCTCGGCGCGGAGCTCCACGCAAGGCTCCCAGATCTGGTGTAAATCATGCAAGAGCGCTGCAACGCCCTGCGGGCTGTGACAGCATTACAAGTCTCGCTGCCCTCCGATGACCTGGACAGAGCCCCGCGGCTTTTCTCCTCAGCGGGCGAGGACGATAGTGACGAAGCATCATCCTGGGTAGACTCAATCACCCTGCCGCAAGTCACCCCCCAAACAGCAGATCTCATAAGTTAGAGGCAGATTTAGATGATAGGACCAGGTCTTTCATGGACAAGGTCTCTCAAGACTTTCGCACCTCACAGATACGGATTAGCCTTATGGTGGATGGGTCGTGGACCCCCCCTCCCGCAGCCCTCCCTAACTATACAAGTTCAGATGTCCTGTGTCGACCGGGGACCAAATGACACACACTGATCCTTCACAGACCCGCCCCTCTACTGCCCTCGCATACACGAACCGCCACCCCACTGTTGTCAACAGCTTGTTCACACTCTCCAATTCTTCAGAGCGCTAGTTTGGACGTATCGCCCCGGCGATAGGTCCCCAGTATTGAGACTGTTCCCCGACCCCAGTTCATAGTTTACCCACCCCATACACCATGTTCTCTCCTTGTCTAGCATCTACAGGGCAGGGGCGCACACTGACGATTCCCCGCAGCTTTGCTTGCCGTATCCATCAGCTCGGGGTGGGGGGAGCCACCCCCCCTGGGTCACAGACTAGTCGGGACATAATGTTGTATTCAGTATGGCACATGCAGACTTTACATTTTTAACCCTAAATGTTCGGGGGATGCATACAGCCAGGAAACATTATGCGATCTATGCATATATTAAGAGGCAGAAGGCACAAATCATATCCCTTCAAGAGACCCACCTCACTAAGGAGGAATTAGGAAAACTCCGGAAAAAATGGCACGGACACTTCTGCGCCACGACCTATTCGGCCTTCGCGAGGGGAGCACTGATCTAGATCCGGCCCGGAGTACCCTTCCGCGAGACCGGTCGGGGTGTGGACTCAGAGGGTCGTTATGCGCTCCTGGAGGGGTTATTGGATGGGCAGCCAATCCTCGTAGGCAGTATCTACGCCCCTAACGTAGATCAGGCACCATTTTGGGAAACACTTACGAATAAATTAGCCGGATTCACAAGCTCCCCATTGTTACTAGGAGACTATAATTGCTCACTGGACCTCGCATTGGATAGGTCCCACCCTGCCACCATCCACTCCCCAGCCCACGCGCACACGGCCGCATTTCACGCCTTGACAGCCCACTGGTCCCTAACGGATGTGTGGGGGCACACACATCCGACCACCAAACTCCACTCCTTCCACTCGATCCCTCACAACTTACGGGTCCGTTTGGATTGCTTCATGTACACACAGTCTCTCCTCCCATGCATCCGACACTCGGACTACCTGGGCAGGGTCATCTCAGATCACGACGTACATATGGTCTCCCTCACATGGCGGCCGCCTGTCCCACCAAGCCCCACGTGGCGCCTCCCCAGGGACTGCTTATCGGACCCAGTGTTCCACCGTGAGCAATCAGACACTATTCAAAGCTACTTTGCTGAAAATGCAGGCACTACACCCACGAGGTCCCTCGAATGGGACGTTTTTAAAGTGGTCTTACGAGGGGCGCGCATACGGCAAATTACTGGAGTGCAACAAACATTAGAGAGGGCGGTACTCAGGGCAGAACAACGAGTAGCACAGTTATCTAAAGAGCAGGATCAGCAGGAGCTTCCCCCCGAGCAGCTGGCGGAGGCCAAAACCATGTACGAGGAGGCATGTGCTGATCTTCGGCACTACAATTTTCGCACTTACACCACTAGAGCTCACAAGGAAGGGAATCGCGCCGGCACCCTACTAGCATAGCTCATCCGCCAAGAAACACAAACGCAAGCGATTACGAGCATCCGCAACGCCGCGGGGCACGTGGTATACATGCAGGCCGACATTTTATTGGCCTTCTATGACCATTACTCCGAGCTTTACAAGGAACCGACCCAGGACCGGGGGAACACATCCAGCACATATTAGCCACGGACGCCATAGTCTAAATTACGGAAAAGGTACGCAAGACGTTGGATGATCCTCTCACACCGGCGGAACTCAAATCCGCCATTCGCCGCCTCGCCAAAAACAAGGCGCCAGAACATGACAGGTTCCCAATAAAACTATATTCCGCATTCTCTCAGCAGCTGGTTCCGCAACTGGACATAATCTTTCGGGAGGCGGTGGAGGTGGGACAACTCCCCCAGTCCATGCGCAAATCCGTGCTGGTAATGTTACCAAAACCCGATCGGGATCCTCTACTTCGATCCTCCTACCGCCCTATCACTCTCCTGACGTCGGACTGAAAAATTCTACAGAGGATTTTGGCTGATAGACTCACAGAAATGCAGCCCAAACTGGTACACATAGACCAGAGCAGGTTTGTGCCCGGGAGAAACACCTCCCAAAATATACGCCGCATGTTTCAGGTCCAGGACGGGGTCCGGGACAGGTTCCCTCGCGTGGCATGCCTCGTTCTGAATCTGGAGAAGGCATTCGACACCCTGGCGTGGCAGTACCTCTTTGAGGCGCTTCGATGGGTGGGCATTGGACCCCAATTTATAGTATATACTCGGCTATTATATACCATCATTTCCACAAAGGTTCGGATAGGCCGCTACATCTCCTCTCCCATCTCGATCATGAGCGGCACACGCCAGGGGTGCCCCCTGTCCTCAGTTATCTTTGCCATCGCCATGGAGCTGCTGGCAGTGCGGCTGCGGGAGGTGGGCGTACATTTGGGCATCCCACTGGGAGGTCGCACCCATTACGTTTCCCTCTATGCGGATGTCCTTCTCATCTATGTTAGAGATATTACGGCAGACCTCTCCTCCCTCAGGTCCACACACACAGATTTCGAGAGGGCCGCGGGGTTGCGGGTGAATTGGGTGAAATCCTCTATATATCCCTTGTACCCGAACTCCCCACAACGGGAAATTCGAATCGGAGAGTCCTCGCTGGCTTGGGCGGGCAATGCCCCACGGTACGTGGGTATCAGACTCTACCATGAGCCCCGGGACCTCCTGGAAGGCAACCACTACTGAGCCCTCCGTGGACTTAAAAGTCAGGTTAGTTTTTGGCGAACCCTGCCTTTGGCTCCCATTGGGCGGGTGGCCTTTTTCAAAATGATAATGGTGCCCCGTCTGCTTTACTACTTCGCTAACATCCCGGTTCGGCCACCACAGTCCTTTTTTCAAGAGCTAAACTCATTACTAATCTCTCTGATCTGGGGGAAGGGCCGTTGCAGGGTGGCCCTATCAGCCTTGCAAATGCCTCGGGAAAGAGGAGGGATGTGCGCCTCGTCCTTCGAGGCCTTTTGCTTAGCGGCACTGCTGCAGTGGATGTCACGCTGGATGGCACACCGGAACCTTGGGTGTGCCGGAAGCCTAAGAAGGACAGATAACAGTCCCGGAGCTGACACGAATGCTCCTTCCAGGTTCCACCCCCAACCCGACTCACCCATTACACCAGCTCACCTAAACAGAGGCTCTGTTTTTCTATGGTCAACTGCTCTAGTTCGAAGGCCTGACGAGGGAAGCGGGCTTCCAGCCGGTCAATTCCTACTGCACCGGCAGTTGGTGGCAGAACTCGGATGGACCTGGAACCTAGGGGATGGGGAACCCAAGACTCATCCGGTACTGCACACACTGCTACATATGGGGGCGGGCAGACATCATATCACGTGGATCTAAAAATCCATCATGGAACTAACGCATGTCCCACTGACGCGCTTATGGCTCCATTGGGAGGAGGACTTTGGCCGCGACCTCCATGACAGAGAGTGGTCGCGGGCTTTAGAGCATCACAAAAAAAAAGTGTCCTGCAACCAACGATTAAAAAATGTTTAATGTACTACACCGCACGTATCTCACGCCAGCACGGCTTAAGCGTTTTTTCCTGACCTCCCACTTCGAATGCCCCCATTGTCGCATGCCGGACGCCCCCTTAATACACATGTTCTGGACATGCCCAGTAATACAGTCTCTATGGGTGACCGTACACACCACACTTCAAACAGTCACAGGCCTCACAGACCTTCACACATGGGAGGCATGCGCCTTAGGCATCTTTAGGCGTCAGAAACACAAGAAGGTAAAGACCAAATTTGCCCTGTTGGCCATCCTGCTAGCAAAACGTAGTATTACAATGCACTGGCGCGCAGCAGAGGGTCCACCGATAGCCGCCTGGTTGGGGGCGGAAAAGAAGTGGGCAGCGGCGGAAGATGACCTTATTCGCCAGGAGGAAGCCCCGGGCATACGAAAGCGCCCTATCTCCTTAGAATGGGCGATGCTCCTGCACGACTTTAAGCAAGCACATAATGATGGCGGGGAACCCCCAAAGGACACACAAGCGATGGCCGGACCAAGCGCACCCTGACCCTTCTGACCTCCCTGGCTACACCAGCATACCCCCGACCCTATCCCGGGTACACGCACTAATGCACACACTAGAGTAGTCTGCATACATTGGATCGCAAGTCACAGAGCTCCAATGCATTTGCCCGCACCGTTTTTGTGCCCCACCCATCCCCCCCCCTTCCCCCTCCCCCCCCCCCCCCCCCCCCCCCCCCCCCCCCATGAACTCTGCACTTCGCTGGTTTCAAATCCCAAACTTTAGTTACGATTATGGATTTCCATTTACCGCAACCCTCTGCAGGGGTCTATGGGCTAGAGACTGCCATACAGGTTGGGAACGGCGGCAACCTTCCCAACGACCGCTCCCACGCTGACCCTTAGTATCCCCCATGGGGATGGAGGACGATTGCACCCCAGAGACAGTTTTTCTCCATGCCTACTCGAGGACTACCCATGATGCTATTTGTCACAACGATAATTTTGATTATAATGTTCTAACAGTCGAGTATGGTTTATCTCATGTATGACATGTATAAGAATGACATCCAATAAAAAGGTTTAAAAAAAAAAAAAATCCCACAAAAATTGACTTTTTACCTGTGTTCATATACTCTTTTATTTTTCATATAGGTTTTCAATATGGATTTTTACATGGGAGGGCATAATCCAAACATTTACTTCCTCAGTAAATAATGTTGTGTTCTGTGTATTTGTAGAATTTGCTAAGTTTACAGACACTTGAGGTGCCGAAATATGACCTGGTCAGTATTGTAATGAGATTGCGTTTATCAGAGCTGGTTCATATCCTTGCCCCCAGCGTACACAGTGCAAGAGATAATCACATGAATGAAAGCAGTATATTTAAATGCAAAATAATCATTCAAACAAAAGCCCATGCAAAAGGCCCTCTGCAGATGTTTGTCGCCTGTTGCTTTAATACTGGCGATCTTGTAGTGAGCAGGAAATAATGAAGCCTAGAAACTAAACAGAGCAAAGATGCAAATGAGAGACTCAAGTATGGAAAAGCCAAGTTTTTTATCTTTTACGGATGGCATTCTCCGTGGGCTCAGCTCGCAAGGAGAGAGGTAAGGAGTTCCACTTTTTGGCTGCCAGGTAGCCAAAAGCGCGCTCCCATTCTGGCCCTTTGAATTTTGGGGATTATGATCAGATGAGCTCCAGCTGACCTCAAATTGCGGGCAGGATGATAAGACATTAGCATATGATGTAGAAAAATGGCCTTTTTTCCTGAAAAATTCGGTGACAATAGCACAAAGCTTTGTAGAAGATTCTTTTTTCTACAGGCATCCCGTGGGGAACCTGGAATAAATTACTGATCCCGCATCAGGGATTTTTCATCCATACCAATCCCCTCGCCTCATAATTTGTGAGAACTATCTACCTAGGTCCAAGAGCTTACTGTCTTTTTAGACTGCCCGTTCTCCCCCTTACATGACCCTTGGGTGAACATGACAACCCAATGATGAAGCATGCCACCTAGGTTGGTGTGTGAGGGTTTGTCCAAAAAATATTTAATACTACAGACTTGCCTAGTACTTTCATTTCAAGGACCCATTAATGAGAAATTCTCTTAGTTGGTAGCCATTTAATTATTCACCAAGGTAGCCTTTACGGTTTAGGGAGGATGTTATCCTTGTGTGTCCCACCCTCGGACCTCTCCCCTCTGGCAAGGGATTCCTAATTTTGGGGAGTGGGAGGGGTTTCATCCTTGCTATAAAAGGGTAGCAACTAGGTGCTGTTTACCCTTTATAAGATGCTGAGTTTTCTTTTGGGAATATGAAGAATGGGCAGTGGTCAGCACAGCAATTTCAATTTTAAAATCCATACATTTCTACTATGTGTATGAAGACGATCGAAGAAAAATTACCTCGTTAATTCTTAATGATTTTGGACAAAGATCAAATAATGTAATACATGATTACTTAGTAAATATGCTTCAATAAATCTAGCAAATATAAAATATATAGAAAAAATAGGTTATTGTGTGTGCATTACATTTTAATAATGATTGAATAAACCCAGGTTTACCTAGAATAGCATGAGTGAAAATAAATAGAGGAGCTTAAGCCAATTAATAAAGTTGGAACCGAAACCCAACCTCTTCAGAACTGCAAATAAATAAGGCCATTCAATGGTGTTGAATGCCATTTTGGCATCTAGCAACATTACTACTGCATCCTCCCTGAGCGTGCTTATTCGCCCCATAACTCAATTCAACCTACGCAAATAAAGCGCAGTGCTCCTCCCTGGCATTAAGCTGGATTGGTCAGGATGTACCAACCTCTTAACAACCTATAATAGACATGTGGCAAGTACTTTGGCAAGGATTTTAGCTTCAATATTTAGTAAGGAGATGGGGCGGTATGAGGAGCAGCTGCTTCTTGGTTTGCCCTCTTTATGGATGACCACAATTATGGCCAGTCGCTGGTCAATAGGAAGTTTACCACAGTTCCGCCTCTCCACATACATGTTTCTCAGGTATAGGGCTATCGTATTAGTTGCCAACGTAAAGATTTCTATGGGAATACCGTTGGGTCCCGCTTCCTTACCGGACCTAAGTCCTCTGATTGCCTATGCTATCTCTTCCTGTGCTATGTCTCCCTCTACTGACTCCAAGTCTTCAGTGGTTAGAATGGGAGAGACATTTCCTGTAGTAGTTCATTTGATTCTGTTTCCGTTAAGGTATTCGTAGTTGCATAAATTTGCTCATAGTATGCAGCAAACTCTACTAAGATCCGTTGTGGGTCTCGTATTATTTCACCTCTCTCCGTTACCAATTCCGTCACCAGTCTACTTGCCTGCGCCAGTCAAGCCAGGCAAGGATTTTTCCTGCCTTGTCCCCTGCTTCATAGAGACTATTCTGTGCAGCTTTGTGTAATGTCTTTTCTGCCTCCCTTACAAAGTCTTTTTATTCTTTCTTTTTTACGCTCAGCCCGTGTTTAACACTTTCTGACTCTATGCCGTCTAATTGAACCTCTAATTGTGTTAATTCACCCTCTAGTCTTTCCACTACTGCCTGCTTCCGAACTCTGGCAGTCAGGGAAAGGGCCTGTGCCCTAACCACCGTCTTGAATGCCTCCCAGAGGATCTCGGCTGATCCCACTAAGTTTTGGTTTTCCTGGAAATAAAGATCTATGGTTTCTTTAACCCCCTTCCGTATACGTGGGTTTTTAAGACACCAAGGTGTAACCAGCAGTATCCTCCCCGCTTGCCTTGTCCCTTACCCTCTAAAAAGCCCACACAGGAGAGTGGTCGATATGCCACTCGTCAAGTGGCGAGCCTCTTTAAATCTAATTGCCTGGTCCGTGGGGCAAAAATATAGTCTATTCTAGAGAGGTTATCATGGGCGCCCGAATGGAACATGTACTGCCGCTCCTCCGGGTGGTGGGCTCGCCATACGTCCACTAATCCCATTGCTGCTGTAAATTCTGAGAAGTGTGTCTGAGGGTTTTGTAAGTCCCGGGGCGGGTGCCGATCCAGGCCTCCAGAAATAGTCGCATTGAAATCCCCCCCCCCATCAGAAGTTCTTGTGTAGGGACGGAGGGACATATACTGTCACTATGGTAATTGGGCGACTCCCCACAGTGCCCCGTGGGTGCTTCATACCTTCCCTGTGTGTCGTTCCAAGTATGGACAAACTCGTGGGGGCGTGGCTAGCAGCCGGTGATGGCGGCAGCATAAGGGACAGGCTCCGCAGTTAAGGCGGCCTCTCTGACTATCCGGCACTAATCCGTTCCATATTTCTAGCCCCAAGGAGGGAGCCGGAGCCCAGGACCGGGCGGTGCAAGTGGCAGGAAGCGGCGTGTGGATCCGACGCCTGGAAATCGTACTCCGTGTGCGCTACGGACTGGCCTGCTCGGGCGGTCAGAGCAGGGACCTCCCCTGAAAGAACAGCCCCGCAGGAAGTGAGACTGATCCGGGGACCTACACCGGAAGTGCCCGCACGCTGTCCCCTACGACCGGACCTCGGTGAGCTCACCGACCGATCGCGCTGTTTGTGCCCGGGGGGGGGCTGCCGCCTTGGCCGCTGCGTCCAGACCTCGCAGAGAGGGAAGAGGGAGCTGAGGAATCTACGCGGAGGCCGCCATTATATGGACGACGCGCTGCCGGATGCCTCGGAGGTGAGAGGAGGCGGGCGGACGGTGTGATCTGCCAGTAACACCGGAGGTCCGGGTGCACTGCGCGGCGGTGGGCTCCTGTAGCGCAGCACCCGGGCACGGGCAATACTCGACCCCCGTGGCAGCCTGCACATTGACGGTGGTGTACCGGTGGGACGGTCTGCGAGACGCAGGCGGTGAGGGAGGGTGAGCGACCGGGCGAGTGACACCAGGGCTTACCGCCTGACCCCCATAACAGCTCTCCCTTGAGGTCGCAGGAAACCCGCCCACATCACAGCGTACCTGGATAATCCTCCCCCCCCCCCCCGGATGATGGACACACTGATGGAAACGCACAACCGCCCTGGGGGGCACAGAGGCTAAAGGACATTCTACGCCCGGCTGGGGGATCGGACGGCATCCTGTAGACAACACCTGGTACAGGGGAACGGTGCGGACGTACGGCGCCTGGCACATCTCACTTCACTAGCGCTTGGCCCCACGTGTAGGCAAAGACAATACCGCGCGGCGGCCACTGCGGGACCGCAGCTCCAAACAGGCTGGATCGGAAAGGCCGGAAAACCGCGAAAACCGCAGACATGGCGGGGAAGGGCCCGAAGGGTGGCACTACGCAGTCTCGCCTGGAGCGCTATGCCTACGACAAGCCAATTACCTCTCCCACAACAGGAAAGGAGATGGGAAGCAAATCCGCAGATGTCATGGGGGGAAAGAAGGCGACACTGGACGACGTGATGCAAGCACTGACTCAGCTACAGATGACGGTGGGCTCAATTTCTACAGATGTCACACTGCTCCGGGCTGACCTTCACAAAATGTCGGAGAAAGTCAACGCCATGGAGGTGGTCACAAAATCCCTTGTCGAGGACGTCTCTGAACTTCAGCAGGAGATGGGAAAATTGGCAGCGGACAACAGGATACTGCGTGAGAAGCTCGACGAACAAGAAGGGCGCTCCAGGCGGAACAACATCCGCATTATTGGTGTGCCGGAATCGGAAGGCACGAGAGCCATGGACTTGTACGTGGAAAGCCTGATCACAAACGAACTTAAACCCAATGGCCTGTCCACTTTATTCTCCGTGGAGAGGGCGCACCGCGTCCCCGGCGGCCAACCAAAACCAGGGGCCTCCCCACGGCTGATTGTTGCCAGACTGTTCAATTTCCGAGACAGGGACGCCATTTTACAGGCGGCACGGACATCCCCTCCCATCCGACTCCAGAACTCCGTTGTGGCCTTCTTCCCGGACTATACAGCGGACGTCGCACGCAGACTAAGAACCTTCTTCGAGGTAAAGAAAGAACTCAGAGCGCGGGAGATCCCGTACTCCATGCTCTTCCCGGCCCGGCTGCGGGCGGTGGCCGACAATAAAACATGGTTCTTTGATACCCCGGAATCCGTGCAGGACTGGATTGAGGGATGGAGGCCGGGCACTCACCCTCGGCATCCAAAGGGCCGTAATGTCGGACGACTTCCGGAATCCCAGGCATCGGGGGGAGGCACGGACAGCGGCTCTCCCCTGCGAGAGGAAGTTGTGGAAGGGGACAACGAAGATCAGTGATCTCGAGGCTTTCCAGTTTGTTGAACTTGGTGTGCCGCATGCTTACTGCCCGCCACTGGACACTGGGTGATGGACCTCCGGGACAGACACTGAGAGACTGCCGGCTGCGGAGAGTCCCTCACCCCGACGCGCAAGTACACTGTTTTGGGGATGGGGTATGCACCTTGCTCAGTTGGGGGGGCGGGCAGTTTTGAGTCCGCGTAGCAGGGGGGCAGGGAGGGGGGGTAGTAAGGGACAGGGGGTGGGTAATGTTGGGGGCCTGTTGGTCCCACCAGTTAAAGTTTTGCCACATGCACATATGGATTGGTATGACACTGCCTTACAGCACATCACTCGACACGAGGGGGGCCTCTTGACAATGGGCACGCCGACGCCGCACATACTCCATGCCTGCGCACACACACACCGCCTCATGCGCAAGAGCATGGACTTGCTGCCCGAAGAGACTCGCCCACGGGAAACGGGAGGGACCGCATGCTGCGGTTTTTCCCTGCCCCGGTTATCAACGATTGCCATGGCCAGGGTACATAGTCGCACCCCACCTGCCCCGTTACAAATTATGACCTGGAATGTTAGGGGTTTGGGCGACAGGATCAAACGAGGCCTAGTGCTACAGGGGATTAAGAGGCAGGGACCCGCTCTGATTCTTTTACAAGAAACACACCTGATGGGGGCGGCAGCGAGGGCGCTAGATAGGCGAGGATACCGCATGATCGCACACGCAGAATTCACCTCAGGGTCACGTGGCACGGGTATACTGCTGCGAAAATCCTCCCAATTCATAGTGATCTCCACGAAAATTGACGACCAGGGACGCTTCGCAGCGGTGCATGGCCAGTGGGAGGGTAGGCTACTGAACGTGGCCTCTGTGTACATTCCGCCGGCACTACAGGCAATGGCGCTGCCGGACCTTGGCAAGTTCCTCTTAGACCTCCCTGACGGCGAACTACTCATAGGTGGGGACTTCAACACAGCTCTCAATAGTACTCTTGACAGGTACCCAGCGCATGCGCACACGGATAACCCTAACAATTTACAGGCCTTTTTAGAAGCGCAGGGATTGGTGGATTTGTGGCGTCTGCTACACCCGGAGCAGCAGCAGTACACTTACTACTCGGCGACACACAATAGCCTCTCAAGGATAGATTACTTTCTCACACTGGGGAACGGTCTCCTTAACATTGATGAAGCGAAGATACTACCGAGGGGGATTTCAGATCGCTCTCCAATCACTTTGACCATGTCTAGTACAGGCTCCAAGCGCGCGAGGGTCTTCCCGATATTTCCGGGATACCTCAAGATCCCAATGATTAATAAAACACTAAAGACGGCAACCCGTCTATACTTTGAGGAAAATCAGGCCTTGGTAGCCTCCCCCTCAATATTATGGGAAGCATATAAAACAGTAT
Organism: Lissotriton helveticus; assembly: GCF_964261635.1. Taxonomy (NCBI): domain Eukaryota; kingdom Metazoa; phylum Chordata; class Amphibia; order Caudata; family Salamandridae; genus Lissotriton; species Lissotriton helveticus. The sequence continues at coordinate 462,649,561 of NC_136069.1, read as the reverse complement.
TCCGGGGGCAAGCCATAGCTGCGATAGCGAACCACAAGAAAACGCAAGGAAGGGAGGCTTTAGAGCTAGAGTTAGGCCTCGAAAGGGCCAACACCGCGCACGCGACTGACCCTTCGGACGACACACTGCACTCCCTACAGATGCACCAGCGCAGGCTCAACAACCACCTGAGACGTGCAACCGCGGCAGATATCGCCGCCACTAAACACAGAGTCTATGACATTGGGGACAAAGCCAGCAAGCTCCTAGCATGGTTAGATAGACCGTAGGGGGGGGGCAGGAATATACTGCAGATCACAGATACGCATGGCATAGTACACACTCAGCCAGAGGAAATAGTGGACACATTGGCGGATCATTTTAGTGAGGTATACACTCCTACGGTTAGAGTGACAGAAGAGGAAGCCAGGGCCTCCCTCGACTGCGTGCCCCTGCCGACATTGACAGGGGAGGCGGCGAAGGACATGGATGCCCCCTTGACTACCGATGAAATTCAACTGGCGATCAATTCCCTACATTCGGGTAAAGCTCTGGGCCCTAACGGGGTGCCAATTGAATGGTTTAAGACTATGTCAGAATACCTGGGCGAACCCCTACTCCAGATGTATGAGGAAAGCAGGAGAGAAGGTACGCTACCACCAGACCAACGAATGGCGACTATAGTAGCCATCCCGAAACTGGGTAAGCCGCCTAATGATTACGAAAATTATAGCAAAGGTACTGGCAAATAGACTCCTGCCGCACTTAGGTCAACTGATCCACCCGGATCAGTCCGGCTTTATGCCACATAGGAGCACGGCCCTGAACCTGCGGAGGGTGCACGGGGTGTTGGCAAGAGCCCCACTATTGGAAGAACCAGCAGCGATACTGTCACTGGACGCCAAAATGGCGTTTGATATGGTGGAGTGGAACTACCTCTTCGCTGTGCTCACCTGCATGGGGTTTGGGCCCACTTTTATCTCATGGATTAGGTTATTGTATAAGGACCCACTGGCCAGGGTGGTAGCGAATGGCCATACGTCGCGCGACATACGTCTGGGAAGGGGAACCCGGCAGGGGTGCCCACTCTCGCCCCTCCTCTTCGCGCTGGTCCTGGAGCCGCTGGCAGTCACTATCCGAAACACGCAGCTACTGAAGGGGATCAGATGGGACCAACATTGGGAGGACAGAGTGTCCTTATACGCGGACGATATGTTGATCTACCTCACAGACCTTGAGAATAGTCTCCCGAACCTCCTGGCACTGTGCAACTCACACGGACGAGTGTCCGGTTATACTATTAACTGGTCCAAGTCGATACTCTATGAGCTCAAAGGGCCGCTTCCTCTCCTTCAGGAGTCCTGCCCCCTTGAGGTGGCTCAGACTTCCTTTAAATATTTGGGAATATATATCACCCGTGACGCCACGCAGTTTACCACACTAAATCTGCAACCCCCGCTGACTCGGCTACGTAACGATGTGCAACACTGGAAGGGACTTCCATTAACGTTGCTGGGCAGAGCAGCGTTATTTAAAATGATGGCGCTGCCGCGCTTTTTATACGTCCTCGAAAACACTCCAACATTGGTGGCTGCCAGCTACTTTCGGAAGGTAACAGCATTAATATCGAGTTTACTCTGGGGCAATCGACCAGCCCGAATAGCTCACACGAAACTCAACAGAAGCTGGTATGATGGGGGGATTGCGCTGCCCAATATACAGCTGTACTACTGGGCGGCCCAGCTTAAGATCCTTAACCAGTGGGTTCACGCCCCACAAGATGACCCAGCTTTTAAGTCAGACAGGGCACAACTAGGCTTCAACAGCTTGCTGGCGCCTCTGTACTACCGGGGCGTTGCGGCAAAACTTATAGGACCCACGAAACATACCGTGCAGATTTGGTACACAGCTCAAGCGAAGCTGCGCTGGGCAGGGATCATCACGAAACTCACACCACTGTGGGACACTAAGGCGCTGGGACACTTGCGGCACACAAAGGGGTTCACCCAATGGGATACCATTGGGATATCAACAGTGGGAGATTTGTGGACCAGAGAGGGCGTGATCTCTTTCGCGTCCCTCCAGGAACAGTATGACCTAAGGGACACTGAACTGTATAGGTACATACAAATTAGACATGCCCTCCAGGCGGCGATCCCACCGAATACGACGCCTCCAGCATCCTCCCCGCTGGAAGATCGTCTGCTCACAGATTACATGCAGGAAGGCGCTACCTCCCTAACATACCGTAAACTGCTTAACAACCTACCTGACCCACTTGAGAAACTAAAAGACAAATGGGTGGAGGACGTCGGAGATTTTAATGAAGCCGAGTGGAACACTGCCATTGCCTCCCCGCGTGAAGCCGGCATATCAGCTAAGTTCCGCCTGGTGCAATTAAACATCCTGCATAGAATATACTACACGAGACCTCTACTACACACACTGCAGAGGGCGGACCATCCCTATTGTCTTAGGGGCTGTGGCGAGGAAGGCACTTTCATACACACGCTTTGGAGCTGCGCGCGCATTGTTGGGTTCTGGCGACGAGTGATCCGCACCATCGCTCAGACGCTTAACACCTCACTGACATTAGACCCACGAATATGCCTGTTGAACGTATGGGGACCTACGGATCTGACACTTTACGGGAGGGTTTGGACCACGATAGGCCTCATGACGGCCAAACGAGACATTGCACAGACATGGGGTGCCGCAGACATCCCCACCCTGGCACAGTGGAGCAGAAACATGGATATGCTCATGCTGACGGAGAGAGCAGTCTACAAGCTGAGAGCTAATCCGCGTAAATGGAATGGGGTTTGGCAACCGTGGAACACGTACAGGGGGGATATTTGCGAACCATTGCCTGAGGAGGATCTTGATAGCTCGGGGGACGAAGAAGACAGTGCGTAGTAGTTGAGGGCTGTCAAGGGGGACAAACACGAGGAGTACGTGCTTAGGTCTATATTATGTGGCCTAGTGGGGTGGTGGTTGTGGGGCAGGGTGTAACTCAGTGTGGATTGCAGAATGAAATTCCTACAAGACAGTTTTGACACCGAATACCATATCATATACGAACCATAGACGAAATGTGACATGTGTGGAGTTTTAGTTATATATAAAATACAAAACGCAAGTTGAACTTATATTTTTAATGGACCCGTTTCTCTTGAGTAAATGCCTTATCAGACCGGGTACGCCTCAATACTTGGGGGTGCCTTGTATATATGTAACTGGCTCATTCCTATGAAACACTGTAAGCCGGCCTCAGGGTTGTAGGCGTACATATGTACTGTTGTCGGAGATATCTATTTGAACTTGCAATAATAAAAAAAAAAAAAAGTACGGACAAACTCGGGGGTGGGGGGGAGTAGGATCACATCAATATCCTCACCACTGTGGATCTGGAAGTGAACCCTGAGTGGGCTAATAGCTTGTATCCCCAACGATTTAATACTTTGCATGTATTCCCAATTAAGTGTGTTTCTTGTAATAAGACCACATCTGGGGTGTGCCGGTTTATGTACTGGAGCACGATTTCCCGCTTAATCTTGTCTCCCATCCGTTTACGTTCCAGGAGAAGAGCTTTAGACCCTTATCCGTTATTGGGTTTATCATTATTCATTAGCAATTGTCTGGTCAATCCAGATCCCCAAATTAATTCGGTATTGAAGGTGGGGCCTGAATATTTCACATTATTCCATAACCATCTAAAAGTCTTTAGCCCATGTGGGTGCATAGATCAGTTTTCCATGGGGTCATGATTTCAGTGTGTCTGGAGTTGTGTGCTCCCCTTCATTGGCCTCCTATTCCTTTCCCTTAAGTCACCCAAACTTATAACTCTAACCAAATATAATTTAACACCCCCCACCCTGCTTATCTGCATACCGGGCTTAAAGGACTACCCGCTTCCCAACTCTGCAGAGTGCCTGGCGCGCCTGGCGCCCTAAACCAAACAAGTGTGTAAGTGTTACATGGGGAGGGAAGGCATGGCTTGGCAGTTCGGGCTGGACTGTTCCCATTAGGCACAGGGTCAGACTGATTTGCATATAGCCATGTCTGAACTGGGGTGGCAGAATGGGCTAAAGAACGGTGATGGATCAAACCCAGATCTTTTGACTGGGTGTGAGTGTTTGATTGGTTCAGATGCTCCGTCCATCACCACCCCCTTTTGTACCGGGAACAAGGAAATAGACATTAGTGCAACAGGTGCTTCTTATGTACTGGTAACTATATATACGTGAAAAAATTATTGTTTAGAGAATATCCTCATCAGCATGGCAACAGAGTATTTTATCATATACAAGTGTCAACATGCTTGTTGTGGGTGTCTCAACTAGTGAGTTCAACAATCTCAAACAATAAGCTGTTGCTGGAACACACGATAGTAGATCTGAAGTAAACTTTGTTAAGGTTGCTTTAAATAAAGTGTACAGCGAAATTACTGTGTGGATCTTATCTGTTGCCGAATTCAAGTGGGATTATCGGTGCTAGTAGAGTAATTGCCCGTTTCCACCCAAACACTAAAAGATTAGAAGAGCCACTCTACGTGGGAAATTTGTAGGGATACCTTAAACGAGTCATTGGTTAGACTTATGCCTGTGGCATAAACACTTTATAGCTTGTCAAAAAGTCACACTAATTTTAGAATTGTATAGATTCCACATAAGAATTCAGGTTAGCAAGTGAGACCCCTTTCCTGTTTACATTACGGCATCTAACAGTATGCCTAACACATAGAGTGGTGACTGGGAGACCCTTGGATAAACCCTGAACTTATAAGAGAACCCTATGTATGATATTAACAAATACATTATATACCTGTTTTTCTAACCCCTATTGTACGTTACATACAATATTCTTAAATTTTTCATATTTCAGGTTTTACACTTTTATATCTTAAAATATTTTTCTTAAAATCGCTCTTCAAGCCACCCGTACTTGTTTGAAAACTCAGTTTTTGCAGTCTGTAACACCTGTTCCTGGATCTTTCGGAATTTGCATGTGCTAAAAAGTGTAAGAAAAACAGTTATGAATGTCCAGTAACTATTACCCATTGTTAAAGGTTTTTTTTCTGACCATTCCTCTCCGCTTACAAACGTAGCTACAGCTAATGCGTATGAATTGTGCACCCATGTGAATCACACACACTTGCATTTCACACTTCTGCCTGAATTTAGTTCTTTTTTTAAATTGAATAGTCTCAGGTGTAATATTTTCTGGTGCCAAGACCTACTTAATGTAATTAGGGCTTACATTGTTGACATTTGGTACAAATAAATCATGCTCTACAGCTGTGAAAAATGTATATTTTAGTATGAACAAAGTGATACAATTATACAGATAAATACGGATGTGTTTTTTTTTTGCGAACAGGATGCAACCTAACTGAAAGTTACCATCATGGCAAATTGAAAGAAGATTTTGATGACAAATTATTAGCGAAACATAACCTGTTGGATATGAAAATTTCAAAACAACAGTGGAAAAACAGACATTGGACGATGGACGTCGGTACTCAAATTAATGAAATCACTGTAGGAAGAGGCCTAGAAAAGTAAATGTGGAAGATGCACAGTGGTCCCTTATTCGAGTGACAATGGTAATTTAAGAAACATGAACAAGTAATTGGTGCAGACCAGTAAAACATATTTAAAAATGCAAGCAGTGTAAGAAAATGAAAGTAAATATATAAAAGTATGCTGGCAACACATACTATAACAGTAAGCGTCTGTAAATAGTATGCCAGGTAATAAGAGTGTCCTGTAGCTTAAATGTAAATAGTAATAAAAAATGTGCACCGACGATTACAAAAAGGGTTGCTAGTATGATAAATAATGTATACTTCAAAAACACAGAAATGAAGGAATTGTAGTTTGATACCAAATGACTGATTTAAAAATGTTCTGTAAAACTAGTAATTGTAGTCCTCGTATAAAGACATTTTCTAGTATATAAAGAAATAAGTATTGTTTCGTTTTTCCTAATTACCCAATTTATTTAACATTGTAAAGTTAACTATGACAACCTACTAAGACCTAAGAAATCACGTCCTTTGCAGAAAATATGTAAGTACGTATGATTCTATTTCATTCATCTCTCAGAGGCATTGCTAATTTAAATGTATATTCATGGCGTTTTCAGGTGCAGCATGCGCCCTTGCAAATGCTGAAGATGTTAGATGTTGGAAAATGGCCAGTTTTTGCCCTGTGTTCACTGGAAGAATTAAGGTCAATTCGCCATGCCTGTGTATATGGCAGTGCTGGGAATGAGGTACTCTATATCACTAAAAATGATGAAGTAAGTCATACATTTGATCTCTTTGCTGCATATTATTCATCACCAACATAAGACAAATTTATCTTTTGCATTTTAGAATTTCCTTAGTGCATATATTAATTTTAGAATTTACTATCGTTTCTCCCTGTAGTATTGTATCACACAAACTTTGTTTTGTGAATATAAATTTATAGTGATGAAATGTATATTTGTGAGAAAAATATCTCCTATTTCACATCTGTCGTGTTTTTTACAATTTGAATCCAACTCTCATACTAATGTGGAAATATGCCTACTAGCTTACTTTGTTTTGATAAATTACGATTTTCTTTGAATCCACTAAGAAATTCTAAAGTATTATTGGGAAATGGTAACTGTTGCAGCTTCCCAGGAGTAATCCCACATAAACATGTATGCATTTGGAAATGTGGCAAGTACACATTTCTGCATGTGAAAATGTTAACGTCTCTGCATTTGCACTGAATAAAAAAATAATTCTCCTCTGTCCACTGAGAAAGGACTTTTCTTGTTGGCAAATCCCTCAACTCTTACCTCAAATCCCTCACTCCTGCCTTAACCAATTTTTGCGGGTGTCCCCTCCCCTTTTCCACTGCGACAATGAATAGTCTCCTGCCTTAGAACAGTTGCAGGTTTGCTTCTTTCAAATTGTGAGATAATATCTGCCTGAGGTGGTTGAGTACACTAAAATTTTAGATTATAGGGTTCACCTTTTACAGTAATTTCCATCCTGGAACGCCCACTTCCTTTCCTTGTTAATACATTTAGTCTCAATGACAATTATGCCACACTGATTTGATTTTAAGTGTGATGAAGTCCATTTAGTAGCACAAATTCACATTTTTACCAATTTTAAAGTGACCTTATACTTGTATGTCAAGGTATTTGTGCACTTAGGTAAATCCTGGGTGCAGAATCCTTTGCGAATTGGCTCAGTATTATGGCTCAGGTGGTTTTACTTGTCAGAAGAGCCCCTCAGGTTTTGCTAAACCTTTATGCATTAGAGAACTGTATTGGGAAAGGAACTAAGGCTGTTTATTGAGTACATTTACCCACATACACATTTGTCCTGGTGTTGCTATGTTTCCATAGTTGAGAAATGGTAACGTCACATATTCCCCCAGTGTCTTCTTTTACAGGTGGAATGGCAACACATTTTTGATCAAAACTCATGCATGTCTTTCAACTGACCCATGTCATAGGGTGACTTTCAGGCAGTTTTTAATCAGATAGTGCATAGCATCCTGGGACTTAAACACTGGCTTGAAAGTCACCCTCATGACTTCGTACCAGTTGACAGCTGTGCTAAAGGTATAGAATTTATCTTAAAAGCAGAAATTGTTTGAATTTGAGGCTATTATTATGAGCTTCAATTGAATCAGTGGCTGGGAGATTGTAAAATCATGGTCAGCTATGGTCCAACATAAGTTAGAATTTCCAGACAAATTAAACTAGTTTCATTGTGTGTGTACATTTACCTCATTTGAATATCCTGAAAATTTGACATCAACGTGACCGTATTGGAGCTCCCCCAACAAGACAATCGGGATCTGTGCATTTTCTCTAGGTCGTCTGACACATTCCGTCAATTGTTAGGTTTTTGGTGTAGTTGAGCACAAAGTACAAGGTGCTGATGTGACAATATTGGATTGCAATTCAATAGCATTAATTCTGTTGCCTCAAAAGTGCTATATGCTCTATTGTTCCCTGCCCTCCTGAGAGTATAGACGGAGGTTGAGACCCACAATTTTTTAGAGCCTGAGGCGACATGGAATTGGCTGGAACTCTTCAACAAGGCAACTGTGCGACCACGCCCCCATGGAACTGTTTGCATCACAACGACTGAGGTGACAGAGATCCCATAGGTGTGGGGCCACAAAGCTGCAGGCGGTTGCACACTAGAGAAGGGCAGTGTGTAGGTGGCTGCCTCATTGGGATCCAGAGATGGATCATCGTTCCCTTGGTCACAATCCCACAAGGGGACTCGAGCTCGATGACTTCTGTGATACCGGGACTGGAGAACAACCTGCTGGGAGTTACCGCGAATACACTGGACAACCTCATCTGACACTTACTGGTGAAGCTGGGCTGCTGTTATATTGTGGACTGGATTATACCTGTGGCATTATATTCATGGGGCTGTTGTTTTTTGCTTGTATAAGTTTGAGGTAGGGTTGGGGAGGAGTTGTGTGGGACGGGGGAAGCTGTTTCATGCGATTCCTTTTTGGATAATTCTCGGGCAGAGATTATTGGATTGGCCAGTTTCTCTCCGCTGCAGAACATTCCATAACAGAACTTGTTGGCCTTTATAATAGGGCTTTAATTTGTGGCCTTTGCCTATATATATTTGGACAGGATGTGTTCATATCACAGTTAGAGGAATGAGTTATGGGTTTCTAGTTGTTTTTCTATGTTTGTTTGTTATTTTTTTTAGTGCAGACGCAGTAAATGAGGCTGTGATGAGTGACTGGATGATGGTGCTGCAATTGTGTGACTGGTGGAGAAACCCCTGGTGCTCAGTCACACGCGCTTTAATACAGCAACGGCTCCCTCGCTTCATACTTCCACAACAAGATCACGGACATACACAACAGCTTCAACAACCAACCAACGCACACCAAGACCGAACAACCACCCCCCACCACCACCCTCCACGCCTGGACCCCGATCAGCATCGAAGACACCATCCGCACGATGAACTCCATCCACTCCGGATCACCGACCGACCCCTGCCCTCACCACGTCTTCAACAAGGCCGACGCCGTCATCGCACCCCACCTGCGAGACATCATCAACACATCCTTCGACACCGCCACCTTCCCTGAGAGCTGGAAGCACGCCGAACTCAGCGCTCTACTCAAGAAACCCACAGCGGACCCCACCGAACTCAAGAATTACCGCCCCATCTCGCTCCTCCCGTTTCCAGCCAAAGTCATCGAGAAGACCGTCAACAAGCAGATGGCCGCCTTCCTCGAGACGAATGGATCCCTCGACCCCTCACAGTCCGGCTTCCGAGCCAATCACAGCACCGAGACCGCCCTCCTCGCCGCCACCGATGACATCCGAGCCCTGATGGACAACGGAGAAACAGCGGCCCTCATCCTCCTAGACCTCTCCGCGGCATTCGACACTGTCTGCCACCGCACCCTAGTACAGCGCCTCAGCAACGTCGGAATCCAGGACAAGGCGCTGGAATGGATCATCTCCTTCCTCGACGGTAGAACACAGAGAGTCCGCCTACCACCGTACAAGTCAGAGGCCTCCAAAGTCATCTGCGGCGTCCCTCAAGGATCCTCGCTGAGCCCCACCCTCTTCAACATCTACATGAGCCCCCTCGCGGCCATCGCACGCCAACACAACCTCAACATAATCTCCTACGCCGACGACACCCAGCTGATCCTCTCCCTGACCAACGACCCCGCCGCCGCCAGAGCCAACCTGCACGAAGGGATGAAAGAGGTAGCTGAGTGGATGACGACCAGCCGCCTGAAACTGAACTCTGACAAGACGGAGGTCCTCATCCTGGGCTCTTCACCCTCCGCCTGGGACGACTCCTGGTGGCCTCCCGCCCTGGGCACCGCACCCAAACCGACAGACCATGCACGCAACCTGGGCTTCATCCTGGACTCCTCCCTCTCCATGACCAGGCAAGTCAACAACGTCTCCTCGGCTTGCTTCAACATCCTACGCATGCTACGGAAGATCTTCTGGTGGATCCCCACCGAGACCAGGAAGACCATCACCCAGGCCCTCGTCACCAGCCGACTGGACTACGGCAACGCCCTCTACGCCGGTACCACCGCCAAGCTCCAGAAGAGACTCCAGCGGATCCAGAACGCCTCAGCCAGACTCATCCTCGACATCCCACGAACCAGCCACATCTCCGGACATCTGAGAGACCTTCACTGGCTCCCCGTCAACAAAAGAATCACCTTCCGCCTCCTCACCCACGCACACAAAGCCCTACACGACCAAGGCCCGAGCTACCTCAACAGCCGGATCAACTTCTACGCTCCCAAACGCCACCTCCGATCAGCCAACCACGCCCTCGCCGCCGTCCCCCGCATCCGAAGAGCGACTACAGGAGGAAGGTCCTTCTCCTACCTGGCCGCCAAGACCTGGAACTCCCTCCCGACCGACCTGCGCCTGACCCGAGACCACCTCTCCTTCAGGAAGAAGCTGAAGACCTGGCTGTTCGAGCAGTAGCGGCACCCCCCCTCCCCCAGCGCCTTGAGACCCTACGGGTATGTAGCGCGCTCTATAAATGTCATTGATTGATTGATTGATAGAAGTCTAAGAGTGATTACCTGGAATGTAAGGGGGTTTAATACACCGTCAAAGTGGCATAACGTTCATGCATACATAAAACGTAGAGAAGTGCAGATAGCATTCCTGCAAGAGACCCATTTGATAGAGAGCGAGGGCAAGGCTCTCTGGAAGAGATCAAGAGGACAGCTTTACTACAGTCCATTTGCACGAGATACTCTGATATGGATAAGACCCAGAGAACCATTCCAATTGTATAAGGTGGTGGTGGACCCTGAGGGATGATATGTTTTAGTAATGGGCGACTGGATAGGAAGGACATTGCATTGCTAAACATATATGCCACAAACACCAACCAAAACGCCTTCTTGACTAGCCTGGCTCCCTTATTCACTGCCACACTGCACTACCCAAAGATTATAGGTGGGGATTTCAATTGTGTGGCAGATCCACAACTGGACAGGTTTTATCCCCCGCTGTCAGCATCCCCAGCGCATAACTAGCAGGGCCTTTAGAGAGTTGATCAGTCACGGGGGGCTGATAGACAGGTGAAACAAGCGCAATCCCAGGGCACCGGCCTATTCCTTCCACTCTGGTTTGCATGGGCTAGACTTGTGGTTTGCATGGGCTAGACTTGTGGTTTGCATGGCTGAACGAGTGATGGATGCCGAGTACTTAGCAAGGACATACTCAGATCCTAACCCCATACTCTGCTGTGATCATTGGTCACCTCGGATGGCTAGTGTCCAGACATTGCGCGTTGATAGCACCCTTTTGGAAGATCCGGTGTTCGGAACATCATTGGGGAGGTGATACACAACTACTGGTTGTAAAATGCAAGCATGACGTCGGCACTCCTGGTGCAATGGGAGGCCCTCAAGGTAGTGTTGTGGGAACATTGCATTTCCAATAAATCAGGTGTAGGCACCCAGCTACACGCTGATGGCAGATGGCAGATGGCAGGAGAGGATAATTGATGATCTGTCCCCATTTCTGGGAGCAACGATTGAAGGTAGGGCCCGGCTCCTGGAGGAAAGGCAAAAACTGTTTGCATAGGTAGAACGCCTAAAGCAGGATTATGACAGGGTGTACATCACGTGGGCCCACACAGAACAAGATAAGTCGGGATGTATGCTGGCATGGCTGCTCTGGGAGGAGAACAGGGGCATTCTATACACCAAACCTGAGACCCATCGGGCTGGAACGTGTTCTCACAGGTAGAGGTTAATAGGTTGTTCGCTCAGTACTATTGCAAACTGTACTCTGCAGGAGTGGTGGTCACAGAGGTAGACCTTTTGCAGTATATAGTGAATGCATCACTCACGGACCTGGACCCCACGATTGCTGAGCAAATAGGCACAGCTATTACTATTGAGGATGCAAGGGGTGTGATCAAGGAGCTGGCTTGGCGCATGGTTCCTGGTTCTGATGGGCTCTCCATCGAGTTTCTTACCACAGATGCCTAGCCCCTACATTGATGGACGTCTATAATGGGTTTTTGGAGCGGGGTCTGCTTCCACCCCTCCTGTGCAATGCAGGGATATTTTCTTTTCCCGATGAGGACAAGGATCCGGTATTGGTAAATTCCTATTGCCCCCTTTTGATGCCCCCATGCCAAATATACGTCAAGTTTTAGACATGCATGAGCAGTTCAAGCGGGACTCAGTGCTATCAGTGGACATTCAAAAGGCATTTTATTCCCTCTGCAGGGATTTCCTCTATACCACCATGTTTAGGATGGGATTTGGGCTCCGATTTGTCAAACGGACACAGCTATTATACACCGAACCAGCTACAAGGGTCCAGATATCAGAAATCTATCCAGTTGGACAGGGCAGTAGTCAGGGTTGCCCGCTCTCCATGCTATTGGTTGCATTGGTCATGGAGTCTTTTGCACTGACTTTACTGCAGGAGAGGCATTATAGGGGACTGGAGATTAAGGCAGATACTCTATATATTTCGCTATATGCAGGAGATGTGCTTCTATACTTGCATGGGGAGGAATGTGATCTACAGGGGGCACTCGCTTCTCTATCTACATTCAGCAAGATGTTGGGTCTTTCAGTCACTTGGAAAACATCTAGGCCTACTCGCTACACCCCGACATTGAGGAACTAAGGGAAACTCGGATTGCACTGGCGCTGGGAGCAGACCACTATGAATACCTAGTTGTGGTGATTTATAAAACCGCAGAAAATTACTTTGAAGAGAATTATGGCAGAGCTCTAAACGTGCTACAACTCTCTGTTGCCTTTTAGATTACACTCTCCCTCTCGGTAAGCGGCTGGATAGCGATCTCAAAGCTGGTTGTATTGCTGGTCTTTCTTTACTTGTTTGCAACATTTCTGGAAAAACTCCCTGGGAGGTTTTTGTGGGAGCCGGATGGCGTGCTCTCGTCTTTGTACTGGGGATCCTTCAGATGACGAGTAGCCCTACAGAAGCTACGGCTTCCAGTGAACGAAGGGGAAATGGTGGGCCTGTACCTTGAACTATATCATCTGGTTGTGCAACTGCCAGGTGGTGCTCCCATTTATAGGACGGCCTGGGTCACAGAGAGCGTGGCCTGCCAACCTGAGATCTTTTGACCCGTATTCTACTGAAACCACACCCCAAGTCGATGGTGCATAATGAGAATTTACTGATTAGAATGGCGAGGCACGCCTGGGCTTGGGCACTGCAAAGGACACACACGAAAACCCCCTTTACTTCCAAACTCCCCGTGCTAAACATGAAATTCTGGCCTTCATTGGGGAACTGGGCAGCTGCACATGTGGACCGCGATGGGAGTCAGTATAATGGGTGCCCTGTATACAGGGGGTGAACTCGCCCCCTTCCAGGAACTGTGGTACTCTTATGACCTTCTGGGTGGGCACTTTCTTCTTTATGGGGCATTGACTTGTAAGGTGCGGGCTTGGTGAAGCTCAGGGCCCGCAGAACCTCCAGGACATTAATGCCTCCATTGCTTATTTCTCATTACGGGAAACACGAGGGCAGTCACCCTCCTTTATTGGGCTCTTTTACAGGGAGCCCAGGTAGATATGACTCCGCTGCACTAGCGTTGGTTGACTGACCTCAAGCTGTCTTTTGACAATGTGCCCTGGAAGAAGACACCCTCCACCCCTAGTGTGCCGGGTTTAAACTGATTCAGTTTTACTCTCTGCACAGAGCATACCTTACCCCCCTACGCATTCAACCTTTGTTTTGCCAGAACATCATCAGCATGCTGCTGTCGTGCCGTAGACAAAGACAACTTTTACCACTTGGTGTGGGACTGCTCTGGGCATAGCCACCATTGGGATACGGTCTTGTGGGGTATCCGGGGAGCTATGGATAGACATTTTGAAGGCCTGCCGCATATTTGCCAGGTTGGTCTTCACAGGTGCAGCACTGCTCATAAGGTCGCTGATAGGATATAGATTTGGCAATAATTCTTGCTCGTAAAGAACTGATGAGGAGTTGGAAATCGGATAGGGGCACAGGCGTGTGCATATGGTGGAAGGAGGTGACTAGGTGGGCAGATTGCGAGAGAGACAAACTGGAAGTAGGAGGATAGAGGGGTACATAGATTACCAATCCTACCAATGTGGAATGCGCTATTGTTGGCCTGCCCTAATGATGAGATGATGATGATGATGATGAGATTAAATTTGTAGAGCGCAACTAAACCCATAGGCATCAAGGCGCTTAAAGGTGGTACAACTGTTTGATCAGAGGAGGACTGGGAGCGGGTTACAGGTAGGCTTCTTGAAAGAGCCAGGGCTTGAGTGCTTTGCGAAAAAGGGCATGGGAAGCAAGACCCTTAAGGTCCTCAGGGAGAGTGTTCCAAAGTCTGGGGGCGAGAAATCGGAAAATTAGATACTCAGAGGAAGATTGTAGTGGAGGAGGGAGCACCCGGGAATTCGCTGATGACCAGAACGTCACCACCAGGTCAGCACAGTGATGCAGTGACCCAATAAGCAGGGGTATTCCCTGACTGTGGGACATTTATTGGCTTATTGTAGCTGTAAATGTGAATCTGGATGTGTGGGGGAGTTGCTAGACTGAACATCTGTGATTCTATACATATTTCCCTGCTTAATACCCGTATCAATTAACGCTTTACCTGCTTCATGTCACCAGATAGCATATCTTTTTTCAGTTGTTTTTCTGACTGACCTCATCATCTTGTCCTCGCACCCTGGTTCGCCAAGTACTTTGATTTTGTTATTGCACTCATTTTGTTTGGAAACAAAACAAAGTTTAAAGAGAAATTGATTGAATGTTATCTGACCATAACCTATTGCTGCTGGGCATGGAATGGAGCAGGCAGATTTCAGCTATCTGACCTTCAAGGCTACGAAGTGCCATGCTGGATGACCGCAAGATTGGGGACTCTCTGGGTGACTCCATTAGGCTCTATTTTCCCAAGAAAAAAGGCACAAGCTACATAATGGTAATTGAATAGAAGTCGTTTAAGGTGTAGTAGGGGGCCGTTGTATTAGGGAAGTGGCAGATGTTAGATAAGTGATGGAAAGGGATCTGACTAAATTAGGCAAATTGACTTTGAACTGGACACCCGGGGTGGGGGCGGAGGGGGGTGCATGACATTCAAAAACGAGTTCCCACCCTTGTTTTTTCTTTTATTTTGCTGTTGATTTGCACATTTTCCATGAATATAATTCAAAAAATGTTTTGGGTCCCAGGTGGTGTCCCCTCCATCAGCCCCCTCGTGTTATTTTTCTCTTTTTTTAGGACTTGGGACTGAGTCCCAAGTTCTAAGATGGCTGCCACCACTTGCTGGTCGAGGTGGCAGCCAATCAAATCTCAGCATGAGATCTGTCAAAATCCACAGAGGCTCCGTGTCTGTACATATACAAACTTTGTGAGGATTCATTGGTCAAAAACTACTGAACGGATTTACACAAAAACACAAAACTCTCTTTCTGACCAAGATCTAGCTTTCTGCCAAATTTGGTGCAAATCAGTTCAGCGGTTTAGGCTGTAGCTGTCTAAAGTTCCTATGGGAAAATACGTTTTAGTACCCCCACTTTTTTCTTGGCCCCTGCCTAATGGATCACCCCAAAACTTTTCATGCACAAATTTGGCAAAACGTTGCACTTTGTTGGAAAGTTTTGTGAAGAGTCATCAAACTCCGCTGATTGTATTAGAAACACAACAAATGCATTTCCTATGGAAACATAATCCTAGTAAGAAAAATTATTATATACATATATAACCACAGGTTTTACATTTTTTTATAAGTGCTAGTCGATTTTGCTTTTTTTTACTCTTCCTATTTACTAAATAAAAATCTTTTTATTGAATTTTGCAGTATAACAAAAACAAAAAAATCAAGTTAACACACTTGTAAGACAACCCAATATTTGCACATCAGGTCATAGTAATTAAAATTAAGCAGGCACAGCAGCAAACCCGTATTATTCCAACTCTGTGTTCTCGTCATTGACCCATACCGTATCAAATTTCCTAGGGCAGCCTCTGGCCTCTTATATACCATATTGCGTCAGGGATGGTACCGCCTTCCTGCCTCACATCCTCACAATTTCCCTCCTTGCCATTGCAAATGCTGTCTTGCAGAAGAGAGCTGTGTACATGGGGAGAGTCTGATCAGCCGAGATCCCCAGTGTAGCCAGCTTTTGTTTTTGTTTTAAAACTCCTCCTCTAAAGCAGCAGAAAGGCATCTGCCCACCCATTACCAGAAGGATTGTATCTTGGAGCTTTCCCATAGTGTGTGCACCAGTGCGCTGCTCTGGCCACATTCCTTAAGCATCTATCGTCCTCGATCTTGCCCATTCGGAAGAGATGACTTCGAATGAAATAGGCCAGATGTAGTACTTTTAGTTGCACCAGCGTAAAGCAGGACCTGACTGCGATCTCCCTGGGGGGGGAGCGCCTCCCCAGTCCTCATCTGTCAGCACTCCCTTGTTTACTCCCATCTGTCCCATTGACTGGTCTGGGGGGGCAGTGAATTAATAAACTTTGTCTGATAAATTTGAGAAATGGTGTGTTTATGTAGGGGGCACCATGGATTCTGAATCCCAGTGGGGTATCCTCCACCACCCTCTGTTGCGCATCCTGTATCCTTTGAGAGATTGTTGAACCATCCTGTACCTATAGAGCTGGGAGTCTGTCAGGTCAAACTGTCTCTGCGGGTGTTTAAATGATAAAAGGCCTGATCCACAGATCAGCCCCAGATGATGGCGAGTACATCCCACTGTGTCTTGCATTACAGTCCACGGAGGTCTCAGGTCTGCTGTGTTCCCCACGGGAATTCCAGCTTCCACCGCCTCTCCCCAGCCCATTTTAGTCATGGAGACCCTCCATATGTTTACTACCAGGCCTGTGGGGGAACGGTGATGGGCTGGTCTAGCACGATCATATAGCCTTCGGACATATCTGTGTGGCGTTATGGAATTTCTGTCTGTAAGGAGTGCTCCTGCTGAGGATCAAATGCACAAGCATTTACCGCCAGGAGTTGGGGAGTCCTGCAGTAGAGACCAAGACCTGAGAGCGCCAACCCCCCTCTCCCCCCTTATGGTTTTCGAGTGAGTTTTTGTTGTGTTATACCTTTTGGTATACTGTCCCATAGAAGTGAATGAGTGACTCCATCCACTGCTGTGAAAAATTCTTCTGGCACTTCATAGAGAGAGGCAGCACTATAATTTTATAGAGGCAGGACTGACCATCAGGAGCAAAGGGTGGGATCGCCAATGGCCTGCATCCCTTCTGCAGGACCCGACCTAAGTTAGTCCTTTGTAATTCTACAGGGTCTAGGGTTACTTTGATCCCCAGGTATTAAAATCCTTCCGGGGGCCATCGCAGTGGGCAGACCCACTCTGCGGGAGGAGCATGGTCGACCAGTGGGAATGGCATGGGCTTATGCCAATTTATACAGATTCCAGGGTATTTTACAGAAGATATCCAGAATCTCTAGGGCTCTACTGATGGGGTGCAGGGGATTGGCCAGCTTTAAGAGCACATCATCCGTGTACAGGGTGTCCTCCTAGTCCGGGGTCTGTTGCAGTCACCACAATTGGGTGCCCATTCACACCCAGCATGCCAAGGGTTTCAAGGTTAGGACAAACATTAGGGGGGGAGAGTGGCCAACTCGGTTTCATCCCCCATCCCAGGACAAATTCTTCAGAGAAGCAGCCACTGACTATATTTCCAAGGGAAGGGTACCGAACCCATGTTTTCTTCAAAGACGTTCTCAGTGGTAGCAATCAGCATCTGTCTAGTGGGCCAGTCTCTCAACTACCAGGGATTTATCCTCCAGTCCGCCCAACGCTTGGGGTACAGCCGCCCCAGGCAAGTGCAGATTGGGGAGTGATCAGATATTCCTCTGGGCAGATATCTAGTATCACTGTACTTATTTTCCTGCATCCAGCTTTTTTCTGCTCCCCTGGGTGAGTGTCTCTATATAAGTCAAGCAATCCCATGACTACCACGAAAGTGTATACACTTGTGTCTTCCCCCACAGGGTGCTTGCTGCGAGTGAACCTGTCTAGCTCCCCCTCCTTAGAGAGGTTAAAGTCCCCCCATTATGGTGATGGCTGATGGGGCCTGCAACAGCCAATTCCCCATCTTCTGGAGCATCTCAGATTGGGGACTGGGGGTAGATATCAGGAGGCTAAAGCTATGTGTTCCTTGTCTCTCCCAACAGCGCTGCCTAGCATCCACCTGGGTCTCTCCAAGTCCAGAGCACCGTCAACAGGAGAGATGTTTTAACCAGAATTCTCACACCCCTTGAGCCCATTGTGAATCAGGAGAGTACTGGAACCATGTATTTGCCTTTCCCCAGGAAGGCACAATTATTTCTCCTTAAGTGTGCCTCCTGTTGCAGAATTATGTCTGGGTACCGAAACAGCAGCACAACCCCTCGCTTTAGTTTGATTTCCAGCCTGTTAATTTTCCATGAGAAAACTTTGAGCCCCTGTTGAGACATGTTAGGGTTCCTCACCATTCGCTTTGTTCGGATCAATATATTGATTCGGTATGTGTTCTGATCTGCATACCCCCTCTGTGTGTCTGCTGAAGTGTCGGAACTCCCCCGCCCAACTTCCCCCTCTCCACCCACCTCAGGCTGCGAGAGTGGAACTACCTGCTTCCCCAATGCCTGGGCTGTCTGTCTCCCTCCCATAACCAAAATCAAACCCTTCGCCTCTGGACGCCACTGCAATTGCCCCTCATGTCATACGTCAGCCACTCTGTTTCCTCCCCAGGCCTCTCTGCCTCCCAGGGATGGAATTGGTCCCTGGTCCTTCACCCTGGGGGAGGTTCGAGGACCTCTCAGCCTGCGGTCCTTCGTCCAATGCCTTCCCTCCAGCCAGCCCCAAACTTCCTTCAGGAAGGAACAAATCTTTCACCACCCACCATCCAGGATGTGCTGTTTTGCTGAGAATTGCATGGAATACTCCAGATAATTTTTCTGGAGTTCTTGCTTGACCTTATCAAATGATCACGGCCTCACCTGTACCTGCTGCGTAAAGTCTGGGAAGACCATAACCGTCTGGTTTTCGAAGTGCAGTGGGCCATGCTGTCTTGCCCGTCGACGGAGGGCATCACAATGCTGAAAGTGGGCTATTTTTGGTCTAGGTCTTGCACTCAGCTATGGTTGCACCCTCGTTGACTTACAGTCTAGTCGTCACAAAGTCTTCAATGAATTTCTCATAGTGTACATTATTGCGGCAGGAACTGCCCTCTGCGTCTTCTGCCCCGGCATGCTGGCTTGTAGCAAACATGTGGTACCTTTGAGTTGGCTGCTTTGTTCGGTGAGGATTTTAATGGAGGCCACATGATTCTGCAGCGCAGCCTTAGCTATAGTGATACTCTCGGTAATTTTTTCCATAACATTCCGGATCAAGGTGGCATTGACCACCACTGTATCAATTTTTTTTCAATGCCATCAGTATACTGTGATGGCCTAAAGGAGTTCTTTAAGAGTAGGCCACAATTCACTGTCTCTGGGCCGTCCCCATTTGGCTGTGGATCTCCTTCACTGGCCTCTGCAGTTGTATCTATCTAGGTGGCTATATATGCGGCCATCTTTTGGCTCTAGTCATGCACCATTGTGAAACCACTATGGCTGCCCATTCTCCAACTGGGACACCCTCCAGGGGTCATCGTTGGCTGTACGCCCTGTTCACATGGGCTTGTCACACTTTTACTCAGCGTATATTCAAGCGTATATTCAGGGGAGGGGGGTGGTCTCCTACAAATCTCTCTAGTGCTCCCTCGGTCGCCCTCTCAAACAGAGGGAGATGAGGGAGAAGTGGCCAATGCCCCAATCAGCCTAGGCAGCTGCCCAACTCCCCTAGGCCTGCCTGGTCTGCTGTGGCAAGGTGCCTCTCCCCGGCGCCCAGGAGGGGTTCCCCTTAGGCCGCTGCTCAGCTCGCTCTCCTCAACGACTGCAGGATCCATTCCAGCGATGCTGCAGCTGTTCACAGCTTGCTGATTGGACACTGCATGGTCCTGAGGTTCCCCTGTCAGGCCACAGCAGAGAAGGGCTCCGCATTGGATCTCCCGTGCCCCCAGGACATCTTTTAGCGATGGCCAGCACTCCTCCCAATCAGCAGCTGGCATCTCGGTTTTTGCCATGGACCATTGCATCAGATGGTAAAGAGGATGTTACTGCCATCCCCGAGGTTCTCAGCCTCTGATCGCTTCTCCATGACATCCACGACTAGCGGGTTCCTTCAGCTACTTTCCAAGCTCAGGATTGATGCTGAGGTTATCATTCACCATCGGGAGCTTATGGTCAGCCACTATATTCCCTCTGCATCAAGGCCATGCTCTGTCGGTTTTTTCTATTTTTGCGGTTTCCTCCCACTTGCAGTTTGTGGCTTAAACAGGTTGTGAAACTCATTTGTAAACATTTATGAAAAGTAGACCATATTCTGAATTCATCAAGGGGTCATTTTTCTAAATCTCTCATGGTTATCGCGAAGAAAATAAAATAGAAGAAAATAATCTTTGAAATATTAGTAAGCATAAGTTGGAAAACACAGAAATAGGTAACCACGTATTCATCGGTAATTATTAGCCCCGATTTGCAAATTGTCAAAGTAATATACTGGTAAGTCTTTCAGATCATTCATGTCGCAGGAATATATAGTGCTTGTTGGTTGTCCTTAAACACCCTATGCCCAAAGCCAACAACTGAGCTGCAGCTTACAATATTTCATGTGTACCAACAATGCATCAATTCATATGGTACAACCTAATGCATGAGAAATGGGTATGAAGGAAACCTAAGGATTTTGGAAATGCCCCATAGATGCTGAGTTAAGAAATAGTGTTTATTTGTACAACTTTAAATTTGGAAATACACCTATTCTATCATGTGATTAAGAGGGCATTTTGCACAAAAAAAAATCTAGCTTGCACTCTGGCTGACATTTAAAAGCAAAAATTGTTAGAAAATTGCTTGATAACAGAAATGTTCTACTGTTCTATTGTTCTATATTCCCACACTTCTCCTGATATAAACTGTATCCCACTTTGTTGCTGGGTCCATCACCCACAACAGAAAAGGCCCTAAAAAAACACAATGTGGAGACATCAAATTCTTGCCTTGCAAAGTGAGTAGCTGAGGTATTTGGACCGGGGTGTTGTCTCAGGTTTTTGGCCCAGGCACAGAGGTGGGGTATCATTTTGTATCAGAGTGGTGGGTGGTAAAAAAAATTGTGTATCCCAACAGATTCCGAAACTTTCTCACACAGAAATGTGAAGAAAATTTGAGATTTTAGCCTAAGTTTGACCTTTGCAGGGCATTATGGATAAGAAAATATAGTGGGATCAACACAAGCCACAAAACCCTGGAGTCACCTGGGTCACTAGGTTTCTTAAATGCTGAGGGTTTGGAGGGTTCCCTGGTTGCCAGCTGACCCAGAGCCATTGTGGGATTTACCCCATTTCTAGCGGCCCATGTGTCAAAACAATGCCCTAAAGATTTAAAATGTATTCACTTGCCATGTTGACAGGGATGCTGTAGTCTCTAGGGGAGCAGAACTACTGTTGGAGCTTTAGGGGTGTGGTTGTGAGATGTCAGGACGGACCGGCCCATGACATTTGTTTTTTAGTTTGTCTGACATCCAGTGGTAAATGCTCCAATCCATGGGAATGAAATAGATACAGTTGCCCCATTATGTGGTGGAGGCCAGGGTGGGCCTATCTAACCACATGTTTTTAATATTATTGATAGTGTCTAGTGGATGTTGTGCCTCTGCTGATGGGGAAAGGTAGAATGGTGGGTAAACCCTTCCCCAGTCTGACCCCTGGGTGGCAGAAAGACTGCTGGGGCAATTACGGGGTTGCGACTGGCCTGATCCTTGTGCGTGAGGCTGCGCTCCAAAAGGATTTTCTTGCTAAATGTGGTGGATTAAACTTTCACATCATGTGCCTTCCAGTAGTAACTGCGGAAGACGTGAAGGAGTTACCTGCTTAATGTAGCATGAAGATTCAGGACAGAAGCTTTCATCAACTGACTTTAGTAGTGCAGTGGGTAAAGAAGTCGACTTCTTTTTCAATTATAACAATGCTTCACTTGAAGATCTGGGGCTTATACTTTAAGCAAATATACTGGTGAAGACAACATTTTACTGCAAGTATTATGTAGCAGTGGTGCACTCAGTGACGAGACAGCTCCGGCTAACATACACCATTGCAAGTGAAAAACAACTGACATAAAAGTAGCTGCCTTCTGTTGCAGAATGAGGTATTAACGAGGAGCTTCTAGATGACCATTGAAACCATTTCTTTCAACCCCCTTTCACACAGTACCATCCCCGGCATACTTGAAGGAGAATTGACACACTTCACAGGGCAGAAGAGGCACAGTTTTAAGTCTATAAATGAACGATGAATTAGTGTTCCATCCATAAGTTGTGGAAAAGATCTAGTGACCTGATAGATTCCCAGCTAACTTCTACTGAGAACACATTGAGGTGCTAAATCCGACACTACGGATATGCAAGAGTGCACTCTACAAGAGGAGTTAACATGTAAAGTGAGAGAGGTATTATTTTAGGTATGTGGAAACCCCACAAGAACTCCTAGAATTATCATGCTGAGCTTTGCTGATGTTAAATTATAAAAGTGTGATCTTAACCAAAGTGTTGCCAGTTAAAATCCAGCGTATAATTTAAATGTTAGTACACCAAGATAAATCTAGATCTGAAGATAGAGTGGGGAAGCCTTTTCCTATTTATGCTTGGCTTGTTGAAGAAACAAGGAGGCGCTTGATCACCTCTCTGGATGGGTGTTTTGTTCAGGTTTTGGAAGATTTAGACCACATTTGATTTAACAGTTTAGATTGTTTTAAATTGCACTACTTGAGGATATTAGATTGAGGAGAAAGATATTTGAGAATGAGGCAATGCAGGAGGCAGGCCTGTCTTCTGTCCCCGATAATAAGACATGTGTGCCCAGGCAGAAGCTCGTGAACAGAGAAATAATGTTTGCAAGAGGGATTAGCCCACTATCTTTCTGTACACCAGGAATGCTACACCAACAGTGCAACAAATGCTATCAGAGTCTTGGCCTAAAAGTACTTTTGGTTTAAAAAAAAGTAATACATTTGAACTTTAACTATTACTACATCTTCCAGTGAATTGCCCTACCTATGACTTGGCTCTAGCTCCCGAATTGCCTAGAAATGGAGTTAAAATAGTAAGTGTCCATGTATGGCAAATACACATTTTTGAAGTTATGGCTCGGTTTAAACTGAAAAAGTCTGACTTAAACATAATAAAACCTTGTTCTTCAAGGTAAATATTTTCTAACAAAAGGTGCATTTAATAGTCGGAAACATTTAGTTTGATTATGTTTACTGACTAACTGTTTCCAAGATCATGTATTTCTAACTTTCAAACTATATTTACTAATAAAGCTGGACGTGTTTTCATTAATTCCAAACATTAATATTTATTGGGCCAATTCCTCTTCCTTCCTGTTAGGTGATGCACTTTGCAGGCTGCTGAACTTGTATGTTTTCTGTGACATGATCTATTTAATAAAATTATAATAAATAAAGGATTGTATTTAGGAGTACGGATAGACTGTTTGTCTGTATGACAATACTTGTACTGCATACTCTGTACCTTACATTGAATGTATAATGAAGTAGGAAATACCTGTTTTTTACTTCAGATTCCTAGCCTTGGGTATGGCCATTCTCTAACTGGAAAATGGTCAGAAAAAGACGAAATGGCTATTTTACTGTTTCATTTATTTGAATCGGAGACTTTCAATGCATTACTATTATAATGAGACTTCATTTTTACTATTTCCCCATAGGTGTTTGTCTTGGGTACAAATAGTAGTGGCTGTTTGGGGACGGGAGATATTCAGAACACCATTGAACCAAAGCGATTGGATAACTTATGTGGCAAAAGGATTTCACAAATTGGCTTTGGAAGTGGACCACATGTTGTTGTCATCACTGCTGGTAAGCATACATCTGTGGGGTGGTTGGAATTTGAAAGCACCAATCCTAGAACCTTGAGTTGGTGAGGGCAAGCTCCTAGTTCTGGTTTCAATATGCGGCTGTATGTAAACGCATATGTTACAATGCTATTGCTACATTGGACGAAAAATAACAAAAATGTATTTTATTAACATTGCATATGTGACCAGTGTTATTAAACTGACAACCAGGTCATCACATTTTTAGTTGATCAGTGTGTAAGATGTTTTCAATGTATTTCAAGTGTGTGGCACGCCAAGATATCACGGAGACCCACACAGGTCATGAAGTGATTTATTAACTAAATTTACCATCTACGTTTGCATGAAAATCTTTGGATAGACAGTTATTCATAAAATCGGCTAGTGTATATATAGACACTTGCCAAAGCATTTTTAATGCCTTTTCATTAGTATGTAGTATTGAGTATAGCATACCGACTAAAAGACCTTTACCAATGTTTTGTAAAAAGAAAACAAGCCATACTGTGCCTAGAACATTTTAAGAGTGGCACCAGAAACTCTGACCTTCAGGTCCAAAATTATCATGCTGGTTCCTTAACTCCTTGGTGTTGCCAATAGCAGTTTGTTTGCAGTTGTGCCTCTGAGGGATTGTGAATTTAGCTCTGTTTGTAAAGGATGCTGTGTTGCATTGAGGCTCCATCCCAGACATTTGCTTCAGTTTGGAGTGACTTGATGTTTATGGTTGAGTTTGGCTATCTTGCCATCTGAACTTTGCTCGATCTTCTCAGTAGGTCTTAACACATTAGGGTTTTGGGAAGGGCCCTGAAATGATTTCAGTCTTTTTTTTCAATAACGTTTTATTGATTTTTGAGCAAAACATAGCATAACAAAGTAAAAGCCAAGTTTGGTGCAAGGCGGATACATAGTGTTAGCAATTCGACATTATTTCTCTGCATCGCCACCCAAAACCCAGATAACTATATCCCAAGGACCAGGAAGCAATGGCTACGGCTATCATTAGCAGAAAAGTCACTAGGTCAAGAAACCAGTATGTCCCCCCTATTGGGTCGCAACATGATATGATCTCGAAGTAGAGTATCTTGTTGTCTTGAAGCCAAGGCCTAGATGGGCAAGGTTCTAAGTTGATCCCTCAATGGTCTGCCCAGTTTCTCCAGATTTTACCATGCTTATGGGGGGATCCTCTAGCCTGATACACTGGATGCTCCACTGCCATACAGAAGTCCATGCCCTTCTTCTCCCAGGACGGGGCCTCTGCACTTTTCCACACCATTGCAATGTCTAAGTTAGCCACAAGCAATCGCAGTGGCCTCTAATACCATTGCCCTCCACATATTCTGAAACATGTAATAGGAGAAGTTTCGGTTCCCAGGAGACCCTTCAGCCCAACACTGTCCCCAAAGTCCCCAGCACCCCTTCTCAGAAGAGTGATAGGATGGGACAACTCCAAAAGGTGTGCAGTAGATCCCCGTCAGCGTTGCCACAACGTAAACAATTCCCAAGCTAATCAATCCCGTGCGAGATATGCATGTCCGAGTAAGGTACATGTGGAGGAGTATTTTAAGTTGAATAAGATGGAACTTAGCATCCGCTATTGTCTCGCTTGGGGCTACCAATGCCTCCCTCCAGTCATCATCTTCAATGTGGCCTAGGTCTCGGGGAACATGCCTCTCTCACAGTCACCATCAGATTTGGCTATTTAATGGTCCAGCAGTGTTTGATGAATAGCCGATAGCTTGCCTGCATGATTTTCGCCTCTAGTGGCGAATAAGCTGGAATTTCAGTGCTGTGGTTGGTAGGGAGTGAGGGCATGTTGTAACTGAAGATAGTGAAAAAACTGGGAGCGATGCTTTTTGTACTCCGTCTGCAGGTCTGAAAAAGCCTTAAGGGACCCACAAGAGATGACATCCCCCAACGTCGTGATGCCGATGGCATCCCATTTGGTGAATCTGTGGAGCACCGATACCTGAGGAAGTCGGGTCCCCATCTACAGCGGGGTTTCTTTTTTTTTTTTTTTTTAAAAACCTTTACTGAAAGACACGTAGAAGTACAAGCGCAGGCCTACAACCACAGGGGCCGGCCGCAAAAGCAGGAGAGTCAAAAAGGGGGCAACATCAATGCGTACAATAGAATGAATACAGGATAGACGTAAAATAAAGACGTTAAACAGTCAGCGCCAGGATAAGAGAGGTTTCATTTTACATTTTATAGAGGAGGCAGCAACCATATCTACCGGGAGTCACGCAACATATACAGAGAAAGAGGGAGGGGGGCGGGAGGGAGACAGCCCCCCACGCAATCAAATAACCTTAGTAGGGCGAAGCCCAAAGACATTCCACGCCCAGCAAAAGTTCAAAAATAAAGGTGAAACGTCAGCAAACAAATAACGTGGACGCCACATGTACAGCCCTCCCGCCCCGGAAAAGGAGAAAGTGCGGACACTTACGAAACAAAGGAGTGAAAACAAAGGGACATAGCCCACCCCCTGAAAAAGGAAAAAGGGACCATAGAACAAAACAAACTAAAATAACAAACACCCCCCCCACCCTACATCACTGTAATGGCTACGGCCTACCCCACTAAACAGCGTGCCTGTCGCCCAGAGTCACCCGAAATATAGAAGAAAGAGAAAGGGAATAATAACAAAGAAAGAGAAAGAAGAAAGAGAGAGAAGGAGAGGAAAAAGAAGGACAGGAGAGGAGAGGAGCCAGCGATCGAAACATGGAATACTACCCCGCCCGCAATAACGGATCACCAATCGAGGTCGAAAAGGACATTGAAAAAAGCCCACACAAGGATGAAAAACAAGAACTAACCAAAATAATGAGGCCTGGAGATGCCATTTAAAAGGGTCCCACAGGTACTCCGGCACAATCGCCCCTGTCCACTTTTATGAAGAGTCGAGCTTCCAGACTCCGCCACGGCCGAAAAGCAGAATGATACAGTGGGTCCATACCAGTCCAGGAAGGCCAGTGGGATCTCCGCAAAACACCGTCCCGGCCAACAAGAAGCAACCAGGAGAACTCGGCAGCAGTCAGAATGCAAAAGTACCTCAACGATCCACGTGGCCAAGCACAATATCTGGGCTGTCCAGCACGAAGCAGAGAAATCAGGATGTAGGAAACACTGCAGCATCGGCACCGGGTCCACATGATCCCATAGAATCAAACACCCAGCTGGAGATCCCAGCACAGCAGCCGGAGAAGTTTCAACCATCACAATTCGGGAAGACGACACCGCATCACAAAATGGCGGAGCAGCCATGGCGGAGATCCGCGACTCCAAGTCTCGGCATTTCAAGGACAGGTCGCTCCCCAGAGCAGCCAGGGCAGACAAGACAGCACTCCGAGTAGGGGCCGCCCGAATCAAACGAGGGCTGGAGAAGACAAATGCAGCAACTTCCCTGTCTCCAGGAGAAAGACTCTCCGAGGGGCCATCCGCCATCTTAAGCACAGCGCCCGCCGCCATCATCGTGGGCGCCTCCAAGGCCACCAGGAGCACCGGCGGCCCCAGGGCACACAACCGATCCGCGGCGGATGGCGCTCGGCGGAGAAAGGAGAGTCACCAGAAGAACGGGCGTGCTCCCCACAACACTCGGGGGGAGCCCAGCACCGGACCCCGGGCGGGACAAGCAACAGGAGTGGGCTACCCACTTGAGGGGTGCCGGACAGCGCGGCTTCTCTTCGTCGGGCCGGCAGGCAATCGGACATACGGGGTGGCCCACCCGCGGGGGTGGGTCCGCTCCAGGGCTTCCGGCCCGCGGCTCTCAGGCTCCCAGCATCGGGTCTCTCCACCGGTTCCGGACCGCCGGTACTCCGAACATCTCCGGGCAAGCACAGCACTCGAGGCCCCGGCGTCAGGGCCGGGAAGGCCAGCAAGGCAACAAGGGCAGAACGCCGAAATGACTGCACGCCAGAGCCCCGGACAAGGATGGTAAGTGAAGGCTTTTCCTTGGTGACCAAATTCGGAACACCCCGAACAGGATGAAATACAGGATAGGTGACGGGGAGGAAGAAATCACGGAGCGAGGCGGTTATGCGACTGTTCCGATCGCCATCTTGGCTCCTCCCCCTACAGCGGGGTTTCTAATGTCAGTCAGCAATTCCGTGCGGCCTTCGTTGTCTTTTTATCCAGTATTGGGGTATCTTTCATAGATTCACATGCCTGAATCATTCTCCGTCGCCGAGGTGGGAGTCCCACAGTAAATACAAAAGTAGTGCCAAAGGTAAATAATAGTAGTAGGCCCCAAAGAAAAGGCCTGAGGCCTAGATCTTAGTAGCCTATCTACCTCATTATGCTAAAAGGACCAAAAAATGGTCCCAACCAATCAGCTATCAGTACCCTCTAGAACACTCTCAGCAGAGCCAGTTCTCCTCATATTTTCACCGCACGTTGTGTGGAAGGGTGTCTCCCTGAGTGTCACTCAGTTTTTTCTTCATTTAATCCATGATGTCTGACAAGAAGGCCTTATTCAAGCCCTGCAGAACCTGCAACAAGAAGAGAGTTCATGTTGATTACCAACATAAGGACCACATCTACTGCCTCTACCCTAAACATGAGGCAAAAGATTGCAAAATTTGCCGTACCTTCCCTTCTAAGACACTTAAAGATAGGGAGGCAAGAGAGCTGTTGTGGCTTAAATCTTCTTCGGCTGAAGAGGATGATAGAGCCTCAACTTCCAGCAAGAGAGCTAGATCACAGGACAGCTCTTCAAGTGAGGGGAGAAAACACCATACATCCTCCCATTCTACTTCTGGCCCTTCTCAGAGATCTCCTGTAATCTCCTCTGGGTCAGCGCAGCCTCCTCAGTCCTCTGCTCTCAAGGACTCTAAGAAGCCATCTTCCAAAACAGTGAGTAAAAGCCTCTCAAAATCTTTGGCTTTTCCTCCTTTGTCGACGATTTCTGTCACTTCTTCTGCTCCTTCGTTGACGGAGACGATCTCAACGACGTCTATCACCTCTCCTATACGGTCAACGAGGATTACTATCCTGTCAAAGAAGACCGTCGTTGAAGAATCATTGACGAAGGCCTCGTCGATGAAGTCAGCGTTGAAGTCCATGTCGACAACAGTACCTCCACCGTCGACGAGAGTTGTATCATTGATGAAGACGCAGTTGTCTACTGCACCGTCGACGACTGTCCCGTCGACGTCTATCCCGTCGACGAAGATCCCGTTGACGAAGATCCCGTTGACGAAGACTCCATCGACGTCAAGCCCGTTGACGATGATCCCGTCGACGCAGATCCCGTCGATGACGATCCCATCGAGGACGATCCCGTCGACGACATTGACAAAGAGCCCGTCGACGACAACTCCGTCGACGGATAGCCCGTCGATGACAATACCATCGACTGGGGACTTACCTGTTCCGTCTATGACATTGACCGTGGCTCTGACTCATTCAATGCCTGTTTCTTCTAGGAGTTTTCAACTCAAAACATTTCAAAGACATGAGTATAGCAATATTTCACCACTTACTCCTTCCCATCTCCTTGAAACATATGTGCAGGAAGAGGATGATGATTACGATGATGAAGAGGTGGTAGGACCATTTGGGATTGCTCATCCATCTGAGCTACACATCAAATGTCAAGATGATGATGAAGAGGAGTAGGATTATCATGAACAATACTATCAAGAGGACATTGTTGTCCCGCATCATAGAGTTTATCATAGGCAATCTCGCCAGAGTGAGACAAGCCATCTGCCTCCAACTCTTATACAGGACCTGCAAGCCATGCTAGCAGATTACAGACAGCGGTTTCTCCCGCAGCAAGTTATTCCACAAGTTCCACCTCCGCCTGTGGTGGTTTCGGACCCCTTGCCTCCACCTGATGCTCCGGTTCCAACGCCTGAACTTCCTGACCCTCCTCAAGAACAACCGCCTCCAGACCCTCATCAGGATCAGGACACATCCTCTGATGAGGAAGTTGAAGAGGGTGAATTACCAGAGAACCCTCATGTAGATCCCTGGGATTCTTACATTATCCCTATGCCTTCACCACCGACTCCTCTACCATCTGATTCGCCACCAGAGGATATAGGAGGATTTCACAATCTGATGCGGCGAGTTGCTGCTAGGTTTCAACTGCCTGTCACTGTCGAACAAAAGGAAAGCTTTCTTCACGATTTTAAAGAGGAATCCAGGAAGATTACGAGGGCTGTTCCGATAATTGATTATATATGAAATTAAGGAATAAAAATCATGAAAACCCCTGCATCTGTACCAGCAGTGCTTCCACGGAAGTGCAGTGTTATTAAGGCTAAGTCCTGGTAAAGCACAGGTGAGTGGCCCTGGAAAGTTATCGGGTGCATGGTTCTTGCTTTAGAGAGAATGGCCTCTTTGGTCTTGAAGTCCTGCACGCACACCATGATGTCAGCAGGCGGTGCCCGGGGACCACGGGGCGGGCCCACCCTATGAGTTCTGTCCAAGACTATGTCTGCCGTGTGGGAGTCACCAAGGATGTGTCGAAAGAGGTCGCCCGTGAAAGCAAATAGGTTGTTGGTGTCGTCTGAGTGCCTCACTCCCCGGATGCGGATATTGTGTCTGTGGGAGCGATTCTCGATGTCCTCCAAGTGAAGTTGTATGTCTATGTTCTGGTCTTGTAACCGGATAACTTCCTGCTGGAGTGTCGCCAGATCCGCCACCGTGGAATCGCTGGACTCTTCAAGTGTGGCTACCCGCTCCCCAATAGAGTCAACCTCGCAGCGTACATCCTTAAGTTCCGTGGCAAACTCAGCCGTAACCGAATGTATATCTTCGCGTAACGTGCGGAAGAGCGACTCTAAGAAAGCTTTAGTGATGGGCTCATCTCCAGGGGCCGCTTGTTGCTTGGACGACTCGGCTTCTGGGGGTGCGATCGCCATATTCGGATTGGATTGGGCGCGACCAAAGATGTCTTTCAAAGGCTTCACCTTAACAGTCCGGGCCCATGACATACTCCTTAGGCGCCTGCGGTCTTCGCACGGGTGGAGGATGACACCCAATTGGCGCAGGGTCACCGGCGGAGGGCAGCTGCCCGTCGAGCGCGTGCCACTGATGGGGAGGGCACTAGGGGGCCCCCGGGATATGTTATGGGGTGCTGAGGGCCGGGCGCGGAGACACTGATCCCGCCGGCATGCAGGTCCCTCAAGCTCTAAGAGAGCGCCACTCACTGTCAGCGCGGGGCCCAGTCAGTCCCAGCTCCAATGTGGTCAAAGTGATGATAGGGCTCACACTCCGGGAAGTCGGGCCCCTCCGCCAATGCTCTTCTCCTGTTGTACAACTCTTCACGTTGTGGGGCCAAGGCTCGGTGCCGTCACGTGTGCTCCAGGCGCGGTTGTCCCAGGGCACGATCCGCGCGCTAGGTCGTCGCGCGCTATGTGGAAACTGTCCAGCTCGGAAGGCAGCTCTTGTCGCCAGTCAGCCCTCAATCTCTTGTGTCCCTCCTTTGGTCCAGCCCTGTCACGCCACGTGTCTCTGGGGTTGTCGCACCCTGAGCCGGGGATCTGCGCGACACGGCCCTCCAAGTGTCTGGGGCCGGCCGCAAGCAGCAATCGGGGGGCCCTAAGGCTGGGCCCTCATCAAATCAGCAGTGCCGTTGGGCAGGCCCTGCCCATAGTAGTGCCACTCCTTGCTGACCAATGCGGCAAGGGGTCCCGGTACTGTCACCAGCCGCCTGGGCTCACCCGTCGACCAGCAATCCAGCGCTCCAGAATACAATGGCATCTATTCACCCCCACCAGGCTGGGGATCTGCGCGCCACGTCTCCACCACCTGGACTGCGCGCATCACTCAACCCAGGCCCGGCGGGGGGGGGGGTCTCACCATCTTCGGGCCGTGAGCACCACAGATGCCCCTCCCGTGCCGGCCGAGATCTTGTCACCGGGCTGTGTCCAACGATAGACCCGGCGAAGGCCAGGCCCCGGCTCCGGCCCAGTAGCGGGCCACGGACCCCCCAGACAGTCCGGGCGCCCCTGTGGCCAAGGCCCAGGGGCGAAGGGTACTCACACGGGGGGCTGCCGACGTCCAGTGAGCACGCCCTCACGCAGGAACCACACGTCTGCAGGCCGCGCGTCACACCAGGGGCCTCGGGGCTCCCGCAGGCCGCCGCCGCCTCCAGCGCCGCCCAGGCCGGCCGGCGCACCCACGAGGCTGGGCACTAATGCGGCCGAACACACAGGTTGGGGTCGCCGCCGCGCGGTACTCCCTCGCTCCGGACTCACCACTCAGGTCCTGGATGGTCTCCCGCCGGGCGCAGCTCCACCGTTGCGGCCGTTGCGTGGCTGGGAGGGGGAAGGCAGGCCTCGGTGCCCGTGGTATGGGCACCACGTTGTTGAGGCCGCACTGTAATGGCGGCCGGGTCGCTCTTCTTCGGCCACGCTTCCCGCGCCGTCAGATGTCTAGGCGGAGTGCAGGAAGGTCCGCGGGTACTCGGGGAGGGAGGGGGGGGTTTCTCGCTTCGTTCTCCTGCCAGGTGGGCCCCCCAGGGGCTATGCTGTGCTGGAACAGATGGGCGGCAGGCGGGAGCTTAGGAACGAGCGTCTTGTCTCGCCGCCATCTTAGCCACGCCCAACCACCCATTTTAAACCCACATTACTAAAGGGGCCAAACCACGGCAGTTGGAGGGGAGGAGAAGGTGACTAGGGCTGTAGACTAGGAGTGGAAGCTCAGTCAAAGAGCTGGAGAGCTTTAGGTCTAGGAGGCTTAAGGCTTGTGTATTCTTAATGGGAGAAATATTGTTGAAGAGTTTGCTAAATAGGGGTGAACTTCCTCTCGCTGTGGGTTATTCTATTTCAAAGCATTTCCGTGTCTAGGACTTGCCACAGGAGTGTGAACCATAGGGCTGTGGAGGAGGCAGCAAGATGTTTCCAGTGCAATGCTACAAGTTTCTTAGAAGCCCCCAACATGCGAGTGATTAAGTTCCATTCTGCGTGTGTCATGGTCTGAAGGTGTTGGGGTTGAATGTCAAGAAGGACAGTCGAATAGGACTCCGGGATCGGGAAGCCTATTGGCCCCCTAAAATGGCTGAGGATTTCTTTCCAGAAGATGTGTAGAAAGGCTTCTGGTGTGGAGGTACATTGCCAGCTCAGTGGAGAAGCTGAGGGAAAGATGGTGTGTAGTTGGGTGGGTGTGAGGTACCAGCACATCATTACTTTGTATGCCGTCTCGCATTGGGCTGTTCTTTTCAAAATTCGCAGGATGTCACACCATAAGCATTTCCATTGTTTCATAGGCAGCTCATCCCCAATGTCAGCGTACCATTATGATTAGTAGGGATGTGGATGGATAGGAGTGGAGTGTTGAAGGACCTTGTATGTGCACATGATGAGCCCACTGTATCCACTGAATGACCAAACTAAAGTCTCAAATGCAGTTAGTTAGCAGGTAGCCCCTGCTTGTTGGGTGGGGATAGGTTCCAGTGTTGTAGCTGATAATATTGCAATCTGGAGGACCCAGGGAGACAGAACTCCTGTTGACTCTGATCGAAGAACTTGAGGGAGTCCCCCCTCAAAGAGGTCCTGAAAATGCGATAGCCAATCTCCCTCCAGTGGCTATATGAATGGGGCTGCAACGTAAGAGCAAAATTGAGGTTACGCACCAAGGGAGTGTTGGGCGAAGAAAAAGTAATAGGGCCTCACTTTACTGCCACTTTGTCCCATACTTCTAGGACTGTTTTTGTGGGAGGGGCAATGTAGGGCTCTTTGTGGCCTTGTGTGTCTGGGGAGCCATGCTAAGTCCCAGAAGGGGCGACACGCCACAGCACGGTCCAAATTAACCCAATGCTTGTCACTTTCATGTACTACCCAATCTGAGAAGAAGCAGAGGTGTGCGACCCAATAATATTCAAGGAAGTTAGGACATTCTAGCCCTCCCCGGTCCCATTGGGGCGCAGTATCTCATCTTGAGGGATCGGCATAGGTAGGCATTGAAAGAGGTATAGAATTTTTGGTAAGAGAGACATCTTGACCGTATTTAAACGGCCCAGCCATGAAACCTGGAGGAGTTTCTAATGGCGGAGGTCTTACAGAATAGCCATTCGGTAGCCAAAGTTTGACGTAAGCCGGAGGCCCAAGTATTGGATGAATCTAGGTGCCCCTAGAGAGGGAGTAAGGGATTTGATCGCTGGGAGGTCCGCTGGGGGAATAGGTAAGTTCAATGCTTGGGACTTGGTCAGATTGATCTTGAAACCTGAAACCACCTCAAAAGCCTGGAGTGTGCTCACAGGCACCAGAAGTGATTTCTCTGGCTGGGTAAGAGTCAGAAGGAGGTCGTCAGTGAATAAGGTGATCTTGTGGATATGTCCTCTCAAAGCTATCCCATCTATATCCTCCATTTGCCGAATGGTGGCCTCCAAAGATTTTATCACTAGGGCAAACAGGAGAGGCGATAGGGGACAACCCTTTCTGGTGCCCCTCTCTAGGTGAATAGCTTCGGACAGCTGACTCGTATTCTCATGGTCGGGCAGGTGTAAGGGGCCCTAATCCTATCAATCATCGCAGGGCCTAGTACTGTGTCCTGGTGAACAACCTTTAAAAAGAGCCAGCAGACCCTGTCGAAAGCCTTCTCCACATCAATCGAGAGAAGGCAAGCCGGGACAGCATGACAGTGGGATTTCTCCACTAGGTGGGCCAAGCTGCGGATATTGCCTGCTCCCTGCCTATTGTGGATGAAGCCAGCTTGATCTGGGTTGATAGGACTCTGTGTGTGTGTGTGTGTGTGTGTAAATGTAGTATACTTGTAAAGCGCACAGCTGCCCCAGCAACGGGGCGTCCCGGCGCTGTATAACTCTGGGGAACCCGTCCTGGCTTTCCCTGTGGGATGGTCCCTTGCTGGGAGTCCCCAAGGTGGAGCCAGGCATCCCCGGAATTGGTGGGGCCGTTGTGGAGATTAGGCAATCTAATGCCCAGAGTTGCCCAGTGGAACCCCTGATTAGAGTAAGCACCGAAGCGAGAATTATCGAGTCCGCTGACCAAGGTCCACGACCCTGCCGCGTCAGGAATTGAACCCTGGTCCCGGGCTGACTTCTGCTCTCAGGCCTGCCGCCTCTAACCAGTGAGCCACACTACTCCACTGGAGGTGAAGCTCCAGCCTCTTGGCAAGGATTTTAGTATACAGTTTTGAATTGGTGTTCAGACGCCCTAAAGAGCGGTAGGAGGCACAGAGCGAAGGGTCTTTGCCTGGCTTCTGGATCAGAGAGATTTCAGCCTTGGACATGGTGGGGTGAGCTCTGAAACAGCTGTGAAGGCGGTAACTAGGGCCAGCGGTTGTTTTTGCAATTGCTGGAGACATTTACCATAGAAAGCTGCGGGCAGACCGTTGGCCCAGGGGTCTTACCCAGAGGGAGGATTTTCAGGGCTCGTTGTAGCTCCTCTGTAGTTTTAGGGGCCTCAAGCAGCTCCGGGTGAGAAACCTCAAGGGGGTCCCATTGACATCCTGCCAGTTATTCGGCAATAGCGTCAAGAGGAGCCTCCTTGTTTGTATAGAGGGCCTGATAAAAATCCTGAAATGCCTGCTGTTTGGCTGTTTCTGAGGTAACCCATACACTCAGCGCCATCTAAATGCCTGAGACATGAGCGTAAGCCCTTTGCTGCCATAGATTCCTCACAAGAAAGATCCCCATCTTATAGCCCCCCTCGTAGAACCCTTCTTTGAATGCAAAGAAAGCTCGCTCTGGCTTTTTGGTGCGTTGTTGCCATAGTTGACCCCACAAGAGGGTCAAACGATGCTTTGTGCGTCGGGACGGCGGCATGGTCCTGGCTTTTAAGGTCCTTGATCTCCAAGGCCAGGCCTGTTTCATTCAGCTTGGCTTCTCTCACCCGGGCTTTTGAAATAGAAGTGATTTCACCCCTCATAGTTGCTTTAAGCACGTCTGAAAGGGTATGTGCCGAGACGTACGGGTGGGTGTTAGTCTGAAAGTAATTTATCACTGTGTGGATTACCTCAGTGTCGACTGGGTCCCGTAGCCACTGTGGTGGAAAATGCCATTGTTGAGAGGGACAAGGTGATTCTCTCAGTCTAGTCCAAGTCAATTCTACATGTGCATGGTAAGAGATCGAAATGTCTGAGGTAATGGAAGAAGTAGTCAGTACGTGAATATGACTGGTGGGCATGGGAGAAGAATGAGAAATCCCTTGTGTCAGGATTGCGGTGTCTCCAGGCGTCTGCTGACATGGCACCACTTCCCTGAAGTGAGGCCTCACTACGATCTAGAGAGGGGTCCCAGACAAAGTTAACGTCCCCTCCCAGCACTATATCTTTACCCTCCCTGGACAGGTGTTCCTTAAGCAAAGTCCCAAGGAATGTATATCTTGGGCCTGGTTGGGAGCATTCATAAGTGTGAAGGAGCGCAGGCCAGGCTGTAAAGTAAGCTTTAAAATCAGCCCCTCCCCAACCCGGACCACCTTTGGAGTCTTAGAGCAAAAAGATTGCTTGCAGAAAATCACAACTCCAGCTGTCAGACATTAGGGGAGTGGGAAGAAGTGGACATGTGGTAAGACGCTGCTAGTGGTAGGTGGGTCAGACTCGGACCTTGTGGCATGTTGTGCAAACCAACCCAGTCTCAACTGGTTGGAAGAGGGAGGGTATCCCCAGGGTGGTATGCGACCTAGATAAAAAAGAAGTGCATGTTACATATAAGAAAAACATCATGGCAACCGGGCCAAAACAGTAGATTAAAAGATGAAGGGGGCTAGTGCATGGCAACGCCGACGGGCCAGGGGAAGTCACTCCCCAAAACTCTGGAGCCAAGGGCCACGCCGTTTTTGGAAAAATGAACAAGTTGCACCGGGTTCCGTGCATGAAATTATAAAACAACCATACGTTGAACACTTCTAATTATAAATGATATTAAGCAAGAGAATAGAAAAATATTCTTTTTATTAAATACTATTTTTTTTAATACATTTTTGCTTATTTAAAAATTATACATTTTTTTCTTATATCGTCTGATAATAAATCTCATGTATATCTTTCAGCAACATCAGGTCAATTGATCCTAATTACATCAAAATGGTTTTATCTTATAAATCATTGACAATATAAAAATGGAAGTGTTATAGTTGCGATGATCTATGGTGATGGTACACAGAACCAATCAACGCGTTTCGGCTACTGCCTTCTCCAGGAGTTCTGTATAACTCTAAGATTCTATGAGACAAGAAAATATGTATAAATTGTCTAAAGTGACAACGTATTGGAGAGATTCTTATTAATACAACCTGAAAATACATGTGGGGAATAGATTACATGTGGGTTACAGAGTTCTATACTACATCTTAGTTGCGAAGCGCTACTATCTTACAGCTAAACAATACTGATCTCATAACAAAATAACATACAGTGCTGTACACATCTTATTAATCAATACATCATTCTTTACATGCAATACTATACAGATTATGTACAAAACAAACAATTATACATATTATACACTTTATACATGGCCTATTTACATATTTTTCTAAAAACGTTATACCTGCCCTTCCTGTATTAATTGCATTCCTTCAAAGGGTTCTCCGTCCCTCCTTCTTTCCCCCTTAACCTGTTTTATAGCTACATAGATGGAAAAATAGTATAGCTAAGTCAAGATAGGTGTTCCTGAGCTTTTACTTACTTAACTGCTTCTGATTTATTATAGGTGTTGTATATCATTATGCCCTATAGTTTTATCCTGAGTTGCATAACATGATTAGGCAACTCAAAATAATATGTAAGTCTGCATGATTCTTTCTTATCTATCAAAAGGACCAAATTATAGGCTTGAGTGTACTTAATACTTTTTTATCATGCCTCCTATTTAGCCTGTATTAAAACGGGTGGATATATATAGTCACTCCTACTTACATTACATATCTCGGTGTTACTTGATCTTTTTATTCCTCTCTCCTGGATTACAGTTCCATATGTTTGACAATTTTATGTAGTGCTAGGTTTGAAAAAAACATTTCATATTCACTAATGAGGCGTAGATAACCAACTATTACAGGGATGAGGTGTGTAGTAAACAATTGCATACCTAATGACCTGGATTTGAAGGAATCGCGGATCGCGATATATGGCGTGAACAGCCCACTCTCTCCCCTTGTTTTAAGTGGCTGGAAGCACATTCTGCAGTATATATATTATTCTCTGAGAGATGGAAAGACATTTAAAATGAGGTTAGTTACATTTGTTCCCTATTTAGGCACCTGTTTTGACAATAAACAATGGCAAGTTTATATACCGATTTTCAGGAGATACCTGGTTTGAAGGAGGGGATCACATGTCAGGCGGTGATTTGCAGTGCATGTTTCATATTCTTTAAGATAACACTCTTCTTGGAGGTCAATTTCAGTTCTAGAAAGTAAAGGACATCAGCTAGTATCCATCATTGTTTGACATAAAGGGAGGAATTGTTGGTTCAGTATATGCGTGCCATCTTGTAATTCCCACGGCGACGCTTAAGTTTTCTAATTGGCCCCCATGATTAGAAGTTCATATTTAAAAAGGTGATAGCGATGCGTGAATCCGCCATGTGTGGATGCCTATAGCGGTCACACTCTACATATTTTATGCACCCCCAGCAAAACGGACCCGACTACGGCCTGAACTTGACACCTATGCCGGTTCCCGTTGCTTGCTCTCCGTTTACCCGGGTAGATGTGGATGGTACAACGGATGCCTGCAGTTGGATCAATTGGTCATACTATCTCCTACTACTCGATCCATAAATCTATACGAAGAGATTCATCCGGGGTGCTGCCTGTTAACTCAAGGTTAATCTACATGATGCCACCCGCTTTTATTCTCTCTGACTCTATAGCGTTCCTACGGCTCCACACTATCGACCGAGTATCTAAGTTTAGGCTGTACGACTTACTTGCAGATTCCGTAATCCGGATATGTGTCAGCCCGTCTTTGCGCTGCACGCTTGTTATTGGCCCAAGACTCCTGCGTCATTTAAAGCATCTATTTTTGCGGTTTTCTATCGAGCCCTCGCGATGTTTGGGAGGGACGGGGATGCGGCATATGTACTCCATTTTACATGAACTACAAGCCAGCTTTTTGGCCGCCATGATGGACTAGCGCATCACTGCGTAATTTTACCAAAAAATGATCACTACATACTACATAGGTCGAAAAGATCTAATTTATGTACTCCTAATGGTTATTTGTATTATTTAAGTTATTTAAGTTATACTATCAATAGGGCACGAATATTACCGATAAGGTAGAATAGTCTATTCCCTTTTCTATAAAGTTTAAAGGCCTTATTAAGTAAATGTTCACATTATCTTCCGATATTTTAAACGTTACTTCTTTCAGTTAGAAGAGTGTATGTATAAGTGAAGTGCCGATACCTCTTAAAGCTGCCGCCATGGTTGATTGGGAAGCTCAAACTGCCTACATAAATGAACTATAAAGCCCTTAGGAACCTAGTTTCTCCTTTCCATATCTTTATTTGGATTAGCCACATGTCTGAAGATTTCTGGATATTTAGTAGTAGGATTATGACCTGAAAATAAAGGTTACCCTATTCCCCCTGTTCCTTCTTAGGTTGGTTGCCTATCATTTTATGTCTTTTGATGGTCTTCAAACTTATTTTCGTGGGGCCCTAGTGTATTAATTTATGGCTTGTTCCCACGGTATCTCCATGTTGAGGCCCTTAATAGCTGTTTCTAAAATGAAAATCCAATAGACCTCACGCATTTTCCTAATCTTGTCTAGATCTAGTCCTATATTTTGGTGAATCCTTTCCAGGATATACCATCTCATATCTTCCGGTGCATGGTTTTTATCAAGAAAGTGACTGACCATTGGAGCTACAGTCTTATGTGTCCTAATGGCTGAACGGTGTTCTGTTAATCGGACATTCATGGCTCGTCCAGTTTGGCCCACATATCCTTTATTACAAGGACAAATAACTAGGTACACTACATTGGTATTTCTACAATTACTTAAATCTTCTGGAGCGATAACCTGACTGTTGAAATGTAAACTTGGGCCTTGAATTGCTGAATTGCATGATTTACAGTTTGAACATTTGTATGTCCCTCTCACTGGTTGCATGTTGGTGAGATTTGACTGTACGGTCATTGTCTTCTGATTCATACGTGATCTGACAATATGGTCCTTTATTGATTTGTTGCGTTTGTACGCAAACATAGGTTTGGGTAATTGGTTTTGCTTTGGAGTGTTGACATTCAATATGTGCCAACTGGCACATACTGCCTGTCTGATTCTGTCGTTAAGTATCGAATGTTTAGTTATGAACACTAATCCTGGGGTCTTTTTGTCTCTGATGGATTCTAAAAGGTGCTGTCGATCATAAAAGCGAGCCCGCTTATATGAGTCGCGCACAATTATTTTGGGGTAGCCTCTCGCTAGGAATTTCAATTTCATATTTGCCAACCTGTTGTCATAATCGGCGATATTGGTACAATTCAGTCTGAGGACTAAGAACTCCCCAAATGGTACACTGTTCTTTTGAATGACGGGGTGGAAACTGTCATAATGGAGGAAAGTGTTCCTGGCAGTGGGCTTGACGAACAAATCCACTGCCAAGACACCACTCTCATGTTTGATCGTGACATCCAGGTATTCCACCTTTTCATTATCTGTGTGATTTGTGAATCTGATGCGACTGTCACAGAGATTAATCCACTCAATGAATTGATACAAATTTTCTAGACAATCGTTCCAGGTGAAAAAAAACATCATCTATGAACCGTGACCATTTGGTCACGGATTCGTAGAATGGTGCGATTTCATTAAAAACAAACTTGTCTTCAAATAGAGACATGTAAATGTTGGCCACCGTTGGCGCACAGGATGCTCCCATGCTTACTCCTTGCTTCTGTTTAAATAGTTTGCTGTTGAATTCAAATATATTGTCACACAAAACTTTTTTTAAACATTCCAAAACGAATACAATTGGGCATTTGATGTTATATTTTTGCATAAACCAATGGACTGCTTCCAGGGCCCCCATGATGGGTATGTTACTGTAAAGGGCCTCAATGTCCATTGTTACTAGATATTGAGTGTCAGGGCAGAAGTTGGTGTTCTCTACCAGATTGATGATGTGCCTGGTATCTTGAACAAAGGCAGGGGTGCGGGACACATGGGAACAAAGAATGGCATCAATGTATTTTGCTAGTGGTTCAGTAGCTGAGCCTATGGTTGTTACTATAGGCCTCAGCGGTGGATTTTGTATACTTTTATGAACCTTCGGTATACCATATATACTTGGTTACCTTGGGTTCTTTACATTTAGATAACTCCATTCTTTGTCACAAATCTCCCCATCCCTAAGGGCTTTATCTGTCAGCTTTTTGATTTTTGATGTTATCTGGGAGGTCAGGTATTTGGAGATAGGTGTATAGAACTGAGTGTCACTCAACATTTCTTCCATTTTTGCTATGTAAGCTGTTGTTTCATATACGACTATACCCCCCCCCCCCCCTTTGTCACACGCCTTCACAGTTATGTCTTTATTAGATTTAATTTGATTTAAAGCTTTGTATTCGTCTTTGCTTAAATTGAATGGAGTTTTAGGAACATGAGTGGTGATGTTCACAAATTTGTCAAATATTATTTGTTCAAAGATGGCTACCTGTGGGGGAAGTTGGTCTGCCATTTTGGTAAAGGTTGATTTTGATTTCAGACCTGACAAGTTAAGAATACTTTCAATCTGATCTTGCGTAGAAATGTTTGAAGGTCCCTGAACAAATCAAATTTGTTTAGTCCTGAATGTGGAGTAAAGGTCAGATCTTTGGACAGTACAGATATAGTTTCAGTTGATAAATCAGAATGACTAAGATTGAAAATGGGTATTATTTCTAATTTCTCCAATACCGATTGTTGCGTGTTTCTAGGTACTGGGTGTAGCTCATCGGTGGATTTTCCTGGAAATTATTGTATTCCAGGTGAGCTGTACTTTGGAACCGCGGTTGGTATTGCGGTCTCCAATTGCTCCGCCTCACTGGGCGCCGTCCTAAAAAAGGCTGTCTATTATATTGTCTTGCATTTGGTCTAGCATTTTGATATCCTGTGTCATAGAGTGGGCCCTCATTTTCCGAATCTGATGATTCTGAAAATGTGGTGACTTTTTTGCCATAATTTGACTGTTTGTACCCGTAGGAATCCGTTGTTCCTTCCGCATCGCATATTTATAATAATGCTCTAATAAATATGGCTAAGTGGTCTCTTTTTTATAGAACTTAATGTCCTTTTAAAATTTATCAGTTTTTCTTTTTGTTAGATAGTATGAATATGAATTAAGTTCCTTTTCTATGTCTTCAAGCTTTTTTTTTACATCTTCCACTATCCCAGAGCTGCTTATTTTTTCTACTAGCTCTTGTATTTCTCGTGCTAGCTGTTGTAACATGTCTTTAGATGTTTCGACTATTAACATCATGTAGTCTCTGGAGCAGCGGTTCGATATTAATGCCCAGCGTTCCTGAAATTCCAAGGGCCAGGCCGACAGCAAGTGCATGTTCTAAGCTCAACGGACCACAAAGGCCCATGGTTTTCAGGGCCAACAGCTGACCACGAGTCCATATTGGAGGTGTTGGTATCCATATATACAGCCAGGGAGAGGTGGCTTGCGGTAGAAGTTGTAACCCACCGCTTGGTCCGAAGGCGGTTGACCAGTAGTCTTCCCCCTAAGCCCCCGATGCTGCTGAGAGGGCAGGTTGTCTGCAAACATCTGAGCCAGCAGTGGGTGTGCGATGCCGCGTGTCACAGGAGGCCACCAAGTGCCCTCGATGTGGAGGATGGCATGGCAGATCAGACAGAGTCTGCCGCCGGGGGGGTAAGTGGAAGATGCTCCAGGTTCCAAAGATGTTGGATAATGTCTTTCTTAGCTTGACGGAACTGGAGGTCTGTACTGCGTTTAGAGGTGTTTCTGGAGGGTCTGCTGGGCTGGTGAGCCTGCCAGGGACTGGTTACCCCTCCACCCCCGGAGGGCGGCGTGATGTTCAGGAGGTGCTTGGCTTCTTTCAGTGATCGGAGGATTTTGCGCTTGCCTTCTAGTCAAAGATGATGGCTGGCAAAGGAGTGGCCCCACTGGTAGCAGACACAAAGTTCCCAAAGCCTGTTGGTGATGGGATGGCAGTCCCTGCGGCACCGCATGGTGGAAGGTGCAAGATCTTGGAACAGTTGAATTGTATGTCCCTTATACACCAAATCGGCCTTCTTCCATGAGGCCTGCAGGATTACCTCTACTTTGTGTGCCCTGTCCAGCATTGGGGGAAGGGATCCGGATCTCCCCTGTTGGCATGGAGCAAGTCTGCCATGAAGAACATGATATTGGGGCCCTCCATACCCCTCTGGACGACCCTGATGCGAATATTGTTTTTCCGGCTGTGATTTTCGTTATCTTTGTACTTCAGTTAGAGGTCAATTTGCTGGTTTTCCAAAGTCACCATCCTGCACAGAGATGCCTTTGTCCATGGCTCCAGACGAAGCTCTGGTGGATCTGCCTCGGCATGTCAAGGAGCCAGGAGCAAGTCGTGGGAGCCTCCTACACCGACGACCAAAGAATCGGGCCACATCGAGCTCCGGCGTTTGGTTGCCCTTGAGACTGGGAGGAATCTAGGATTTGCAAGCAGATGTCAAAGGGTGGTTAGGTGTGTTCCGGGGGCCAGCAGCGCTCAAAGTCCTCACATACAGCCAGCACAAAGATGCCCAGGAAGGTTAGGCTTATCACAAATTATGCAGCTGGCCTCAAGTGTCGTGATTTCTTGCACACCCCAGCTGAGCAAAGGGGTGAGTCGAGGCTGTCCAGAGGTGCTCCACCCCCTGGAGGTACTGACCTCAAAAGCTGCCTCCAGACCCCACGGAGCAGTCTCTTACTGTTTGGCAAGAATTGTACACACCCGACCCGGGGAGCGGTACGGGCTTCAGCACGTTTACCCTGAGAGGTTCAAGTCCAGGACCTCACTCAAACCCAGCCCCCTCAAATGCTTCAGCAGGGTGGATCCACCATAGAACCAAGGCTGCCCCAGGTTATTGCCAGGGAAGTGCAAACAGTCCTCGGCACACTCGTAGG
Source organism: Lissotriton helveticus (assembly GCF_964261635.1). Lineage (NCBI taxonomy): Eukaryota > Metazoa > Chordata > Amphibia > Caudata > Salamandridae > Lissotriton > Lissotriton helveticus. Next base: position 462,605,553 of record NC_136069.1, on the reverse strand, counting down.
GTGGAGGGCCAGTCGCAGGGCTCCACTGGGCAGAGCCCAGCACTCAAGGTATTAGGGCAGGAGACTCCCAACCAGAGTGCTGCCCAGGGGTGCCTCAATCAAGTCCTCTTGGGCCCCCACTTCTCAGCATCACCAGCTAGCATCCCGCAGCCAGTAGGGTACAGCCTGGGGCCCAATCTGACAGGTGCAGCTCCCTGCAGGCACCGAGGGGGTGGCAGCAGCATGCACCACAGTTCCAGGTCCCCCGCTCTCTGGGCTCCAGCGGGTCCCGCCCTCTGCAGAGCAGCCCGCAGTAGTCTAATCTAGCGGCACAGCGTCAGCCGTACCAGGCCTTACCATCATGATGCTTCCAGGAGCCGTTCAGGTCCAAGCATGTCAGCAGCTCAGGGTTCACCAGCCTCCGAGTATGCCATACCACAGAGGACTCAAAGCAGGAGCTCCAGTTGTAAAGGCATTTTGCTGCAAACAACTGGGTTTGGGCGCGCTCCACCGCTGATGACTCTCTGGTCCTCAGCACCCGCTCTTATACCATGCAGGGGCCCAGGAGATAGCGTGCGTTGCAGTCCCCACTTCCCTGGCAACAGTGCACTCGCCAGGCGTCAGACTTCACGGGCAGCAAGCTCTGAGGGCCTGGGCCACCGAGATCCCGATACCCAGGCAAGATGGCGGTGGTGCTGTCTCTGCCCATGTCGCAGAGCTTGGGCTCTGTTCACAGCTCTGGCGTGGGCCTCCACAGGCAATAAGGTCCCCCGAGGCCACCCGGAGGGTCAGACTGCTATTCTGCTGTCAGAGGGGTGGAATTTCATCCCTGATACAGTAGATTGCGGCGGGAAAGGTCTCGGGGGTCTGGAGCTCAGAGAGGAGACGTCCTATGCCATCTTGAGTCAGACCATGCCCCCTCATGTCATGAGTTCTCTGGATTTGGGACAAACCTAGATCTCTCAAAAGGCATGAACGCTATCAGTCAAGAGGCATTCATAACATCTCAACAATTCACATGAGAAGTGGTAGATTTTTTATTAAGGTAGTGTCTACTGACCTGGGCACAGGGAGTTACAGACTCTCATATAGAAATTGCAACAGCAGATATTAATAAGTCCTAAGCAAATAGTATCTTAGCGGTGCATTCAGAAAGGGGAGATGTACCCTGCTTCCCCTGCCATCAATCTGAGATTGAAAATTACAATTTACACTGTTCAAAGCACATGCAATTCAAGTCAAATCATAGTATAGTACATTTGAGTAATGTCAAAAACAATGATATAGACTGTAACTTCTTTGGTGTTTTTATTCCATCCACTCCTTTTAGCCAACGCGTTTTGTCGCTTAGGGGTATCACCCTTACGACTTCCTCAGGGCTTAGGGTATCGAATACTATCAAATATCACATGGATGGATGGTGGGGAGCATAGAAACACAAGCCCCCAGTATTCCAGCTGTTAGGATTTTGCGATTGTTAATGTGTTGCCCCACCTACCCATATGTGCAAATGCCTCGACATCAAGGCACAGTAGACTTCGATCAGACAGTCTCAAGCAGTTTGCAACCAATAACCTACACCACTCACTCTACAGCACTAAGCATTTTTTTTGTAATAAATCTTTTTATTGGATTTTATCATGTTACAAGTCATACAGTAATCAACTTGACCACTTCGGTAGTACAAATGAACATTATCAGCTTTATGACAAAGGGCAGCGGAGTAAGTAATCACATAGTCGATTTGTTGATGAAGGGGGGGTTGTCCCTCCTATCATCTCCGCCGAAGGTGCAGGAAGGCATCGAGGAAACGGTCGGTGGTAGGATTACCGCCGTTCTCTGACCCGTTTGACTGTCTCTGATCCAAAGTCCCCTGTAAAAGGTATCATTTATAGATAATCTAGTGTCCAAACTAAACTTGGGGGAGTGTAACTCGGGAACTATGGGGTCAGGGGGGAGTTGGGAGGGGCCTGGGGTAAGCAAGGGTCAATGTAGAGGGCCCCCACGTTGTTCCGCTAGCGTTGTGCACTGTACCCACTCTTATCCAGTGTTATGATTCCTGGAGGGTGACCCTGATGGAGCTGGCATCGTGTGGAGGAGGGGGGGAATAGGACGCGCGATTGGGCTAGGATGCAGTTGATTCTGGTGCCGCCTGGGAGTCTGTGTGCTTAAAGTCCTGTAGGAGTGTTGCCCATTCTAATGAGATAGGTCACCTTTGTATACCACGGGCCTCCTCTTGCCGAATAAGATCTTCCTCGGCTGCAGGCCACTTCTGTACCGCCCCCCACCATGCAACTATTGGGGGCCCCTCAGACGCGCGGCAATGCATTGTCACATCGCGCTTGGCCAGCAGCACGGCCAGCAGGGCAAATTTGGTCTCTACTTTCTTCTATTTAGTGCTTTTAAAAATGCCTAGGGCACATGCCTCCCATGTATGGAAGTCTGTGAGACCTATGACTGTCTGAAGAGTGGTGTGTACCGTCGTCCAAAGGGTTTGTATCACTGGGCATGACCAAAACATATGAGCAAATGTGGCGTCCGGGGTGTAACAGGGGCAGTCGAAGTGGGATGTCGGGTAAAAACGTTTAAGCCGCGCCGGTGTGAGATAAGCACGGTGTAGTATGTTGAATTGGATATCTTTGAATCTCTGGTTGCGGGACACTTTTTGTGATGTTCTAGGGCCGTCTGCCATTCGCGATCATAGAGGGTGCGGCCGAAGTCCTCCTCCCAGCGGAGCCGTGATCGCTCAGCGGCACCTGTGTGATTTCCTTAATGGATTTATAGATCCATGTGATATGGTGCTTGCCAGTCCCCATATGTAATAGTGTGTGCAGCACCGGGTGAGTCTTGGGTTCCCGGGTTTCGAGGTCCCAGGTCCGTTCACAGTCCGCCACCAGCTGCCTGTGCAGTAGGAGTTGGCCGGCTGGAAGCCCGGTTTCTTTGACTAGGTCAGCGAACGGAATTAATTGACCGTCGGAAAACAGGGCCTCTGTTTCAGTGAGCTGGCATTCGGTCCAAATTCTAAGCTCTCCCGTGTGGAGCCTTGTTTTTGGCCAGGTGGTGTATGGTGGATTTGATCCCCGCTGTTGTGATCGGGTCGTCTAACATATTGCGTTCCTCGTCCGTAAGTTGGACTATGGTATGTGAGGTCAGCATGTTTCGAATGTGTTCGCCCAGTTGACTCCCTATAGAGCATGGTGTAGTAGTCATGGAAGGTATCTAAGATATCAGCTTGCATGTAGATTACCTCCCCGTGGCATTGCGAATGCTGGTGATCGGTTGTGTGTGCGTGTCTTGTCGGATAAGCCAAGCCAACAGGGTGCCGGCGCGGTTCCCTTCGTGATGGACTCTAGTGGTAATTGTAACGCCGCAGATCAGCACATGCCTCTTCGTATTTGGTTTTGGCCTCCGATAATAGTGTGGGGGGAGTTTCCGTTGATCGGCTGCTTTAGAGAGCCTTGCCACTTGTTGTTCTGCGGTCTGCACTGCTCTTTCTAGTGTCTGTTTCACTCCTGTGATTTGGCTGATGCATGCGCCACGCAGGACTACTTTCAAAGTGTCCCATTCTAGGGCCCTAGTCGATGTAGTACCTGTATTTTCAGTGAAGTAATGTTGGATTCAAAAATATTTAATTCACAGTCTCATAAATTAAAAATGTAAACATTTCCAATGTTTTTTTTTTTTTTTTTTTAAACCTTCATTTGCATCAACAGGATAGACATGCGTGGGCCCACAACCAATCCGGCCGGCCACAATTCAAAAATGATCAAAAGTCAAAATAAGCAACACAAGGCCAGCTGGCAGGCAGGCAAACATATTGAAAACAATGCTAAGGAAAGGACAAGCGACATTAACGGCCCAATATCAGGATCAATGAGGTCCATTTTATAATAAGGAACAAGGCTCATGGCAGATTCATAAAATACGGAAAAACAATAACCAGAAATACACCCACGCCAAAATGGGAAGAGGAGGAGGGGGAAGGGAGGGGGGACGTGAAGACACGAGTCGATCATAGCACAAAACAAACGCAAAATATAGTAGATAAGCATACAAGTACTACCACCATCTCATGCCCCCCACCCAATAACACGCTAACGGAGGCAAGGGGAGCAGATAAACTGCACGATCGAAACCTACTCGCCATACGAGCCTGGGGAAAAAAAAGGGGGGGGGAGGGAAGGGGAGGGGGGAGGGAAAGGGGGAAAAATAGGGGGGAAACAGAGGGGAGGAAACCAATAAGGGCAAGAACAGGGAAAGGGGAAGAAGGAGGAACAAAGAAAAGGAAACATAAAAGGAGAAACACAATCTTGCAAGATGGGCGCCACCCCGCGGCTAATAATACAGAAGAAATTAGAGAGCTGGCGAGAAGTAGGGTATGGCAGTCGCGACGGAGCATCGAAACAGATAAAAGTGGCATAGCGACAGACCCCAACCCACTCATGCCAGAGAAGCGAGGTCAGAAGCGGCACCGCTATAAAGGGATAGAAAAGGGCCATAGAACCAAAAAAGGAAACATCTGAAAGACCCCGCCCACCCGTCCCACCCCGCACCCCTGCAGAAGGCTACGGCCTACCCTCCAAACAGCGTGCCTGTCGCCCTAATCCGAAACCCGAAATATAGTGAAGAAAGAAAGTAGAATAAGGAGACAAAAAGAAGGAGGAAAGGGAATATAAAACAAAAATAAGATGTGAGGGAGGAGCCAGAGGATATGAACAAACACACTTGGCTACGACCCTCCCCCGATCAGCAAATGAATAATTATCAAATCAGTGCTACACCTTCACATACAGCAAAAACCCGCAAGGGGGGGGAGGGGGAAATTTAAAAGTTTCACAATGTCGAGAGTACAAGCATCAGTGCAACGGACAGGTAAACCAGCAGTCTATCAGTGTCGTGCGACTTACCCCCAGCCCTTCCTAATCACGAAACCAACCCAATAAAGGATAACATGGAGCGGACCACCCAGCACAGAATAATCGTAATGTTGACCAGGGTTACGGCAGTGATGTAGATTAGGGAGAGCCACCATACTAATGGAATACAAAAAGTCAATGAAGCAAGTCAATTGTAGCAGCAACGACAGGGCAAGCAAAAGCAAGCCGGAGTCCAGTTTCGCAGTTCGACAATGCAAAGGTACCCCACCAGGACAAAAGCTCGAATCCATCGAAGCGGGAGCAAACAGCGGTCCACCATAGTTCCCAATTGTCCGGGAAGGAGCAAATCTCCGCGTCGTGTGCAAGTCCTCGAAGTCCGGGCGGTGAGAAAGCGGAGGTTCAAAAGCCACCGGCCCATCAAGCGGCCGAAGAACAGTGGCAGCAACTCCTGGCGCAGCCGAAGGGGGCAAAGCAATGGAGGCATCAGGACGATAGGGGTGCATGAAAGAGCGACGACCCAAAATGGCGGCGGGCCGCATGGGGTCGGTAGAAGCACCGGGGGCCAAGACAGCGTACAAGGACATCAAGGCGTCCAGGACATCTCCAAGCGTGGGCGCTCGAGCACACGCCCAGGCCTCCGCGCAATCCGGCCAGCAAGGTCCGTCGGTGCAGAGCGGATCACCCCCCACGTTGTTGGTAGCCATTTTGTGAGTTTCGCCGCCCCGCACTCCTCCGCGGGCCCCCAAACAGTTCCCAAATGTAGGACTTTACAGACCTCCGGAGGCTCCCAACAACGGCCTCACCGGCACAGAACGGGCAGGCGCTCAATGGGGGGGGCCCCCTCCGAACAGTGGCGGGCCCCACAAGCGAGAGCCAGGCGCGGGGTCAGGGCCGCCGGACAGAACAAAGGCGAAGGGACCCCTTCACACAGTCAGCCCCCGACACATCTCGTCCCCCTCCAGCCGCACGGTCCACAAATCGGGCCAGTTCAGGATCGCCGGGGCATACACACAACGGCTCCCACCAGTGGCTCACTCTCGCGGCCGGGGCCGGCAATCTCAGCACCGCCGGTCGGGTCCCACAGGCGAGGTCCCGGTCTCGAGCGCCCGGAGGCCCCAATCCCACCGAGGGCACAACTGCGGACCCACAGCACGCAGGAGCCTCCGGACCAGACGGTGAGTAAGAGTGGGTCGTTAAATTCCAAAATCTGTAGTGAAGTATCGTTGCAGTACAGGATATATTGCAGGATATTCGAGGTTGGCCGGAGGGCCGACGGAGCCGAGCTAAAAGGCGGCCATTACGCTCTCGAGCTAGGCTCCTCCCCCCAGTGAAGTAATGTTGAATGGTTTCTGATTGCTCGCGTTTGAACATTGGGTCCAGAAGGCAGTCCCTGGGGAGGCGCCACGTAGGGATTGGCGGCACTGTTGGTCGCCATACTAACGATAGAGTATATGCATCGTGATCCGAAATGATCCTGCCCAAGTAGTCCGAGTGTCTGATGTTGGGAAGGAGAGACTGTGTACACATAAAGCGGTCCAGACGGACTCGTAAGTTGTGAGTTATCGAGTGAAATTAGTATATTTTGGAGGTCGGATGTGTGTGTCTCCATGCGTCCACCAGGGACCAGTGGGCAACCCAGGCACGGAATGTGGCTAATTGCGCATGGGTTGGGGAGCGTGTGGCAGGGGGTAGGATCTGTCCAGTGTAAGGTCTAGGGAGCAGTTGTAGTCCCCTCCCAGTACCCACGGGGACTGTGTGAAACCCTCTAACGCACTCGTCAAGGTTCCCCAAAACAGTGTCTGGGGCGTAGATACTGCCTACAAGGAGGGGCTGCCCATCCAATAGCCCGTCTAGTAACGCATAGCGGCCCTCAGGGTCCACTCGTCTGCCGGTTTCGCGAAAGGGCACTCCTAGCCGAATCCAGATGAGCGCATCCGTCGCGAAAGCGGAGTAGGTCGTGCCGCAGAAAGTGCCCCGCCACTTCTTCTGGAGTTTGCGCCGTTCCTGCTTAGTGAGGTGGGTCTCCTGAAGGGATATGATCTGTGCCTGTTGTCGCTTGATGTACGCATATATCGCATAGCACTTCCAGGCTGTGTGCATCCCCCGCACATTGAGGGTTAAGAACTGGAAGTCTGTGCATGCCATAGTAGATCCGAAATTGGGCCGTGGTTGCGCTCGGTCCCCGAGAGAGTGGAGCCTCCTATCACTAGCCAGTGAGTGTCATGTGCGAAACTACTTGGGGATGTGTGTGCATACCCCTGCCCCGTATATGGGGAGTAACCTGAGATCATGGTGAATGGAGTGGGTAAACTGAAAACTGGGGTCGGGAAACAGTCCCAATACTGGGGACCTATCGCTGGGAGCGATATGTTCAATCTGACGCTCTGGAGGAAGGAGAGTGTCAACAAACAATTAACAACCTTGGGTGTGGTGGTACATGTATGCGAGGGTGGTCCATGGGTGGGTCCTTGAAGGATCAATGTGCGTTGTGTTGTCCCTGACTGCTGCTGAGCTGGGGTGCACTGGTATTATGAGAGACCTACCATTGTGTGGGGGGGTTGCCCTCGACCAGCTGTGAGCAGGGCCTCCCCATGCCCATTTGCTACTAGAGTCCCATTACAGTTTTCATTGCAGTCTCTTTGGCGTGAACCTGCGTGTTTCCTACCCCATGAAATCTGCTGCCTCGGGGGGTAACCTTCGGCAGGGTGACGGTGTCTCCCTTAGACGACGCTCCATCACTGTACTCCTCACCCGCGGAGGAAAACAGGCGTGGGGGTCTGTCCATGTCGCCTGAGGTCGGGGAGGCCTGTAATGCCGTTACGGCCCGGAGAGCGTCTCGGTGTTCCTGCATAATCTGCTCTAGATCTGGGGAGTCGAATGCTGGGCTCCTAGCTATAGTGTTCTCGCCAGTGCGTCCCTTATTGGGGTTGCGCTTTCTGGGCCGTGGTGCCCTGTTTCTCTGTCCTCGTCCAATTCCTGATCCTGGTAGCTGCGGGCAGTGCATGTCCGCCCGGTCTCTTGCCTCCTCCGCTCATGTAAAAAATAAGGTTGAGTCGTTGTAGACTATTCTGAGTCTGGTGGGAAATAAAAGGGAGTATTGGATGTTATTCGCCCTTAGCCGCCACTTTACCTCCAGAAAGAGCGATCTCTGCTGCTGTACTGCCCTTGCATAATCCGGGAATACCATCACCTGTTTGTCCTCGACTTGAAGGGGGCCCGGATTGCCTAGCGGCTCTGAGCACAGCATCTCGGTCTCTGAATTGTAGAAACTTTGCGAGCATCGGTCGAGGGAGTGCTCCGGGTTGGGGTCTGCGCCCCGGGACTCTGTGAGCGCGTGCAATGGAGAAGATGGCCGACATGTCTGCAGCTGGGGTAAAGGACTTCAGCCATGCCTCCATGTGACCCACCGGGTCTTGTCCCTCAATCCCTCCGGGTCCACCACCCGCTCCTCCATTATGGACAGGCGATTTAGGACATCCCGAATCGTCTTCTGCTTGTCTTTCACTGCAGGCTGCAAGTCTGCCATGATCTTTCCCCCTTCGTTGACCTTATCAGCTAGTTTCCGGTGGTTATCTTTGATGAGGCTGATGTTGGTTATCAAAGAGGCAAGGCTCTCCTCCATAGACACTCTGGATAGTACGATGGCTGCTAATATTTGGTCAAGTTTGTCTGATATGGACATGTCGGAGGGGGTCGCTATCAATGTGGCCCTTGTCTTGGATTGTGGCATATTTTCCGCCGCAGTCTCCGGCACCGTGGTGGTCTGTGTGTTTCTGGATTTCCCCATCGTGGTTCCCGTATGGTCTAGTCGTGCTCGAGTCCACGCGGTGTGGTGTTGGGGCTTATCGGGTGTCGTGCAGGGTCTTTTCTCCTCTGACGTAAGTTCTGGGTGCTGCGTGTCCCCCGGTGAACACTTCAGCTGGTCGGTCTAATGGCGTCCCTCTCTCAGTCGCGTTTTGCGGCGGGCACCGTTCAGGTTACTTTGTGGGGGACAACCGTCGCTGGCACTGGTTCTCCCCTTCTTCCTCCCCCACTGTCCTTGCCGGTAAGCACCTCTTGCAGCCTGGAATATTGGGGGACCCAGATCAGTGCGAGACCCAAATGCCTTGCGGGGTCGTGGAGGAGCAGGTAGTGGCCGGTTATTTGTTGAGGTGGACGATCAGTCCTGGCGCCAAGCGGTGTGCTACTCCGCCATTTTAGGGTCAGGCAGTAGATACTGGTGGGCTTCGGTGGTGGTGGTGATGGGGGAGCCCCACAACCTCCCCGGTATTAGGCAGCCCCGGGGGAGGGTTTCCCTGCCACTCACCACCTGTAGGATGATGTCGGCCACTCCAATGTTGTCGGTGCCTTACTGCCTCCCTGTGGACGCTCACCGGTTGCCGCCGCCGGGCGCCATGTTAGAGTTAGGCAGCCTCGGCTGAAATGGCGGTCCGGTGTCTGACTGCTCAGGGGGGAGGGAGTCAGTCTGTAATCACTGGTCTCCTGTGATGGATCTCACCGCCTCTCGATAGGCTTATCCAGCCGCTGCTGGTGCATCCGTCTGCTGCTGCCCTCTGCTAAGGATGTGGCCGGGATTTCTCAGGGCCGCCCGATGCTCGGTGTGCCGGCCGGTATTTGAGCGGTCAAGTGCTGCCGGGTGCGTGGCCTGCCTCTGGTTTTTGCGGCCAGGTTCCTCTGGATTTGCGTGCGGCGTCCCGGGTCGGGGGCCCTTTAGGACGACTGGATACCTGGATGCCGGGCGAAATCTCGGCAGCCGCCATTTTGTCATCCAGTGTCAGTCTCCCGAAAAGCTTCATTTTGCCCGAAATCCAGTGTGGCAGCTGGGGCTGACCGAGAACACGGAACGTCCATTTTGCAGCCGGGATCGACGCTGTGAAGCGGACACAGTGCCCGTCCGCCGTGGAGCCTCAGCAAAACGCGTCCACCATTGCAGCCTGCTTGGCCACGCCCCCATAGCACTAAGCTACACATGAAATACTTAATAAGGCTGTAGCCATTCCATTCTCTTGCTGGCTCGAGCATTCCCACAGGGGCATATATAGTAAGAATCCGTACAGTAGAATCAAATCAAGCATGGTCCCCCATTCCGTTAGAGCGCATCTCAGTTGTCAGTGCTCTTGTAGGACAAAGTTAGCGAGCAGTGCTGTAACAGTTGTACAATCTGTAGGTACACAGATATATTATACGGTCTGTCTCTGCACCTGCTGCATGCACTTATATAATATTAGTAGTTATACAGGAGCACATGTGACCAAAAGACTCTCCGATCAGCAGCTAACCGTTCTTGACATGTAAAACTGCCCACCCCCAGACTAAATGCTCCCTGCTGACTCCAGCATTCAGGGACACACCTGGTATCTAGCTCTCACAATAAGCACCAATTTCCAGCGCAGGAGGCTCGGCTTGCTGAATGGCTGGGCTGGCCTTTACTCTGCAGCTACTGGACAAGGCCTTCCCCAGAGCAGCCTGGGTCTGGAGTCTTATGGAAGCAGAATCATTCAGGTATCTGGTCTGAGGTGCTTACTCTGCTCTGCAGGCATTCTGTCTGAGCGGTTAGGTGCCACAGTCCTGCTCAGAGAGTGAAGAGACGTTACAGAGACCACGCCGCCATCGCCCTGCAAGGGCGAGCCACGCCACCCCTGCACAATTATCCTCTCCGATATCGAGACAGACGCGCTGATTTATGCAGCGCCCATTAAGCATGGCTGACTGACGCGGCCGGCTAGAACGCTGAGTTTCTCAGTACAAACTCATCAAACACGGCTGATTTACAGGCACTTTCCACGCGTTGAAAACTACAGCGAGCCTCCTCCAGCCTCTTCCAGCAACCCGATCTTTTGGTGATCCTCTGGCCTTTTCAAGTCATCCCTCCCTGTTGGTTACAAGGACTCCAATTTTCAAGAATCCTTCAAGCACTTTCCAATTCAGACAACCAGTCCTGATGATGATCCGAAATGCTCCGGATCGAAACGCCGTCGACCCAACAGCCTGATAAACAGGCGCACCTTTCCTTAGTGGCTCCAAATTTATTAAATTAATTGTGCCCTCTGTGATATCACTATGCCACGCGCCGTTTTAACCACTCACTGTATATAATTTGCACTTTAAACACAGTGCGCCGACTACGCTGTTCTCTCTCCTTTCACTTGCGTCGCCACTTGCACTATTTATTCACGTTTGTTGCACCAAGTTTCTTGTGGTTGTCATTACATTCTATGCAGTGCTGTTCTTAACTGTGTACTTCCAACCATGAAATGAATGCTACAACATAAAGATTAATAATTATCTTTTGATTCAACAAAATGAGTAATCTCCTTCTTGTTCACCGAAGCAATGCTATGTGCATGCTATTTATAACGGTCTAATGACTTTTACCTTTCAGGACATTGTGTGATAATTGTATCACCCCTGCACATAAAGGCAGCAAATGAAGCTCTGAAAAGCAGACAGGTTATTTCACTGATGAGAGCTATTCTGGCTTGGTTTCTAAAACAATCAAGTATCCTATGTGCTTTGATAGCATAAATCCCCTGGTCCATCAGTAGTGGGAGTCCACACCAAAGCAAGGATTCTTACAGATCTTGTACCTGGCAAAGTGACCTCATGGGTGAGAGTCCTTCTTGCAGCTCAGCTCTCATGCCCCACCCAGGAACAAAGTATTTGATGCAGGAAGAGGAAACCTACGCAATTGATTGCCAATTGAGCAGTGTAGGGTACCTTGAATGAGATCCGTAAGGCTAATTGTTGTCAGCGCCACGATATTCTTTTGGAAACATGCTGCACATCCTGGGATTCAGTCTGAACATTTCATACAAGGTTGAATAATTTTATGCCCTGTTTTTTCCGTGGTCGGTCAGCAACATATTCTAACATTTAAACACAACATAGAGACCCAGCTACTGTTTTCCAACATGGCCTTTTTGAAGACAGAGAGAAGGATTTCTAGGAGAGGAAAAGGTCCTGGAATGGGTACACCAGCGTTGCACATTTTGAAATGCAGATCAGCTAACTACAAATGCTAGGTATGGGGTCCAGTGCTAATCCCAGAGATCACAGATATATCACTGCGCTCACATAGTGAGGGTAGGGTTAGGAAGATGTATCATTTGCCATGGTAAGGATTTTCATTTTATACAGTTTGCTCCTAATGCTGATTACTTTGCTCAGTTGTATATGTTTCCTAAAGGCAGCACAGTTGCTTCATGATCGAGCATAATAGTTTCAATAAATATTGTAAAATTTCCTTGTGTCTTTGTTTTGTTTATTAAGGGCATGAATGAGGGAGAAAACTAAAGCTGATGATCTGTTTCCACTGTTCCCTTGGGGACTAGAGTGTTGTGTTCATGATTGCCAATTTGTCTGTTACTCCTGGAAGTTTAAGAGGGCAGGTAACACACTATGAGCAAGTTGGATTTTAACCCAAATTTACAGAGGTGGTATGGTGACTAAGTTCAAACAAGAACAAAAAACCTCTCCTAGAAAACACAGTAAATCTATAGGTAATATATCCATTAATTTATATATATCAACATTGTCCCACACAAGAATTTTTCTTTGAAAAACATATTTCTTATTTATTTTTTATACATAAACGAATACTTTTTCATAAAAATATACAGTACAATTTAGCAAATTAGACATACACCACAGCCCCCAAGCAACCAAACATCCTCACAAGCAGCCAAACAACCATACACAATTACACAACAATACACAAATATATAATATTACAAAAACAACACAAAGGAAGAAAAAGAAGTAAAAAATCACAACAATACAATAATGATCAAATAACAGAAACGGACAAGCAAAAAGCGCCGACGCGCGTTTCGGAAAGGACAACTATCCACAGTTCCTTCGTCAGGGCGCAAAGAAATAAATACACAGTTTCTTCAGAAGCGATGCTTTCTTCAAATTTCGAATGGTAGATCAACAATTCAGGTAATAACCAAACAAGGGGGCTCAATCTTGAGATTAATCAATACAAATTTGTGTTATCTCCGGATGTCCAGTACGGGCAATAAGTCTGGGCAAAGCTCACAGTTCCTAAGAAGGTGGCCCGCCACACTTCCCGGGGCTAAAGAGCCCTCGGGAAATATGTCACGCAGACAAGATAAATATCCGGGTACTTGCTACGAGTCTTATGGAAATTAACTCCACTCAGGGAATGTCCATGAATACTAAAACTGAATCTAACTTGATAACATCAGAACAGCAGAAATCAAGATGAATGATCCGGAAAGGGCCACGGTAAACGTACTCCCTCCAATAGAACGGGGACTGGAGCGAGATGAACACGTCCTCGAGCGACTAAGTCTTTCCATACTGACGTCCTGTGATCCCAGACAAAGTTGTGTTTCCAAACAGAATACCTGCAACACAGTCCTGTAGAACTAGCAAGATGTGGTTCCTAGATTGGCAGTGTAGGAGTACCCAGGCTGCTGTGTGGTGAAGCCACTGACTAGAGCATATAACAGAAGTAGGCAGGAGCCCCCCACATAGATATTGTTGACATGGCCTTACTGAGAGTGTCTTGAAATTTATGAAGCCACCCCAGAAGGGAAACAAATGCATCTCAGCATGAAGCAAGAAATCCTGAGGGATTAGCGAGAAATTAATATCCATGATTGACGCAACGTACCCCAACCTTGCTGGCTTGAGTTGGTGGAGTTCTACATTCTTTTGACCTTTGAGGAAACGGTAAGATTATGAACCACTGAGGACTTCTGTTTTCACTGCATAGTTTGAGGTGGTTGTACTATTGTAGTAGTCTAAGTCAATTGTAGTAGGAGCAGCTGATGGTCTTTATGAGATCTGATAGCATGCCAATGTCGTTGAAGAGCAACACCGTAGTGGAGCCCTGACCCCCTACTTTAATCTTGGCATGGTGATTTGTAGGGTGGGAGTGAGATAATCCTTAGGCCCCAATATAGCAAGATCCTGTATAAGCTAGCAATCCACTGCTGAGTTTCACAAGCCGGTGCAGTAAGGTGAGATGAGCTATCACTCCATTCCAGTCCAATGTTAACTTGAAGTTATTTCAGATGGCAAACCATTATGACTGAGTTGCGTCCGCGGGAACATTAAACAAGGCCATATTTGAAATCAAGTGGGTGGTTTAAATAATTTGGTAGACGAAAGTTAATTGTGAGGAAAAGCAGAGATTTTAAAAGTAACTTTTCCTGAACCCCAATACGACAGGAAGTGGTTAGGTTGTATAGGATGCAAGTTCAAAAGGTGCATTATGTGATTAATTAAAGGTGAAATACTGATTTCCCTCGAAAAAATATATATTATCAGAGTCATGGGCCTTCGTCCTTAATAGGGTTGTCTGTCCAGGATAAAAGGAACAGAATCTTTTGTATACCAAACAATAGAGGGATGAAAGTCCTAAGGCTCAAAGGGCCAGATGGAGGTGAATTCAGTTTAGCGAGTCCTTAATTGCGATTTTTACCGAATCGCTTTTAAGGACTCGCAAAATTGAATGTAGGTAGGAATCGCAAAAATAATTTGCGATTCCTTAATGTTCCTTATTTGCGAATCGCAAATTGAGATTCGCAATCAAGGAATACCATCTCATTCATTCCTATAGGGCAAGAGGCCCATAGGAATGAATAGGGTTTGTGAGTCACCAAGAGGCACTCGCAAATTGCGGGCGCAATTTCAAGAGTGCAAAGGTTCCCAAAGGACCCCTGAAATGTGCATGTGTGCACATGTGGGGCACATACATGCCCTAAGGGCATGTATGTGTGCCACATGGCACTCTGTAAAAAGCCAAAAAGTGCTTTTTGAAATGAAATCGCAAAATACCACCAGCTTGAAGTTGGTGGTATTTTGCGATTCCTTAAGGCAAAATCGCATTTTGCGATGCCTACCAGCGTAGCTTTTAGGGAATCGCAAATTGCGATTCTCTAAATGCTTGCACAAAATAAGGAATCGCATTTTTTGCGATTCCTTATTTTGCGTGCGGGTATTTGCCTACCTAAATTGCTCACAGCCAAATTGCGATGGCAAATGCTGAAATTCTGCCAGTTTTGCGTTTTCAGTCTATAACTCAGAGGTCTGTGTGACATGAGGCAATCCTTGTAAGGCTTACCATTGTCCTTGGAAACACAGAAATCTGGTAGTGCAGGGGTTAGCAAGGTTGAACAGCCAGTCTTACTTTTAGAGGGGTGCATGTATGGTAGAAAGTCTAAATCACGCTGCATACATATCACTTGTAATGTGCCTAAACCGTGCTACACATTTTGTAAAAGATATGTTTGCTTTTTTTAAACTCTTTTTATTGTGAAAGACTAAAGAAAAACATTACAAAAACCAAAACAAAATCACAGGTGATCACATATCTTCTCATAGCACGGGTTAAAGTGGCAAAATGTAGAATAACATGCAGCATTTTAAGCTTGCAGGTCAAGGGGAGTCCAGCGCTTCCTGATCCATTTCTGATACGGGCGGGGCGCAAATTCCCTCTCGATGACTGTTCCAAGCCCCCTAAATCTTCCCCCACTTCCCCGGACACCCCCTGGCGACATAGACCGATTTTTCCCTAAACATACACCAGTCTAAGTCTTCCGCCCATTTTGTGGCTCGGGGTGGCCGACAAGCTCCCCAGAGCTGTGCAATGTTGCGTTTAGCCACCATGCATGCCAGTGTCACCCACTGCCGTTGGTATACATTCAAGTCCTTGGGCTCCCATACGTTCAACAAGCTTCTACGAGCCTCTGGCCTGATCTCGACACCCAAAACTCCTCCCAGTTTGTTATGTATCTCAGCCCAGAATGCCTGTATGACCACGCAGTGCCAAATTGTGTGCATCCAGGTACCCTCATCTCCGCGTTCTCTCCGACATTCTCCAGTCTCTGCCTGTCCCATTCATACCAAACGAGGCCCGGTGATATAGGACCTATGTAGGATCTTTATCTGTACAAGACGGAGTCTCATCTGGATGGCCACTACCTTCGGGGAGGAAATCGCCTCCACCCAATCCTCATCATCTAGCTCTAACCCATCCGCGACCCACTGGGCTCTGATGTGTTCCAAGGGGCTCTCACTATGGTGTACCAATTTCCTATAGATTAGAGAAATTGTTTTCTCTGGATATGCCCATCTAGTACTCGGTCCTCCAGGGGCGAAGACTCCGGCAACACAGTATCTTTAAGGACATGAGTAGACAACGCATGCCTCACTTGCCGGTACCGGTAGTGCTCATTGTCGTGGAGACTATACGACTCCTTAAGGGACTCAAATAGAAGCACAGCATCCTTAGCCCAGACATCCCTAATCTGAGTGATGCCAATGAGGTCCCACTTGTCGACTCCCTTACATTTCCACAAGCTGCCCAGTTTCTCCGAATTAAGCAGCGGGGTGGCCAGCGTTAGCCTGCCCTTCCAGCCCAGATATCCGTTGGCCGCGTGCCAGTAAAAGATATATTTAATTTAATTATATGTGTAGTAAATCTAATAGGTTTCATGGCATTACCAGTATCTTCTCCCTAACTGAACTGTGTTCTAGACTTGTGTACAAGCACAGGGTATACATGAATGGTGATAATCCCAACTTAATAGCCAGGGAAATATCGGCTTTCAGGAGTTTGGTCTTCGTGTTTCTTCTTGCAGTGGCTGCGTAGGCTGCACACACCAATGGTGCTGGTGTGCAGTGGTCATTCAGAGACTTGACTATCGCAGGAGTGGTGAAAGCCAAAGCCTGGCCTAAACTGAAGGGTAGGCAGTGATGGAGGTGAGCACACGAGACCACGTGTAGAGTCAGCTGTTTATGGGTCAAGGGATTGAAGATCAACAGGTGTTTCATGCTCAACCTTTGCATGAACTAAAGATGTGATGCATGAGGGTTGGGGCATATGAGCCAGCTCAGTCATGCAATTTACACCGGAGGTCCTATAATTTGGGTAACTTGTCTTCCCAAGGAATGCATGTCCATCTTAAAGGAAGCCCTACAGCCCACAACATGGACTTGTTAAGCGACCACATGGATAAGGTTATTCACTACTCCTCTTTTAGGAAAGTAGACCCATTAATGCCTTCCATTTGTTCCTTTTTAAGAATTCCAGTAGTTGAGGCCTTCATGCGTTCATGAAGGGTCTTGAGAGAGATACCCCATAGAGTTCTTCCTGCTGCTATCTGGATTCGCAGTCTAGTCCTCGCCAGGCTCATTAGCCCACCGTTTGAACCTATGTATGCATTCCTCCTGCAGTTCCTGCCCTTCTATTTACCTTACGTCATTCACTTACGTCATTCACTTAAAAGCATCAGCAAACTGTAACTGCTCACACTAGGGAGTCCTTCATTCAGGTCTAGAACAACAGAGTTGTTCTTAAAACCAGTCCTAAGTTTCTCCCTAAAGTGGTATCACCCGTCCCACCTTAACCAAACCTTAGAGCTTGCAGGCTTTTTTCCACATCCAGATTCCATTACGTAGAGAGCACTGAACACATTAGATGTCAAAAGAGCTTTCATGTAATAAGTTGATTGCCTCAAGCCATTCCATAAATCTGATCAGCTCTTTCTCCTTTGAAAAGGCTCATAGAGGACTCTAGTCTCCAAAGCAGGCATAGCTGGTGGATAGTCAGATGTATTCAGACCTGCTATTATAATGCAAAGATGGTTCTACCTGCTTCAACCAGGGTGCACTTGACGTGGAAGAAAAGACACCCATGTCCTTTCTAGTGTTAGAGTTGATTTTGATTGTATACAAATGTATGCTTAATATTATGAACATTTTTGCATCAAAACGAAAACATTGCACTTGCCAGAACTATATTTCCTGTGCCTGACTAAAGTAGGTCCGAATTAGGTTTAACGTCCTCATTGGATTTCAATGCAGCCATGGTGTGTGTTTTCATTTTTCTGTTCTCCACACTTAACCAAAATGGACATTATGTAGTGCTCTGTATTGACATGGTGTCTTGAATGAACTATGAAGGCAGCCTTTAGCTACATTCAAAGCTTTTCCTGGCTATGATACTGTAAGACTGTGCTTCCCAACATTTTTGACCCAGTTTTTAGAACGACAAACTTTTGCGATCCACCTAGCTTTCATAGACATGAGGGGGCGATTATTGAATGTAACTAGAGCATCGAGTGGTAGCACACTGTCATTTACAAACAGCACATTCTGTTGAAATGGTCACTACATTTGCACAGAAATACACTTTTACTGATTACACTATATTGCTTACAAATGATAATGTGGGAAATGGAGGTTCAGTGAATATTTATCATTTGTGCATCACCAAGTAAAGTGTCCTGATTTGGATTGATTCTATTTAAATCTTTGTTTCCATTTTACTATAAAATTACCCAAAAATTGCTTTCTTTTTGCTTTCCTAACTTCTGAATATGTACAGTTCATTTATAGATATTTAAATTTTGTTGTTACAGAAAATACATCATAAAGCCTTTCCTTTCACCCTCCCTATACAGAGCAAGATTGTCACATAATTGACTTTACTTTTTTGCTCTGACTTTAAAGTCAGAGGAGTTTGTTAACACAGAGCCCCACGTCTAAACAAGCATTGGCATAGCCAATAGGTCTCGCCTTTGGGACCTTATAAGTGTTTAACCATGCAAAAGTTAATGTTGTTGCACCAAGGGTATTGTGCTGCATAACTAAATACTTATAAGGTCCCAAAAGCGAGACTTATTGGCTATGCCAATGCTTGTTAATATAAGCATCAACCATAGCATATGTAGAACACTAATGGCATAATTCTGCACTGGCATATTGTGTCATTTTTAAAAAACATTATTAAGCAAGTTGTTGCTACGTTTCATTATTGTGAATACATGAAAATGTATATTTTTGAATAAAATCTTTTAATAATATAGGCTCCTAATACAGTTTGGTGTTTTGTGGCAGTGCATTCTCTTAATATGGACTCATCAATCACTAACAATTTTTGCATGTAATACAAAGAGAAAGGAGTAAGGTTCGCTGGCATATCTTATCTGCAGTTTAGCATAGGTGGTATCTGAAATACACATTGCTCATGCCCCCATAGCTGCGCCTCTGAGGAGTGGCCTTCGCATGCTGTGTGGGGGAGGCAGAACCTCACCAGGGCCCAGACCAGCGGTGACCTTTGTTTACGCGGTTGCCATGGCACCGTAGGTCATGGTGCTGAACTTTGTGCAGGCCAAGGCAGTATTTCTGTTTTTTGTTTTTTTGCAGTTTTATATAGCCCGAACTCGGCCCAAGGGCTTTGGGGCGCATTACGCGTGCATCGGTTACATTCCACAAGATCATGTTTTTAGGCACGGGGAGATTAAGTTATTTGCCCAGAATTACAAGATGCTGAGCTGGTGACGGGACTAGAACTTTATTTACTCATACTGACGTCGTCAGCTCTGGCCATGATGCCACAGCATTACCTGCTACAATTGTCTCTCTTACGGCGCTCCGCTGCTTACAAACGTGTTACTTCCCCATATAAATGTCCCAAATAAAATTAAATACAATGAGACGGTTTCCAAATTGGTGCAAAGGTGATAAATCTTACACATTCGAAGAGCTGTGACGTTACCACCGCAGCTTTTGACTTTGAAACTTTGGGATCAGGCTCGAGTGGGCAAATCCCTTAATCTCCCCAGTCTTGAAGAAAAAATGAATTTGAGTATCTGACCTTGTGTAACGCACTCCAATGCCCCTGGGAGGAGATCACCCTATATAAAACTGCAAATAAGAACCGGTGTATGAACGACTGACTGCGACAATCCAGCGATCTGGGAAAGAACTGTGTTCTCTACACATCATAGACACGTGCGGACCACTGCCAATGAGAATTTCGGAATTCTGTGTAGCGCACAAGGATTAGCTGAGGTCTGGCCATTTCTCCAATCCTATGTTACCTTCCATAGTACAAGTTCCATGCGCAGAGCGCGTACCCAGATTTAGAGCCTAGATTAGATCTTTGCTGTCTTGCACCACTGACAATACAACCTTCAAAATATCAATAACGGATAGTGTTATGACTTTACGGACAGGTCGTGGAACCAGTGGGCGGAGGGCAACCGTATACTAGGGGCGCAGGGACTGGGAGTGATAGCTCTTCTGGATGTCGAAGTACTATCAGTCGGCGTATGTAGGTTTGTGGAAGTCTTTAACACGTGGACAGTGCTGCACGACAAGACCTGCGTAGGAAGTTTAGTGAGAACAAGAGCCCGCCATGAAAAGATCGAGAAGCCCGCTTGATCCACAATACGAATGTGGTCTATATTAGACGCCAGAGAAGAGCCGCGCAGTCGGCGGGAACCAGGCGTCTGTGCCACGGCACTGGGACACCGAAGAGTTGTGTGCCTATTTGAGTGCGTTGGGCTTTCCGGAGTTAGAGGGCCTGTTCAGAGGTGAGCAGATTGAAGGGAGAATGAAGGCTCGTATCTGTTTTGATGGCGTCTTCAGAAAACAAGGAAATGGTGCGCGCAAAAGAAGTTCGGCCGCGACCGGGAGTTGTGTGTGTGCGCGCGTGCGCAAAAAGTAAATTTTTAAAAAAGGCGGAGAGAGGTCAGTGAAAGACTAAATGTCTCGCAGAGCAGCGCATGCGCTGGCTTAGTGAGACCTAAAAAAGCAGCATTTTGTCAGAAGACATAGCCTGACATTTGTCCTCTGTCCGGATTCAGACGAAACCACAGCACCAACACAGCACTCATCGCCGCCACAGACGACATCAGGCGCCAACTAGACAGCGGCAAAACATCAGCCGTCATCCTCCTGGACCTGTCAGCCGCCTTCGACACGGTCTGCCATCGCTCTCTAAAGACACACCTCCTAGAAGCCGGAATCCAAGAGAAGGCTCTTGACTGGACCACGTCCTTCCTCTCCGGCAGAACCCAGAGCGTCCGCATCCCACCCTTCCGATCCGAAGCCACGGACATCATCTGCGGTGTCCCCCAGGGCTCATCCCTCAGCCCAAGGCTGTTCAACGTCTACATGGCCTCCCTCGTACAAGTGGCCCGCCATCACGACCTCAACATCATCTCCTATGCTGACGACACCCAGCTCATCCTCTCCCTCACCAAGGACCCACACACCGCCAAAACCAACCTCCACGAGGGAATGAAGGCCGTCACCGATTGGATGAGGAGCAGCAGTTTGAAGCTGAACTCGGACAAGACTGAGGTCCTCATCCTGGACCCACCCCCTCAGCCTGGAACAACTCCTGGTGGCCGACCACACTGGGAACAGCACCAACACCCACCGACCATGTACGGAATCTAGCATTCATCCTAGACTCCTCCCTCTCCATGTCTAAGCAGGTCAACGCCGTCTCCTCCTCCTGCTACAACACCCTCCGCATGCTCTGCAGGATCTACAAATGGATCCTGACCGAAACAAGAAGAACGGTGACACAGGCCCTCGTCAGCAGCAGACTGGACTACGGCAACACACTCTACACAGGAATCCCAGCCAAACACCTACGACGACTACAATGCATCCAAAACGCCTCTGCCCGACTGATCGTCAACGTCCCCTGCCGCAGCCACATCACCCCCCACCTGAGAGACCTACACTGGCTCCCCGTCGACAAGAGGATCACCTTCAAGCTCCTCACCCACGCACACAAAGCACTCCACAACGCCGGACCAGCCTACCTGAACAGCAGACTCAGCTACCACACCCCCACCCGCCAGCTCCACTCCACCAGCCTCGCCCTCGCCGCTGTCCCCCGCATCCAACGAACGACCTCCGGCGGCAGATCCTTCTCCTACCTCGCCACCAAGACCTGGAACACCCTCCCTACCCACATACGGCAGACCCAAGACCTACTCGCCTTCAGAAGACTCCTCAAGACCTGGCTCTTCGAGCAATAGCAGCACCCCCCCTCCCCTCAGCGCCTTGGGACCCTCATTGGTGAGTAGCGCGCTTTACAAGTACTCTGATTGATTGTCTGTCTTTAAAGAACAGCAAATGTGACACGACAAGTGCAGAATTCAAAGGGAACTTTATTTTTTGCTCAGATTTTCACAACCAACCAAATTTCTGCTCATGACCCACCAGTGGGTCGGGACTCACAGTTTGAAAAACACTGCTGTAGGCATTCATTTAATAGGCTTCTATTTCTTTTTGTAACTAGATTTGTACTGCCACATCCAATGACATTAGGTTAGAATAGAGCACATTAATGTTCATTTAGGGAATAGTGCTAGGATGGCAACAATAGATGATGTTGTATAGTTATGTATTGGAATTTGTTTAGGTTTACTCACCTTATGCTGACTGTGCGATTTACATTGACTTCTGTTGTGACTTTCTCTATAAAAACCGCAGTGAAAGAACTGGACTTTGCTTTTGAATCCTGCTTTTCCAAGGTTCTCCAAGGGCTTGTGTATGCTTGCCTCCTGTTGGAAGTTTCAGGGCCATCTAACTAAGACCTCACCTGCAGCGCACTGTGTCTTCAACTTCCGAGACCACCACACTGACTCCAACGCAGGCCCTTCTGTGTGGTTGATAGAATGGACGCATCACCGGTTCGCGGCTAAAAGAATCAACCCAGCGCCTGTTTGCTGCCGCCGCCTCAACATCCAGCGCGCCCGGATTTCCACTCATAGCACCTGTGCGCCAAGTTTTCCACCTCACCACCTGCGGACCAGAACCATCTTCAGATTTAGACACGTCGCTTCCCCAGGGACTCAAGAACAGACACATCGCAGTGTTTTCCGACGCTTCTCTCCTCTGCTGCTGTTTTTCCTTGTGGATTTTTACACATTCAAGGTACTTTGTGTAAAATCACCACATCCATAGAATGGATGTGGTGGTTTTACAGAATTGCTTAAACCTTTTAGAAGTGATATTTTGAGTTATGTTGGATTTATGTTGTTTTGGTCTTGACTTGTTTAAAAAAAATTGGTTATTTTTCTAAACTGGTGTGGTGCCCATTTGTAGTGTTTTCACTTTGTTACTGCATGTGTTACTTACAAATACTTTACACATTGCCTCTCAGATAGGCCTGGCTGCTCATGCCAAGCTACCAAAAGGGTGAGCAGGGGTTATATTGGGTGTGTGACTTCCTTACCCCGGCTAGAAGGAAGTGTCCATACTTGGACAGGGGTGACAGCCCCTGCCAACTGTAGACCCCAGTTCTAACAGGCACCGTACAACTTAAGGTCATAGAAACATACAGGAGCACACTCCAAGTACAACCAGAGGAAGTAAGTATGCCCAGCCTTAGATCAGATGTACCAAGTAGAGACTCCCCGAGTGGGTTTAGGTAAAAAGGCCTGTATCACCCACTGGTGTCCTGGCTGATCATGAGTACTATTGTCACCGATGTTAAAAAATTAAATGTTAAACTATGTTTTTTCACAGATTATCAAACATTGCCATGAAACATGTGCTTATATCTAGTTACAGAGAAATATGTTGTACACAATTTATATGAACGGTCATTACAGTATAGACAATCAGGATAGGACAATACAGTCAAAATTAAATACACTCATGTCAGTAATCCGCCTCAGGCTCGGGTAATGAGTAGTGACGACGTATGTTATAGCTTTATCCAGTACACTGAAACCATTCTCGCCCAGACGCCATCCGCAATGACAGGGGTTCAAGCAGAAAGTTAGGGGCGATAGTGCGCAATGCAGAGCGTAATCTCATGAGAACAAATGTATCCATGAACGTTGTCTCGGGGAATCGAGACACATCATTCGGATCAAAAATGTGGCCATCAGGAAATAGATCTCCCATTTTGGTTATATTGAATTTGGCACATGTGCGCTGTGCAAGTGTTTCACCCGTGATAGGAAACCACTTAGCGTTCGGGAGTGGTAGTGTGGAGGAATAAATGATAGAAGTGCAGGTGAGACGACGATGTTTTTCCCATGCCCAACTGGTCGTTGATGCCGGTTGAATGTCTTTGGGGTCTCTGGTAAAACCCGAAGGCAAAACTGATGTCAATGGGTCTGGACAGACCAAATCGGATGCTGGGCGGAGATGGGGAATTCTGGCATCAGGGTGGTACCACGACTGAGCAAAGCTACACTGAGGCACTAAATATTATAACTGCATGTCTGGGACACCATATCCCCCTCTGTCGCAAGGCAATGTCATGATCTTCCTCTTAACCTGTGTTGCCCCGTTACCACAAACCAGTCGTATTAAATAAGAACGTAAAATCGAAAAGAAAATATTTGGTAGGGGAATTGGAATATTATGAAATAAATATAAAAATGTAGGGCGTACGACCATTTTAATAAGGGCCACCTTGCTCGCCAAACATAATGGAAGTTTGATCCATTTATCTACTTGTGCCTCCAGGGCAGTAATGGCCTGTCTGTAATTCAGTCGAACGATTTGCTCAGTGTCTAAGTGGATATGTATTCCCAAATATTTAACTGAATCTGTGCACCTTTCCAATGGAAACTCCAGTTCCCATCGGACTGTGCCGGTCGTAAGATCGAAAATCACCGGCTTGTGCCAATTGATGCCCAGCCCAGAATATGTACCAAAGCGCAGAATTTCTCTGAGGAGAGGGTCTATGTTCATCTGTGGGTTTCGGACGTACAGTATAGTGTCGTCTGCGTTTAGCGATACCAACAGCAGGCCTGTGTTGAATTGCAAATCCCTGTGGAGGTGTTTTTCTAGAAAATGACGCATCAGAGGGTCCATGGCTAGAATAAATAACGGGGGCGACAGTGGGCACCCTTGCCTTGTACCCAGTCTCAATCGGACGGTGGGTTGGCTGTATAATAGCGCTGTAGTGGCCACAAAACCCGCCGGCATGCCCATAATAATAATAATAATAATATAATAATAATAATAATAATAATATAATAATAATAATAATATCCACATTTGTAAAGCGCACAATCACCCGTTAGGGTCTCTAGGCGCTGGGGGCCGTCGGGAAGATTAAGCAAGCTATTGCCCAGAGTCACATGGTACTGGGCTAATCTGCCGCCGGTGCCGGGGATCGAACCGTGATCCCCAGATTCCGGAGTCAGTCGCCCTGGCCGCGGCGCCACACCTCTTCCATCCGTTGCATAATAGATATAATGAAAGGCCATTCTAGAGAGTCGAATGACTTTTCGGTATCCAATAGGACTGCAGCAGCTGGGATCTCGGGGTTTATCCTATGAAGAGTATTGAATAAGGTGCGAAAATTCAAGGCAGTTAAGCGGTGGGGAATGAAGCCTGATTGTGCCCGCGATATTATGGATTCCATTAAGAGGGAGAGTCTAGTGGAGAGAACCTTAGCCAGTATTTTGAAGTCCAGGTTCAAAAGGGAGAGCGGGTGATATGAGCCACATAAGAGAGGATCTTTCCCAGGTTTGGGGAGGAGGATAATAACAGCCTCACGCAAAGTAGGGGGTAAGATCTGACTTCTGGCTTCATCTATGTCTGTTTCTGATATGAGTTCCGCAAGGAAGTCCTGTATATATCTCTCAAGGTATACGAGAGCCACCCCAGAGAGGTAAGCTTCCTGGCCTGTCCGATCTTGTCCCACTCTCGAGGTGTATAATGTCTTAAAATGCGTCAAAAATTCCCTCTGAATGTCTATTGGGTCTGTAATTCGTTGCCCAGAATCTGTTTGCAATTTAGCTATATATGCATTTTGATAAGGAGGTCTGATCATCTGGGCCAAGACCCTGCCCGGGCATTCAGCCTCACCATATCGCAAGGCAGTTTCGTATTTCCCCATATACAGGATCTCTTTGTCGGCCGTGTCTCTATAATCTGCGAGAAGCGACAGTCGCTGCTTATCAATTTCGGGGTCTTGCAGGAGGAGCTGTCTGGACTCTAATGCCACAAGTTCTTGTTCTATTCATGCCAATGTTCTATGCAAATCTCTTAGTACCCTGGCATGTTTGTATATAGATACGCCTCTAAAATAGGCTTTAAAGCCTTCCCACAAGATTGCCGCGGAATCAACAGTACCGGTATTGATGGCAAAATACTCTTCTATCGCTTCGCGAATGTCATTCTGGAAAATCTCGTCATCTAATGCTCGATTTCGAAACCGCCACTGTCTCTCAAAGCCCTCGGTGCGTGGGACCTTCAGGGTCAGCAGTACTGGGGAATGATCAGAATACGTTTGCGGAAGCGCCTGGGCGGAACAACACCAACTAAATATATCTGGAAAAGTCAACCAGTAATCTATCCGTGTCTATGTGTTATGGAAGCCGATATAGTGTTGATACCTCACGCCAGCTGCTGTTAGGTGCTTTTAAACTTTTGATCGCATTTTTGAAAGAAATGTAAATTGCTTTTTTGTATTTGTTACCTGTCCTTGCTCTTGGCCACACGCTCTCGCCCCCCGCATCTCTTTCACCTCAGCCCCTACTCCGGTCCACCACGGGCTTGCCCAATTGTAGTGGAAGGTAGAGGGGGCTGCTGGACTTCACTTCTGGTTTTGGGAGGAAAGGAGTCACGGGTTAGCGCTCCAGCTTCATTCCCCCTGCTGGTACTTAAGGGACATGTTATTTCCTACGCTCAGTGGGCGCGCCGCTGGCACGCCAAAGGCAAGCCGATCTGTGCCCGTCCGCACCTGTTCCGCGACCAGCACCAACCATGCTTCCGGTTGCCCTCCTAGTGCTCGTATATGTTGGTCCATGTCCCAACTACTGACATTTAGAAATGAAGAGTGCAGCATCCCGTCACTCTGCAATTTCTCAGGGTCCTATAATGACCATTTTAGCTGTGGCAATTGCTGCCCCATCCAGAACACTTCTCTCCTCCACTGGACCGACAGTCTCGCCCTCTGGTCCCCCTTATCTCATTTAGGCGTGCCTGCTCAGCCGCAGATCTCTCCCCCGTCACGCGGGAGATATTTGGCTTCCCCTTACCACTCATTCCTGGGACCTAATGTTTCTTACAGAGAC
Source organism: Lissotriton helveticus (assembly GCF_964261635.1). NCBI lineage: Eukaryota > Metazoa > Chordata > Amphibia > Caudata > Salamandridae > Lissotriton > Lissotriton helveticus. Next base: position 462,578,864 of record NC_136069.1, on the reverse strand, counting down.
ATGGGTCAAAGATTTCTCTAACCCTGACCTTAATCTTGCCATTCCCCCGGACTACCGGTTTGTAGGGGTTAACCGAATGGGCAATAAGGCAGGGGGAGGAATTGCTGTAATCTTACGCTCTAGCTGGAAGATCGTCTCTAGAAAACTTGTTAACACCTGCTCCCTGGAAGCCATGTATTTTAGCATTTCGGAAGCCACTAACTCAATCATGGCAGGTATTCTTTTATATAATCCTCCTGGTTCTTCCCACCAATCTCTCACTGACCGCCTCACTATGGTCGCTGACCTATCGCTTAAGCACCCTCACTTTACTATTTTAGGTGATATTAACTTGCACGTTGATGATACTTCATGCACTAAGGCCAGTCTCCTCCTGGATACCTTGGAGGGCCCTCAATCTTATCCAGCTGGTGAAGGGCCCCACACATCGAGCCGGCCACACACTTGATCTATTGTTTACCAACCATTCCGGTCTGAGCACTTCGCCTCCCCTTCCTCTCACCTGGTCTGACCACTATCTAATCCCATTTAGCTTAACCACTATCCTTCATAATAACAACTCAGTTAAAGCCAGGGACTTTGGTAGGATATGGTTCAAGATCACTTGTGCCTCATTAGCCCCCACACTCGCCAGTTCTACCTGGCAGGCAGTAGTGATCTGGATACTGATATCTCTAATTTTAATGCCCGGTTATCCTCGGCTATTGACGCTACTGCCCCTTTGCGACCTATAACTTCCTCTAGATTAAAACCCTCCACACCATGGTTCTCCCCTGCCTTGTGCACGGAGAAGAGCACCTGCAAAAAGCTTGAGCGCAGTTGGCGACAAGCCTATGACGCAGACATTAAAGCCGCCTAGCTATAAAAAAAATTCACAAACTTAACGTACCATAATGAGGGAGTATTTTATCGGTGAAATCAGATCTGCCAAAAACTCCTCCAAAACTCTGTTCAAAATAGTGAAAGAATTTTCTAAACCTGCTGCCTTTTCCTGCTCGATTTGTTCCAGACAAAGCCTTGTCGATGGTCTATCTGACTTCTTTCATGAAAAAATCATCGATATCTGTGCTACATTCAATCAGCTCCTGTCAATCCCAGCCCCTGACTCTAAGGTACCTCAGGAGGAGGCTTTTATGTCCTTCAACACTATTTCTACCAAAACATCCCTGGAAAAAATGTTGTGCAAATCTGGGTCCCGTTGGATCTGTATCCAGCCCAATTATTTAGCTCACTCGCCCCTCTCATTATTTCTCCACTGAATTAAATCTGGAACACCTCCTTACAAACTGGTCAGTTCCCCACGACATGGAAATAGGCCATGCTGTCACCATTGTGAAAAAACCTGAAGCCGATCCTTCGGTGTTCAGCAACTACCGGCCTAACTCTCTTTTGCCTAAACCAGCCAAAATACTAGAGAAAGTAGTGTAAGAACAACTTCCTAGCTAACTTGAGTCTAGACAACTGCTTCATAATTCGCAGTCCGGTTATGGTACAGAGACCGCACTTCTGGAGGTGGCTGAGACTATTCGTGGATGCAGACGAGGCGGCTATGCTTGTGCTCCTCGACCTGTCTGCGGCTTTCGATACGGTCTCCCATGCCATATTGATTGATAGACTATACAATCTCGGGATACAGGGTACCCCTCTGGCCTGGATTAGATCCTTTCTAAGTGGCCGTACTCAACAGGTCCTCCTCCAACCTTTTGTCTCTGAGAAAGAAACACTTAGCTGTGGTGATCCTTGTCGATCTATCACCACTGGCTGGGGTGGTTGAATCGTGTGGGGTCAAAGTAATCTCTTACGCTGACGACACTCAGCTTGTGTTTTCATTTAGAGATCACTCTGATGCTAGTTTTTTCTAGTTTAGAATCTGCCTGAGCAACATCTCATCATGGATGTCACGCAACACTCTCAGGTTTAACTCAGATAAATCTGAGGTGCTGTTTTTTAAACAAAAAGATCCACCCCTGCCTCTACTCTGGTGGCCCTCTGAGCTGAACCCTCCCCCTGTACCGGTGAACTCAGCAAGGAACCTGAGTTTTCAATTCGACAACGAATTGTCATGCAAGGCTCAAATTAATAAAGTCACCTCTGCATGCTTTGGCAAGCTTTGTATGATTCGTAAAATTCTCCCTTTCCTGTCTTTGGACACACATAGAACCGTCATTTACACTCTCATAACATCACATTTGGACTATGCAAACAGTCTGTATGTGGGAGCTCCGGCCTATTTAATTAAATGTCTGCAGATTGTTCAGAATGCCGCTGCAAGGTTGATATGCAATATCCAGGGCGCTAGAGGGCGCACGGGCTGAATGGCCGCACTTCAGTGAGGCTCCAGCAGCCTGGCATTCTTATCCTGCATTGCTCCTTCATTTCTGCTCCCACCCGCCTAAAAATTCCCACGGAGGAGCGACGGGCGACGCTGCACACTCGGTGCAAGTTTGAGACCTCTACCGCCTGTGGTCGCGGAGATAGCACCGGTTGACTGGAGAGCCGGGGTACGTGCTAACAGAGTGAAGCCAGGCGGCGGCTGCAGAAACCACGCAAGCCCGGGGATCACCACGAGGCGTGCAGGCCTGCAGGGCACAGGCGGGCAGCGCTGCTCCTCTCGGTGACGGAGACGGACTCTGGCTGGCATAGGAGGGAATACTGGTAAGGGGCGTTCGGCGAGTGGGAATAGCGACGTATGAGGAGGGCTCCTGAATCCCTTTGAAGCTGCTCTACCCCGGTGGCCTCCGCTCTTCATTTTCGACAGGCGCGAGCGCATAGCGCTGCAATCGGCCTGCTGCTGCTCCCTCCCCTGAGGGCTTTCCGAACCCCGGCCTGCCTCTGCTCCTTATCTGTGCGGACACACCTGAGATCCCTACTCCTGCCTTCCCTCCGGGTTTTGCGCTGCGGAGGCAGGCGCACCCCGCGGTGCCAATCATCCTGTGAAAGGCCTCGGGGCGCTACTTGTTGCTGGTTCCTGGGACCTAGCGGCGACACGTTTGGCTCGAGTGCCTGGAGCCCTATAAACGATATTTGCTCTGCTCCTTGCTTCCCTGCCCTTGGAACCCCACAGTGTCTGTCTGCCGGATATGCACTGTTATTCTTGAGGCCCGAGGGGAGCATTGCACCTAAGAGATAGCGCCACATCCACAGTACACGAGACTCTTCACTTCACATTCCGTCAGCCACGGGGTGCGTAGCGCTGGAAAGCGCCCCTTCTCCTTGCCACCATGGGGAAACCGGATAACAGGCAACCCAAGCTGCAGTTTGAACCTGCGACGCAAAAGAAAACGACTAGACAAACGGGCGACGGCAGGCAGCCTCAGAGCCCGGCGGCGGAGGCCTCCACCTCGGCCCACACAGCCCCCGACATTGCCACGATGCTGCAGGAGATGCGCCAGGGCTTTGCCACAGTGGTAGACAAAGTGGACAGGTTGTCCGCTAGAATGGATGGCATAGCCCAGAAAATAGACGTCCACGAGGAGCGTATCACGGAGGTGGAGCGCCGAATATCTGAAAATGATGACACCACGGCGGCGCATACTACGCGACTTTCCAGAATGGATAATGTGCTGCGGGTGATTGCCGCCAAAAATGAGGCGTTGGAAGCGAGGAGCAGACGGAACAACATACGCGTCACAGGCATTCCAGAATCGACCAACACCGGGAAGATGGAGTTATACATTGAAAAGCTACTTACAGCAGCAGTCGGAGAGGAAGCTCTCTCGAACCAATTTATTGTGGAACGCGCCCACCGCTCGCTTGGTCCCCAGCCCAAGCCTGGTACCCCACCGCGGCCCATTATTGCGCGCTTGCTCAACTATCGGGATCGAGATGTGGCGTTGCGAGCGGCCAGGGCAAACCAGAACCTTTCATATGATGGAGTGCCCTTCTCTATATATCCTGATTTCACCCCGGTAGTTCAGGAGCAGCGGAAGAAGTTCCTTGCTGTTAAGAGAAAACTTCGTGACATGAACATTGATTATGCACTTTTGTACCCGGCCAAACTGCGAGTAACCCACCAAGGCACGCAACATTTCTTTCTCAATCCCAAACAGGTTGAAGAATATATTAAAACTTTGCATAAAAGAGATAAGCGACCTGCGGAAGCTGAAGGGCTACAGGATTCTGGTTCTGAATGACTGATCACCGGTCCGGTATTGTTTTGAATTTCTGATCTGCTGAAACATCAATGCTGTCTTACTACATGGCGGAGGATATCATGGTGTGCGGTGGTTACGAGTGGCTCCTGGGGTCCCGAAGGCGGGTGCTGGACTGCAGGTGGTAATGTATGCCAGGCCCCCACCCTCCCTACTCCTTCTCCCTTCCGGACAAAGACGCTAAGTGAGGACTTCCAGGGAGCGGGAGGAATGGGGGTGGTAGGAAGTGCACCTCTGATGGCCCCTATTGGGTATACCCCAAAGACCTTGACTTTTGTTCTTTTACTGTTTCACTTTTTTGGTTACTGTATGGGTGGGGGGCGGGCGTGGGATGCTGGCGAGTTGGGGACGCTTCAGTGGGAGGGGGGTGGCGGGCGAGAGACTTTGCGTGAGGGGAATGAAGCTGGCGTTCTGTGGCTCACCTTAGTGACGCCGGATGGGTGGGGGGTCGATGGCGGGATGTTTGATGCCACTGGTAATTCTACACGCAGTGTAAATTCGTTGGGGTTTCTTGGGGGGGGGAGGGGGGAGATCGAATTGGTGAACCTGTTTGTTTTTGGATCACAATTTGTGAGAAAGGTATCAAACTTGTTGAGTTTCAGTTCAAGACTTGTGCACTAGTTCTCGTAAGATTGCTTCAATGTCACGCTGAGAGGCGGCTGGCTGGCGGCCAAGAGAGAGGTGGGACTGTTTTGAGATATATGAAATGTGAGTTACTAACCCGCAGTGCTGGTATTGGGGGAGGTACTCCCAGGAGGCGGCTCTCATCCCCCTGGGTATTGGAAAGTGGGCGAGATTTAAGTTGGTTATGCACTCTATTGATAGGGATTACGCCTTGTTGGATGTCTTGATTCCTAATATTTGTATCCAACTGCACCCATGGGGGACACATACCTGAATGTGCTCACGTGGAACGTGAGGGGGCTCGGGGACCACAGAAAGAGAAGACAGATACTGGGATACCTGGATCGCCATAAAATCCATATTGCTTTCCTACAGGAAACGCATTTTGCACCTACTAGACCACACTCCTTTGGTAGCAGGTGGGCCTCATATACTGCCTTCTCCTCCTATTCCTCCTATGCACGTGGTACAGCTATTCTGATCAAAAAGAAAACGCCCTTTTACCTAGCAGGCTCACGTACTGACCCTCAGGGGAGATACTGCTTAATGTGGGGTAGGCTGGGACGTGTGACGGTGACGCTCGCCTGTTGTTACGGACCCAATGTAGATGATCCGCAATACTTCACCGCCTTGTGGGCAGCGATAGTTGAGACAGGGTCGCAACACATAATATGGGGGGGTGATTTTAACTTGACCTTGAAACCCGCATTGGACAGATCACACCCCGCCCCACATCATTACACGAATGGGAGGGAAGTCCTCAGTGCGACTGTTGACGAAAACCATCTTATAGATGCATGGCGTTCTCACTGTGGGACGAAGGGGGAAGGCACTCACTTTACTGCGCAGGCAAAATCATGGGCCAGACTTGACTACATTCTCCTGACGCCCCTCCTCTACACGTCACTGATACACGCGGCGCACCTCCCCAGAACATATTCTGATCATTCTCCGGTTCTTATTACATTGAAAGGTGCTGAATTGGGCCCCCCTGTTACAGCATGGCGCATGCAACCCTCGATGCTCCTAGATGTGGCATTTCAGGAAGAACTTAGAGAGGAATGTCTAGACTTCTTTAAACGCAATAAGGACTCCGGTTGTGATGTTGAAATTATATGGGAGGCATTCAAAGTCACGCTTAGAGGCTTCTGCATTTCGAAGGGCTTGGGGGTACTTAAGAGCATACTGAACAGATTGAGGGCCCTGGAAACAGACCTTAGGCGAGCAGAAGAGGCCCTTAGAGCGAACCTGGGTGGGGATGTTTTGGCTGAGATACGGGAAAAGATATCAGAGTATACAGATGAGGCTGCCCGTGAGGTGAAATTCAGACACAAACACTGGGTGGCACGGCGGTATGGCGAGGGCGAGAGACCTGGGAAGGCTCTGGCCACTACAGTTAAACTTATGCGCTCGCCCACTGTCATACTTGAGGTGGAGACTGCTGAAGGGTTGTTACTTAGAGATTCCACGCAAATACTTAATGAGTTCGTAAGACACTATAGTGCACTTTACACGTCGAACAGAACGGGGGAGCTGACACTGGAAGATTACCTGGCAGATGTATCGTTGGGATGGCTGAGCGACTCCCAACGGGCGTTCTTAAGTGCCCCATTTGAACTGGAGGAAGTCAGGGAAGCCATCATGAATATGCGATCGGGCAAAGCCACAGGGCTAGATGGCATCCCCATAGAATTTTATAAGACGTATATAGATTTCATGGCGCCGGTTCTGCGTGAAGTATATGAGGATGCGCTGGAGGTTGGTCACCTCCCCGCTTCCATGAGAACTGCTCTCATCACGTCCCTGCTTAAGCCTGGGAAGCCTGCTTCCCACTGCGATTCCTATAGACCCTTGTCGCTATTAACTTGCGACGTGAAGATCCTCGCTAAATTGATTGCAACGCGCATAAGTCTCCTACTACCGAACCTCATACTTCCGGATCAAGCCGGGTTTGTCCCAGGCAGAGCGACGTCACACAACCTCCGCACCTTCTTCTCGGTCTATGATTCTGTCCATGAGGACTTGCCAATGGCGGCCATCTTCTTGGATGCCACTAAGGCGTTCGACTCCCTCGAGTGGGATTATGTATTCCGTGTGCTTGAGCGTATGGGCTTTCCTAATATTTTCATCTCCTGGATCAGGTTGCTGTATACACGTCCGGTAGCCAGAGTGCTTATTAACGGGCAGTTATCCCCAGAATTCCCTGTCTCCAGGGGGACTAGGCAGGGTTGCCCCCTATCCCCGCTTCTGTTTGCCATAGCCACGGAACCCCTCGCTGCTAAACTTCGCCAACATCATCGGGATCGCGCCCTACGGTGTTTTCAAAGGCAGATTCTCATCTCAATGTATGCGGATGATATTACACTCTATGTTCGCCGCCCGGATGAGAATCTGCACCCCATGCTCAGAGAGTTTATCCGATTCGGGGCCCTCTCTGGAGTGCAGATTAACTGGAATAAATCGTGTATCTTCCCACTCACTGCCTCTACACATAAATTTCCATTGAAATACCCACTTACCTGGTGCGAGGGGGACTTCAAATACCTGGGTGTACAAGTAGAAAAGGATAGGGAGACACTCATTCGTGCCAATTATGGCAAGGTGATGGATAAAATCGGTGACAATATTTCCCAGTGGATAACCCTTCCCCTGTCCATGGCTGGGAGGGCCTCACTAGTCAAGATGGTAATACTCCCTCAACTTCTGTATTTATTTCTGAATATACCTTTTCATCCTGGTGCGTTCTTTTTTAAGCTGCTGCGTTCGGAGTTGCTCAGGCTGGTTTGGGGTGGGAAGACGCCCAGGCTTAAATGGGAGGTCCTCACCAGGCCGTACTCGCAGGGTGGATTCGGGGTTCCTGATTTCGAGCTTTACTATCGAACTGCCCAGGCCCATTTCGCTTATTTCTGGGTGCGACAACCTAAATACATGCCACAATTGGCGGCTGAACACTGGCTAGCGCACCCGACGCCGATCGAGGGAGCACTTTTCTCCCCAGTAGAGGGTAGAGACAAGACCCCAAACACAGTCCTCAGTACAGTAACGGCGTGGAATACTATTAGTTCAAAACTTGATTTACAGCTGATATACGCCCCCCTACTGCCCCTATCGTACCACCCACAACTGCCACTGCTACAGGAGGCTGGCTTTCAAAAGCTGTTGACAAACCTCCATGATCACACATGGGGCGACCTGTACAGAGATGGTACTTTCCGCACCAAGGACCAACTCTATGAAGGGATACAACTGACGCCACTAGAAGTCTTTTATTATATACGACTCAGACATGGTTTGCAGGCTATTACACCTGATTTCCCACACGAACCTCCTGTATTGCTCCCTTTACAACATATACTTCAACTTGATAACCCCAACAGGCTTGTCTCCACGCTTTATAGATCGGTCCGCGCCAATGTGGACTACGCTGCGTTGCCTGCTAGGGAGCGGTGGGACCAGGAGTTATCCGTACCCCTTACTGATACACAATGGACATTTTGTCTGCAGCAAACAGAACGCATTTCCTCCAGCAGTAGGTACAGGATTATACACTATAAATTCGTTCACAGATTATATTATACGCCTGCGCGTCTGCATAGATTTCAGCTGCGCTCTACTGACACATGTGAAAGGTGCGGGGCTCCAGGGGCAGATTTCCTGCATCTTGCGTGGGACTGTGCTCATGTACACCACTACTGGGATCAGGTCTTTCAGGCACTCTCCAAGATGATACATGTGACAGTGGAGCCGTCCCCGGTGTTGGCTCTGCTGGGCTATGTCGAACCACTCCAGGCGGCCCACCGCAAATACGTGGCGATGGCCCTGCTATTGGCCAAACGTAGAGTAGCCTGCAGGTGGGGAAGAGGAAGGGCGCCCAAATTTAAGGAGTGGATGCGGGACATGGTGTACTGCCAGGAACAATTACACATTTACGCTGAACTGCTACCCCCCACTTCCAGACCCACTGACATATAGGCCCCATTACATTGCTATTTGATAACGGAATCCCCGCTGGGTGATGAGGATTAAGGTTTGGATTCTGGGAAGTTGCTTTGATGCTCACTTAACATGAGAGGATGTAGGGATATATCAAGTAGCTGTGAGTTCCGTTGCTGCTGTCGTAGCCCCCTTCCCCCCCCCCCCCTCGCCCCGTTCCCCCAAATCATTGTGCCCCTTCGCTGCCCCACTTGTTGACTTACTTCGGTGGGTGGGGTTATGGTGTTAACTACTCTTTGCTTTAGCCGTAGGGGATCCGCTGGTCAGCTCACACGGCATGATGACTAAGTATGGCCTACTTGTGTACCTCATTCTATGTACTGCATGATATGACTCTGCTACCCCCTTTCTCAATCACATCTCATGCTGGCGTTGGATGTAGTCACGCCATTCGGCTGCACACATGCCCCTCTCTTTATCGGACTGGGTGATTGCACAAGTCTACGTTACTACCAAATGTTTACAAAATGCAAGACGAATTGATATGCTTATAACACATTTGTACTTGTCAATCAGCCGATGTTTTATCTCTATAGAACTGCTTATGCTGATTTATGATTGTCTTTATTATTACTGCTGATTGCACCGATGGCGGCCAGCCTCCGGGTTGTAGGCATTATGCTGTGTACCCTTGACAGTACTCAATAAACGTCTTGAACTATTAAAAAAAAAAAAAAAAAAAAAAGGTTGATATGCAATATCCCCAACCGTCACTCAATCGCCCCTCATCTGAAGAAGCTACACTGGTTGCCTGTGACTGCCGCATTCAGTTCAAATCTTTAGTCGGGACCTTTAGGGCGATAAAAGGTCAAGGGCCTGCTTATCTCAGATCCAGGCTCCAGCTTGTCCAGTCCAATCGATCACTTAGATCAAATCATCTTTGCCTTCTGCGCCCTCCCCGTTTTCATCACTCCAGAATGGGGGCAGGGCTTTTGCAGTCATTACTGCCAAATCATGGAATAGCTTGCCTCCTTCCCTCGGTATGATTGAATCTGAATGCCTGTTTAGGTGCAACTTAAAAACCTGGCTGTTCTCCAACTCTTAGCTTCGCAAGATAATCATACTGCACTATGTCCTTATCGCCGGAACACCCCGTCGGGGGTAGCTGCACGCTTTATAAGCTTCGAAAATAAATAAATAGGGGGCGTGGCTAGCAGCCGGAGGGAATGGTCGCTTGTTAACGCGGCTCCCGGCCCTCGCCCGACTATCCCCCCCATAGATCCGCTACCTGACTGGAGACACCCCTAAAATTGGGGAGTCCCCAGCGCAAACGTATGGTGCACATCTTTGCTGCAGCACTGACCGGACGGTGGACGCTGTGAGGGAGAGAGTCCTCGGGGAGAGGCGACCCCCGTCGCTGGCAAGATGGCGCCCGCTGTGGAGGCTCGGCTTGAAGACGAGTTGGCCCCCGGGATCTGAGGCGTGAGTGGCCCCGTAGGAGTGCGGCGCACCCCTCCAGCAATCATCAGAGCGGGTTGGACGTCATCCGCGACTGTTGGAGACCCCCCTCGTCGCCTAGAGCACTGGAGGACCCGCGCGGAACGAGCCGCTGGTCCCCGCCCACGCCCCAGGGAGACAATCACGCAGCGTCCCGGCTTTGCGGCCTGGGTGGTTTGGTGGCCCGATTCAGGATCTCCCTACCCCTGGCACCAGCAGCAGTCATCTCCGCCCAGGCGCCCTGACGGCCATCCACCACGCTGCAGAGATCGGATGCTGGCTCCCTGCTCTCACGGAGTAGACGGACTCCGGACATCGGCGAACAAGGCCTGGGGCGCCTGGAGGTGTTCGAGAGCAGCGGGTCCCACCTACGTCACGGATCCGATGAGCCTGGAACCCCTGTTCATGCTTTTGAAGGTACTGGCCCCTATTTACAGTGCTATTGCTCTGGTGCTGAGAGATTTTTTAGACCTCGGCTGGAGGAGTCCGTGAGGCACAGCCCACCCGTGCCTCTCCCTATTCCCTTACTCGAGGAGACCCGGGACTAGATGACCCGAGCCCCTGCTCACTACCCAGTTTGACTGGATTCCCCGGAGTCCTCCGTACTGTAGGGGGCTGTCTATACCTAGACGGGAGCCCACATTGCTAGCCCCAGGTAGAATCGGAGCGGCGGAGGCCGGCTTGCCTTTACCCTGAACACTGTCGAGACCAAGTGGGACACCAGTGGACCGCACAGGCCCTCTCCCGTGATCCCCCAGTGGTGGCCCGGCTGGGAAGACTGGTGACGGACGGCCGCGACCAAGGGTGGGGTCACTCCCCTGAATTGCGAACTGCCTCGAATCAAACCTACTGCTTTAACGGGCAGGTGTCATAGTTCCAAATGGCATCCAACAAAGGGGCCAGGCCGCCCAATCAGAGGCAAATCAATAAGCTCTCCTGGGGCCCTAAAGGGGACGGTAAGGACGCAACTTCGTCCGGTGACCCCACATCCATGTCCCCCTCGTTGGGAGCGAAGTCTCTCACCCTAGAAGACGTCATGGAAGCGATAGCTGGGGGCTGGACCTTCCTGGAAACCCGTATTAACTCTGTCAACATAGAAGTGACCCTCCTACGGGCTGACCTTCGTAAAATGGACACGAAGGTCAAGGATGTTGAAATCAAAACCGCGGCTCTCATGGACGACACCTTTACCCTCCAGCAACAGGTAGCCCTACTTCAAAAACAGCAGAAGCAAATGAGTGACCAACTGGACGACTATGAGGGAAGGGCTAGACGGAACAACATTCGTATCCTAAGCGTTCCGGAGCGGATGGAGGAGCCAGCGGCGGACCTCTTTGTCAAAGACCTAGTCACTAAACACCTTCAACCAAAACATCTCTCAAATTACTTTTCAATCGAGCGAGCGCACAGAGTCCCGGGAGGGAAACCAAAGCCGGGGGCCCCTCCCCGCCCCATCATTGCGAGGTTCTTCAATTTCCGGGACCGTGACACCATCCTCCAGACGGCTAGATCTGGCCGCCCTTACGCCTGGACAACGCTCGTATCACGATGTTTCCGGACTTTACGATGAAGGTGCAGGCCCGAAGACGCAGCTTCCTGGAGGTCAAGAGGGCACTGCGTGATAAACATATAAAGTACTCCATGCTCTTTCCTGCGAAGTTACGGGTGGAAATGGACGGTAAAGCGTGGTTCTTTTTGTCGCCGGACGAAGTATGGGACTGGATTGAGGGATGGCGTAGAGTTGAGAGGTCTCCAGGGACGCGTAACTCTCCAGACGACCGTTCACAGGATGGCCAGATGCCGGAAAGCCAGGAACTTTTTACTGGGACTGACAACGTAGTGGAATAATCTGCCTTTGATATGCCGGGATTCTTTGGGCGGCTTCCTGCTAGTTCTACCACATCGAACTTACTTCCTTGGTTTCGTTGCTGTTATGGACGGAGAGATGCGGCCTGATGTATGACTTTGCTTCCGAGAGGCTTTTCCACAGGTCCAGGTCAGGCTGTCCATGTTGACTGTAAAGTATCTTTTCTAATATGTGAATGTTGCACCTAATTAGGTTTTGGCTTTGTTCCATGTATTTCAATTACCACTCTACTGATATCGGCCGAGCTGCTTCACCGGCTCACTAGGTACCCTGATATGGTTGGGAGGTCAACAGGCACTCTGCCTAGTTGGGGAGGAAACATCACTTACAACGCAACTTTTACCACGCAGTGCCTTTACGACGCAACTTTTACAACGCAAACCATTACAACGCATTGCGCTGGGGGCGCTCTAGGATAGGGAATGTATTTAATATACTATCCAACACCTTCCCTACTATCCACGGGGACTGGAGTTGGAATAGTAAATTAAATAAATCACTATCCAGCGCCTAAAAGCACTATGCGTTGTAATGGTATTCGTTGTAAATACCGCGTTGTAAAGGCATGCGATGTAAAAGTATGCGTTGTAACGTCATACATCCTAGTTGGGGTGTGGATAGTTCTAAATCCGCTGGCAGGGAAGCAGGGAGGGGGGTAGGGTTGGGGGGTGGGGGGGCACTATTTGGTTTTGTTGTTGTGTTTATGTTCCTTTGTATCCTTAGCAGAGTCCTTTTCTGTCACGTTGCATTGCTCCTTCGGGGTCCACTACGGATGTATAGGCCACCCTGGGTGTTGCCTTGCTCTAGTCCTGCTCCTATGCCTCGTTTGTTCCCGGCGTCCCGGTGGCCCGGGCGGCCTTTTTTCCACTTCTCCTTCCATGTATTCCACCTGTTCCACTACTATGACGCAGTTCCTCACTAGAACCCTAGCGGTCCTATCCTGGAATGTTAATGGGTTGGGGCACAAGATTAAGAGAAACGTAGTCCTCCAATTTCTACGGCGCCACTCCCCCGATGTCGCTCTGTTGCAGGAGACGCACTTGGTGGGTAATACCTGTCAGGCTTTCCAGAGAGGGGGTTACAAACTGCTGGTTCACGCGGGGTTCACTTCCGGATCCCGCGGCACTGGGATTCTGGTTAGGAAGAGCCTCACACTTACTCACTCAAAGATATGGGCTGACCCATTAGGACGCTTCGCTGTAGTTGAGGCCGCTTGGGAGGGGCGTCCCCTGAACATAGTCTCTGCTTACCTTCCACCTACACTAGTCCGAGACTCCCTTAAAGAGCTGGGCGCTCTGCTGTTGAGCCATCCCGTGGGCACACTCCTAATTGGGGGGGATTTTAATACCACAATGTGCGACGACCTAGACCTCAGACCTAAGCGTAGTTCCCACCGGCTGAGCTCGGACTTGTCCGACTTCGCGCACGCCATGGGGCTGGAGGACATTTGGCGCCATCACTATCCAGATACGCCATATTTCACACATTACTCCAACGCACATAATAGTATGTCTCGGATTGATTATTTATTCTGTCTCATCGCAGATATTGGTAGCTTTATCCGCCCGAAAGGTCTTCGGCGAGGCATATCCGACCACTCACCCCTTAGTGTGGAACTGACCTACCATCGCCAATACACGAGAGGTCCCATTGTCATAAACCCCTGGCTTATGCCGATCTCTGATATTAAAGACGCCTTGACGGAGCGCACTGTACTTTATTTTGCTGAAAATGTCGGCTCTGTGGACTCGGCGGTCACACTCTGGGAGGCATACCTAGCGGTAGTAAAGGGCGAGGCACTGGCTCTTAAGATGGGTTACCTACGGAAGCATAGTGAACAGATCCTTCAGGCTGAATCTGACCTCATCCGCCTTGAGGCGTCCCAAAGCGCAGCCCCCTCGGATGACACCGCTTGCCGTCTCTGTACCCAGCAATTAGTTTACAAAGCGCTAGCACAGGAGAAGGCACAAGCGCGACTGCTTCACACTCGTCACCGTATATACGAATTTGGGGACAGTGCCGGCAAAATGCTTGCGTGGCTGGAGCGGCGTGAACAAGGATCCAGATGGGTGTCGTCCATCACCAGACCAGATGGATCCACAGTTGTTGATCCACGAGACATCGCGGAGGCTTTTGCCGACCATCTGGAGAGCGTTTACACTGCGGGCACATGCTACACGCCAGAGGAGTCCAGACAGCTTCTGGATGAGATGCGACTCCCTGTCATCTCGGACACCGATAGAGAGGCCCTGGTCGCCGACCTCATGGCGGAGGAGCTCACCGCGGCGCTCTTTGCCGTTAACTCCGGCAAGGCTATGGGCCCCGATGGAGTCCCCATCAAATTCTTGAAGGGCATGGTCCCGGAAATTGTTCCCCACCTTCAAAATATGTTTATGGAATGTCGTGACAACGGCATTCTTCCGCTTGGTCAAAGGCTGGTCTCCATTGCGGTCATCCTCAAGCCAAATAAATTACCCACCGACTGTGGCTCTTACAGACCGATCTCCCTAATTAGTGCGGAGGCAAAGGTCCTGGCTAAACTGCTAGCGAATCGCCTCCTTCTGGTACTTCCCTCCCTAATACATGACGACCAGTCTGGTTTCCTCCCAGGTCGCAACACGGCCTTAAATCTACGCAGAGTTCATAATGTCATGAGTCGCCAATCCATTATACAGCAAGATGCCGCCATCTTGTCCCTTGATGCCACAATGGCATTCGACTTGATCGAATGGCCCTATCTTTTTGAGGTCCTGCTCCGCTTTGGTTTCGGACCCCATTTCATTGGCTGGGTGCGGCTCCTATACACAGACCTTTTGGGCCAAGTCCGAGTCAACAACCACACGTCTCGTCGATTTCGCCTCCACAGGGGGACCAGACAAGGCTGCCCCTTGTCCCCGCTGCTGTTCGCCCTCACTCTCGAACCCCTAGCCCACTGGGTCCGTACAGACGTCTCCATCAGAGGCCTATGCTGGAATGACGATATAACGGACACAATTTCCCTGTACGCTGACAACATCCTGATATGTGTCCTCCCTCCGATCCTCTATAAACAGTTTATTTCATGTCCTTACCAATTTTGGGAAGTACTCTGGATACTCGATTAACTGGACGAAATCCACATTGTACATGCCACATGGCCTCCCCCCCGCTTACCCCGAGGGTTATCCATTGCAGTGGATACTGATGGCTTTACCTACCTCGGTATCTATGTTACGCCTGATCCTAAGGTATTCCATGATCGTAACTTGTTGGGCCCTCTTCGCAGACTTCACAGCGACGTTGCCCACTGGCGGTCCCTCCCACTCTCCCTTCCAGGCAGTGCGGCATTGTTCAAAATGCTAGCACTCCCGCGCTTCCTGTATGTTTTGCATAATTGCCCTTTCTTGGTTCCGGACTCCTATTTCCGTACGGTAGAGAGTGAGCTCCGTCTTTTGTTGTGGAACGGTGGAGCTGCCCGTATTGCCCTTTGTAAACTTTTTCAGGGTTGGTACGATTGAGGCATAGCCTTACCCAACCTCCGTCTCTATTATTGGGCGTCACAATTGGTGGCTGTTAATCATTGGATTCATGGGTCGCCCTTGAACCCGGCCTTCCTCCTAGATAGATGTCAGACTGGACGGGAAGGATACTTGGGAGCCCTCTACAGCAAACCGGCTAGTAATAGATATGTCGGACCCATGGCACACACGGTTGCGGTGTGGCATACGGCCAACAAACGCTTGGGCTGGACGGACACAATTACTAAAGCAACGCCCTTGTGGTCATCACAGCGCCTGGGCTCCCTCTGCTTCCTCCAGGGATTCGACAGGTGGGACGCTGTAGGGATTTCTGAGGTGGGGGACCTTATTCATAAGGGTAAACTACTAACATTTAGTGACCTACAGGCCAAATACTCCCTCGCACTCACAGAATCTTTCCGTTATATGCAAATCAAACACGCCATTCTGGCCGCCATCCCGGATCTCAATTCCATACCTGCGACCTCCCCCTTAGAGGATAGGTTATTGTCCGAACCACTCCCTGAGAAAGCCATCTCCTACACATACCGCAAGCTTTGTAATAATCTCCCTGATCCATTTCAGCCACTGCGGACCAAGTGGGAAGCGGACCTGGGTCCCTTAGATGAGGAAGATTGGCGATCAGCCTTAATGTCCCCTAGAGAATCGGCTATTTGCCATAAGTTCAGACTGATCCAATTGAAGATTCTGCACAGGGCTTACATGTCCGCTCTTACCTTGTGCTTGCGGGGGTGTGGTCTACCTGGCACCTTCTATCACATCCTGTGGGACTGCCCGATAGTGCAACAGTTCTGGAGTGGTGCGATCCGAAAAATTAGTAGTTCCCTGGGTAAGCCACTCTTATCATCGCCTAGGGAATGTGTCCTCAATGTATGGGGGGGGCTAATGACTTGAACAACCAGGAATTACAGTGGGCGGCGTTGGGCTTTTTGCTGGCTAAACGCTCCATTGCAATGAAGTGGGGCTCCCAAGATAGACCGTTGGTGGTGGGCTGGGTGGCGGAGATGGATCATTGCATGATTGCTGAGAAGACTGTGTATAAAATCAGGGGCTGCCCTAAGAGGTGGGACTTGAAGTGGGGACACTGGAATAGATACCGAGGTGAACTCTGTGACTCGCCTACCTCGGAGTGGCTATGTCCCATGATGGACCCATGGGTGGTATTTTGCGCTGATTTGCAATCTGCTTGATTAATGTATTGCTCTACATATATCGTATTTAGCGCTGATTTACATTCAGCTTGATTTGTATACTGCTCTACATATACTGTATTGTTGGTGACTGAATTCCGACTGCTTTTTCTCATCAATAAAATCTTATGTTAATTTTTTTTTTTAAATAAATGAATAAATACTGAGTATATTCTGTGTGTTTAGGGTTGTGGGTGCAACCAACATCTATGAAAGAGAATTGCTCCATGAGGGAGATTAAAGCCTTGGGTGCACTGGGTTTGGGATCCGGTGCGAGTGAGGTAGTGTCTAGGGTTGGGTCTGGTGCAACATTAAAGTCTCCCCCAAGTAAGATGGATATCAGGCCCAATTGTATTAGGAGGGAGAGTAGGGAATAATAAAAATCAGGGGAGTCGATATTAGGGCCGTAAATACATACCAGCGCTACCCTATGCCCCACTAACGTGCCCAGTACCACCATGTATCTGCCTTCGCCATCGTTAGTCGCAGTGGAAACAGAAGGGGACCCTTTTGTGTATAAGGATGGCAGTACCTCTAGCATAGTTGCTGTAGTTGGCGAAATATCTGTGCGTGCCCCAACTAGAAGCAAAGCGGTTCTGATCTGTTTTGGACAAGTACGTTTCCTGCAGGAATGCTACGTCAATACCGTGCCGGATTAAGTAATGGACTACCTGTCTTTTCTTACCGGTGTCATTCAGGCCTCGGATATTCCACGTCACTACAGACAATACCAAGGGGGCAGAGTTGTGTCTCTGGACAAACACATTCGCTCCGAGTACACCGTAACATACTGTGCAGGACCGGTCTGCAGGATCTTCCTGTAGAGGCCTTGCTTACAGCTGCTGTCCACCCCCACAGGCTCGCATCATGGGGCGCACCGAAGCCAAGCAAACCAAGATTCCATTTGAATTACGAAAAATACCCAGATCGCAATCGGCGGAACAAGTGGAATCTGACGCCGCGGACACGCCGGAAGAGGATTGGAAGGCGATACTCCTTGGAATGAATCAAAGTCTTAACTCAATAGACGCCAAAATGGACACGATGCATCTGAGAATGGAAGCGGTAGTCAATAAACTAGATCGACAGGAATCGCATATCAAAGAAGTGGAGACCAGGGTGTCTGATCTGGAAGATGGTGCAACTGCTGATAAAGGGCACGTCTCACAAATGGATTGGCTGCTCAGGATAATTGCTGAAAAAAACGAGGATTTGGAGGCTCGCTCCCGCTGAAACAACGTGCGTATATTAGGCCTTGCAGAGTCCACCAGCGTGGGCCGGATGGAGGACTTTATTGAACGGCTGGTGGTGGATCTGTTTGGCAGGGATTCCTTTTCCACGCTTCTCAAGGTGGAAAGAGCGCATAGATCCCTGGTGGCCAACCCTCCTCCAGGGGCGCCGCCGCCGCCAATGATAGCCCGGTTTTTAAACTACAGAGACAGGGATGCAGTACAGCACAGAGCCCGGGAAATAAGGCAAGTCCCCTACGAAAACACGACGCTGGCGTTCTTCCCAGATTTTACCCAGTCGGTTCTGGAGGCCAGACGGAAATTTTCAGCGGTCAAGAAGAAGCTCCAAACGCATATCCTACGCTATGTTGTACCCGGCGAAGTTGAAGATCACACATCATGGGAAACAACACTACTTTCAGAACCCGCAACAGGTGGAAGACTATCTTAAAAAACACCGCAGGGCTGCGACCGAAGGGTCAGAAGCACGAGAATGCTCCAGATCTAAATCCCCATTGTCGGACCCAGACTGAAGCATATCACTCTGGCAGGACCCTGCTTCGGATTTCCTTTGCCTTCTGCTTCTCACAGACTGATCTATAATGGTGATGTATAACTTTACCCACGGTATTGCCACATGCTATGTTCGGCGACTTACCTCCGTCCCGCCGAAACTGCCCGCGTAGTGGTGCAGTGATGGGTGGGTTGGAGTAAGGAGGTTAAGGGGCGGGTCGTGTACCCCTGGTGAATCCCCTATAAGGGCATACCCCCAATAGTTCTGTTGAGGAGAGGCGGAGTACTAGTTGATGCACAATGTTTTTTTGGGTAGGAAGCTATTATGTACCTGGTAGGTTGGGGTTGCCGGTTTGGGAGGGGGAAGGACGTACCTCGAGTGTTAACTTACTGACTATTCAATTCCTATTGACTTATGTTGTACGACTGAGCATAATGTATAGACCATATATAGATGGCTGACAACACAGGTGCTACGAATAATGTCAAGGTGATGTCGTGGAATGTGAGGGGACTAAATAATCAGAGAAAAAAAGACAGGTGCTGGGTTACCTAGATAGACACCATATCACGGTGGCGCTATTGCAGGAAACGCATTTGGGCCCTGAGCCAGCGCCACTGTTAGCCTCTAGATGGCTTCGCACCGCTGCTTCGCATCATATTCAACCTATTCCCGCGGTGTCGCTATTTTGGTTAGGAGGGGTCTGGCGTTTGTGCCTGGCGGAGCAGAGGCAGATGCGGGGGCGGTTCTGCCTACTCTGGGGGAGACTCCACTCTTATGACGTAACATTTGAAAATTACTATGGTCCAAACACTGATGACCCTCAGGCTCTACACCGATTATGGGGCAAGATACAATAGATAGGAACTACCTACGTGGTGTGGGGTGGGATTTTAATACAGCATTGCAGCCCCGGGTGGACAAGTCCCGTACATTGCCTGCACACTACACCGTTTCACGCCAGGCACTGCAGGATCTCATTGCTGACAATTACCTGTTCGACTCTTGGAGGCACAAACACCCTACATTGATGGAGGGCACACACTACTCAGCAGTCCACACATCCTAGGCTAGACTTGACTATGTGTTCATGAATGTGGGCATGATGGGCTGGCTAGGAAATGCGACGCATCTCGCCCGCACGTATTCAGACCATTCCCCAGTAGTGGCAGAGATCCGCATCCCGCTTAAACTGTGCCCGTACACTAGCTGGTGCCTTAACCCTCTTCGCTTACAGGACGCAGTATTCAAGGCGGAAATGGAGCAGGATATACAGGAATTTTTTTAACACAACGTGGAATATGTCCCTAGCATTACAGTGGTGTGGGAGGCGTTTAAAGTTACAGTGCCAGGATGGTGCATTTCCAAAGGGGGGGGGGGGTATCCTCAAAGCACTGCGCACTGACCTAGCAATATCAGAAAATAAACTTAAAACACTAGAACGCGACCTCAGTGTTAACCCTATGCACTTCGTATGTATGCGCACCACCCTGTCGGAATATGAGGAACTAGCGGATAGAGAGTGCAAATTCCGGGGCAAACCGCACATGGCAAGAATATATGGGGAAGAACACCGGACTGGTAAAGCCCTTGCTACCGCGACTCGGCCTCCCAAATTTTCCAATTATGTGACAGAAATACAAGATTCGCAGGGTACTGTGCACAGAAACCTCCCTGAACAACTAGCTACGTTTAGAGATTTTTATAGTGACTTAGACTCATCAAAGAGGGGCCCCCCGCCCTGGGTCTGATGGACTGCCAGTAAAATTTTACAAAACATATGCCTCAACTCTAGCCCCTATTCTGAAGGCAGTATTTTATTCGGTACTTGAAGAAGGATGCTTACCCGTTACCATGCGGGAAGCTTTAATCACCTCCTTACTAAAACCAGGAAAACCCCCAATGTACTGTGATTCGTATCATCCCCTATCACTACTAAATTGTGATACTAAGATACTCGCTAAGGTCCTAGCGACCAGGTTGAACTTGTTGATGCAACGACTCCTACTGCCTGACCAGGCGGGATTTATCCCGAACCGGGCCACGGCACACAATCTTCGAACTTTGGCCTCGATACTGCAAGATATAGACCCCAATTGTTCTGCAGTGGCGGTGTTCCTGGACGCTACCAAAGCGTTCGACTCCCTAGAATGGGACTATCTGCTGGGAGTACTGAGCCGAATGGTATGCCCACTACTTTCCTCCAATGAATATAATTATTATGCACCCTACCGGTAGCATCGGTGCTCCTTAATGGTTCAAGATCCTTCCCCTTTCCTGTGTCCAGGGGCATGCGTCAGGGCTGTCCCTTATCCCCTATCCCAGTGTTTCCCAAACTGGGGTCCGCTGACCCCCAGGGGTCCGTGACACATTCCCAGGGGGTCCGTAAGCAGAAGATTTAAAAGCACAGCAACATTTCTTGTATAATTAGCAGCTTTCGAGCAACAATAAAAGTCTCAAGATGATGCCAGTGATTAATGTACCTGCTGGAGAGAGATGAGTTTTGTTCAGTGTCATGTTTGACTTAACTAATATAGCAAAGAGGGTTAATATACCTACTGGAAAGAACGTGTAACATGCATTTTAAAAAGCAGTATTTTATGTGCATAGGTCTGTGGTTACTGCTTTTGTCACAGAGATTCTTTTGTTAGTGTGCACTTCATAAGTGACAATCGTAATCTAGCAGAGGGACCTATAAACTGTCATCAAAGAGCTGCTTGCAAACTGCATGGTACCAGTTAGTAACTTATGTTTTTCCCAGTCATTCATTATCCTGATGCTGCAAAAAAATTATTTGGGTGGAAATACATTTTTAATGTTAAATTCACTGCTAGCCTCTGTGTTATGTTCTGAATCCTGAGTTTGTGCTTTTCCAGACCAAGCACTCTTTTTAAAAATACCTACCAGAATGAATGACATGTGAATACTACACCTTGTAGTCCCCTTTACCTTATGTAACATTTTCTATACACTGATTTGCATGTATGATTCATTGTCTCTATATGTGTGTGATGTAAAGTGCTGACATCCTACAATGGTATGAGAGATGCTGTAAAACAAATGAAATACATGTGACAGAGAGGCTATTCCTTCAATATAAAATACTTAAGGGCCAGATGTACGACCCGTTTTTATTTGCGCAAACAGGTCTATTGGGCCATGTACATAGCCTATTTAGCAAGTCGCAGTTTTTTTGTGACTCGCTAAATAGGTTTTGCAACTTGCTATTTGGAAGAGGCATTCCCTTCCAAATAGCGAGTCTCAAAACCATGTACAAATGTTTTACGACTGTAACTGCGGTTGCAAAGCACTCGCAATTAGCACCTACTTCAAGTAGATGAAAATGCATTCGCAAATGGGAAGGGGTCCCCAGGGGACCCGTTCCCCTTTGCAAATGCATGCAAAATTATTTTTTAAGGGCAGGCAGTGGTCCCAGGGACCACTGCCTGCCCTTAGAAAATGATACAAAAACGTTTCATTTTCTTTTTTTTAAATGCATGGAAAACGGTCTGCATTTTAAAAAAAAAAACTGCTTTCTTTAACCCCTTCAGCGCTGATGACAAAGCCAGCTCGTCATGGGCGTTACCTGCGCTACGCGCATGACGAGCTGGCTTTTTCATGAATAATGGGATTCATAGGAGGTCAGCGCCCAGCGGGAATTGCCTTAGCAGGCAAGGTGTTAAAAGCAGTCCCAGACATGGTGGTCTGTTGAGCCCAGCAGGACACCATCCCTGGGAGGGCTGGCATTCCCAATGGGCTCACAAATTGTGAGTGGCTCATTAATATTAATGAGCCTCGCAATCCCAAACAGTGTTAAACACACTGTTGTACATTTCATTTAGCGACTTGGAATCTGCCACTCGCAATGTGTCGCCAATTGCGAGGCGCTAAATGAAATGGCCGTACATCTGGCCCCAAAATCCTCAGTACTTTGAGTATTTTTTTTGTGTGCACACATTTTTTTTTTTTATTACTGTTTTAATATTTGAAATTTTAATCATACAACTTGCTTGGGGGTCCCCGGCTTCCAGTGGTGACTCAATGGGGGGCCTCAGGAGTTAGAAGTTTGGGAACCACTGCCCTATCCTATTTGCCCTGACAATAGAGCCACTAGCTGCCAAATTGCGTCAATACCACAACGATAGGGCGCTGATATACCCCTCCAGACAATTACTTATTTCATTATACTCAGACGACATGACGCTTTATGTTAAAAGACTGCAGGACAATCTCAACCCGGTACTGCGGGAAATCACTAAATTTGGGGCCATATCAGGTATACAGATAAATTGGTCCAAGTCTGCGGTTTTCCCCCTAACAGATAAAACCCGGCCACATCAGTTAGATAACCCATTAGTTTGGGAATCGGACGAGCTCAAGTACCTTGGCATATATATTTCCAGAGATAGGGATGCGCTAATGAGACTGAACTATGGAACCGCTATGGACAGGATTACGGACTCCATCACATTTTTCTTCCACACACTTAAATCCCAACTCACTAGGCGTATATAGGGAGGAAAGCAAGTGAGTCTTAATCTACCCACGATGATGTTGCCCTATCACAAAGGAGGGTACGATGTGCCTGATTTTGAATATTACTATCACTGCGCGCAGGCACACTTTGCAACATATTGGTTCCACCCGCCGCCCTTCATTCCTCACCTGGCGGTGGAGGATGGCTATATGGGCCCGACACCCCCTGCAGCTTACATTTTCACGAAAGTGAGGGAGCGGGAGGGAGACCCATCTACAGTAGACTGCACTGTTCTTGCATGTCAGAGAATTGGCTGAAAGCTTGAATCGCCGATGCTATACTCTCCCAAGATGACCCTGCTACGCAGTCCCCTGTTACAAGTTACGCGTGAGGGCATCTGCCGGATGATGCTTGAGGACCTTCATTACTCCACTTGGGGAGACCTCTACATAGGGGGGCAGTTCCGTACCAAAGAGCAATTTTTTGCCACGCGCTCGCCCACAATAATGCATACCTTTCTGTACACCCGACTCCTCCAGAGCGTGAGGGCTCTCCCGAGGAACCATCAGCGATGGACCCCCTGCACGCTTTCCTACAGACAGACCCTCCTAAACATGCTGTATCTCTTCTATATAAACACACACAAGCAGCTGCCCCCTCGCGGCCTATTAGAGCCAGGCAGGAGTGGGATAAAGACCTGGGCACTCCACTGACGGATGAACAATGGGAGCGCAGCTGCGGGAAGACGGTCGCCATCACGGGTAATAGCAGATTGCGACTTATTCATTTACACCGATTATACCACACCCCGGCCAAACTCCATAGATTTCACCTCAGGGATGATGATAGGTGTGCTCGGTGTGGTAGGAAGGGGGCGAATTTCTTACATCTGGTGTGGAATTGCCCCCTAGTGGCGACATTCTGGATACATGTGTTTGGAGGCCTCTCGGACATGCTAGGGATTCAACTGACGCAGTGTATACTGGTTGCGCTGTTGGGTCTGTCACATGACATTAACACACCACATAAAAGTTTCTTGATATGGGGTTACTCCTGGCGAAGCGACAGGTGGCGTGCCGGTGGGGGAGGGGCGTGCACCCAAATTCAAGTGCTGGGTCCATAACATGTCAACTTGGCAAGAAAGCTTAAGCTACTATGCAGAACTACTTCCCACTAAATCACGTCCGATAGATATCTGGGACCCACTCACCTCCTGAGGGAGAGGAGGAAGCTATTGAATCAGAGGTGGGTGGCGGGATCGTCCCCGTGAATGTCACCCTGGGCAACATAGAAGGAACTGACTAATACATGCTATGGTGGGACGCTGAAGTCAGGGGGAAGGCAGACACTGTTTCTACAAGTTAATGTATATTGCGGTACTGATGTGGAGGGATACGGGGGCTGAAGTGGGAAGTTAGGTTATATATATGTGCCTTTTGTGAACTGTTTTATCTAAACTATGTACACTGCATTGATGTTAATGGTCCGCACTACATGACAACAGGTCTTTCTATAATGGTATGCATTAAGACACTAGAATACTCAATATTGTCAAAGACACTCGGGGGGGGGGGGGTAGGGGGGAGTTGATGTTTTATACAGATTGATGCGGGAAGGTGCCACTCCCAGTGGAACGTAATGTAACTGTTGATTTGCAGATGTATTACTGCACTGATGTACCGCATAATTAATTAATAAAGGTTTTTGATTTTTTTTTTTTTAAAGAGCCGCCCACTCTGAGCCGGGCCGGGTATAACATGCCATATTTCAGTCCAAGATTCCTCAGAGAGTGGCCTTTACTCCATTATATTTCCTTAAAGTCCATAGGTCGCACTCTACTCCACCCACCAGCGGTTATACCCCAAGAGCATCATGGTAAATGCAGTTCTTTAAAGCATGTGCGCTTTTCGTAGATTCCGAAGTGTAAAGGCAAAGTTGCAGGCCAACTCTGGACACCGGTGTTTCAGGATTATTGTCCTTCATCAGCAGAGTATAGGCAGTTTTTCGGGGTTTGCTGTGCAGGCTGCCAAGTATTATCGGGTCTGGTACCTCTCACGGCGCGTAGGTGCGTAACCTGAGCTCGTCAGCTCTTGTGGCTCGAGGGAGCTATATTAAGTTAAAGTCCATAGGTCGCAATTTTAATCAAAATGGATAGGACACTTGTAACCACTTTGCCAGGAGATATATGTTGAAAAACCCTCATAAACGCCGTGTTTCTCGAGTAGCGGTTTATCTTATTCTCCGCCCCACACTAGCGTTGTGGCATTAGTGATAGGGTTTGACAACTTGTATCATACCAGCCTCACCCGAGGCAATCTCTGGTGTATCGTGGCAGTATCCAGAGATCTCCAGATGTTACCCCACTGGTAGGTTGTTAAAAAAGGTAAAAATAGTCTCCAATCAACAACCTAATCTTTATTCACGTCGTTGGACAACTATAATAAAAATAATTTGTGGGTATGCTCTCAGGACTGAGTGAAGGGTCCCTAGCATATCTCTTCAATTAAGTACGTCAACATGTTTCAGCTCGCTTGGCCCTTAGGTCTATGGAGCCTTCGTCAGGACAGAAAAACACATACAAAGTCTAAAATACTTGCACTATTTGTGAAGTAGATGGGTTTTTAAACTTAATAGTCATACCCACTGTGGTTCAGAATTCTCCACCTAAAGACGAAAAAAGGGGGTAATATATGGCTTATAAATTACAGTGGTCAATGCATATATAGTTTACATGCTAATTGTGTACTCAGAATTTTACACAGATGCTTAACTTAAGATACATTCGAAAAACACTCTATATAGAAACACTCGTGGCGAGTCAAACAAGGAGGAGCGATATAGTGAAAAAATGTGTTTGACTTAGCTTACTGTGATGTTATAATCACTTGGGTAGGTAGGAAACCGTTCAAAGACTAATGCAAAGGCACGTCTGTACGGTCAAGGTATAGCTGTAAATCAAACGAGTCATTCAGGTGAAAATACACATATACGTGCTATGCAAGGTGGACTAGTCAAGTTTTTCGGGGTTTGCTGTGTAGGCTGCCAAGTATTATCGGGTCTGGTACCTCTCACGGCGCGTAGGTGCGTAACCTGAGCTCGTCAGCTCATGTGGCTCGAGGGAGCCATATTAAGTTAAAGTCCATAGGTCGCACTCTACTCCACCCACCAGCGGGTATACCCCAAGAGCATCATGGTAAATGCAGTTCTTTAAAGCGTGTGCGCTTTTCGTAGATTCCGAAGTGTAAAGGCAAAGTTGCAGGCCAACTCTGGACACCGGTGTTTCAGGATTATTGTCCTTCATCAGCAGAGTATAGGCAGTTGTTCAGGGTTTGCTGTGCAGGCTGCCAAGTATTATCGGGTCTGGTACCTCTCACGGCGCGTAGATGCGTAACCTGAGCTCGTGTGGCTCGAGGGAGCCATATTAAGTTAAAGTCCATAGGTCGCACTCTACTCCACCCACCAGCGGGTATACCCCAAGAGCATCATGGTAAATGCAGTTCTTTAAAGCATGTTATATTTCCGCCTGGCTTCCTGTACCATGATGGTGAAGTCTGGGAACAGTGAGAGTTTGGAGCCCTGCCATATTATTTCGCCACGCTCACGTTACATACGATTCAGAAAAGGGGGTGGTGATGAACAGTGTCCCGGTCTCTGAAGTTCATAATGCGGGCTATTATTGGTCGAGGCGGGCAACCAGGATTAGGCCTAAGACCCAGAGACCGGTGAGCCCGCTCCACCACAAATCCAGCTGTAAATGAGTCCCTACCAATTAGATCAATTAAGATAGTCTATACGAAAGTGTCCATGCGACCAGTAGCAGTGGATTCGGGCCCACCAAGAATTTGCACGTTGTTTCGGCGACTGCGCGCTTCCAAGTCCTCATTTTTGGTAGCAATATCTTTGAGGATTCGTTCAACGAGCTCTAGGCTCTTGAGTGATTGCGCCGTGCCATCTTTGAGATCAGAGGTGCGGGACTCCACGACATCCAGGCGCCTGTCATGTGCCTGGATTTTAACTCCCATATCCGCAATGTTCTTGTCTAAGGAGTCAAATCGAACATCCAGTGCCTT
Organism: Lissotriton helveticus; assembly: GCF_964261635.1. NCBI lineage: Eukaryota > Metazoa > Chordata > Amphibia > Caudata > Salamandridae > Lissotriton > Lissotriton helveticus. Next base: position 462,551,794 of record NC_136069.1, on the reverse strand, counting down.
GAAGCCTGCACACATCTCCTGCAGGAGAGACCCTATCTGGGCGTTGGACTCTTCAGTATGCTCAGGGACGTGGATAATGTCAGCAGGGAGCCCTTAGTATTTCAACAATTTAAGGCAGTGTCACTAGTGTCCAACCATGCAGTGTAGTCTCATCTTTTCCTTAGTGCCGGCACGCCAGTGCCCAGGGCCAGCAGAGTGTTGCATACTGTAGGACACCCGTGTTGCACTCGTGTAGATTGCACTGGTGTAGGGGCTCCCCCATCTGGAGCTGGCTGCATGGCAATTGAAGTTCCCCTCAGACTGTATCGGACTGTTGATGAGAAACTTGCCATAATCATGTAGCGCACTGGTCAGAAGACTCATGTGACTTGTTCTAGCATCAGAACACATACCGGTTCTGTCAGTGGTCACGGGGTCAAGAGATTTTCAAACCTACAGCCATTTCTGTTCAAAATCTAATGTAAAATCGAAATGTTTGAAGGGGCATGCATTTTCATTATGTGACCGATGTGAGCAAAGTAGAGGTGTGAAAATTAGGAACTTTTAACACTTTGTTTCGTTGAAGGAATTAGACGTTTTGCTATGTATTGCTTCACTGGTACCACTGTAGGTACGACTATCTTAATTGGATTCAGTTTCACAATTGAAGATATCCTGTTGCAGGTTTAACATTTTTCTGGTTATAGCTTTGTGCGAACATGTAAATGGCATATTTACCCAGCTAAGATTTAAATATACTTATTCTGCTCTCCATACTTAGTTAAATAGTCCGTCTATCTTGAGTACAGATGACTACGTTGCTGATAGAATGGCACATTTCAAAATTATTTAATCAATCTGTGAAAGCTGACCTAGTAATAGTCATGCTAATTGTTTTCATGTTTTTCAACACAGACGGTGAAGTGTACAGCTGGGGTCACAACGCCTACAGTCAGCTTGGCAATGGAACAACCAGTCCGGTACTGACCCCATGCCAAGTCTCAACTAACTTGGTAAACAAGAAGGTCACCGCTGTTGCTTGTGGCTCTCACCATTCCATGGTGTTGACCTCTGATGGAGAGGTAAGAATCAGGATGCGTAACTGTGTGACACGTTTGTGTGATTTATATGAAGGAACACACCATTTGTTAGTTATTAAATTGTATTTATTAACCCGAACTTAAGCATAATTCATATTCAAATATATGTTTACTAAAAAACAGTGAATATTTCAGTGGGGATTTTTTTCTAGGAGACCGTGCAGCGGTGCTTCAGTTTTGTTGTCCATAGCAGTGTGTTTTCTGTGTGTACATATATACTTTTTTTCTGTGCAGAATACATGTTGAGCGATATGGGTTGGTGGGTTGCAACAAAGTTTGCTGTGGTACACTTGCAACAGCAAAAAAGAAAAAAAGGGTGGAAGGGTGCAGTTTTCTTAACTCTTACCCAAGCATAATTTCTCTACAAACTATGTTTTACCCACAGTACAAAAGTATGCATCAGAATTTACAGTTTCTCATAATATATACCTCTGCATGCACCAGGACATGTCTTCATGGCTCCAGTGGCTGCGAGAGGTCTAATTTTGGTTGTTCAGAATATTTGGTTCTGTAAGTATTCATTTAGATTTAGATTCTTTTTTTTAATAAACATTTTATTTGAGTTTTGCCATGAGGATATCAAACAAAAAACAATTGCAAAGGTACATTCCACTTCCCACAACCCAGTAGGTACACCGTGCACCCACAGTGCACGGAAGCATGGTATTAAACTAAATATCTCGGCATGGTTCAGTTGGCCGTCCTTCTCTTCCTTTAGGCCTTCTTCGTCACAGTCCAAACCTTCCCTGCACTTCCATTTCATACTCTCATTTATTTTACCTCTGCCCCCTAGACCCATGCAGACCACCCTCCCCATACCTTTTCAAATTTTTGGGAGCATCCCCTTCCCTCGTAGGTCATTTTTTTCCTTTACCATACATACATCCATTCCACACATCCAGTCCTGTATTCGTGGGTGTATTTTACTACCTCACTTCTGGGTGATTTCACTCTTTACAAGTGTGAGGCCCAGGTTAATCAGTGTTTGCTGGTAAGACGTTGCGGTCCAGTTCCTCCAAATTCTCAGCATTACGAGGGATGCGTGCATGTCAATACACACTCCAGAGGAATCCTCTAGTTTATTGTACTACCTTTGCTCACTATCCTTGCAGTTTAGGGCATTCCCACAATATATGTAGGAAGGTACCCTTTTGACTGCAGTTTGGAGGCTTTTATAATTTTCTGGCCTACCCAGTTTATGCAGAAGGACACGGGATTGGTATATTCTATGAAGGGTTTTTATTGGATGAGGGAGAAGCTTGCCTTTATTGCTACCTCTCTTTGGGAATTGTAGTCTATCTCTTCAGTCGGCATCATCTATATCTCCTATGTTTCTTTGCCAATTTTCCCTCAACTGGTTCAGTTCACTGTGTTTATTTATCATTAGTCTGTTGTACGTGAAGAGAGATCGCTTTTGTTGTCATGTGTCCATCTAGTAATCTTCTCTCTGGAGAGAAATCTTCTTAGGTCTGCTCCCAGGGTGGGATCCTTGCTTGTAAAGCGGTGCGTAAGTAAGTATTTAAATATTTGTATTGTGGTCATTTTGTATTCTATCTGGAGGTGCTCAAATGTTACTAAAACACGTCGTCCAGGGTAGACAGACCTATATTGTCTCATTTTTTTAAACCTAGCAACCCTGCCACAGGGCCAAGTCTTGTGCCAAGTGTTAATCTTTTCTCCCACTCTATTAGCTCATTTAACTTTGCTATATGGATATGACAGTTGCAGTTGCTGGTGGGACAACAGCGTTCTCTGTTTCTCCATATCGTGCATGTAAGTAACCTTTCTGTCCTAGCTTTGCTCGGTTTATCCTAAATTCTGGGTCATCTAGTGGTGCGTAGCTGATTAATTTAAATTGTTAACCTGGGCTGCTTTTGAAACAATAATCTTTATCAGTATATCTTTGCTTATCCCATTAATCCATGAACCTATCTTTTCCCAGATCCCAGGTGTTCCTAATGGATAAATCAAATTCACAGTGTTAGTAATGTCATCAATCTATTTGTTAATACTCTCGCTATTATATGGAATGTACGTGTATTGCTGAGTTTTCACAAGTTTGCAGTTCTCTTATATGCATCATTCAAAGCAGTCCCTATAGAAGGGATCAAAATGTCAAATGCATCTAATATTTGTTGGCCTACAGTTACTTTTTCATATTCCCATCATGCACATTGCTCAAACTATTCACTTTTTTTTTTGTAAAACAATTTTTATTGCAGAGGTAATGTGGGTCACAACATTTACGTACCAGTTCGGTCTCATAATCGCTTCCATATCTGTGCTTTCCTCAATTATTTACACAGCCATACAACCCACATCCCGGAGGCTGGGCGGCAGCCAAACACTTAACGTGGCGTACAGTCTCCAGCTACAGATGGCTCAGTGTGTCAGCCCTCTCCGCTTTTGGGTATTCTGCCCCTCGGAGTAGTCCCTCGTTCCGTTGTGGTGTATGAGCTCCCTACATATTAGTGGTCAGTTTAAGTGTTTTCTCCCGCCCCCCTCCCCGTGTCCCTGGTGTCTAAACCAATGTGCCATGTTTGTAAACTCGGGCGAGTCGGTGGTAAGAAGGATCTTGGTGATAAAACTCAATTGTGTGTGTCTGGTGTCAGTGCTGTGTCCAACCCTGTCTCCTCAGGGGCCTCCCCGCGTGGTGTTTCTACGTCTACTTCCCTCGGTTCAACACTGTCCCTCAGCTCCTGGACTAGGGTCTCCCATGCTAGTGCCGCCTCCTGTGCTTTCTCGTTTGCCGTGCGCCGTGCTAGCTGGTACCGGAGCGTGCTCTCTGCTGTCGCCCATTTTAGAAATTCATGCAGCCATTTTTGGTGCGTTGGTGCTGTTTTAGATTTCCACCCTCTTGTGAGTTCCCTCTTCGCAATCAGTAGGCCCATGTCTATAAATTTGCTCGATATTTTCGTTTTGCGTGTGTGTGGGAACCAGTGTAGGAGAGTGACCGCGCTATTGTAATGCAGGGATCTTTCTGTGACCTCATTCAGGGTGTCCCCGATCCCCTCCCAATACTCCTGCAACTGCGGACAGTCCCTGAGCATGTGTAGTAAGTCGGCACCTAGCAGTGCGCATCTGGGGCATGTTGCATCTGTCGCGCCAAAGTATTGTATTATTTTACTTGGGGTGAGGTAGGCCCTATTCAGGATGTAGAGATGTATCAATTGGAAACGGGCATGTCTGGTGCTTTTCCTGGCCCTTTGGATGAGTTGGGACCACGTCGCTTCCGGGATCTCTCTCTGCAGGTCAGTCTCCCAGTGGTTTTTGAGGCGTGTTAACGGCAGAATGTTTTCGGTGCTCATACGGGAGTAGAGACATGTGACCGCCTTGAAAGTGCCTGCCGTCATCATCGTGTATTGACACGCCAAGGACAATTTAGGTTCCAACAGTCCCCCCCCCAGTGTTTCTGAATCGCCCCCACCACCGCCGCATGTAATAAGTAGTCCCCACGCGGGAGGCCATACTGTTCCTGCAGGGTTTGGAAGTCCATCAACACCCCGTCGGCGTATAAATCACCTATCACGTGAAGGCCCGCTTCCTCCCAAAGTTGGAGGTTCGACCAGTCCCCCCCGTGTGGGAGCGCCGTTACCATTCCCAACGGAATCTCGGGCGCATAAGGATGGCCCGGACCCGCACGTCGCTGCATGCGATTCCAGCACAGACGTAGCGTCCCTTCCTCTAGGGTCAACCCCTTTAATAACAATTTCTGCTGCAGGGTTATGTATGCCAGTACGTGGCGGGGGGTGCCCGCATCTCTCTCCTGGTCGGGTCCCCGGTACACCCTAGCCACCTCCTGCGTAAAGAATTGAAGTTGCGCCGCTAAATAATAGAGCTCGAAGTCCGGGACTGCAAGCCCCCCCTGGTCTTTGGGGCGCATGAGAGTCGCCAATGCTATTCGCCGCCTACCTTCTCCCCAGAGGAATGATACCACATTTGATTTCAATCGCCGGAACACTTCCCCCGGTATCCACACCGGAAGGGTCCTAAAAAGGTATAATAAACGTGGAAGTGCAACCATTTTGAGGAGGGATACCCGTCCCGTCATTGACAGGGGGAGGGTAGCCCAGAAGGCCATGTTGCCCTTCAGTGATCGGATACAGCGACCAATGTTGCCGTCAAGCAAGCTGGTGGGATCGTGATAGATGTAAACCCCAAGGTAGTGCAGGCAATCTGGTTCCCAGCGCATGCCAATGTTTGTTGGCGGTTGTTGCTCTTGCTTTCGGAGCGGGAAGAGGCAAGTCTTCGCCCAATTCACCCTGAGGCCTGATAGCGCTCCGAATCTCAGTAGCAGTCCCTCCGCGCCTCTAACCGCCTCTTCAGTGTTATCTAAGAACAGCAAGAGATCGTCCGCATATAACGATATATGATGTTGTACCCCCCTAGCTAGAAGCCCACAATACGCATCCCCCCTCCGAGCTAACATTGCAAACGGTTCCATGGCCAACGCAAACAGCAGAGGTGACAGAGCGCAGCCCTGTCTTGTTCCCCTGTTCACTTCGTAGCGATCTGATATTAATGCTCCCACTCTCACCCTTGCTCCTGCCCGCGCGTATAGCACCCTAGTCCATTTGATGTAGTCATCCCCCAGGCCAAAGCCTCGCATCACCGCGTAGAGATATTCCCACCCCAGACTATCGAACGCTTTTTCGATGTCGACAGATAACACCACCGGGCGTCTTGCATCACGCGGTGGATCTGCTAGTAATCTGAGCAGTCGTCGGATATTATGGGACGTGTTCCTGGTGGGGATGAATCCCGATTGGTCCTCGTGGATTAAACCCCTCATATGTGCTATCAGTCTCCCTGCCAGGATCGTACTCAAAATTTTGTAATCCGTTGTCAACATGGATAACGGGCGGTATGAAGCTGGATCAGCGCCATCCCTACGCGGCTTTAGCAACGGGATCATGATTGCCTCGCGCATCGACTGGGGCAACTCTCCCCTCTCTTTGGCTTCATTATACACCGTCCTGAGTCTTGGGGCTAGTATCTCCGCAAACTTCCCATAAAACTCAATGGGTAGGCCATCGATCCCCGGCGTTTTGTTGCGCGCCATTTTTGTAATGGCGCCTCTAATTTCCGCAAGGGCGATTGGACCACCGATCGCCAGGGCGAGTTCCGGGTCAAGACTGGGTAGATGGATCTCTGCCAATAGGGCTTCCGTTGCTTCGGGTGGAGCCTCTATGCCCTTCCTATATAACGTGCTGTAGTAGTCCATGAAGCATTGCACTATGCCTGGTTGGGTATCGTGTACTACCCCGCTCCTATCAGTCAGGGATAGTATCGGGGAAGAACCTTTATGGGGTTGGCCAGCCAGGCCAGGAGGGTTCCCGTTTTGTCCCCCTCCGCGAGAGTCTTGGTTAAATATGACTTGTAGTCGAAGCTGCGCAGGTTTTCCATTTCGACTGCTACCGCCTCGCGCGCTGCACTAACCTTGCCCTGCAGTTCGGGATGGCCGGGCCGCAATTTCTCCGCGTCTCGCAGCGTTCGTTCCGCCTTATCAAGGTCCTCCACTAGCGTTCGTCGCGCGCCTGCAAACTTTCCAATACAGTGACCCCTTACCACCACTTTGAACGCGTCCCATTCGGTGGCCCTGGAGGAGGTTGTCTCCTCGTTTTCCACAAAGTATTGGGCGATCCTACGGTCTAGGTCCGCACTGAACGGCGGATCATCCAGCGTGTCCGGCCTGAGCCGCCACGTCGGGATTGGCGTGTTACTGTTCATCCAGGCCAGAGTGAGTAGTAGGGGATTGTGGTCGGAGATCGTGCGTGTGAGGTACTCCGTGCGGGTGACCAAGGGCAATACGTGTTGAGAGCAGAGGAACGCATCTATCCGAACATGTAGGTCATGTATGGAGGAGTAAAAGGAGTAATCCCTGTCAGTAGGGTGTTGTGCCCGCCATACATCCGTTAGGTCCCATTGTCCCTGCCATTGCTGTCTATGCCTCGCTAGCCTGTGCACCGGGGATGCATGCAGCGGTGGGTGAGACCTGTCCATCGTGGTGTCCTCGATAGAGTTGAAATCCCCCCCCAGTAACACCGGGCCCGCGAAGTAGGTCGCTAAGTGCTTGGACAGTTTGGTGAAGTAGGGCGCTTGATCAGTGTTCGGTGCGTAGACGCTGCAAAGCGCTATGTGACGACCCCTCAGTAACCCCTCGACCGCCACAAATCGGCCCTCCGGATCTGCAGTGTGCCTAGTGACCTTGAGTGGGACCCCCGCCCGAATCCAAAGCAGCGCACCCCTAGCAAATGCGGAATATGTAGTGTAGAACAGGTGCCCCCTCCATCTCCTCTGTAAAGCGGACCCTTCCTTTTTGGTCAGATGGGTCTCTTGCAGGAAGGCAATGTGGATCCCCCTGCGGACCAGGTAAGAATGAACTTTGTGCCTTTTAGTCATTGAGTTTAGACCCCGCACGTTCCAGGACACACATTTAAAGGAACCCACACTATCCATCATCTCGATTCTGTTTGCGAAGGACTCTGTCCCTTAGCGGCCAGACACCAGTAACACCCCCCGTCTCCCATCCCCAACTGCATTATCACATTTCCCCCCCACTCTCCATCTCCCCTCTGCTCTGCCCCTCTCCCCCCCCTCCCCACCCTGTCCTGAGTCACCCCAACAGCTCTAGACATCCCACCCCCCCTAGAACAGGACCCAACTACAAAGAGTCGCCCCGTCCAAACAATAGAGCTAAAGTGCTCTCAAAACTGTCTAATCCACAGTCTGTACCGTGGCGGCCTTAGGGGCCTCTGGGTGCGTTAACTAGTAGCTTCAGCAAAATACGCCACTCTCGTCCCTTTCCACCCCACAATAGTCCTCCAAACTCACGATTAACCAGTCTCACTGCTGCCTGCTCCAGTGTTCGAGTCCGCAAATCGATCCAGGCTGCCACCACCGGCCCCCCCCATGCATTAGCCTCAACTGCCAAATACTTCTTCCGCCGTTTGCGGCGTCACAGTCGGGCCCATCGTGCTGTCCACCTCCGACACTTCAGTTTCCGACCCTGACCGTTTGTCCTCCAATGGCGATTCCTCCCGCCGCTGAGGCGGCAGCTCTCCAGAGACTTCCTGCACCGCCTGCAAAGCTGCCTTCCGCTCCATTGCCGTCTGTGATTCCGTCGGCCGCTTATGGTGTTGGCCACGTTTCCGAAGCCGTTTGGATCGTCGCACTGACCTCTGTTGGAAGTCCTCCGCCGCTCTGAGGCGTGCCCCATCTGAGCCTGCCTTATAAGAGTCCCACCACTCCCAGGCGTCCGCTGACGATGTGAAGAATAGTGCTTTCCCATCCACAGAGATTCGAAGCCTCGCTGGGAACAACAATGAGTACTGCAGGCCCTCAGTACGCAGTTCTTTTTTAATGGAAAGGAAAGAGGCCCTTTGTTTTTGCGTTTCGAAGGTATAGTCCGGGAACAGAGTCACTCTGCTATTTTCGACTTGGAAGGGTCCCGCTTCTCTTGCTCGTTGTAGGAGCCAGTCCCTGTCCCTGTAGTGGAGTACTTTGATCACCACCGGTCGTGGGGGAAGACCCGGCTTCGGGGGTCGAGCAGGCACACGGTGTGCTCGTTCCAACGTGAAGAACGGAGATAGACCCTCCGGCGCTATGACTGTCCGCAGCCAGTTGTCCACGTAGCCCAGTATGTCCGTCCCTTCACTTTTCTCCGGAAGGCCCACCAGACGTACGTTGTTCCGTCGGCTTCGGTTTTCCGCATCCTCCGCCCTTCGCTCTAGTGTCTGGATGCGCTCCAGGGCGTCCGTCAGTTTACTTTTTAGAGCTTTTTGACCCGGCACAACATCCTTCAGAGCTACCTCCGTTTCTGTGACTCTGTCGGCCAGCTTTCCGTGATCAGCCCGCAGGAGCCCCAGGCCCGTCGACACTTGAGCAATGTCGTCTTGCAGAGCGGTCCTCGTGGCCGCTATGGCTTCCAGGATCTTGTCTTGCATCGATAGTAAGTCTGACTGGGGGTGTTGCATGGCGTCCGGGGCCTCTGCAGCCGATCCTGCCTCACCTTTCGGTCCTTTTGGTTTCCCCATGCTTCCACCCGGCTACCGCTGGACCAGGCAGGGCCAGCCGTGGATGATAGGAAATTCCGTAGGTCGTCCGGTCGCTGCTTCCAGGCCAATCCGGTACTCGCAAGACGGTGGTTCGCGGGGCGTGCGGACAGGAGTTACCCATCTGCAGCAGCAGTCGTGCGCCAGGGGGCTCGTCGCCGCACTCGGGCGCCCCTCCTCCACTATCACGGGGATGGAGCGGGAGTCCCCGGACGGCCTCTACTGCAGTGTGGCCCCACAGCGGCCCGCTTGTTCCCGCCGGTCAGGACCAGGTCCCGCTCCGCACCCCAGCGTTGGCTCACCACGTTCCGCCTCTCGCTGTGGGACTCCAAGAAACCGGCTTGTGTGTGGGGCGACCGTGCCCAAGTTCTCGTTCTTCCACCGGTGCCGGTCCACTAGGGGAGGGCTGGGTCGCCGAAGCAACGATGGGGCAGCCAGTCTCAGCCGCCAGTCACTGACCAGCCAAGGCACGCCGGGCTGATGTTGCCCTTTTCCGTTAGGACGGGCTCAGAGCCTTCCGCCTGGGCCTGGACTGCTCACAGCCGTAGGGTTCTTATTCCCCTTCGCATCTCGCCGAGGGTGCGCCCCCACGCCGGCCAGCGCTGTGTTGCGTGGGCTTCTGGGGGTTTGCAGGGTACTGGTCACTCTTGTAGAGGCCCCCAGGAGTTGGGCAGCGGGGTGAGGCTGCAGTACAGGCGGGCTGAGCCGTCAGTTCAGGGGCGCCCCCTCAGTTCTGCTCCCGGGGAGAGGTGGGCTGGTCTCCCGGCCGGGCTCGCGCTTAGCTCCGCACCGCCGGGTTTACATTCACAGGGGCCTCTCACCCTCCACCACCGGTGTGCTCCTCGTACCTCCTGCGGGCCGCCGTAGTGTTCCGCCTGTGGTCTGGGCCCGGTCACACCCCCAGGGTCCGCCCGTCTGTCTCCTGCGCACGCCGAAGGAAGTTCCGACGTCGGAGGGGAGTAGGCCCAGAAGCCGGGACCTCGAGTTTCAGGCTCCCCCTGGGTCCCGGTCCACACCCCGCTACGCAGCTCCGCTGTTGCCTCACCACAGGTCACGGTCACCAGGTCGCCTCAGGGGGTAAACCCCCTCCCTCCGATGATGTTGGGGTCCGATCGCCGAGCTCCGGGCCCCTTCACAGGCAGGATGCAGGCTCGTCGCGTCCTCACTCCGCCATTTTAATTCCGGCCGTCCCCGGGTGCGGAGGATTCACAGCGCCGAAAGCGGGCGGTTTTCAGGCCCGACACCAGTCCTGGGCAGGTTTCGATTAGTAGCGCAGAATCCACCCGACTTGCACGGGGATTCCGCGCTGAATTAAGGATAATTTGCCGGATTACTGGGGCAAAGGACGGGAGCCTCGCTAGGCTGCGTCCACTCGCATCGGCTGCTAGCCACGCCCCCTGCTCAAACTATTCACATGATAAATTTTAGGAAAAACCAAAGGAAGATAACACCTGCCAAACCATGTGGGCGTACAAATTGTACTCTCAACCCTACCTAGCATATAAGATGTATCTATAGTTGCAAAAAACTTAAGTGGTAAGATCAGTTTTAATAGAGATATGGAGCTCTGTAATACTAAAGAGAGATTAAAGATAATAGCCAGGACAAATTCCCCGAGACTTTCCCAGAAATATTTAACTTGGAACTTAGATCATGGAACAAGACGCTGGTTCTCCTTATTTCGATTAAATCGCCTACCCGTAAATGATTTAACAGCACACTCGAAAAATGGAAAGAATTGTAATTGTTGTGAACTGAGCATTCAAAACCTGGATCATGTTTTGTTTGTTCATCCAGCACTGGCCATTAATCATCGTCGCTGGCTTAGGCCGATGTTTTTACAAAATGGTGTTAAAGATGTAGCTTCAGCTCGCGACTTTCTTTTTAGTCCCAAAAATGAAGCAGTTTGTGCAAAACTGCTAAATTTTTTCAAGGAATTTATGTACGTATTTTACTTGTATATTTTTCAAATGGGATGTTATTTCTGAGCCGTTGCCCCTCTATGTATTCGTAATATCCTCTCTTATCTACGAATGTACTTCGCATTGTTCTGTCCACCATTTTAAAGGCTTTTGCATATTTAATTTTTAACTTTAATTGTAAATTTGCACACTATGCGGTTGCTTTTTAATTGTTACTTGCACATTTCAGGTCTTGCCCTGTTCCCTCATTGTTGGCCGCTAATTCCAAACTTTTCTCCTTGAAATTGCTATATGTTGATCCGGTTGCTTTCTAATTGTTATTTGCACAATTCAGGATATGCCCTGTTCCTTCATGGTTGACTGCTAAATTAAAATGTTACTCCTTGAAATTGCTAAATGATGAAAAAAATGTATTCGGACTGATTTGTCATTATTTCGCTGTCACAAGTTTTTATTGCACTTTATGTATTAATTGGTATGTATCTTTTTAAGTGGACCTCATTGGAGTTCCAAAACTTTAATAAACTGAATTGAATTAAATTGAATTCAATTAAATTGAATTCAAATCAATTAAATTGATGTATCTATATTATAATTATAAGAACACACACTATACTATATCATAACTTGGTTATGCCTCTCATTTATTGTCATTGGCATCATACACACGCCCTCTTCCTTCTCTTTCCAAAGTCTGAGACTAGGATGTATTTGTCAATGTATAATCACAGTCTCTTCCCTTTAATTAAATCTAATTTCTTCTGAACTTCAGTTATATTCTCTAATAAAATTCCACTCTGCATCAGTCAATGCACACATTCTGAATATTAGCACTTCCAATCGTAGTACTATGAAACATTAAAGAACCGTTATAATGTTCAGCTGCTTCAAGATTTGAAATAACCGCTATGTAATTTATTACAAGAGCATAATCTATTTTAAAGTCTTCTAAATAGTCCTAGTGCATAATAATAGAATAATTACCTGCACACAATAGACTATAAGAAAGAGTAACTTGTGTCTGGCTTCCTGATTGTGCTTGAGGGATGGAATATACTGTTACAACTGAGAAGTTTGTGCATAAATCCAAGGGCTGCCCTGAGAAACATGATGAGATTTCGAGGGACTGGCTAGTTTATTCCGATACCCTAGCACCAAAGGGGTAGCTTTAGCATGGCTACTGAACGTTGATTTCCATTGCTGGGGGGGTCAATGGTACAGGGGGGTGGTACTGCCCTGTGATTTGTTTGGGTTTTTTTGCTGCACCATTTCTGTAATTGTTGTCTAATTCCTTGTATATGATCTGGAAACCAATTAAAAGAGTTGTAAAAAGCAAAAAAAAAGAATAACTTGTACCTAAGTGTACCTTAAGAAACAGCAGATGTAGAGAACAAATATAACAATCAGACACATTCTTTATAAATATCATTTTTCAACATGTAAATGTTGTATTCAGATTCTTCATAACTATTTCTAAGTTCTAACCTATAATTTGTAGTACTAACCTATAATTTGTAGTACTAATCAGAAATGTTGGGCTATTAGTAGAGTTTGGGATATACACACCAGGAGGATATGTGTACAAGGAATAAAGCTGAAATAAGAATTATTATAATTATTTGGAAAGATATCCAAATTCTTTTTTTTGTAAAAGACATTTTCTTCAACCCTTTTCAAAATAGTCTTTCAAAATAAATCCGATCTTCATAGCAAAGTTGTAAACATTTTAAATGATCAGTTCTTCTCAAATATCATACCAATTACAAACAAAAATTATCCAGACGAAAAATTAATTCAATATTTCAAAAGTTTTTAGAGCAACAGATTACTTCTTCATCTGTAAGCTTATTTAGCATTGATGATTCCATGGTTAATTTGGTCTTTCACTTCACAGTGGCTCTTGGATATCTTTAAGCAAAAATGTAAGATCCTTCAAGTAAATCTTTTTTTTCATCCAGTACAATAATAGCCATATATGCCCATTCAGGAGCTGCATATTTCTTATATGCAACTGTATCACTTGTAGTTCTTCTTGTTGCACCAGCTGTTGGAAACCTTTCAGATGATGATTCTCCTGTGTTTATCTCAGATTCTTTGTCAGGAGTTTCTTTTGCTGCTTTAGCTGATTTATTTTACCACTATGCTCATATCTGCTTTTTGCTGTTCTGCTTCTTTCTCTCTCACACTTCTGGTTAGATCAGCTTGAATCAATCTTCCATCTTCATTTTCTTGATCTGCTCAACTTTCATGAAGCCAGTGAGGCTTGGAACGTTTACTAACTCATTCCATTCTGTTCCATGGAAATCATTTTCTGTTGCATAGTATTAATTTGAGGCCCAATTTGTGTCCTATTCGCATATGGCTTTACATTAAATCTAGAATTTTTCTCCCAGTGACCTTCTTTACCACACATACGGCAAGCACCATGCCATTGTAAGAATTGTTGTTAGCATCTCTGCCTGTACCTCCAACTCTTGGAGGACCCTGAAATTGCGCACCGCCTTCTTGTCTTACCAATGCTAGCCCACCCTGCTGAAATAATTCGGTCTGCAACAACAAATATTTCCTTCGATTTCTTTTTGGATTTGCAATAATCACTACAATGTTTCCCTAGGCTAATATTTTGTCCAGTGTCTTTACTCGCCAAAATATCACACTCTGCTGAAGTGGAAAGTCCACTGTGGGCCAAACCCAACATAATAGCTGAAATACAACCTGATGTGGCTTCCTTTACTAGATCTTCTATTCCATTGTGTTGCCTGTAAATGTGTATCAATCTCTATGCATGATCTTACTCAATCACATTTTGTGTCGTTCTCATAATTCTTGGCCAATTAACCTGTGTTGCAGGAACCTTTCCCTATATGAAACTGAGGAGGGACCCTGAAGCCTAAAAAGGATAAAGAGGGAGGGAACAACCCACCAGGGCAGAATACATCAAGAACAACATGGAAAGGGGAGTTCCCAATCTTTAAGAAGGACCCAAAGGGTTCCGATAATAAATAAGGAACGCCCACAGAACTGCTCAAGATTCTCACGAATTTAAATCATTTATTGATATTTATAGAAAAATAACACATTTTAATTAGTTTAATAGGACATACATTGTTTAATAAATAGGGATCAAAGAAAAGGGTATAACATCAGCCCAAGGGACACAGAGAACACTAAAAATTGGCACTCAAATCACACACTCATTCTATCAAATACTGACTTATTCCCAAACCATAAGCATTCATACTCTACTCAATCAACAACCACATAACATCCAACAAACAAAAATCAGTGTTTGTTGGATGTTATGTGGTTGTTGATTGAGTAGAGTATGAATGCTTATGGTTTGGGAATGAGTCAGTATTTGATAGAATGAGTGTGTGATTTGAGTGCCAATTTTTAGTGTTCTCTGTGTCCCTTGGGCTGATGTTATACCTTTTTCTTCGATCCCTACTTATTAAACAATGTATGTCCTATTGAACTAATTAAAATGTGTTATTTTTCTATGAATATCAATAAATGATTTAAATTCTTGAGCAGTTCTGTGGGCGTTCCTTATTTATTATTGGAACCCTTTGGGTCCTTCTTAAAGATTGGGAACTCCCCTTTCCATGTTGTTCTTGATGCAGGAACCTTTCCCTTCAAATGTTCAATAAACTAAGCATACTTCTCCCTCATCAAGGTTGAAGACTTATAACTTGGTGGACCCATTTAAAAAAACAAAAAAATCTTTTATTCATTTTGTTGAATACAGATACGGCACAAGAAGCATTCACGTAGTGAAACAATCATACAGTAACACTACTGAAAATACAGTTGCATACAAGTTGTGTGGTTAAGCAAGGTATGAAATGTAAAAGCGGTGCCTACAGTTCCTTCATCTTGCTAAGGAGCACGTTACATAGCTCTATTTATCTTCCTGTTGCCTCCATCAGCCATCGGTGATTGCGTTCTGCAGGCTTGCTGAAACCAATATACTCTATTTCCAACTTTAATCTATAACATCTGAGTGTTGGGTCCCGTAGGTGCTGCATCAATGTGCTGCTGTGTTGCATAACTGAGCGACCACTGGTCATATTGGAAATAAAAGGTATTATATTCTAACTACATACTCAAAATATATATGACTAATTAAAAAGAACAACAAAAGAAAAAAGAAATGAAAATCACCATCTAAAACTTAATGCTGGTGGGTTGGGTGCGAAAACCAGTGCTCTAAGTTATAATCAAGGGATGAGTGTAAGAGGATGTATCTTAACGATCTCTGCTCAGAGGGGGCATCGCATAATTAAGTGGACCCATACATAGTTCTTCATCTGGTTTCTTCACTTCTGCCTAACATTTAATTCACAAATCCTTTGGTATCATGATTGAAAATAATGCATCCAAGTGTTCCCATCATACCCTCGAAACAGTTAACATTCTTCCCACTTCAGTATACCATTTCTTAAATTCTTCTGTAAGCTTTAGAAAATCACTTGTAAAAGGCTTTAAATCCTGTCTACTCCAACGTACAGAAACCTAAGTAAGCTTCTACTGACTCTCAAGAAAAAAACTTCTTCCACAGTATAAGACTCATAGTCATTCATAACTCTCCTTCCTTTATTGTTCAATAGCTTCAAAATGCATTCATGCCTGAACATTTCCACATTCTCCAAGCCTCTAATAAATTCCACAGTTCGTCTAACACTTGCTCTTAACTTTCGATATGTTTTTGTTCTCTTCTCATTTACGGTCTATTCAATTATGTATGGTTTACATATTTTTCTTGTGTTCAAATCTAACCCCATCTTAGTCACCATTCTTTCAAGTTTAACATGTGCATGGCAAACATGCTTTCTTGCTTCCAGATTTAAAAGCACCAATTTATCAAATGTCTGTTTTAGAACTCTATTTTGATCAGGTTTTGGATCAATACATTGTTGCAACTTTACTTGTTGAAGCTCCATCCTCAGCCATTGCAGTCCCTACCTTTGTAGGTTTCTTTGCCAATCCAGCACTTTATCTTTAAATCTGAATGCAAAAATATACTGGCTAGCCGCGGGTAAAGGGATAGATCAAAATGTGGAACACAAATCAGTCACTATAAACCACTCTGAAGTTGCTGGAATCTAAAACAAAATCATTGCTGGATGTGTTACTACATGACAGCATGAGACTACTATCTCATTAATCTTTCTCAAATGTTGAACTATTCTTTAGGATGGCATGTTGCCACACCTTTTCAATGACAGGTGTCATCTCTTCCTTCGCTTCACAAGGAAGTCTGTATTGGGGAATGCATAAATGCACAGTATCTGGCTTTATGGTAATCTGCACTGGCTTTGCACTTTCAATAAGCCCAATGTCCTTTCCAAAAAAATCCCAAACGTCTCTTTTCATTGTGTGTCTTACATCTGAAATCAAGTCCTTATCTTTGAGGATAGGGAATATACCATTTCTCACTTCTTGTCATTTCATCTTGGAAGTCAAAATCAGAAACTTTAGTCTGAATGTAGACACCAATTCATGTACTATAAATTACATCAATCTATTTACATATTTAATGAACTGGTTTCACTAATCATGAATTCATGTTCATTTATGACTGAACCTATTTTTACTGGTACGCATGATGACGACTTGTTGAACCACTTATTTATTTGAAAACATTTGAAAACATTTGTTGAATTGAAATCTACAAATGGGTCATTCTGGTCTTTCACCAGGACTGCATCAAGAAAGCAATTTTCTTCTCCTCTCAGGCACCATTATTGTGCCTGATTCCTTCCATGTGGATCTTCAAGGGTAGCTGAAAATGAATAACTAATCACTGGTTGTCTCACTTGGGGTTGAACTGCATTTTTGTGAAACTAAAAATTCGTTCGAAATTCTGTTGTTCTCTTCTGCATCTGAGGTGGAAGAGACAGAGCCATAGGCATAGTTCTGTAGAACTGCCCTGTATTCTACACTTTACGCTTTGAAGCCAGAAGTGCTGAGACAGTGACTTGTTCATCTCATTGTGTACCATGAGAATCATGTTCTGTTGTGCATGATTTATTTGAGGGACTGTTTGTGTCTTATGAAATATTTTATCAGAAAACAGTGCCTAATATAGGTTTGGTTTAGTAAGATATCTAGGCCTCATTAAAAAGAGCGCTTGTCACATTGCTAAAAGTGCATATTTACTTTTTGTGCACAAACTACAGTTTGTTCCTGGGCCATATTTTGTTTTGATCAAATGATTGAAATTCATATATACACCATGATACTTCTGTGCGAATTTAACTATTTTTCACTCCCTCAGACTGGGATGTAGTTGTATTGCAACATTGTAAGGCTATGAGTTTATTGTCTTTAACAATGTGTCCAATCAGCTCTTTTGTTCTCTTGTGTTTTTGCATTAATAAAAATAATGATTTCTTCTCTGTAACAAATTATATATATTTTAAAAAAAATCTTTTTATTAAAACATCATCAGTAAATGAACATCAGGCGACAATTGAAACTGTTGTAAGCTTCATCATTTCTTTCCATACATCAGAAGCTACAATACAGAATAGTGAAAGTGGATCAAGGGGACTCGCGCACCTCTTCGTCACCTTGGCGCACTGGGGGCTCACAGATATCTCCACAGTAGTGATTCCAAGCCTCCCAAATCTTCCCCCACTTTGCAGGACACCCCATAGCCGCATATACTGTGCGTTCTCGAAACATGCACCAATCCAAATCCTGCGCCCATTTCTCTACTCTGGGCGACTGGCTTGCCCCCCACAGCTGAGCAATATTACGCTTAGCTACCATGTATGCTAATGTCGCCCACTGCTTTCTGTGCGTATTTAGATCTGTGGGCTCCGAGACATTTAGAATACACCTGCGGGCCTCCGGCCTCATTTCCACCCCTAGGACCTCTCGCATCTTATCGTGGATCTTCCCCCTGTATGTCTGTACCCCTGTGCAGTGCCACAAAATATGCATAAACGTTCCAAGTTACCCGCATCCCCTCCTGCACTCCCCACCCCCGAACCGCCCATACGGATCAAACTCGGTCCCGTAACATATGACCTATGTAAAATCTTTAATTGCACCAGCCTGAGTCGCATCTGTATCACCACCACCCGTGGAGAGGAGACCGCCTCCCTCCAGTCCTCCTCATCGAATTCCAGCCCATCCTCACTCCAGCGTGCTTTAATAAGGGCCAGGGGACCCTCCATGTTATTTATAAGTTTCCTGTAAATTAAAGAGATGGTCTCCTAAGGGAGGTGACCATCCAACACCCGGTCCTCAAGGGGGGAGGCATCTTGAAGCGATGCACCCTTGGGATTATGTGTGCGGGGTGCATGGCTAATCGGAAGGTAGCGGTAGTGTTCCCGGTCGTGACGGTGGTACTGCTGCTGAAGAGATTGATAAGTGTGGACTGTACCCCCACCTGGTACTGCTGCTGAAGAGATTGAAAAGTGTGGACTGTACCTCCACCCCAGACATCTTTAATCTGTGTGATCCCAATGAGGTCCCATTTATCGAAGCCCTTAGACTTCCACAGACTTCCCAATTTCTCTGAGCTCCACAGCGGGGTGGCAAGTGTAAGCCTCCCCTCCCACTTCAGATATCTGTCAGTCGCGTGCCACACCTGAACAGCGTGTGCCGTTGGTCCTGCTAAGGGGATTCAACAGGGTTTGGCATAGAGTGCTCTTGCCAGCGGTCCATGGCGTATCCCGGGTCCCCAGGGGGACCGTAAATAGCGTGATGCACAACGGCCAGCTGTGAGGCCCAATAATATTTACGTAGGTCTGGTAGACCTATCCCCCTGTCGTACCATGGAAGAGTAAGTTTAGTGAATGCGATACAAGGCTTTCCGTCCCACTAAAGCTGCCTCTGTAGGGACTCTATATCTTTAAAGTAGGAGGCTGGGACTGGGTCCATCGCATTTTGGAGAGCATACAAAAACCGGGGAAGGGCCATCATTTTAAAAAGCACTGCTCTACCCAGAAGGGAGAGCGTCAGCGCCTTCCAGCACGCCACATCTCCCCTTAGCCGAGTCAGTGGGGGGCCCAAATTGTTGGCAAATCGTAGCTTCGGGTCAAGCGTTGCGTAAATGCCGAGGTATTTAAACACTACTGGTTCAATTCGTATCGGGCAAGTAGGGGGAATTAGCGACGGATACCCCCTGAGTACATAAAGAACCGATTTCGACCAATTAATTGCGAAGCCTTAGTATCTCCCAAAAATCGCAAGCACATATAGGAAACATATCAGTGATCCCCTCGGATTAGTGAGATAGAGCAAGAGATCTTGTCCTCCCAGTCCAGCGTCCAGCGCAGGCCACGAATCGACCGGTCCCACCAAACCAAAGCTGCGAGCGGCTCCAGGGCCAGGGCAAAAAGGAGCGGGGATAGGGGACAACCTTGCCTCGTACCCCTACCGAGGGGGAAGTCGGAGGACTTCTGATTGTTAACGACAACTCTGGCCAGAGGGGCCGTATACAGGAGACGCACCCAAGTAGTAAATTCAGACCCAAAACCCATCTTCCCCAACACTGCAAACAAGTATTGCCATTCGACCCTATCAAAAGCCATAGTGGCATCTAAGGATACCAGTACCGCCAGCTCCTGTACCGTGTGTGACCTGCCCAGCACCCATATATATATATATATTTTTCTAAACGATGGATTTAGGCCCAGATCCTTGAACTGGGGTGAATGTATGACATTGTTCTACATTCTGTCCATCAACTGTGTTTTTTGCAATGATCACCTCTCTGAGCAGAACCACCCATCGCACACTAGCTAGTCAATGAGTTCATCCAAACCCGACAGTTACAAGTGTGGTCATATAGTCAGGAAGATGCGGTACCCGTAGAGAGCAGCAGAACAATGGATGTTGAACAATAGGAAACAACAAAACAGGTCACTCCACCTTGGCCGGGACTATGCCCGTTCCAGTTACGAGTCAGCGGCTTGTCGAATGGTTTCCACATAGGACCTGTATGGTCCCCAAATATCGTTGGGGCGGGAGGTGCTAGGAAGTGTGCTGGAATATACTTCGCTACTAGTGTTACAGTAAGCCAGGCTATTTAGCCAACTCTGCAAAGTGGGAACTGTCCTACGGCCCCAGTGTTTAGCGATTTCCCTCTTGGCCAGCAGCAAATAAATGGATACAAATTTCCTGACGCATTTGGGGAAGTTAACCACATAACCCATGAGTGCCACTTCAGGCGTGGGGATGAGGGATAACTTGGTCATGTCACCTAGTGTTTTGTGTACCTTCTCCCAATATGGCTGTAGTTTAGGGCAGGTCCAGATAAGGGGTGTAAAATCAGCATGTGGGGCATCGCATCTATGACAGGTGTGGGGTCTAGGTGGATCCAATCTATGGCTTCTGGCAGGGGTGATGTATATGCTACGCAAGAATTTGAAATGTAGGAGTTTGTGCCTGCTGTTTAATTACATTTCGTTCGTCACTGCACAACATTTGTCCCTTTGATCGTCCGTGCTGGAATGTCCCAAGTCGACCTCCCAGTCCCCGCGAATCCGGCTATCGTCGACCGGTCTCATCCCCGAGCATGCCCTATAGAGTTTAGATATGAGATGAACGCCGCTTTTGTTCTCAATGATGAGGGAGAGTGAAGTGATCGAGTCAGGTTCGATGGGAAACCCAGGCAGTGCGGCGTGTAAAGCTGAACGAAGCCGCCCTAAGACGAAACTATCCATAAATGAGGCATCATGAAAACGGACATCCTCCGTCACAGAAAAGATATGCCCATCTGGATACAGATCTCCCAGACGTGTAATATCAAATTTGGCCAAAGTGCGCTGTACCAGTTTTTCACAGGTAATTGGCAACCAGTGGGCGTTGGAGATGGCGAGGGCTGAGGAGTACAATGTCGAGCTGCTGGTGAGTCATTTTAGCTTATCCCAGGCCCAGGTGGTAGTGGAAACCGTCTGTATATCATTAGGGTCTCTGGGAATGCCCTTGGGCAATACAGTGGATAGCTGTTCAGGAAGAACGAAATCCGCCTCAGGGCGGAGAAATGGGATCCTGGCGTCGGGGTGGAACCATGCAAAGGCATAGCTGCATTGAGCCATGAGGTAGTATTACTGTAGATCCGGCACTCCCTAGCCTCACCTTTTGTATGGTAATGTGAGAACTTGCCAGCGTACGCGTGCCTGTTTGCCCCCCAGACCAGTCGTATAAGAAAAAAATGCAACGTCAAAAAGAATCTGTTCGGGAGAGGTATGGGGATATTATTGAAGAGATATAAAAATTTGGGGAGCACCACCATCTTGATGATTGCAACTCTGCCGGCGATGGACAATGGCAGCCGTAGCCATCTTTCCACTTCGAGGGCGCTGACTGCCTGCCCGTAATTCAGGCGGAGGATCTGGGCGTTATCCAGTTGGTTGTGAATGCCCAAATACTTAACGAAGTCTGAGCACCACTCGTGGGGGAATACAAGCTCCCAAGGAGTCGTACTGGGGGTTAAGGGAAAAATAACTGACTTGCGCCAGTTGATGCCCAGGTCGGAATGTTGCCCGAATCGGAGAATTTCTCTGAGTGGCTCAAGGTTAACATGGGGCTGTCTAACGTAGAGGTTGGTGTCGTCCGCGTAAAGTGAAGGGTGCCAGTGTTGAATTGCAGGCCTCTATGCAGATGCCTTTCCTGAAAATGGCGGATTAAAGGATCCATGGCAAGGATAAATAATAAAGGCGACAGAGGACAGCCCTGTCGTGTGCCACGGGATAAATGGAAGGGTCAGGAGAGGGTGCCGTTTAGGCCAAGTCTCCCCGTGGGGTTACGATATAGAAGCGACCTGGTGGCTATGAATCCCATTGTCATACCCATGCGGGGCATAACCGACACAAAGAAAGGCCACTCTAGGGAATCAAAGGCCTTCTCGGTGTCTTAAGAGTATTGCGGCAGCAAGGACCTCTGGGTTAATTCTGTGGAGGACCGAGAAGAGCGCCCTGAGATTTAATGAGGTCGAGCGGTGGGGCACAAAGCCGGATTGGGGCCGGTGAAATAATAAACTCCCATCAACTGGGACAAGCGCATGGTGATAATCTTAGCAAGAATTTTATAATCCAAATTGAGCAGTGTTAGACCTGGCACCTTGGCGTGAGTCTCCCTTCCACTTTTTGCTGATGTTCCTCAGATGTTTTGCTGGTGTTCGATGCTCAGGGCACTGCGCCACGGCCAATCCGTGCTGCAGTGCAAGTTCTCCCAAGGTAAAGTGTATCCGTAATTGATTTCCACGATTGGCTTATTTGGTTTACTGTCAGTCCCCAGTAACGTGCACGAGGAGTGCCGGGGCTTGTAGATACAAATGCTGCTATTGGGCCTGCAGCGCTGGTTGCGCCACCCACAGAAGCGGCCTCGTAAGATATGTCTCGGGTCCGCCATTGCAGACCCTGCGTACAGTCTGGTACTGTCACGCTGACCTTGCAAGTGCACACACTTGCCAGTCCCTAAGCCTTCCCTTACCTTCATATCAGTCACCCCTATGGTAGGCCTACGGGCAGGGTGCATTGTAAGCGTAAGGTAGGACAAGCCATGATGTGTGGCATGTCCTAGTAGTGAATTACCGCCCTTTTCGTTCTTCACTATTGAAGGGCTGCCTGTTTTCTTAGGCCAAGGTGAGCTGCCGGAATTATTACACGCTATAGTCCTGGCAGGCTCAGGGAACACGGTGGCACGTCGAGTTTAGTATGCCTGAACTCAGAATAATAAAATACTTCCTTTAGCAAGGTTTATTTTAATATCCTGTGTTTGCAAATGCTACTTTTAGAAAGTTAGCCTTTGCTTGCCTAACTATTTCAGCCCGCCTCTGCCAAGATGTGTATCTGCTGTCTGGGTTTGTGTGAGTGACAGGGCTGGGGAATTCCCGGGGACAGTCGGGGTTACCAGGTGGTGAATAGGGTGCTTACACCAGGATGGGTGGGTGGAGTAGTCCTTGACTCTGAATAGGGTTGTGCTCCACCACCACAATGCTGGCTCCATTTCCTGCGGAGTGTCTGATGTCCCTGCCCTGCACCCTGAAAGAAGACGGCAACTTCCTCTCAACAGAGTGCTCCAAAACTGGGTTGAACCAGGCTCAGGCCCCCTGGCCTGCAAAGACAAAAGAAACTGAGTATAAATATAGGAGCCCTGCTCCTAACAAATCAGATCCTGTTTTGACCACAACGAACCTCTGCCTGACTAGAAGGACCAAGAGAAGCTGAAGGAAGGAAACCGGTCGCTGCCCTGAAGGACTGGCCTGCAGTGGTGCCTTGCTGAGAACGGAGAGGAAAAGACCTGAGAGGACTTTGTATACTTGTGCCTGAAACAATCTCCAAGGGCTTGATCTCGAGCTTGCCCCCTGAACGGAACCCCAGGACCATTGGGTTCTATTCTGCCTGTGCCCGTCTGCTGTTGGGCCTTCAGTTCTTATTCCCTCGCCGGAGTTGTGACCCGGGTGCCTTCGCCCCTCCTAAGTTCGTGACAGCTCAGAGCCTGGTCGCCCCGCTCAAGCTTGAGTCGCTCTCCGCTTCAGTGCCGGGCCGCCCGCTCTCCTGTCACCTCGCCTGTTACGGAGCGCGTTGTGCGCCTCTCATCTTCTCCCACCGGAATCCTGCACGGAGCGCATCTGATAGCCTCGGACGGTCCGTACGTCGTAACGTAGCCCACTGTCTCGCTTTGCCCTCCTGCATACCAAGGCTCGTGCCGCACCTCAAGAAAGGCCATCTGTACAGTGGTACCGGAGGCCCGGTGCTGCACCCGTCTGCCCGAGAACGCGACGCCCCTCACAGATCCACAGGTAGGACCTAGCGTGTTAAGAAGTAGTACGCCCCGCAGGCCTGAACGGCACCTCGCCCCATGAGCTGCATCAGACCCCGGATCGCCACAACCCTCCACACCGTCCCGCTCACCCGCCTCGTACCTCGAGGGGGCTCCGAGCCGGATAGATCTTTTGGAGAACCGTTGGCCCCGTCCCGGGTCCGCCCTCACCAGTAGCCGCGCCTGAAACGCCTCGGACACTCAACGCAAGGTACACTTGAACTCTATCCGAGTTCGCATCCGATCCAGGGTCCGCAACGTTTGTTTTCCCTGTCATCGTACCTTGCTAACCAAGAAACGCTTAAAGAACAATTGCCTATGTAAATCTGGTGGCCCTCAATCGCTAAACGCTATATAGTCTTGTGATAATTCTGCATATGTAGTATTTTTATATAAAGTCTACGTATTTTTGATACAACCTAACGACTGGTGTCCGTTTGTGGTGGGTCAGTGGGTTTACTGTATGTGATCATAAAAGCTCAACTAACTATCGCCCTGAGGATTAGCCTTGTCTGCTCGCGCCACGCAACCTAGAGGGGGAGCAGGGGTTATTCTTACAGGGTAGTTCCCTTGCCCTGACTTGAGGAGAAGGTCCCTGCTTGTCACAAGTGCATACCTGTGCCAACCAGAGACCTCCGATTCTAACAAGCAGGGACAAAGATCTGTAGGACCCACATAATGACTGGTCTTTGCCAGGTTTGGGGAGGAGTATGACGACCGCTTCTCGAAGTATGTGGGGTAGAATTTGTGTCTCAAGGGCCTCGGCGTACACCTCTATTAGTTGCGTTGCCAGCAAGTCTTTGTATGCCTTGTAGAACTCCCTGTGAAGCCATCCAGCCGGGGGGCAAAAGAGCTTCAAAGGGCATCAGTGACTCCGAGTACAGCAGCCTCGGGGGTTGGCTCCGCCAAAAAGTCCTGCATATGTTTTTCTAGATTGCCCAGTGCGATCTCAGATAAATAATCTTCCTGCACCGTGGGGTCATGCCCCACTTTGGAGGTGTATAGCGATGTGAAATAAGCAAGAAATTCTTCGCGAATCTCCGCAGTGTCAGTGAGCACCTCATTAGCAGAGGATAGCAGCTCTGTGACATACGCTTTGCTGTATGAGGGCCGAAGCATCTGCGCCAGCACCCAGCCCGGACGCTCTCCTTCGCCATATCGCTGAGCGGTTTGATATTTACCCCCAAAAAGTATTTCACGATCCGCGGAGTCCCTGTATTCAGTGAGGAGGGCCAAGTGTTTCCCCGACGCATCCGGGGTAGGAGTGTGCAGTGATGTGATGTCTAATTCTGTGAGATCGTGTTCTAAGCGGGAAAGTGTCTTGCGGAGATCTTTAAGTACCCTGCATGTTTGGCAATGCAGACGCCTCTGATGTACACCTTGAAACCCTCCCATAAAACCGCCCAGGTGTCAACCGAGCCGGTGTTGATGGCGAAGTAGTCTTCAATGGCTTCACGCACTTCAGCGTGGATATGGTCATCGTTGAGGGCACGGCTTGGGCAGTGCCATTGCTGCTCAAACCCATCGGGTCGGGGAACCCGAAGGTGAAGCTGAATAGGGGAGTGATCAGAATATGTTCTCGGGAGTGTTGTGAGAGAATGGAACCTGCTAGAAACGCCCGGGGAAAGGAGCCAGTAATCGATTCTAATCCAGTTGTTATAGTGACCGGTTGACCATGGGCTCCCCTGTTGACCATGGGCTTTGCAAACTGATCAGTTGGAACATAGCTGGCTCTAGATCAAAGAGGGCTGATGCTGCCTGAACTGGGTACATCAGCAGCCATGACATCATAGCTTGCCAAGAAACTTGGGATACCTCCCCAAACTTCTGGCTGGATGGCTTCACCACATTTGCAATCCCAGCTGTACCGAGTTCAGCTGGAAGAGCAAAGGGAGGCTTATTCCTCTTATTCTCACTGAATATCAAGGGCACCTTCAAGATGATCCCAAGTGGATCACCTAACCTACTAATTGTAGAGTGGGCAGTCTCACATTGCTGCAAAATTGTATTATTAAATTTTTATAATTCTTGGGATAGGGTCAATGGAAACGACCACATAGGTGCTCTGGAGCACGCTTTTACTATGCTCAGTCAAAATAAAAGTTACACTATTTCGAATTAATTTTATTAGGTGATTTTAACGTTCACCTATGCAGTGACCCGTGTCTTTTAGGTGACCAGGAGGGCCTGCTAGGCACAGGGACCCCCCATTTTGAGCACACTAAGTCGGGGGAGGCCCTTGAGGAGTTGTTTGCCAATCACAATTTGTATGAACCCTGCATCTCAGAGGGAGTAATAAGAACTGTCACGTTTAAAGGTTCTGACCCCGGTACCATTCTGGATTATGTCTTCATGACCCCGGGCATATTACACAGGGCTGTGTTCTACAACGCTATAGCTTCAATCTATAGTGACCACAACCCGGTCTTGCTTAAGTTACTCTGGGAAGACCACATGGGATTTAAACCCCGTCCTGACATCTCGGGCCTGCCCTATGCCCCGTAGATCAAGGGAGAAGGCTCAAATGGGCCAATGTAGTACCGGGTAACTTTATGGATGACTTATTTCCCACCATTGAGGGGTATATAACAACTTGCCAGGACCGTTGCGCTTCTGCCCTAGAGATCATGGGGGCATTCGAACGGATTTGTGTCCAAATCTCGGGAGCCTTGACTGCCAAGCCATCTCAGATGGTGAATAAGAGACATAGATGGTTTGACACAAAATGCTCTAAAGCCCATAAAGCGTTAATGGTAGCCCTAAAAACCTCCCCGAGAGATAGGCTAGTGGTGGCCTCGCTGAGAAAGGAATATAAGGCCACAATCAACGGGAGGAAAAAGGACATAAAAAATTTGGCTTGGGAAAAGTTAATGTCTACTGACATACTTCGTGACAGCTCTCAGTTTTGGGCCATAGTTAACCAACCCCTCTTTTTAGATGTGGACAACACGGTCCTGGATTGTATTGTTCCAGATGAAAAGTGGATTAGCCACTTTAGAGAGGTATATGGTGACAATGAGCTTGGCGCCCCCAAAAAGCTGTGGACGGCCTTGGAGTGCGCTCCCCTAACCTTTAACCCAGCCGAGGTGGAGAGAGCTATCGTGGAGACCTCTAAGAAGAAAGCCTCGGGCCGGACGGGGTCCCGGCTGACTTCTACAGGTACTCCCCAAAATTCTGGGTAGGGGTTTTAACCCACGTTTTTACAGCTGCAAACGCAAATGTTTTCCCTAGTAGCTGGTCCACCTCAATCATCGTGCCCATTTTCAAAAAGGGCCAACGCAACGACCCAGGGTGTTATAGGCCCATTTCCCTCCTAGACTCTGCAATCAAGATCTTAGGCAGAGTCTTGTTATTTAAACTTAGAGGCAACATCGAGGGGTGAGGGGGCTTATCAAACATCCAGTACGGTTTCAGGGAAAAAAGAGGTACCCTGGACCAGTGTTCCAAACTTCACCTGTTAATGACCAAGTATACGGTTGCCAAGGAGGGGTCCTTGTTCTTGGCCTTCATGGACCTCTCCTCGGCATTCGACTTGGTGAACAGGTGAAAATTATGGGAAATTGTATTGGTGTCTGGGATTGACAAATCACTTGTGAATTTCATGGCATCACTGCACCAGGATCTGTTTGCCACAGTGCGGGTTACGAAGGCAGGCCGGTGCACCGATCGTTTTAAATCAGAGAGGGGAGTCCATCATGGCTGCATCCTGGCACCCCTCCTCTTTACCATCTATATAAACGGTCTGGGTAAACATCTTGAGGCACTGGAGGGGGACGTTCCGCGTGTAGGAGAAGTTAACATCCCGGCTCTCCTATACGCGGACGATGCAGTCTTGATAGCTCGCACTGGGCTGGGCCTTCAGCGTTTATTGGCTTCATTTGGTGCTTTTATGGACCATCTCGATTTAAAAATAAACGCGAAGAAATCTCACACGATGGTGGTGGGCCGTCACAGAAATAGGGGTAAGTCTATATCCTTCTTCTGTAAGGGCGAGGCAGTGTCCAGGGTGACAGTTTTTCCTTATCTCGGGGTCAGTTTTGATGACAAGGGCTCATGGGGACCTCAAATTAAGATCAAGAGTTTATCTTTGGCGAGAGCTCTTCAGCCCTTTTAGGATTTGCAAATAGGTTAGGGGCCAGGCCCATGGAGGCACTTTTAAAAATCTATCATTCTAAGTGCATATCTGTAGTCATGTATGGGTCTCCACTATGGGGGTACGTTTCTCAGGACGCAATACAAACAGTGGAAAACAAGTTCCTGAGACACCTTCTCTCTGTCCCCCAGTCTACCCCTACCTTTTCTATTCATGGGGAGGTGGGCCTAGAATACGTTACTGATAAACTTAGACTGGCTCCTTTATTATTTTGGTTAAAGACCTGGTTAAATGATGAATTAACCCTCAATCACGCTATTTTGCACGATGTTATGACCCTGGACTATGTAAAGAGAATAGCCTGGCTGGAGTATGTGAGACATACTTTCTTACAGCTAGGAGCCCGGAACTTTTTAATTCCCCTTCCTGTATTAAGAGGGAGGATATCAAATGGACCAAATTGCATTTTATGGATAGGGCAAGATTGGCTCGGGAGGAGCAAGAATTGATTAAACCTACCGTCAGATCACATTATTTGCTGTTGATTTCCCCTTCCCTTGAGCCTTATATCAAAACTGTAACTAAGCCCTTGCATAGACATCTGTTAATAAAATTTAGTTTTAACTTTATTCATTATTCCCTAGGCAGCTACCCCTCCTGGAGTAAACCAGAAGAGGGCCCTCCGTGCAAATGTGATGATTTTTCCCATCAGGACACTATGCATTTTATCATGTTTTGCAGTTTATATTTGGATGCTAGGAAAAAATATCTGGTTCCAATTTTAAGAGAGGCCGGCTTTGTTCAAGTTAGGCCGGCTCTAGTTTACTTACAGTCCTTTGGCAGTACTACCATCATATTTGGGGTAGCCAGTTTTTTGGTGGCGGCTCACAGAACGAAAACAAATTTGGTGGTATTGAGGGACCTTACCTAGCTCTTTGAGCTGCACTTCAATTATTTATTATTTTTCTGTATTGCCCTTGTGTCCTAGTGTTGTATATAATGCTCTTGCTCGGTCCTTGTAAATTTATGTAACCTGTAAATCTGTAAATTTGTATATAAATGCTCTAAAGTCTTTTATGATTTTTAACAAATCGAATAAAGTGAACTTGACTGACAGACTGACTGACCGGCATAGTGCGTGTATTCGGTGTGGGAGGGATTGCACTGGCGCCAAATATCGAGAAGTGAAAATTGTTCGCAAAGGTCCAGAAGAGCACGGCGAGCGCAAGGTTTAGTGCCAGGAGAATTAGTGGTACCATCTAATTCGGGATCAAGGAGCAAGTTAAGCTCCCCTCCAACCAACAATAAGCTAGGATCTAATTTAGAAAGTTGAGCATGTAGGGAATGGAAACATTTTGGGGAGTCTCTGTTCGGGGCGTATACACTTACCAAAGCTACGCTGTGGCCCATTAGAGACCCAATCACAACAAGGTATCTACCCTTGCTGTCTACTACAACAGAACGGAGACTAAAGGGGACCCTCTTGTGAATGAGAATGGCCGTGCCCCTAGCATAATTGCTGTAGTTGGAGAAATACCTGTGCGCTCCCCAGCTTGAAGCAAAACGAGCAGAGTCAGATTTGGGTAAATGCCTTTCCTGTAGGAAAGCAATGTCGACATTATGCCTAATTAGATAATGGACAACATGCCTTCTCTTACGATTATCGTTGGGATCCCGGACGTTCCAGGACATCAAGGACAAGCTGCAGGGGCCATCTAGGTTACCCAACTGAGCCATAAGTAAGTCGAGGCATGAATGAACGATATAAGCTCCAGCAGGTAAATGCAAGCGGTGACAATGAACACACTAAGAAACAATCAACAATAACCATACCATGGCAATTGCCTAACCCCCCACCCACCCTTACTAGAACGAGAGCAAGGCATATCCACAACAGATAACAATAGGTGAAGTACCAATTGGCGTAACAGTGGAATGAAAATACCCTGGAACGGTACATCTGCAGAACCCAAGATGAACCCAAGGTGTACACCATGAGGGTTGGCAATGCCACATCAGTCTACCAACTTTTTAGAACATTACAAATGAGGAGTAGTGTCATGACCATAGAATCCTGCTATAATGGAAGGAGTCAACTCGGCGGAGTCAGCCAGTTCCGGCACCAGTGAAGAGATCCATGCTGGCATCGAAGCCACTATGCGGAGCCCGCAGCCGCCTGATTGTTATTTTGTTTGTAAGCGTGACAAAAGGTCTGTACCTTGGTAGGAGTCTCAAAGATACGAGCCCGGCCATTAACATCCACTCTCAGTTTGGCAAGATATAACATGCCGTATTTCAAGCCTAAGTTCCTGAGGGTGGCCTTGACTCCATTGTACTTGCGACGGGCCTCCAGCACCCTGATGGTGATGTCTGGATAGAGAGCCAGTTTGGAGCTCTGCCACGTAGTGTCCCCGCGTTCTCTGGTGAGGCGTAGCACCGTGTCACAATCCTGAAAGTTCATAATGCGCGGGATGATTGGTCTTGGAGGTCAGCCCGGGTTGGGCATCGGGCCTAAGGTACGATGAGCGTGCTCCACCACAAATCTAGGGGTACAAGACTCTTTCCCAAACATGTCGGCCAATAAAGTATCAACAAAGAGGTCAATGCGGCCCGTGGCGGTGGTCTCAGGCACCCCCAAGATGCGGATATTGTTGCGTCTGCTTCTCGCTTCGAGGTCCTCGTTCTTGATTACCACCTCCTTGAGGATACGTTCCACCCATTCTAGCCTTTGGAGGGATTGCGCTGTGCCATCCTCAGTGTCTGAGTTTCGTGCCTCAGCCACGTTTAGGCGTCGGTCGTAAACTTGTATTTTGGCCCCTAGGCTCGCAAGATTCTTATCAAGAGTGTCAAATTACCCATCTAACGCTCTAAAGTCCACACTCATCTCTTGAAATAGTGAGGTGGACGGGACAGATGAGTCATCAATCCGGTCTGCTCCCTGTCCACCCTTCGCCATGCCGGTGCTATCCTCTGGGACCTTCTCCACAAGTTTTTTGAAGGGGAAGGTCTTCTGCTTGTGATCTTTGCGGCCCAATGCCGCGAAACAGCGGAGCGAGCGGGCCTTCAGCAGAGCGGACCCTATGACAGTTGCAGGAAGAGAAGGTGGAAGCCAGGGACCAGTGCTAGAGATAGATGGGGAAATCTGCGCTTGGGGCTTGTAATGAATGTGCCATTTATATGGTTGAATGGCCCGGTTATGACCGTTGCCCATCACCACCTCAGTATATCTTGATCTAATATAGTGATGTGTAGGCCTGCATAGTATGAATAAGCTACAAAGTAGGGCTCGATTATGCCTTTTCTGTTTCTCGCTTTATCTTGCTTCATGGCAGTGCTTGTCTATTGGCATTGGCATACTCTTATGCCTTCTTGCATACTAATTTTGCTAATTTACGGGAATAGTGGCCTATGCTTGAGCGACTCCATTTTCTAAGCTGTCTCCATCTTCTGAGCCTTTCTAGGTGAGAAGCCATCTAATGCTTTTCACTTGTTTTCTGCACTTCGTATGCTGGTAGAAACTGGTTCTTGCCACAGGAATGTACTTGCTCTGCTCCGAAGTCATAACAGACGCCTGGCCAGCCGAAGCTGTGTCCTTGGTACGGAGTGGTACAGAATCTGATGGGAAAAGGGGGTTGACTCACAGGAGCCTTGTCTTATGTCTCCACTGGTACTAAAGGGAGTGTCTGGGTCCTGATCACCAGAAGTTCAACACAGGGCAGACGTGCAGCTGTGACGGTGGAGCGAATAGTACCACCCTGTCTCCCGATTCGGCCGGAGAAATGGGCTCCCCTCTGGCGAAGTGGAAGCGGGATGTGCAGACAGTTGATATGGTGTTACACTAATTCTTATATTCCTGCTGATCTTTCCTATTTTCAGGTCCAATACATTTATATACATATAAGTTCTATATATGTTTTACTGATTGTGTTTAGCAATTGCTTAGGTGCTAGTGTGAAGAAGGCCTACCGTGAACTATTCTTTCATTATATAATAAAAGAAACCCCAGAGTATATGATTATTTGTCTGTGTTCCTTGTGGAGGGAAGACGGGCCCCTTTTTGACCAAATGCTTTTGGAAGGATGGGTAAGTTCCCTTCCAACAGGTAATTGTTGATACGGAAGGTTGGCCGGCTCCCAGCAAGGAGTGAAAATCTAATTCTTCCACCCCCAGCCTTGTTAGGAGAGGTATGCGTTGGATATATCTAGTCCTACCTGGGTGAGTATTCTGTGACCGGAGAGGAGCGGCAAATAGCCTCCCGCACAGCACCTGTCACCAGGAGGTTTGTGATATTTTGTTGTTGTTGTAGTTGTTGTGTGCGAGCCTCTCGTCAAGAGCTATAGAATTGCACTTATTGTTATTGTTCCTTTCTTGGGTAAGTGTTGTGGAGTGTTGTATCTTTTGGGACCCAAGAGGGATAAGCTTGCATGTCCTGATTATTGGCAGAATTTTCAGGCCATTACAGGGCTTCGGGCAGTGACGGAACGAGCTTTGTGTTCCCCAGGGCAGTTTGGTAGGAGAAATTGCAGTCGCTTCAGGAGCTGGGCACATACATCGAGATTTTCCAATGTAGTGTAGAGTCCAGGTTGAGGTCTGGGTGCTGAGGGATGATGGGACTCCACTGGAGTCGTGCAGCAGGCCGGTGGTAGTTAGTTCAGAGGGAGCAGCCAAACTGTCCTATTAAACAAGTGCATAGGGGTGAGTTACTCTGCTGCGGAAGAACTGCAAGGCTCAGGTTGCATTGTTTGGGAAGATAGAGGCACCCTATGAGGCTATGCAGAGGGCCAAATAAGGGCGATGTGAGGGGCACCGGCGGATTAATGAAGGCCCGACTCCGCACGGATGCTGACTTGTGCTGTGGAGCGAAATGGAACGTCAGCTGCTGGAAAGGGCCACCTGCAATATGTGGTGGCTTGGCGGTAGGCCCAATGGCTGCAGGCCGCATTCAGGAAAGGCCGTTTGTAGGGGGGAACGGGTCGGGAGGCAACTGGGTGCAGGGAGCAACGGCCGCCTCCAGCTACACCCGCCCCATCACCTCACAGCGATCGGGTGTCGGGTGTCGATTCCTGGGCTCTCCCGTGGGCCCTGTCCTTGCGGGACCTCAGGAAATCAGCTGGAGTGTGCTATGTGGCCCGGGGACAGTCAAGTGCGGCTGCTCCTCTACCGAGCCTTAAACAGCGTGTGTGGGGTCGGAGAGCGCGGAGGCAGACCCGTGCCTGGTAAACTCATCGCCACAATGTGTCCCTGGCCGCCGCTCGCTGTCGCTTCGCCGCCGCACTGCGAGGCAAGGAATCAGGCCGCAACCGCTACCAGCTCCGCCCCTCAGCTCTTCGAACGCCGGAACACCGGTACAGAGACACCTCTCCGCGAGCAGGTCTGATCGGCATATTCAGCGTGGTTTCCGCTAAATGGCGGTGCCGAGCTCAGGGTGACTGCTGCCGGAAATGTGGGGGATACAGCGCTGTTGCTGGGACGGCTGGCGGAGCTTCAACGCCGTGCGGCCATCATGGTCGGCAGCTTGGCCACGCCCCAACAAATGATATATTTAACAGCAAATAAGAATAATGTCCAAGTATGTGTTCTATTGGAATTATTAATGTGATTGATGCTATGCAACTAACATGTTAGTGCGGCTTCTCTATTTACAATCGTGCTATTAGTGTGTCTGTTTTTGTGCATAACATCAAAAAGATGTACTTGTTGGAGAAGAGTCATATTTCATTTCATTCTGCTTGTTGCATAGAGAGGGCTAGATGCTTGTGGTCCTTTCGGTATTTACTATTATTAATTTGATTAATTGCCAAATGTGCTTGTTTAATTCCTTAAAGGCACGTGTGTATTTGCATTTATTATGATTTTGGTTGTATGCTAAATCTCTTGACTCCAATGAGTTTAGCTTTCTGTAATGATATTATTATTTGAATGAATCTACAGATACTGAGAACTTTACAAGTATTGTGCAGGTTTTCCCAGTGGTTGTTCCTTCCCAGCCCATTGACCCTCCTTAATTAATTAGGAAAGGAGCGTTGACACATGATATTCAGGCTGAGATTGTCTTCCCTAGAACTTTCACAAGGGATATGACTCTTTTGCTGGAGAGGAACGTGCAGCTAGCCTTAGATAAGCTAATTACAAATACTGAGAACTGTAAAAGTATTGTGCAGGTTTTCTTAGTGGTTGTCCCTTTCCAGTCCATGGACCCTCCTTAATTAATTAGGGGTGGAGCGTTGGTACATGATGTTCAGGCTGAGGTTGTCTTTCCTAAAACTTTCACGAGGGATATGACTCTTTTGCTGGAGTGCGAGGTGCAGCTAGCATTAATTAAGCTGATTATGGATGCTGATTATCAGTTGTGGATGTGTAAGGATTTAATGTCTAACTCCAATTACTCGAGTTGGCACAAATTCTGCGTAGAGCATGTCGGATAATACTTGGACATTTTGCCGAGGGCCATGATGAACAAGAAAAAGAGAAGTATGCGGAGTACAGAATAGTAAATTCGTCCCTTGCTTACGGATAACTTTTAAAACAGCGGAAATAACTAGATACCTTTTAGTTATTACCAATAAAACATTGGTGGTCTGTTTTAACGCGTTTTATTTAAAGATCCTGTAAAATGGCTGCTAAGTCAGGCCACTCCAGTATGACATTTTGTATCTTAAAATGTTTGTGTTTTATCAATTTATTTTATTTAGACCTCTCCAGAAATCAACTAAATTAATTACAGATCCAATTCATTATTATTCATAATACAAACCAGATGATTTAAAAAATTTATACAAATTGTAGCATACAAGTTCATTGGGAGGAAATCGTAATAATTCTATTAGATCTCTAGCAGCATTTATATTGTATCCGAAACATATAGGTTTCAAAAAACGATGTCGGGCCTCTACCAATGTTCTGTTGAGGCAGATGTTTAGTACATGATTTAGGTCTTGGACTCCTCCACTATATAAATCACATAGCAGAGACTTGTCTCCTGGATTTCTCCAGTGTTTTGTGTATGTGTTTATTGGGAGGATCACTAAGCACACCATGATGATGCAGCGTCAAACATTGTGTTCTAATGTAAAGCGCAGGTGACCATGCCTGGAGAAAGGGCTATTGAACTTTGAAAATGGTTTAAGGCTGTCGCTAGATTATCATTGAAAGTGTAGTATCCTGTTTCACTCTTAAAAGTTTCAAGCTTTGTGAGGGCCCTTAAGGAGCCTTCTTCCGCGTGCAGTAGATTGTATGCCCACCTTATTATATGAACAACAAGGGGTGGTGAGGGACAGAGTCTCTGAATTAAGCAGAATACTCTCACCCAGTCAAGAGATCAGGGCTAGATCCAACACCGTTTTTTAGCTCATTGCACCATCCCAGTTTCAGAACCTGGCTGTATGCAAATTAGTCTGTTCCTGTCCCAGTGCATGATGGGAACAGGGCAAACCAAACTACAAAAGCCAATTCTTACACTGGGAAGGAAACAAGCTTCCGGGGACCGGTTTCTGGCATTACAGCCGACTTCGACCCGGCTTGCTTGCACCATCAGGATTCAAGCAAGCCGGGCCGAAGACGGCTGTAATGCCAGAAACCGGTCCCCGGAAGCTTGTTTCCTTTCCAGTAAAGAATTGGCTTGGTAGTTTGGTCTGCCCTGTTCCCATGATGCACTGGGCCAGGGTCAGACTAATTTGCATGTAGCCAGGTTCTGAGCTGGGATGGTGCAGTGAGCTAAAAAACGGTGATGGGTCAAGCCCTGATCTTTTGACTGGGTAGGAGTGTTCTGCTTAATTCAGATACTCTGTCCATCACCACCCCCTTTATGAATCGTTTTGGCCACCACAAGTGTGGAAGGGTATGCTCAGATGTGAGTCCCTTGCTCACTGCACCATCAGGATTCAAGCAAGCCGGGCCGAAGACGGCTGTAATGCCAGAAACCGGTCCCCGGAAGCTTGTTTCCTTTCCAGTAAAGAATTGGCTTGGTAGTTTGGTCTGCCCTGTTCCCATGATGCACTGGGCCAGGGTCAGACTAATTTGCATGTAGCCAGGTTCTGAGCTGGGATGGTGCAGTGAGCTAAAAAACGGTGATGGATCAAGCCCTGATCTTTTGACTGGGTAGGAGTGTTCTGCTTAATTCAGATACTCTGTCCATCACCACCCCCTTTATGAATCACCTTATTATATGAGCCAGAGCTCTAGAAAAAGAGCTCACTATTGAGAGCTCCGGACGCAGTGCTTGAACCGGCATGGCTTGGCTCTAAGGTAGGTATTTTACTAGGTAGCTTCCTGTCATACAAGTTTAATTTATGCCATTGTTTATGAATCATGAGATCTAATTACAGCTCTATATTGTGTCAGTTCTCACCATATGGGTAACCAGGAGAGGCTTAGTCTTCAGTGTTCTTGCTTTGAAAGGGACAACTGGAAAAGAGCAGATTGCCTGATTCCCCCACTCTTCGGCATATTATGGTCATCTGAAAGCTGCTTAAGAGTACAGGCGTTATGGCCTGTGTCTTTTCAGAATATAAATCAGCAGACCGGTGTGGTACGTGGTACAAAGGTGACTGTTACAGGCAATATACTGTATGCAGGCAGTCACATTATCACATAACAATGTATAATACCCCAATCAATGCAGTCTACTATCTAAGCAGATTTGTTTCTCTAAAGTAGATCATTTCATTATATAAAGTAAAAGATGTTTGTATCTAAGACTCAATTTTGTAGATTCAAATGGAAACACTTTGTTCTGTCAGTGATATATTCCTGAAAGAACATAATCTAAAATGTTTGCATGATTTCTTGAACTTACATTAGTTGAGTACTTGGGTAACCAATAGCCCTTCTAAAATGGAAGGTGTTCTCTTCTCAGATACAGATGTGGTGGTTATTTATCTGCCCCATCATTGTTTTTTATAGTTTCCATCACAGTCCGCCTTTAGCTTATTGATGTATCGCAAAATGCTGAGGCAAGTCGTTAGAGTTCACCTTCAGTGTATCAGAAGAAGTGTAGAGCAAAGGTGAAGTTTATAATAAGAGATATGTGTATTTTATTAATGCTTTTGTTTCCCTCTGGTGCTCGCCACAAGTTTTAATGAAGTGGACGTTTGCAACTCTAGTATCAGGTTCAATACAACAAAGAAACGGCAATAACAATTTCATACTCTTCTCTCCTCAGCTGATCTCAGGTCCTTAGTTCACGAGACAAATTATAAAAGACGCAGACGGTTTTTAAGATACTTGGAAAGTGTGCTGAAGTCCTTCATAAGCTGAATGAGATTTGTAGTGTTCCAGTCTAAGTGTTGTTGATTCTGATCAATAGTAACCTTTGCAATGGTTTCTGTTCTTACGATCTAACCATTTCAAATGCCTATCTCAATCCAACAGTCTTTCCATATCTTGTAATCATGAAGATAGTGAGTTTTGGATCCTGCAAATCAGCTTGTGGTTATGCCAGTTAATTCTGTTGCAGATTGATGAAGTGTAGAATATTACAGGGCCATAGAGAGGCATTTTCAAAATGTGGCAGTATAATACATGAAACTGAGGTAAACGTATGCTTATGATTAATAGACATTGTAAAAGTAACAATGCAATTTGTTTTTGTTTTCCTTCTCAAACCTGCCATATCGGTACCAATAAACTGATTTAGTTTTCCAACAGGTTTACGCTTGGGGTTACAACAACTCAGGACAAGTTGGTTCAGGTTCAACAGCCAACCAACCAACCCCACGAAGAGTAACCAGCTGTTTACAGAGTAAAGTAGTCGTTGATATTGCGTGTGGTCAAATGAGTTCCATGGCTGCAGTAGACACTGGAGAGGTAAGGTGAAGATTTGTATAGAATTGATGTATCTCTTGGATCTGGTTTATGTTTGTAATCATACTCCATCAAATGACGAGCCCTCCCTTCCTGTTTTTATCCAGGCTGTGTATCACATATTTTGTAAGGCACTCATGGTTTCTTTTCTCTAACCACAGCTCTTCTGACTAAGTGCATACAAAACAGTGTGACCACGTGTCTTTGATCTTACCATCTTTTTATGCAGTCCTCCTTGCTTGAAGTGTTGAGTGAGTATTGCACTAGATGTTGGTTGTTAGTAATTGCTCTGTATATAGTATGCAGTGTTACATGCTTTAAAGCCAATACAGTCTTAGAAAAAAAGGTAAAGCAATGCTCCCCCATAAAAGAAGATAATTCACCCTGCTTCTAGTAGGACAATCACTCAACCATATATGTGTAAGAGTTTGCCAAGCTGAATCTTAACTTTCTGACAGGGACTTCTAATTGAAGATTCCTCCCCTTTTGAATACTTCCCCAGGCATCAGACTGGATCCGCATAGTTTTCAGCAGTTCCCCTGTGTGCCAGCACAATGCACCGACAGATCTGTGTCGATGTTGTTCTGCTCTGGATAACACGTGCGCGTACCAATAAAGGCGCCACTCAAGGGCATTGACATAAGTTCCTCTCTTTCCATGCCAGAAGGCGAGTAAGGCGAGTATCTGGACCTATGCCATATCTCGCCGATACGCTGTACTGTTCTGTTTTTCAGTGTACAAAGAAATTGTATCACCTCCCAAGTCTACAGGGTTTAAACCCAGTGGCCCAGTGGGAATGTCACAAACAAATGTCTATAGCTGACCCACATATTGGTTGCCCGTGGCACCTAAGGTCAGATTAGAACTTTAAGGCCTGCAGTGATTTCACCTTGATGCTCCCCAAGGCCATTCGAGATCAGGAAGCAAAGCTCTGCAGGATGATGCACCGCAAGAGTCTGTACTGGGATTGCTCTGTGAATAAAGGTAGGTCATGTTCCCATTCCGAGGTTGCTCCAAGTAGCGGTCTTCACACCCTAAATCCTCAGGAAAATCCAAAAAGAAGCACAAGAATTCCAAGTGGGACTCTGCTACGCCTCGCCACTCTCTGTCACCGCGAAGGCGTCATCACGCCTCCAGGTCTTGTTCCCAAAGTCATTCTACTTAGACTTGATTCTGACCCTGGTCCCATAGAAACCAGAATTTGTGGGCCTGTCTGCGACATCGCAGCAAATAAAGGAATTCACAATTCCATGCT
The DNA here is from genome assembly GCF_964261635.1 of Lissotriton helveticus. Classification (NCBI taxonomy): domain Eukaryota; kingdom Metazoa; phylum Chordata; class Amphibia; order Caudata; family Salamandridae; genus Lissotriton; species Lissotriton helveticus. The sequence goes on along the minus strand of NC_136069.1, from coordinate 462,512,804 downwards.
GTGCCTTTTTTGCACGTTAAAGGCTCCCTCTAGCTGTTTTTTGTCTGTTTGTGGGTCTGTTTTATAGTCTGCTGGGCCTGTTTTTACTGTAGATTTCCTTTTTATTAAAACAAACATTGCCTTCAGCAAGCTCAAATCCATGCAGTCTTCCATACCTTGCAAAACACTTACACAGTATGTCTGTGCAAGTTTAGAACTGCCCCAATTTGCAAACATCGGCCACTTTTTAGCTATCTAATTCACCATTCCGGGTCACTATAATTTTGGTGCCTTGGTGTATTCTCTGTCTAGGTTTGACCCTTCTCACCAGCACCCCTCGGATATTCACAAAGTGATGGCAGTGGTTGTGCATAACATCTTTGGAGGTCAGGGATCCTAGTCTTCCTCTAATTCCCCGACTGGCTTGTGAAGCCTGGCTTGCCTCAGGTAGTTTTCACCCACCTCCAGACTACAACAAACCTTCACAAACGACCCCCCTCATCAAAACCATTCTGGATGTCCGCCGATCCACCAGAGAAGATAGTTCAGGATATTCTGGCTTTGATCCCAATTTTTCAATCTTTGTCCTCTATCTCAGCAAGGATGACTCTCAATCAATCAGGGAATTTATAAACGCACTACTTACCCGTTAGGGTCTCAAGGCGCTGGGGGGGGGGGGGAGCTGCTGCTAGTGGTCGAAGAGCCAGGTCTTGAGCAGTCTTCTGAAGGCCGGGAGGTCTGCGGTCTGTCGTAGGTGGAGGGGGAGAGCGTTCCAGGTCTTGGCGGCGCGATAGGAGAATGATCGGCCCCCGGCGGTGGTTCTGTGGATGCGCGGGACGGGGGCCAGGGACAGGTCGGCGGAGCGTAGATTCCTGTTGGGCACGTGGAAGGAGAGTCTGCTGTTGAGGTAGGCTGGGCCGCTCATGTGGAGTGCTTTGTGTGCGTGGATCATGAGTTTGAATAATAATAATAATAATAATAAAAACATTTATTAAGTGCCTGGTTACACAGAGAAACAGTGCGTCCCCGCGCTATGAATGCAATCCGTCAGTACTCCCAAAACAAACCAAGCAGAAGGGGAAAAGACAGAAGGAAGTTACAATCACTAGACTTTGGGGAACAGATATGTCTTCAATTTTAGTCTGAACCGTAGTTCAGATGGTTCCATCCTAAGTTCAATAGGAAGTTCGTTCCAGTATTTACTGGCTAGGAACGTAAAAGACCGCCCTCCCATCCGCGCTCTGCGGATACGGGGCACCACCAACTGCATGCTGCCCATGGATCTAAGCAATCGTTTGGGACGGTATATAGTCAGCATGTTTTGGAGATAGACCGGGCCGCGGCCATGTGCTATGCGGTGGGTGATGCACATGGTTTTAAACCGAACACGTTCCTGCATGGGAAGCCAGTGCAAGGTTTGTAAAGCTTGCTTCCCAGATGACTTCCTAGGTAGGTTCAACACCAATCGAGCCGCCGCATTCTGGACACATTGGAGTTGGTTTAGGCCCTTTTTACTGGTTCCACAGAGAAGTGAGTTCCCATAATCAAGATGGGAGGTGACTAAGGCATGTACCAGGGTTTTCCGCGCTTTGATTGAAAGAAGATCTAGAATTTTGCGGAGAACCTTTAGTATGCCATAGCATTTCCCGGCTACCATTCCAACATGTTGGGAGTATGAAAGATTGGAATCCAGACAGACACCCAGGTTTTTCACCGCATCAGAGGGAGATGGCATAGTACCCAAATCCGCTGCCCACCAAGCTGATGTCCAGATCGAGGGAGACAACCCGATTATTAGAAGTTCTGTCTTGTTCCCGTTAAGGCGCAAACAGTTATTCCTCATCCAGCCAGCAAGTGCCACAAGACAGGCGGAGAGATTCTCGGCTGCCTCAACTGGATTATGAGATAAAGTAACCACCAGTTGAGTATCATCCGCGTATGACAAAATATCCACCCCATAAGATTCTACCAGACGTGCCAGGGGCTCCATGTATAGATTGAACAACGTGGGGCTTAATATAGAGCCCTGTGGAACCCCTTGCCTGAGAGAACGAGGAGTGGATTTGAATGGGGGGCAGTGCACTTGAAATTTCCTGTCAGCTAAAAAGGAGCACATCCATTCATAGGCAGGGCCGGCTATCCCCATCTCACTTAAGCGAGCAAGGAGCCCTGAGTGCGATACGGTATCAAACGCCGCACTCAGGTCTAATAGTATCAAAGCAGCTGTATGTCCCTCATCTACTTTGCGACGGAGCAATTCAGTGGAAAACAGGAGGGCAGTCTCCGTAGAATGCTGCGCCCTAAAACCCGATTGGGAGGAATGAAGAAGATTATCCTCCACGAAGGTAACTAGTTGGTTATTAACCAATTTCTCCACAACTTTGGCGCAAAAAGGTAGGAGGGAAATGGGGCGGAGATTATCCAACTGAGTCATACTCATATTGGCTTTTTTTTTATGGGAACAACCTGGGCCAGTTTCCATTCCTCAGGTACCAAACTTTCTTGAAAGGACAGAGTCGCCAGGTTGCCTATATAATCACTCAAAAGAGGTAGATGACTTCTGAGGATCTTAGCAGGGGCGATATCCATAGGGGATCCAGAATGGATACCCATAATTATTTTTGTCAACTCCTTCCGTGGAGGGACCTTAAATTACATGAGACAACTATGACAAGAATGTGATTCTTTTGGCGACGGGGAGCCAGTGCAGGTCTCTCAGGTGCCGGGTCATGTGGTCTCGACGTGGGACTTCTAGGATCAGGCGTGCGGAGGCGTTCTGGATTCTTTGGAGTCTGTTGATGAGTTTAGACGGGGCACCGGCGTAGAGGGCGTTTCCGTAGTCGAGCCGGCTGCTGACGAGGGTCGGGGTGACAGTTTTCCGTGTGTCCGCAGGGATCCATCTGTAGATCTTGCGGAGCATACGGAGGGTGTGGAAGCAGGAGGAGGAGACTGCGTTGACTTGCTGGGACTGATGGCCTTCTGCATTCTGCTGGCAAGCACGCAAGATGGCATAAGAGGGCTCTGCAGTGAGATCTGAAGTTCCACTTGGCACTGCACCAGGGGGATCTTTCCTATCTGGTCTAGATTTCGGAGGAGGCTGCAAAAGATCTGCAGTGGTGGGTGCGGAACCAGGATTGGGTCAGCGGAAGACCCCTCTCCATTCTCCTCCCTGTGCTCACAATGGTGATAGATGCATTGCTTCTGGTTTGGGGAGTCCATATGTGAGAGGTGACAATCTGAAGCATCAGGTCTCTGGCAGCGGCACTACTGGGGTTGAAAGCCCTCCTGCTCTCCATCCTAGAAAAGCAGGTGCTCATGGACAATGCTACCACCATGTGGTGTTGCAACAAGCCAGACAGGATGGGTGTATGGACCCTGTACTTGGAGGTTTTGTGTTTATGGACATGGGTAGACTGCCAAGGAATTTTGTTAAGTGACACATTACATGGCGGGTTTCCTGAATGCCATAGCGGACAAACTACCATTTGTGATCTGCAAGGCCATGGATGCCGTGCAGATCACAAATGGTAGTTACATGTGGAGGTGGTGCAGTGCCTTTTCTGCAAATGAGGACAACACTGGTTCAATATTTTCTCCACCAATAATAACATGCAATGTCAGCACTTTTGCGCATTGGAGTTTTCTAGACGTCTCTCACTCAGAGAAGCATGGAGTGGAACTGAGGACTCCTGAATGACCTTCCACCAATGCCTCTCCTGCCCTGTTGAAGAAGCCCAAGAATAACGGGGCCAAGTCATCCTAATGGCTCCGTATTTGGCATAAAGTGTATGGTATCCTGAACTCCTGGGCATGAGCATCGTCCTCTGATTAGGCTGCCCCTTTAGGAGGATCTCCTGTTGCAGCAGCAGGGCATGGTCCTGCGCCACCTTGACGCTTTGAGATTGAGCAGCGACAGTTGAGTACCTTCACCCTTCCTTCCAAAGTGGTTGATGTCATCTTGGCAACTAGGCATCCCTCATCCAAATCTGTATGCTTCTGCTTTTGGGATATGTTTATGGCCTGGTGTGCTTCTTAACAGATTGACTCAACCCATGCCAAGGTGGTCGGAGTTGTACATGTTGTCCCTAGCCCAGCAAAGCTTTGTTTTGCACACGGTTAAAGGGTTCTTGTCAGCTCTTTCTTCCTTTTTATGGTTGCTGCACTAGCCATCCTTATTTAAATCTGTTGCTATGCAGTTCCTCAAAGGGTTACAATATGTGATTCCAACATATCCTTTTGTTATTCCCCAATGGGACTTAAATGTGGTCCTCACATTCCTCATGTGTATGCCTTTAGAGCCCTCCACAGTTGTTCTCTCAGATTCCTTACCCTTAAGATTGTTTTTCATATTGCTATAACATCAGTGCAATGGGTCAGTGAACGACATGCCCTTTCTGTTAACTTAGCTTCCTTCCTTCCGAAGGTGGTGACTCCATTTCATGCTGGTCTAAACATCACCCTTTCAGCGTTCTTTGCTTTACCTCACCCATCTAAGGAGGAAAGCCTTCAATGGTTGAATACAAAAAGAGCCTTCAGCTTCTATATTGATAACATCAAAGACCACCGGGTGGATAATCAGCTTCTTATCGGGTTCACTGGAGCGAAGAAAGGCAAGGCTGTGCCGAAAAGCTTTGCTATTCTAGACTTTTTTCAGGCTGCTACATGGGTGTTACTGCATACGTTCATAAGGCACTAGGGTCTCCAAGAAAGGGCCTCCAAGAAAGACACTATACCCTCTCGGTCCTACAGGACTTTTTGGTTTGAGTCAGTTCACGAACCCATCACCTCGGAGGTACTGCTCATGTGGGAAACAGTGTTTACAAAACTGTCATTACATCGCGTTCCTGTACAATGTAGTTGTTACAATGACCGCGTTGTTAGAATGCCATGCCTTAGATCGACTTGCTGTAGGGGGCGCTCTAACCTAAGAAATAGTACAATTTACTATTCCAACACCTTCCCTACTGTTGCGCAGGCTGGAGTTGGAATAGTACATTATACTATTCCTAAGTCCAGTGCACCTCCTACAGCAAGTCGATCTAATGACTTGCGTTGTAAAGGTATGGTTTTCTAACTACGCGGTCATTTTAATGACCGTGTTGTAAAGGAACGCAATGTAATAGCATGCTGTATTCTGCTTGGGTATCTGTTCAGAAGGTGAGGCACCTGTAGTTAGAAGTCTCTATCAGAAGAATACGCTACTTACATTGGTAATGCTCTTTCTGGTAGAGACTCTATCAAACTGCAGATTCCCCACCAACTCTACCACCTGGTTTCTTCACATAAAAATATTCAAAATTAGAATGTGCACGCTGGTAACTACCTATTTGTTCAGCTTCACATCTGCAGGTGTGGAAGTGTCAACAAAGCAACTGATAACAGCGTGCATGAGTGGCACCGAGGCAGGTCTGCTCACATCATATCTAGCACGGAACAACATCAACATGGAGCCGTCGGCACCACCTGCCAGCATGCAGGGGTACTGCTAAAACGTTTACGGTTCCAATCTGATGCTTGGGGAAGTATTCAAAAGATGAGGAATCTGCAGTTAGATAGAGTTTCTACCTAAAAGATCATTACTGAAGGTAAGTCACTTATTCATTAGTTACTGCCTGCAAGCTCTACGTTTCAATGTTTCAGTCCTTCGCACCCTATATAAGAACACTGCTTTAGGTCCAAGCATAAAGGGCCTAATTCTCAGTTCACCTGGACCTATTTGAAGGATCAGAGAAAAATGTAACCTAAATCTTAAGTAACAAGTAAGGACAGAAATCCCCAGATTCCACAGTTTAAAAAATATGTGATAGAGTTGTCGTGACTTAGTGCGATGCTTTGCATAGGCATCTTTTGTGGGAGCACATCTCCTCCACACTCATTGTTCCATGTTCACTACTCTTAAGTCTTGGGCCCTAATATATACATAAAGTCTACGAAGTGAGAGGCTTGCTCCGTAAGTATGGGGCTTTAGTATATTTAAAAAAATAGGGACATCAGGGGTGTAAGAAGGTGAGTAGTCATCTTTCACCAGTGCTGACAATTTGTTCCTTAAGTAGGCTTCACAAGCCATTTATCTCTCATTTTATTAATTAAACAAGCATTCTTTACAGTGCAATTAGGGTCTGGAGCTCCCTCCCATCGACTCTTTGCATAACGTCAAGCCATGTTTGTTTAAAATGATCTCAGAAATGAACTCAAAAACCTCCTATTTAAGAGACACTTTCGATGAGATCACTTCGCCACATCCCCTGTTTGACTTGCCATCTATCCCTAATCCACATGCCTGAACTTTATTCCCTGATTCGAGCTGCTGGGTCTGTGTGTTCTGTTTATTGTTATCCATATTCTTCTTGTTCCCTTGTAAAGCGCTCTGATGCCCTTGGGCCAAGTTCATTTTTTATATTCCATCTGATTATATATTGGTAGTGTTGCCGAAAAAGTCTTACCACAATGAAGAATTACTGGAGCTGAATATACAATTAATAGTTGTGAATGTCATTAAACAATTCAGACACGCCCTTGTTCCTTGAAGCAGTATTCTTTTTGATACAGAATTCAATTCTTCTATATTAGAAATCACTATAATTCAACCTAAGAAGTCACTGCAACTCACACAGTAAAGCTTCCATCCATCAACTCCTCTTGCGTTGATGACTCTTTTTGGAAAATTTCTGCAGAGCATATTGTGGAGGTGGTATAATGTAATACTACTTATACTTAAGAGCCTTAATATGTGTTTTGAGAGTTTAGTATTAAAAACACACTGAATAATTATAGGATTGACAAAGTAACAAACCAGTTGCCTGTGCTGAACATTTGTGTACATTTTGAAGGATGTTTTGAAGGATTGTGAGCAGTGAAGGTTCACGTATATGTATTTAAGTATGATTGGCTCGCAGTTCTCGTGATGATATAATTCTGCCAGGTTTGTGATGGTTAGAATATTTCTCTTCAGGTTTATGGCTGGGGTTACAACGGTAACGGACAACTTGGCGTGGGCAGTGGAGGAAATCAGCCAACTCCATGCAGACTAGCAGCACTGCAGGGCATTCATGTCCAGAAGGTAGGTCCAGTATTTGTTTTAATTCTACAAATTATATATCTTTTTGAAATGAATACTTTGAGCAAAAAGAGCAGCTTCAGTGTGATTTCTTGGAGCTATTTTGTGTCCTGTGTCGATAACATAAAAATAATTGTGGACAATACTTGTTCATTGGTGTCTTGTGCGTGTTTGTCAGTTAGCTTTAGCACTTCCAGTTGTATCCCCTCTCTTGCAGTAATACTGGACATCAGAAAATGCCGATATGGGGCATGAATGGTGCACTCATATCAAATATGAAATGGGCTCCAATTACTGGATGAATTAGGTTGGTAGATAGAGAAACTTGGGTGCATACATTAGAGGGTTTGCTTAAAATAACAAGGGGGCTGGTTGTTCTCTTATCCTGTTGAATCATATGTAATTAATTTCATTCAAGGTTCTTGTTAGTAGAGTGCTTGTTAGTCATCTGATATTTGAAGGGGCCAAGCCTAAGGGTAAGTCTCAAATTTCTGCGTTTGGTGTCTTGCTTGCTTGGCATTGTTCATTTCAATTTCTATTAACAACTTTATTTTTGGGGTTAACAGCGGTTCAGAAGGTACACACAAGGATGGACACTCGTAGTTTACACTGATATAATGTAAACATTGACATTGCCATATGCACGTTCTTACATGATTACGCATAGGCTAGATCATTCAAGATTTAGAGTTCTACAAATTATGTCCGGCAGCCTTCATCGTCTTCTAGATGGTGATTATCCAGACGAGATACCCTACAGTTGTGTGAGCTGTGCAAAGAGTGGGACATAACCATAGTATCCACTCCCCCTCTCCAGTCCTCCCTTATTACATACATCACAAGGGGTGCCATATCAGGAGGAATTTATGCATTCAGCATGTGCCTTTACTGCCTGGAGCACCACCATGACCCCAAGTCTTTGCGGGAGCGGTCCTGAAAGCGACTCGAGGCCCGGCAGTCGGCTCCGCGTCGCTCAAGGTCCCGGTCGTGTGAGAGGTCGAGGGACAAATCGCAGAACAATCATCACTCCTCTTCTAAGTCTTCGCAGGTAAGTCGAAGCATAAGAAGAAGTCAAAGAAGCATTGTCGCTCTTCGACTTCCCCCTCGTCTGTCGGCCGACGTGACGAAGGGTGCGGGTGATGCCACTCCTGCGGCTCCGCGTGCGGAGCCTACAGGGTCGACTCTGGCCTTCCCGCAACCAGGAGCGACCCCTGCCCAGCTTCTTCAGTTCTACGAAGCGATGCATGCTATCTTTGGGCAGCCCGACTCCTTCGGCGCGCCTTCGTGCCTGCGGACTCGGCTGGGGGCCCTAGGCCTTCAATGCCAGCGGCTTCGGCCTTGGCACCGCAGGGCCCCCTTGGATCTAGGCCTGGATCCGGATCGGCACCGGTCGACCTCGTTACACCTTCACCGGCGCCGATTCCACCGGCACCACGTCCGCAGCCAGCGCCAGCTGGACCCCCAGCCAGCGTCAACCCCAGCTTCCGCCCCGATGTGGACAAAGAGCCGGACCAACGCCGGATCCGGCGCCAGTGGTTACTTTTGTTCCTGTGTTCCACCCTGGCCCTTTTCAGCCAGATTGGCAGTCAGAGGAGGGTGAGGAAGACTGGGAGGGCTCTGGAGGCCCTTTAACAGACCAGTTGAATTATGATCCGGACTGGCGGGAGGAACTGGGCGATGCCAGTGGTCTAGATACCTCCCCAGACCGTAGCATGTTGTCTCCTCCTACTGTGGCTACGGAGGAGGGAGCGTCGTACGCAGTTGTGTTGCATAGGGCGGCCGAGGCTCTCCACCTCAAGCTACTTACGGTGACAGTCAGGACTAACCTCCTGACCGAGGTGCTTCAGCCGGCAGTGAGCTCTTAGGAGCCCCTGCTGCTGTTCATTGAAGCCCTAACAGACGTCCTTTTGGGCACCTGGTCCAGGCCCAACACAGGGGCTTCTGTGGATAGGATGATTGCCCAACGCCACTGCCTGGCTCCGGGCGACCCCACTTTCCACTCCCAACACCCACCCCTGAGAGCTTGGTGGTCCAAGCCTCGACGTCCAAAGGCGCATTCCCTAATGCTCCACCTGATAGGGAATCCAAAAAGCTGGACCAACTTGGGAAAAAGCTTTTTTCTTCCTCCAGCTTGGAACTGTGGTCGGTAAACACTGCATGTCTGTTGGGCCATTTTCCCACTCTGTGTGGGATACGGTGGCGCAAGTGTTGCCCCAGTGCCCGGGCCGTGCTCTCCCGTGCCATTGCAGAGGGGAGAGATGCAGCGGAGTTTACAATCGGCTGTGGACTGGACACCGCCGACTCGCTGGGTAGGACAATTTCAATGTCGGTAGCCCTTCGACGCTACGCCTGACTGAGGTCGACTGGCTTTCCTGGAAATGTCCAGAACACCCTGATTGACATGCCCTTTGATGGCCGTCGCCCGTTTGGCGACAAAGCAGACAGAGCGCTACAGCGCTTTAAGAAATCTCTGGCTACGGCCAAGTCCTTGGGCCTCTCCACCGCACGCCCTGCACAGTCTGCTTTTCGCCCCTTTCGTGGCTACGGAAGGGGTGCCCCACTATGTTCCCTCCAGGGCCACAGGTCGGCGCAAGCTGTTCAGCCCCAGTGCGGCCGGGGGCCTGGGAACCACCGCTGTGGTTCTGGGGGCCAGAGGGCGGGCCAGTCCACCACAGCCCCCTCTGCAGCAGCCTCCAAATCCTCCTAGTCCGACCTTTCAGGCCCATCAAACGCCAGTGGGTGGCAGAATTCGTCATCATCTCCCCCACTGGCGCACCATCTAGTCGGACAGGTGGCTTTTGCAGATAGTCCGAAGTGCTACTCCCTCCCCTTCGAGACTACCCCTCCCATCCATGCCACCTCAGAACCATCGTATGTCGGGGGATCATCTGACCCTTCTCCAACAGGAAGTTATGGCTCTCTTGGCCAAGGGACCCATCTAACGAGTTCCTGCCCAGAAATAGGTTGTGGTTGCTATTCCCACTACTTTCTGGTCCTCAAGAAGGACAAGGGCCTTCATCCTATCTTGGATCTCAGGAACGTTAACCTCTTCCTCCTGAAGGAGTTCAAAATTTTGACCCTGGCTCAGGCCCTGTCTGCCCTCGACCCTGGAGACTGGACGGTAGCGTTGGACTTGCAGGACGCTTATTTTCACATCCCCATCCTGCTGGCTCCCCTTTGGCCTTACCAGCACCCCTTGAGTGTTCACGAAAGTGATGGGAGTGGTTGCAGCTCCTTTGCGCATATCAGGGGTTCCAGTCTTCCCCTATCTCGACAACTGGTTGTTGAAGGCGGGCTCCCCCCGGGCAGTCGTCTCCAACCTCCAGACTACGGCCGACCTTCTACATTCGCTGGGGTTCTCCATCAATGTGCTGTAGTGACACCTGCCTCCCTCCCAGAAGCTCCTTTTCATTGGAACGGTTCTGGACGAGATGCAGTTTCGGGTCTATTCTCCCGAACAGCGAGTCAGTTATATTCCGGCTATGATTCCGATCTTTCAGCCTCTATCCCGGGTTTCGGTCAGGATGACCTTACGGCTACTGGGCCTGATGGCCTCCTGCATTCTGCTGGTGGATCATGCCAGATGGCATATGCAGGCTCTGCAGTGGGACCTGAAGTTCCAATGGGCACAGCATCGGGGAAACCTGTTCGATTGCGTTCAGATCTTGGAGGGCACTGCACGCCAACTGCAGGGGTGGCTTACGAACCAGGATTGGGTTGACAGAAGATCCCTCTCTCTTCCTCAACCAGAGTACACAGTGGAGACCAATGCATCACTTCTGTGATGGGGTTGCCACATTGGGGAATGCAGAGATCAGAGGCCTCTGGTTTCCATCGGAGTCCGGGCTCCAGATCAACCTTCTGGAGCTTCGGGCAATTCATCTTGCACTCAAAGCATTCCTTCCCTCTGTCCACGGAAGAGTAGTGCAGATGTTTGGTGGACAACACCACCGCCATGTGGTACTGCAACAAACAGGGCGGGTGGGGTTGTACACCCTATGTCAAGAGGCTCTACGTCTCTGCACATGGCTGGAACATCAGGGCAAATTCCTGGTGGTTTAACACCTGGCAGGTTCTCTGAACGCCAGGGCGGATGAACTCAGCCCCAGGTGCATGATGGATCATGAATGGCGTCTTCACTCGGAGGTGGTGCAAGGTCTCTTCAGCAGTGAGGAGAGCCTTGGTTAGATCTATTCGCCACTGATAGAATTATTATGTGTGAATAAACATTTAGGAAATGAGTAACAACACGAATTATGTTAACCATATTGTCTATTTATGTATTGAGTTTTTTTGCTTTAAATGTAATTACTTGTATTCATCTATGTCTGAATAGTACAACATCATGTTTGACACGTTTTACTAAAATATGATGCATCATTAGGCCATGTATGAATAGACTAATTTGTGTAAATAATGTTAACAACATCCTTATACTTAATCTGTACTACAAACATAGGCAAAGAGAAACATTGTTTATCTACCAAATTTGTTTTTGATGCTATGTTTAATTATCTCCTTTTTCATTAATTCAAAAGAGAAAATATTGAAATACCCTTTTACATAAAAAGTAAATAAAATATTATATTTTTTATATCTATTCCTTTCTGTTCACAGATTGTTTCTTTCTAGCATACATCCTTAGAACTATACCTTCCTTTCTTCCCAAGGTGGTTACTTCTTTCCACATTGGCTAAACCATCACATTGCCCACCTTCTTTCCGCCTCGCATCCTTCGAAAGAGTAAGAGATGCTCCTCCGTCTGTATCCAAAACGTTAGCTTTCCTTCTTCTTGGATCGCACCAAGCAATTCCGGGTGGATGACCAGCTCTTTGTTGGTTACGTGGGCGCTAAGAAAGGTCAGGCCCTGCACAATCTGACCATCTCCAAGTTGGTCGTTCTGTGCATCAAAGCCTGCTATTCTTTGGCAAAGAAGGAGCCTCCAGTGGGGCTGCGCGCCCATTCCACCAGGGTGACGGCAGCTACTACTGCTTTTGGACAGGTAGTCCCCCTAAATAACAACTGTCCGGCAGCTAAGTGGGCAACGCTGCACACGTTCACCAAACACTACTGCCTGGACAGTCAATTCCAGAGAGACGGCTTCTTTTGCCGTTCTGTTCTCCAGGACTTTCTGGTGTGAACTTGGTTCGCAGACCCACCTCCGGGGGTTGATATTGCTGAGGTATCTATTCTAAGGTAAGGAATCTATAACTGTTTCTTTCAGATGAACAAGTTGCTTACCTTCGGTAACGATATATCTGTAAGAAACATAGGTTACTTATAGATTCCTTACCGCCCCACCCATCTTCCCCGTTCTGCGAACTGATTTCTAGGGTTAAGGACTTCCTTTCAGGGCCCTAGTTTTGTGCACCAGTGGTCAGTGTCTTGCATGGCTCTGTATTTCTGGCGTGGAAAGTCGTGTACAGAACATATGTCAGCGTGTGAGGGCGGCGTCTATGTAGCTACTGCAATGTCATCCCGGCAACCACGACGCCGACGACGAACGCGGAGTTGATCGACGCCACCTTTCGACGCGCAGGGTTACTGCTGACAAAAAACTTTCCAGATCCAGTCTGACGCCTGGGGGTAATTCTACGGTAAGGAATCTATAACTAACCTATATTTCTTACAGATATATCGTTACCAAAGGTAAGTAACTTGTTCTTCAGGCTACTTAGCCTGCCTGACCAAGAAATCTCGTCTTTGCCTGACCTGTAAAAGGTCTTTCAATAGGGTAGTAATTAACAGGAAAATATTGCTATCAAATGAGTCGAGTTCTTATGAGTCAGCTGATTCATTCCTAAGTAATCAATGGCTGTCCCAGTCCATGAGAAGTCTCCACGTTGAATGGACGCTTGCATCTGTTCAGGAGGGTCAGGCACCCCCATGCTTCGTGATGTGGAGCAACTGATTTTAAATCCAGAAACCTGTATGAAGCGGTCCTTTTCTGACTGAAGTGCAGGAAACATTTGGCCAGGGTTAGTTACAAAGCAGAGGATATTATTTGCAAACAGGGCCACTTTCTGTTCCCTGTCTCCCACCCTCAGGCCATGGATATTCGGATCACTTATGACGCTAGCCAGTAGGGGTTCCATTGCCACGGCAGAGACCAGTGGGGAAAGAGGGCATCTCTGGCTTGTTCCCTGAGAGATTTCTGCCAAGTTCCTCGTTGATCTTAAGCTTGAACGTTGGTTGTTGCTAGTTTGCCTAGATGAATATTTTCATCTTGGGATCTATTGGCTCATATCGAGTAGCTTTGACAAGTATGGCTACTCCACCTTGACAAAAGCTTTCTCAGGTAGGGAAGCCCCCTGTATTCCTAGTAGCAGCCTTTCAGGGTCTGCTAGCAAGCTATTACTGCTGCCAACCACTGACACGATTTTGCCTTCCTGCTGCTGAGCTGAGCTTGAGCAGGGGAAGGTAGAACAATAGGTTTCCTGTCACAGAGAGGTGTGACCACCTCCCAGACAGGACTTAGTGTATTGGGCTGTGGTGGGGTGCGGCGTTTGCCAGCGCAACCAGACTGCTTTAAAGGGCATATTTGGTGCCCTCCTTGAATACTTCGGTTTGAACCAGTTCAGGGAGTCCTTGGCTCCTGCTCTGGCACAAAACTGGACAAAGGACACGGGAGCATCCTCCCCTCTGTCCAGCCCCTCCTCTGGGAGGGACCCCTGAGTCGTCCAAACCTCTTCCTTAGGGTATAAAAGGGCTTACCTGTGGATGGGTCCTCAGATTCATCGTAGGACAAGACTCAAGCCTGAAACCACGTCACTCTTCGACCATCTTGACATTTGGACTTCGCTGGACTTTGCCTGGGACTGTGACTGCATCAAGGAAACTCCTGCTGCTCCTGGTCTTGCTGTTCTGCAAGACTTCTCCGCCGTCTGTGTCTGCGCTTCTTCCAGGATCTTCAACAGACCTTTGGGCATTGAGGAGACCGGAAGTAATCTCCCTTGGAGTGAAGGAGTCACTCCCCTGCATCTGCAGACACTGCCACGAAGCTGACCGGTCTGCTGCTCCTGATGTCCCACGGACTTCGAAAGGCTCAGCAACACAGGTGGTGGTTCTGCAAATCCCTAGAGGCCTGACTTGTCCTCTCTGCAGTTTTGAGGCCAGTATCCCCCATCACAACTGCTGTAACCGAACCTCTGTGTACCACGTCAACTTGCCATTGCCAAGGCTTGTTGGCTCTGCACTCCCGAGATCTTCGGGCTACAAGAAGCTCCTGCGGCTCTTCCTGCCAAGATCTTAGTCCTCAACACATCGCATCGTGGGCCTTCATCTTTGGTAAGCTGCTCGCTGTCCTCTTGCGACTCCTGTGCCATCCGCCTGTGGGTCCTGTCAAGGGTCTTCACGTGCTTCAGTGGGCTCCAGTGCTTGCTTGGGGCCTGCTCTGACTCTCCTGCACTTGGTGAGTCCCTTGGACCTTACTGGTCCCAACGTTACTCCTTCATCGTTTACCACACCTGTTGTAGCTACCACAGCTTGTTGGTGCTCCCGCCGGACACCAGTCCCTTGTTTTTCAACTTCTGACATGGGACAGTTCGTGCATGGCTCCTGGTCTTCCTCTGCGTCACCTGGTCCTCGCAGCTGCAGCGACAAGGTCACCCTCATCACTCATAAATCTTCTGATATCGGTGGGCATTGCTCTTTCGTGCCTCCTGGTCACCTCTGAGTAGCATAGACTCTGTCCCCTCTGCTTGCAGTTTCTTCTCTTCAGGAATCCACCCTAGGATTCCATTGAACTCTTGCATAGTCTTCGCCATTTGGACCTTTAATAAAGTCCTCCATTGTGGTCTACAGCGGTTTTCGATGTCACTTCATACCTATGCACCCGGCTTCTCTAATGAAGGTATCTGGTTCCTGGCATATCCACTCGTGAGGTGACTCTCCAACCTTCTGTCTTCCACAGGCTTTCTTCAGGGTCCACCGGGAAGGGTCCTTCTTCTTCAAAACTGCAACCGCGACTGTCCCGGTGACTTCTGTTTAGTACACAGCTGTGTTTCCACTCTGCACGGAGCCTCCTTGGGGTTCCTGGGTACTTACCTTAAGTGGTTGCTTGTGTCTCCAGCTCTTCTCTGTCCCCTGGTCTAAGTCCCAACTTCGTTCGCAGTTTACATTCCACTTTCTTAGTATATGATTTGGTCTCCCCTTGGAGACCACTATATTGTGCTTATTTACCTCTTGAAATTGAAGTATTGTTATGTATTGTGCTTATTTACCTCTTGCAATTGAAGTATTGGTGTGTAGTTGTGCTGCTATACCAATGTGTTAGTGAGTGTTGTGTAATAAATAGACCTTTTTATAACTTCACTGTGTGTTTTTTTTGCGTTTAACCTACACTACATGATTAGATCTGTTAAAACAAGCTGCTTAACACTCCTTCTGGAGAAGCCTGAAGGCTCATCTCCACAGCTACCCCTTAGAGAGCGTTCTAAGGCAAGGTTGTCTCAGACCACTAAAATCACCATAAGGGTTGGGTGAATTAGTGCAAGGTGCTTCACTCAAATACATGTTCACCATATAGTAAGCCAGCCTCCTACATGGTCGTTTTCTAAATCTGGGGGATTAAAATCTATGAGATGCTCATCTTGGGGCTTCTTTGTGTCTAGCTCTTTCTCTGTTGAATAGTGTTGAATAATAGTGATAAAGGATGGAGTGGATCTCTGCTGTCTCTGTGATTATCCGGCCATCATTGGATTTCAGTGCTTTTATGTGGTTTTGAGTTGCTACCTGTCTGAGTTTGTAGGCCAGTAGCCTGTCTGCCTTGTCGCCTTTTTTGTAATAGGTTTGATTAATATATGAGATTTGTTACTGCAGCGTTCCTTTCTTTGTTGGTGTTCTAATTTGCCCCTAAGTCCACCCAATTATCTCATGGTTCTGGCAGATCTTCCTTGTTTATGCCTCTTTTCAGCTTGGGAGAGCTGTTCTAAATCTGCTCATGTTTGTTTGGCCTGGCGCTCACATGTGGTTGTGTGGGAAATTGTCTCCCCTGAACACTGCTTTGTCCACATCCCATAAAGTAGAGGGATTAACCTCGTCCATATCATTTTTACAAAGTCATGTTCTGTTGTGTCCTTAATGTAGCCCCTGATGGTCTCGCCAGGAGATTTTGCTTATTATCCAGGGCCTTGTGAATGTTTTCTGTGCTGTAAGGGGGTTTACCCTGAGCCAGATGGGTGCATAGTTGGAGAGACATTTGACATCAATGGACGAGTCCACCAGGTTAGGAAGATAGGCTTGCAGCCATGGCTGCTGCAGGAAGGAGCGGTGGGGGAAAAGAATTAAATCCCTATTAGAAACGTAGCAGGCTAGGATCGCTGGACACCAAATTATTAGGCAGGGCTTAGTGAAATGACGGAGTTATTACATAAACCCAGCATTGAATTAATTGCAAAAAAAGGAGCAGTCAAGTAAACTAGTAGATACAGGGAAAGAGTATCAGCAGACAATTTATTATTATCCTCCCTATAGGCTTACAATCTAAAACATAACAATAAAAACAATTTATTAAAAAACAAATGTTAAAAACCACCAACAGTGGAAATACAATCAATATGAGTACAGTCAAAAAAACAGTCGACGCGGCGTTTCGGTGCTATTCAGTGTTGACACCTTCTTCAGGACCTTACAAACATTTGACTTCGTATCTACAAATTAAATAACAGTATTTTAGTGTTTATTTTTATACATTTATCCATGCTTATTTACACCTGCCTTGCTCTTTTCTCTATTACCCGAAACATTTGTCAATAGTGTTTGGCCTCTTAGGTTGTTCTAAACAATTACTGTAGTTGTGAACTCGTTACAGACATCATTGAGTTACAACCAACACTTTCGAGGATTACCAATTCTATTAAATCCTGTTTATACAATCTATCTGTTATCAATTGATTCTACCCAAAGTCTTTTCACATCAACTCTCATTTATTAAATACGCTCTAACTCAATGTACCTGTATGTTGCGTAGGAGAGCCTTTCAATTGCTTTCCAGATATCTGTACGCTTCTTTGGTCAGTACAATATCATTCTGAACTAAATCAAAAGAAACGGAACATTCTTATTTCAGTCTTATGTTTTTACTGGCTCCCTACTGATGCTTTTCAATGATTTCATTTGTTATTTACCTTGAGGATTGAATATATACTCCTCAAATTGCACGGAGGGGCCACCGTTTAATAATGGAAGAGGCTTCTTGGACTAAGATGATCTATATGTATAAAAAAATCACATACATCCGATGATTAGTCCGTGATGTTAGTGTTAGAACTCACTGTTTTGTAAATATTACTATCTTTTCATATTACTCACCCAATTTTCGAGCTGGGTCTCTAGGTATGAAGCATTGATGACGAATGGTCATTCAGATTTTTTTCTGCTTAGGAATAGGATGCCTATAAGTGTAAAATAAAATAACACGGGGGGCTAGTTTCACAGTCTATTTATGCTGTTAATTACCAAAATTCATAAAATTCAAAGTGCTATTCTGTCTCTATTTCCAAAGTTTTCGCATAAATTGACATGGATTCTATTACTGTCAATTTCAACAACCATTAGATTTAGAGGGTTGTTATTTTCAATATGGCTTAGAGCCTTTAATCGTGTGATCCACTACTCTGCATAACACAGTCTCAACACCCGGGATATCGTATTGCTGTAATTCTACGGTGGTGGTCACTCTTTTCAACCATTCCTCCTGCCCGTTCCTTTGATGTAATCACTGACTAAACCGGTGCTATAAACTAAGCGCTTACCGATTAACTAGGGTGGTGGTCACTCTTTACAACCATTCCTCCTACCTGTTCCTTAGTTTTAATCTCTAACACCCTGTACTATAAAATGAGCGCTTAACGATTCACTGGGGGATAACGCTACCGTCCCTGTGCACTGCTGCCTTAACAGCTAAGCCCACTCTTACCTTTAAATAGAATATCGGCCTCCCTGCTCCTCCGTGCTCCCGGTCTTGAAAATATTTTGCCGTTTGTAGTGGCCTCGTGGGGTCGGCGTTTTTATGTTGCCTCTTCCCCTAGTGACCCGGAAGTACTCGGTCACATTTGTTCAATAGTTCGCAGGGCGAATATTAATAAAAATAATCCCCACTGTTGTTCAAGATATATATACCGGAGTTAACGGAGAAATTATAGACAAGAATGTTTCCCTCCCCGGCTTATGCGTGTACCCGGAAGTAAAAAATACCGTAATTAGTAATCACGATACACTTCGTAAATAGAATAAAACAACAACATGGCTGTATATGAATACTATGTTTCGTGTTAACACCGTGCAGTTATTCATGATACATGGAAACAACAACCTCGAGAAATATTATTCTGTTCTTTTGCCTTCGCAAATTTAACGTGGTGGCCATCTTGGATTGGGATAATACATATTTGGATTCGGGGTAGGAAATATGTCTCTCTGTTGACATGAGTAACTCTCAATGCAATACAATCTTTCAGCGATGGTCAGTAGGTTTATGCATAGTAAATACAACATTGTTTCCAATACATGTTCTTAATAATTCAAGATACATATTCAATATATATTGGTTCTCTTTCTGCATTAAAACCTAATCTTTTTGCATTACACCATACTCATTCCTTATTGACCTAGCCAACGAAGCAATTCATCAAATGTATTTATTGTGGGGGTCAGATTTCTATATTATGTTGCCCATCTGAATATCACCATTGCATCTATCGGTTATAGATAGACTCATAGTATATGGTGCGATTTTTATAGGATTAAAGAAGGAGCGGTGGGGCCAGGTGAGGGGTGATTTCAAGAGACGATAAAAAAGGGAAAATTAATTATTTATTTAATTTTCCCTTGTGATCGTCTCTCGAAATCCCCCCTCTTACCTGCAGAGGCCGCGGCTTTAGACTTGTGATGTTAGAAAGCAATTAATGTAGGAATAAGTCTTGTGTACGTGTGAGTGAAAGTGTAGTCTCTCTCGCTGGGGTAGTGATGGTGCCATAAATCTATCAAGTTCAGGTTGGTGATTCCCTGGGATAGCGAAGGCAGTGTTTGATTGTCTACATGCCTAGTATGGGGATTGATCTGGCAAAGGTTCAAGTGTTGTATTGTATTTCCCTCCCGTTATTATTTCACGGGAGCTGAAGTGAGCGATCCTTGGGAAAATATTGGCATAGAGATTCTCTCTATCCTCATTCAGTCGTAGAAGAAAAATATAGTGCTTTGGATTGAATTTAAGATGCCCTGAAGGTCTATCTGGTGGCCCTACTGTACCTATAAGTGTCCGTGACTTGGAAGGTGAAATCTCTGGATGAATAGCGCTATCCCTCTGGTTTTACGTGTGTAGTTAAAGTGGGATTGACTGGGGTACCCTTATGATCAGACATCTGACATCTGCCTAGATGGGTGTTTTGTCAAAGAGCCACTTTGACCGCTTTAAGTTTGAGCCATTGGAGCAATGCTTGGTGCTTAATTGGGGAGTTAAGGCCCTGTTTGTTTAGTGAGATCATTGTCAGGGGTATCATGTCATCGTGGATGTCCCCAACGTGGACTAACTCCTACCAGACATTGGTGAGGGCGAATACTCATTGGGAGCCCACGGGGGTGGATTGAAAGGGCCAATGGGTCTTTAGTCACCCAGGCCAGGTCATTTTCTCCAGAGGAGGATGGACGGTGTTCTTTATCCTTTTGACTGCAAAGTTTTCGGGCTGCTTTGCTTGACGAGCAAGAGCTTTGGAAGCACCAACCTACTCCTTGGTCCGTTGGATTTGTAAAAGCCTGGTCCTGATTGGCAGCGATGGAGACCCAGGATTTCTTGCACCACCTACATGTCTCTCACAACATGGCGCTTATCTTTGTGGGTAAAAAGAAGCAGAAATAGGAAGCCCCACAGGTAGGGTATCTTTTCCTTTTGGGGATGCTGCATGATTTCTCGAAAATCTTTGCATCTCGCCAGCATTGGGGCCGCAAGTCCTGAAAGAGCGAGATCGGGTCCCCTCTAAACCTTAAGGGTTCCTGTTGGCATGCTACCGTTAGGATTTTCTCCTTCATTTGATAATAGTGGACTTGGGTGAGCACATCTGGGGCTAAGCTAACGTTGTTGTTGGAAGGTGGAATAAACTCTGTTGATGTGGTCAAGGAGGACAGGAGCATTGTTTGAGAGCTGAAGCAGGTGCTCAAAAAGGGCTTGGACATGGGCCTTTAGCAGGTACTGACAATGCAATGCCCCAAATTCGAATGTTATGGCGGCGGTCGATTTTCCAGGTCATTGAGCTAGTCCTGCTGCGAACGAAGTTGGTGTTCTAACACTTCTATCCATGATGTGTGTCCATTGTTGTCGTGGGTTTGATCTACCAAGGTGGTCTCCATGTGGTCCAAATGCGACTCTTTATAGTGTTGCGATTGGTCGAGAATGGATAGAGCTCTAGTGAAGTCCTGTCTATCACTAGTGTTTGGATGTCCTCTTAGGTTACTGACTCCTGGCTATACAGGTACTTACTTTGCTTAGATGTTGAAGTTTGAGGGCCCCCTCCTGAAGGTTGGGGTGAATCTGATTTCTGTAGCATGTCCTTTATGGAAGAGGCTTTAGAAATCTTCGCTTTCTCAAGGGCACCATAGGAAGTGTTCTGGGGGTCCTACTTAGCCACTTTGAGGGAGGTCTCGATGGGGGAGCCTTGCTTTGGTAGGACTGGGGCTAAATCTTCGCCCATGGGGAAATGTTTACCCTGCCTCCTGTTGGGTCACAGCCAAGGCTGGTGATTCCTTCCAGACATCACTTTACTGCTGGAGGCACTCACCCCTCCGAATGTGCTCTTGAGCAGTATACAGCTCCCACCTCCCTAGTCCATCATGGAGTCGCTATGGAGCCGTCTGCGGCTAATGTCTGTGCCCCTGGGAGTGTCTGCTCTGAGGTGCCTTTGACTACCCTGGCCCTCTTCTCCACGCTGCAGTCTGCTCCAAGCTGTGCTGGCGGCCATGTGATGCGGCACCCACCTCTCATGGCTTATCCTTATTGGGAAGTGAACCCCCCCACCCCACCCTGACCACAAATCCACCCCGGGGAATACTTAATTTGTAGGGAACGCTTCCCAGCGGGCCACCCAGCCTGTTCCGCTCATCGGGCTCTGACTTACTTCATGGCTCTGGCAGTGGGTTAGGTTCGTGATGGGGGGCATGATGCCTCCACCCGGTCGCTGTTGGGCACTGGATGTGCCCTCGGAGCGTCTCTGGCTGGGGGCAGTGCACTTGCAGTACTTCACAGAAGTCGGGCCTCTTCTGTAAGGTTTGAGCCTACTTGCTGGATAGTCTTTTGGCAGTCCAATGGGGATGGGGGGCCCAATACTCCCGGTGCTGCCAGGTGCTGGGCTCACCCAGGGAAGGGGACTTCACTGGTCCGATGCGAGCACCGGTTCTTTCACACTGGTTTACTGGCTCTGGGACCACTCCACAATGTCTCGCCGGTCATCATGGTTGCGCTGTTGTGCAGCAGCTGGCTCCAAAGCTGTTCATAGCTCGGTGCTCTGGGGTTTATGGGCATCATGACCCCACGGCCCTCTGGGGCGAACCTGAGGTTCTACGCTATCCAACTATGCCACTCTACCGCTGTAGTGAACCCATGTGGGTGGGTTTACGGGCCTTATCACGCTGAGCTCGGGGGAAACACGTCCTGCTTGGTCTCCTACCTGGCCAAGTCCCATTTATCTCACTTTTACTTTGATTTTTGGCCATTCCTACTCTCCACATACCTGAGCCACTCCATCCTCTCCTTTGGGCTAAGTGCTCTTAATGCCCACGGCAAGTCACCTTATGTTTATTCAGATAGACAACCAGCAAGTGTCTTGGCCTATTCATGTCCCAAAATATGTACTTTGTGTTGCCTATAGTTATCCTTCAATTTAGCTGGAAACGTAACTCTAGTTTTTACTCTCTATTCAGTCATTTTTATTTCCCATTCCTCTCTTTCCCTCAGATTCTCAATTATCTCCCTCACATTGCTACAGTAGCTGATTGGGGACCCTTTTCACTAAAAACCATTTACATCCCTTGCAACCTATAAAGTCTAATCTCTTTGCTCAACTCAAAATGTATCCCAGATAGTGGGACCAATATTTATCTGTTATGTCAGATGAGTGAATTAAATTTCCTTGACTATTTTACTCAAGTGAGATTCTTTGGCACATTGGTAGCTAGGCATGTAGTAATCCATGTATGTCCTGTCCTGATTCCATGGGTGTTCACAACATTGGTAGCTCAGGGACTTGCTCTGTTTGTTAGTCATTTTGGTGTGAATTGTAGCATTGCTGTGCCACCATCGTCTTTTGAGTAAATTCCTTTTACTTTGTGACCTTCAAAGACTGAGGAAAATGAAATTTTGCCTGACTAAGATGTCCCCTGCGTGTACCCTATGTTACATGTGTGGTACATATATGTGCATGTCACCCATGCATATTTTCCCTTAAGTTGCCTGAACAAAGAGGCCTCTGCAATCACGTCCTGCTTTAGGATGCCAGTAATTAAGTCTCCCATGCAAGAAATATTAAGCTAACATGAAGGCCCATGTATTTACATTGTGCACTTTTAAATAAATCACGATGAAACCTTTTTTGTGGTTCAGCTGAGCCACTTTCTGAAATAAGGGTTTTTTCATGACTCCTGACACACTGAAAGCTGCAGTTACGTATCTCTGACCTCGCATGCTTCTAGCTCAGCCGAAAGAAACCCAGCAAGGGTTGCCAAGATATTATTATGAATAACAGTTATCTGCATGCCCGGTGAAAAAGGTAAACAGAACCCGTCTGCTGAGATAGGGCCCAGCTTTTCTGTCTCTGGTTAAATGAAATTACAGTACTTGCATCTGTAAAAACCTCACAGCCCCCAGGCAATGAACGAAGAAATATATGCTTTTTCTGATTCCTAGTGACGAGCAACCTTTACTTCAGATAATACATCCCCGACTCTAGATATCTCTAAGATATCAGATAGTACAAGACGTGCTGGTCGCATTGACACTGAAGGTCTCTCTACTAGACTGAAAGTCAGCTCTCCTCCCAGTTACACGTCAATTGCACGTCATGCTCAAAAGTTGCACACAAGTAGGGCAAAGTTCCAGCTGGTCATGCAAACTCCTCCTCTGTGTACCACCCACCTATGACACCTACCTATCACCTACCTATGACTCATAAAGTGTACACCCACATGTACGCCCACATGCTCTTATCTGGTTTTTTTCTCTGCTCTGCGTTCCTTCCTACGCCCTATGTACAAGACAAAATGTATATATGTTGTTCATTGTTATTAAATGTTAGAAGACCCTTCCTGAACCTCAGTGGTGATGGAACAGATTCTCCCTTAACTCGAGTTATTGGAATAAAGCCCTTTTAACTTGGACACCACGGACTCTCTGCCTCTCATTTGATACATGCTAATTGTTAATGCCTAGAAATTATGCCAGGGTAATTATTTTATTTACCACAGACAGTTATGCTATTTTCCACTTATGAACATTGATATCTATCTTTGTTTGTGGCATTCTTCCCTCCGGCTTTGATACCTAAATTTCAAATTGTTTATTTAACCCTACTGCATTGACCTTTTTTTATTTAAGATTTCCATATGTTAACTTGTAAAAGCGGAGATTCTCTTGCTGGGTAACGGAACAGTGCCAATGTTTGTTTATCTTACTGCTACTTTGTTCATTTCTATTTCTAGGGGAAATAAGTAAATGTCTTCTTTATTCTTAGATTTATCCCTGATGTGACTCTGTGTCTTGCCCCTTCTGGGTGCATGCATCTCTGCCATCTTACTTTATATTCTGCCTTCATATTACAGTATGACAGCCGCAGGGTGCCTCAAGCCTGGGTGTTTCTAAGGTTTCCTATATCTTTCTTCTGTTTTTTACCTTTTTCTGTTTCTGGGATTAGTGCCTGGTCAGTACGGGCACCTCTAGGACTCTAGTGACATCAGCCTTGTGAGATGGCCTTGTCTGCACACTCCTAGATTTCCAAACTCAGTGTTCCACAGACTACTTTGCCCTTCCACACCAGTACTGCCTCCACATTCCACAAGTGGCTTACTTCATGCGGCAGCTTTCCTGCTTTGTCTTTGAGAATTTATTGCTTTTCTTGATAGCTCCTTTCCACTAGGGCTTCATCTCTGCAGTTTTTAGCCTCCTGACAGATCTTCTAGCTGGCATAGTGAGCACAAGCTGTACATATCAACCCAGACTCCTGCTCCGGTGTGCCTCAAGAACCCAAGGCGAATGTGGCAAGTAGATAAAGTGTATGCTTTTGAGGCTGTTCCCTTGACCTTGCCTGCCAGCTGCAGGTCCAGTTCAGCTAACACACTGCAGTGGCCGCTTTCCACATGTTCCTTGGTATCTTTGTACTGCAGGTGATTCATGTTCAGTGTAGGAATACAAGATGAATGGTCAGGACCCCTTGAGCCATTGCAGTGCTTTCTTTTCAAGTCAACATCTTCTCCACACACCCCAATACATTATTTTTTATTTACTTGAATATAGCACAATTTCAAACGAGTACGACATGGGATTTCAAGGTGCATTGTGTGTTCCCACTTATCGAATTAGTGCCTCTGTCATCTTAATTTGAATGACTGTTTTGCTTATTTGTTCAGCCCTCTTTTTGGGCAGCAGAGGCCATGCTTTACACCTTTGTGTTATTACACCTAGTGCATGATCTCTGCAGAGATCATGCACTATCTGGAGCTACTACATGATTATTATAGTTTGCCCTTTGGATGTGTTTGTTAAAAACGCTGAAAGCCAAACCAAGTGTGGGAAAGGAGTATGTGGCTTAATGGGCTTGAATGTAATTAACATTATTATCTAAATATTACTCAGTATTCCAAATCCAGTCACCAGTACCAAGTACTCACCAGATATGAATCAATTGTCCATGTTTAAATGTAATAACCAGAAGACCCTGGATTTGATTTCTCTTTCATTCTTTATTAAACACCTTCTCATAGAATTATATTGATTGTAGCCATCGAAAAATGTGTTTCTTCCCCCTTAGGATGCTTCAGGGCTACAAAAATATATATAAAAATTTATATTTACAATTTGTTGGTATATTTTCTAAAAACTCTATATACAATATTAAAAAGCAAATTCACAATAATTGCCAAAATCGAATTTATTTCTAATTGCACCAAATGGAATTATTTAAAAAACAAAAACAGATCAACCTAATATGTTCATGAATTCAGACTTACTCGTTTACAAATGTTTCATGAAAAACATAAGCATTATGATTTAATTTGCATCTAAATGATAAGCATAGTATATTGACATGTCACCGAAACAACCCAGTTTCATGATTCTGATATTCAATAACCTATTTGATTGGTATTAATATTTACTTCCTTCAAACGTCATCAATATATCCATTTGTCGCTGTCCTGTCATATGAATATATTGCAAAAATGATGAAGGATGGAAATTTGTCCTTTACTGATAATTAGTGATTTGAATTTTACAAGATATGGATTTTGTATGTCACATGCATAATACCAATCAAATAGGTCATAAAATATCAGAATGATGAAATTGAGTTGCTTTGGTGACATGTAAACATACTATGATCATAATTTAGGAGCAAACATTTATGATAATGCCTTCAAAACTTTTATACTTGAGTATGTCTAGATTCATAAACATATTGGGTTGATTCGTGCCTTTTAAAAACTATTCCATTTGGTGCCATTAGAAATCGATTACATTTCGATAAATATTGCCAAAACTGGTAATGTGAATTTGCTTTTTAATATTTTATATAAAATGTTTCAAATATAGATCAACAAATTGTGACCATTTTTTTAATATGTTTTTGTAGTCCTGAAGAAGTCTCAAAGGGGACGAAACAGGTTAACTATGGCTACAATCAATATAATCTTATGAGAATAAGTTTAATAAAGCATCGAATAGAAATCAAATCCAGGATCTTTGTTTTATTACATTGAAACATGGACCGTTTATTCATATTAGGTATTGAGTATTTGGTACTGATGACTGGACTTTGAGTGCTGAGTAATATTTCAATAATTTTAGAAGCAAGCTGATAGCCTAATAGAGGGTAGATTAGTGGCCGGTCCCTCATACTCATGCACCCAAATTTTCTTTTCTTTATGGAATAAATCCAACACACTTAAGCAATAAGTGCGGCACTGGCTGCCCCTGTAATCTTTTGTAAGTCTTTTGTTGTTTTAACGAACAGTATGTTCGTACTAGTATGTGGTATGCTTTTTAAATTATTGTTACAAAGTATTCCACCTGAGTGTCATGTCAGAATACCATAATGTATGCCAATGATAAAACTGTTTTTTATTTTATTTCCTAGTTGCCTATCCTATGTTCCCCAATATGAGCTATCCCTACACTTGTTTTTTGCATGTGTTTGCCCTCTGCTGATTGGGAAATAGTGGGTAAACTAGACATTACTAGTCTATATCAAATTAAAAGTCAAGAAAGACAGAATGAATCTATGAATCGGGAACAGGAGTAGAATTGAGACTTTGTAGTGCTCCGACATGTATGTTACATGTGTACCACTGGAAGGACAGTGGCATACCAAATCCACCCCTAAAGATGCATTATGGCACAAAACACTGCTTCTCCAGCTTCTCTGTTGGGAACATCTGCAAATTGGGTAGATCAAGACATCCATGTCCTAAATCCAAGGTCTGGATCTACCATCCATTCTTTCCGTTATTCACATAGAGCTTGCATTCATCTTAGATACAGGAGTTCTGATGTGATAATCATAGAAAAGATGCCATCAAGGGATAACTGAGCCTCTTCATTAGAACTTGTGATCCAATTCTGCTACTTTTGGGACTAGGGAACATGCTGCCCACTAGTGCATGAACAGTGTGAGCACGGCAGGCGAAGAGCTCTGTCAAGAAAATGGTAGAAGCATAGAAACGAAATGAGATGAGTGAATAAGTAATACCACAGACACACAATTATCCCACAAACGTAGAGCGATCAACTTCCCCAAACAATTCAATTAGAATACAAGTTTGATCTGCTGACGCCATCCAGGGAATTCATTAGGGTGCTGCATGCAATCAATCTAAAAAGTCTGAAATTGCGGGACACGGGATACACTTGGTGATGGCAGTGGTATACCTTCATGTAGGAATAAAATAAGCTGTCTTTTGCAGGAGCAAAAAAGGTCCCTAACCAAACGGGTTAAGCCCGCCCTCAGGATCTATGAAGCTAAGATCAGCTCCGCAATTCTATACGGGGCTGATCTTTGGGGGTTTATGGACCTATCAACTCTGGTTAGGGCTCAAAATAAATTTTTGCGAAAGCTGGTTGGACTTCCCCAATCCACTCCGACAAAACCACTTTGTTTGGATACGGGCTGTGCACCAATCAACGAGATGGCCCGATATCGGTTAGTAGCCCTGTGGAGACGCATTTGGACATCCCCAGATTTAAGTCTTTTCGCCAGGGAATTAGAGGAAGTGAGATCGATTCGGGGGTCGAATAACATACTCTGGCTGCGTGAAGTTAAAACAATCTTAGAAGACATGGGCTGTAATCAGCTGTGGGTCTCTCCGCAGTCTACTTCCTTTCCCTCCAAGCAAGACTACAAAGCATTATACTGGGCCTGTGTTCGACAGAAGTCTGTTATAAGCTCAGATGCCACCAGTTTACCTGGGAGATTCCTGTCCCATAAATTAGACCCTTCCTTTGAGAACTACTGGGACCTCATAACTAAGCCATTAGATAAAAAACTGTATCATCAGTTTCGAGTCGGGTCCCTGCCTCTAAGGTCTTTCACTAAGAAATGGTCTGCCCTTTCGAACGACCGTTGCCCTTGGTGCACCAACCATAATGAGAGTATTGGTCACTTTCTATTTGCTTGCCCCGCCTATTATGCACCTAGATACAAATGGATTAGGACCATCTGCCTCCTTCTCAAAGTACGAGGGAGTGTTGAGGCACTGTGGGCGCTACGTACCACCAGCTCCGAGGTGGTGGTTGTAGGTGTTGCTAAATTCCTGGGGTGGGCATGGGTTATTAGAGCAAAACAGCTACAGGCATCTTGATTCTTATTGGGTTTTTGTATAAGTGGTCTTTATTACACTGTTTAATTCCTTTTTAATGATGATTTGTATCATGTAATAATGATGTTTTTAAACTCAAAACTGTATCCTATTTTATCTTTTTTAATTGTCTTTTATGATGTAAAAATCGAAATAAAGACTTTAAAACCTGAAACCTGAATAAAATAAGCAATAAAAAATTAATTTGGAAAATTACGCAACCAATCAACCTGAGGATGCTGAGCGATGAAAGGCATTGGAAACCTCAAAAATCATCTTATTGGAAAAAATTGAGTTAAAAATACGCCTTCTCAGTACAATTTTAGTTGGAAACATAATGGGGATACTGGTCATCGACCGTGGTTATTACAGAATTACGCAAGCAAAAACTTCAAATATTGTGCAAAATTAGAACAATTACAAATGTATTAAAACGAGGACGTACATCAGACCAATTCAGACTTCAAAAACTAAGAACTCAATATAAGAAAAGTTGTCACGAAGCAAAAATAAGTCACCATTTCACCATCTGGAACAAACTTCTCTTTGCAAGTAAACAACCAAACAGCGTAAAATTATGGCAGCTGATAAATGCTCAGATTCTTGGGAATACTAGACAACAAAATGCAGGGATAAATGTAGCCCCATGGGAGGCCCATGTCCGAGCTATGTACACAGAACCAGAGCCCAAAGAAAAAAGAGACAGTCAAGACGGAATGATTAAAATGAGGACGGGCTCCCCTCCAGTAAATCAGACATCCCATGCGGTCCATGATAAGAACAATATGCAGATTGTCCATTTGAACAAAAACATTTCTGAGGCAACGGATAAAGATCAATTAACTAAAATTATAAAGGAATTAAAATCAGAAAGTGCAGAGGGACAGAATGGTATCCTGAACGCTCTCTTTAAGGGGAAGTAACATACTGGGCCCATTATTTTGTGCCATTCTTCAATTAGTTGCTCCTTACAAATAGGATCCCAGAGTCCTGGAAGGGTAATATTTTTCACCCAATTATTAAAAGTGGGTATCTGTTCTGCCAACAAATGATAGACTCATTGCAATAATAGATGTAGAGGCTAAGCTTTATGCAGCCTGTCTACTTGGACAGCAAAATAAATGGTCAGTAGACAACAAACGTATCCCTCTGACCCAAACAGGGTTTAGAGTCGGTGCGGACACGTTAACAAATCTCACTGCATTAACTTCTCTAGCAAAAAACGCCAAAAATAAGAACATCCAGCTTTTAGCCTCTTTCGTGGATCTCAAGTTCGCTTTCAAGCGAGAACCCCGAAGACGCTTATGGAGAAAAATGGCTAAATGGGGCATACCAAGTAACTTACTGAACGCAGTCAAAAAATTATAAATAGGAACATGGGCACAGGTATAAATTAAGAATGGCAGCCGTGTGACAAAGAAAATTGACACAGAGGATTAAAGCAGGGGTGTGTGTTAGCCCCCAGTCTTTTCAACTTATACTTGTCCGATCTTGAAGAATCTCTTCGAGAAGTAAAAGGTCACCCACCAATGCTGGCCCAAGAGGAAATTGGATGCCTTCAGTACGCCGATTATATTGTTCTACTAAGCCAAATTCCAATTAGACGCAGTATGCGTGCATTATGTAAATACATGGATAAGCAAGGACAAAGGTAGTTTGGTTAGTGGATTCCAAATGTAAGACATACTTTTGGTACTTAGATGGATAAATAGTCATGGTTGTATTCACATATAAATACCTTGAATTTAAAGGCGAACAAAAATTGAGTTATAAACAGCAGCTACCACGTATGTTGGCAAAAGTCCAAACACTCAAATACGGTTGCAAACTACTAAAAATAAAATTAAGTTGTCCATCATACAGCCATCTACTTTCTGTTATGCGCGTTCAATTAATGTCATCGGTGACCTATGGAACCGAAACAATGAGGGGTCATGAAGTATCAATCTTAAACAAAATCCAAACGAAAGTTTACAAATCTGTCTTTTACATCCCAAAATCAGCGTCTCCGGCACATGTTCGCCTTCAGTTTGGCTTGCCCAACCAAATATTCCGGCGCAATGGCGCATTCATCAAACTAAGCCGGAGGCTACGCACATCCGAAAGTGGTTCTATCGGCAACCTGTGTTGGAAAGAAATCGAGATGCAAAAACAGAACAACATAAAAGGCTTTTCAAAAATAGATAGCGCTCTGGACCAAATGGAATGAGTATCGAGGTAATGTGTGTGAGCCCCCACTTGTCCCCTCCCTTGACGAACCAACAATGTGCTGATATATGTATATGAGTAGAATGTGATAACCTCAGTGTTGTTCGAGATTATAATGTATTACACTTCTGCCTGACGACGACAATGTAACACAGATACTCGTACCGATCTTTTGTATGCAATGACCATTTCTTTGATTGTTCAATAAAAACAAAAACATAAAAGGCATTTGACGCTTCTATCTAAACCAGATTATTGAGGATCTTTGCGTGCAAGACATTTGGAATGCCAGCATTGGGAAAGTGGCCTTTAATGTAGAGATTAAGTTAAACATTAAAGACCTGTCCTACACTAAATATGTGAACACTTTATCACGAAGACGTCATGCCTGGGCAGTGATTAATTCATATATCAACTGGAAGCCTCAGAAATATTTATTAGCTCACTTCCCAATGGCCCTAAAACATCAGTTCATGATATTTCACTTCGGCCTGTGGGAAACCTAAGATCTTATTCCTTCCTGGAAAGACCAGAATCAAAACCAAGATTGTCAATTGTGCAACTACAAACAAGAATCTTTAACACATATTCTCTGCGTATGCCCAGAGTTCATGACGGAAAAGAAAAGATTACTGAAAGAAACATTTGTAAAAATGAGCATTCAAACCTGCAGAGAAGCGGTAACCACTTGGTTAGGCAGGTTCTTAATCCCCCTAGACTGCAGTGGGGTAACATTTTTAAATCTGAATTTGAAAGAGTTAGGACAAATATCTTTGGAACACTAGACAGATTTTTTGCATTTTAGGAAAATATAATAAGTTGGTACGATGTGACAGTCCGTATAAAGTAGAAGCACTTTTCTCAAGGACAAAGTACTTTCTATTTACAATAAAAAAAAGAGTCACTGTTTACCGAACACTTGAATAAAACTTGTATGAATAAAATGAGATGGTGTTCATTATCAGGTGTTTTGTGGATAGTGTATCGAAGTGGAATGTGATTTGACAACTTTCAACCTAAGGAGGCTTCGATTTCAGTCCTAACTTTAGAACTTTGTGTGCTCTTAATGTTCAAGGAGTATTAATCTGCAGATGGTCATTTCCAATTTACAATACTGATATAGCACCTTATTAAAAGACGGGTATAATTTTACCGAAAAACCTGCAAAGTTGATTTTGTTCCCTCCTTATTTCCAGAAATCTGGGATTTGGCTTTTCTTTTTAGTACCAGATATACATAGGGGTTGTCACTTGATCTCACCTGAGATCTGGTTAGATGCCTACAGAAAAGCGTACATTTTGAGACATGTCTGTGCTAATCTGTTGTGCTGACTTTGGGACAAGCTTCACTATACTAATTGGTTGGTAATTTTATTTCTTGCAGATAGCCTGTGGATTTGCACATACTTTAGTACTCACAGATGAAGGTGGACTGTATGCATGGGGTGCAAATTCCTATGGTCAGTTAGGCACTGGCAATAAAAGTAACCAATCCTACCCTGTATCAGTCAGTGTGAACAAAGAAAGGTACTCATTTTTCGAAAAAAACGTTGTAAGTGTGTGTTGCTTTGTGTAACTAAATATGCTTTTGCTTTTTCAAAAAACAGTACATAATGCACTTGAAGTAGTGAGACTTGATACAATAAAATATTTGTCATCGTCTGGCCTTTATTGGTCTTCTCTTAAAACCTGTTTCCGCATGAAAAAACTAAACTATGCTCAGAAGGAGGCCCCCTACAAGTCGAATTCTTTTCAACAAGCCATACTATACAACTATTATGCACATTATGGACAACCAACTGGACATCTAGATTAAATATAAACACCTTTACTAACTCTATGTGATCACTCAGCAGAGTTTCAGACCATTGAGCTTGAAGTTTCTACAGCTTTCCTGGCGAAATACTTGAACTACTCTGGTAGGATCCTCAAATTATTCTCGTTCTTGCAACAAAGCAGGGACAGATATCTTCACCTCATCAGTCTGAACCTAAAGTCCTCCATTAGGGCCCATGAGAACTCCTTTCGTTCCTGCTGGTTTTCAAACTTTTAATGTAACCCCTAGAAGATCTGGACTTGCACATCTTTTTTCGGCCTCTTTGTACTTGCTCACTGACACCCAGATGTACCCATGAACCTCAAATAAATGAAGCTCTTCTTGCAGGTGGTTGGGTTTTAAGTGCCCTATGACTAAACCCATTGACATAGAATTATTTTAATTTCCTCTTCAGGGACACTGGCCATGCCTCTTAAAAATATGAACATTGTTAGATTATGTTGGGTTTGTTGTATATTGGCATAAGTACTAATATGATATGATCTGCCTATTAAAATGGCTGCCGTTATTAATTTTGTATACTTGCTTGAAATAAAAACACATTTATTAGAGTAGAGCAATCACCCTTCTCTTAAAGTTAAGAAATTAGTTCGGTTTTTGAACCATAGTTTACCTTGATCACAATTAGTGAACTTCCATCTGTTCTGAAAATGCTCTTTTTTGCACCACGAGACTTCACTTCGCAGCTATTATTTGAGTAGTAGTAAACTAGAACTAAGAATACTAGAATGGCATTTTTTATTGCAGTGATCAAAAGCCACTAAACTATACCCATAGTTTAAAATCCCTTCACTGCCTAGCTGTACAAGCTCAGATCCGATATTAGGTCTATGTGCCTGTTTCACAAAAAACAGCTTTGCTTCTTAACCTTCCTGTTAGGCAGTAGGGGAGCTCTTTGCAATAGTTAGAGCTATTGACATTGTAAATGACAACATTTTTATTCATGTGTTGGTTTTGAAAACAGATAAATAAATGGCATTGTCATTTACAATGCCAATAGCTTAATCTCGCGCAAATGCCACAGACACACACCCACACAGAGCCCCCCCACACACACACACAGAGCCCCCCCCACACACACACAGAGCCCCCCACACAGAGCCCACCCCACACACCCACACAGAGCCCCCCCCACACAGAGCCCACCCACACAGAGGCCCCTCACACACCCACACAGAGCCCCCCCACACACTGCGAGCCCCCCCACACACACCCACACAGAGCCCCCCACACACTGCAAGCCCCCCCCACACACTGCAAGCCCCCCCACACACTACGAGCCCCACAAAGCACATATTACTGTAACCATTTGAGGAGATAATAGGTTCAGTAGCAGCAAATTTCACAGCGCCTTACGCTGGGGCAGAACTAGCCCGTGAGGATGGCGATGATGCTCTGAATGCCAAACCAAAATGTAATTAAGGCGGGCCCTACTAAAGGGGGTTTACTAACAAAATAGGCATAAAGTCACCCGTACAGCCATGTGTCTGCGATCACCTATAAGAGACGGTGTGTATGCAGGCAGGCACAGGGGGAGTAGGTAGGGGCACATCAGACATGCAGTGGGACAGGCTTCTCATGAGATGTCAGCTCTGTTGGTTGCGTGCTGCCAAGTTAAAAGAAATGACCCCCCGGCTGGGGTCTGCATGGGAAAGGCACGGCACCGATCGCCCTGTGCGCGGTTCCAGGTGCCCGAGGGTGCCCACTGTACTGCTCTCAAGCGGCAAGCCCATGTGCCTCCTGCAACCTTCAGAGCCCAGACCAGACCCTCAAACAGTCATGTATGCAAGCAACATACACCTCGCTCACGTCAGAGAAGTGGCGGGGTCTGCAGCCAGCCCCGCCCTCCCTCGCAGCTGCAGCACCACCCGGCAGCTTTGATTCACGATTCTCCCGTCTCGTCTACATTCCCGGAGCTGGGGGAGGGGGCAACTAGGAATGTAAAATGCCGCGTCAGTAAAATCTACCTGCAAGAGCTGCTGACTTTGGAACGGGAACCAGGTTCAGTCTCGGCGCCAGCGGGGACACGTCAGTCAATACGTTAATGCATACGTAACACAAGATTGCGGTGCAGTTAGAGCATATAAATACATATAATGGATTAAACAGCTGAGTGTAGTAGATTTGCTTTTCAGCTTCTGTTAGGTGCTATGGAAAGTAGTGATATGGCAAAGATGAATACGTCGTGCATGCCAGCCTAGACCACACCTGGATGTAGCTTCCTGCCGACAGATGTGGGGCATTTTCATCTGGAACTAAGAATTATCCAGTATTATGGGTGTCTTTCATAGATTCACATGCCTGAATCATTCCCCGTCGTCGAGATGGGAGCCCCGGTAATAGAAAAGTAATGTCCTATAGACATACATAGAGAAAAATAGGCCTAAGGGCCTTGCCTTAGTAGCCTATCTATGTCCTTTTGTAAAAAGGACCAAATTTCCAAAGGTAGCCAATCAGCTACCACCTCCCTCTAGAACCTTCCTGCCAGGAGCCTCAGTCTCTCAGATTTTCTACCGCACGTTGTGCTAGGGAGTCCCCACCTGAGCTCTCCTCAGGTTTCTTCAAATTCTTTACTTTCTTCAAAAAACTTGGATTCTACTTCAACTATGGCTGAACAACAGAAAAGAGGACTATTCAGAGCTTGTTCTTCTTGTGGCAAGAAGAGACTGCACGTCGACGACAAGCATGAGACCTGCCTCTACTGCCTCTACCCTGACCACACAGTAAAGGACTGCAGGGTATGTAGAACATTCTCTACCAAAACACTTAAGGATAGAGAAGGCAGACTGCTCCTCTGGTTAAACAGACTAAAAACCAGAGATGTTGAGGTGCTCTCCTCGGAGGGCAGTGAAATGGCTTCAGTTTCCTCAAAACTGTCCTTAAAACGGCCAAGGGAGGCTTCCCCTGGCCATCCAGACGTCCCTCACAAAAAGACTGCTTCAAAGTCTTCTGAGGCAAGATCTGACACGTCTGTGAAGGATGCTGCAACCTTCAGAAAGCCATCGCAGTCCTCGTCGTCTACTTCCATGACATTATCTTCAAGGAAAACGAACTATGTTTCCACATCGACGACGACAATCTCGACGACGGTGGCATCGTCAGCCTTGACTTCAACGACGACGACCACCCACTCGTCGACGACGGGTAAGCCAATATCGTCGATTGTACTTATTAAAAAACAACAATCGTTTGTCAAAACTCCGTCGTCATCTCCGTCGACGTCGACAAAACAGAAAACACCGACATCGTCGACGAGAATTCAGTCGACGTCCACCGCATCGTCGACGAAGACACCGACGACGGTAGGAGCACCGCCGACGACAACTGCACCGTCGACGGCTACTACGACGCCGACGACAAAACTGCCGTCGACGTCCACGACGACGGCGAAGGTACCGTCGACGACCGCATCGACGACGGCGAAGGCACCGTCGACGGCTACTCCGTCGACGGCGAAGGCACCGTCGACGGCTACTCCGTCGACGACCGCCTCGTCGCCGACAGCTTCATCGGCGAAGGGACACTCGACGCTTGAAAAGCGATCGACGGCGATACCGTCGACGACCTCGTCGACGACCTCGTCGACGACGACATCGTCGACGACCTCGTCGACGACGACATCATCGACGCCATGGAAAAAAGCGGAGTTAATTCCATCAAAAAAGGTCACCAAACTCCCTATTACGCCCGAATTAACATCACCCAGTAGGGTTCCATCACTGCTTCCTTCTCACATACTACAAGCTGACGAATCAGATGATGACCACTTCGAACAAGCTACTAGCCCATCAGATCTCAATGTCAAATGC
The DNA here is from genome assembly GCF_964261635.1 of Lissotriton helveticus. Lineage (NCBI taxonomy): Eukaryota > Metazoa > Chordata > Amphibia > Caudata > Salamandridae > Lissotriton > Lissotriton helveticus. The sequence goes on along the minus strand of NC_136069.1, from coordinate 462,476,867 downwards.
CAGAGTACTGACGATGACGGAGATGATGTTATATTTACGGAAGAAACTGTTCAGGCTCAGGTACATACTCAAGTCACTCCAATGATCGTATTGCCGGCCGAGATAGTTCATGATCTTCAATTCCTGATCACAGACTATAAAAAGCGATTCCCAGAATCATCAGCGACACCATCACATGGCAATTCTCAAGAATCTTCCATACAGCAAAGATCACCAAGGGCAAGACCAACGCCTTTGGTTATTCCTCAAGATACTGAACAGGTTCACAACATACAATCCTCTGATGATGACGACGAACCTCCTGAGGAAGGTGAGGTTAGAGATGACCTCTCTCAAAACAGAGATGATGAGGATTACATTGCTCATTCTCCGGCCACACCGGAACCCAGCACATCAGACTCTCCACCAGTGGATATCGGGGGATTCCACAATTTAATAGAGAGAGCGGCCACTAGATTTCACATGGCAATGGAAACAAAGGTAACGGATTGTTTCTTGTATGACTTCAAAGACCCCATAAGGAAGGAGGCACGATCCATTCCCATAATAGAACATATCTGGGAACAGGGGCTACAACTCATGCAAACACCTGCATCTGTTTCCATAGTGGTCCCTAGACTGGACAAAAAATATAGGGCTCCGTCAACGGCACCCACTTGTTTTAATTCACATCCAAAACCTGATTCGGTCGTCACTCAAGCCGCCCAGAAGAACTCCAGAAACCCATCCTCGCCACTCTCAGCACCACCAGACAAGGAGGGCAGGAAATTGGATGGCATAGGCAAACGCTTCTCCACAACGTCAGCCATGACGGTCAAAGTGGCCAACGCCATTGCTCTGCTGGGCAGATACAATAGGCAACTATGGGAAGATATTGCTCCATATCTCACGCACGTGCCTGATGACTTGAAAAATGAGGTCCAGGCACTCCTTCATGAAGGTCAAATGTCGGCATCAGAAATCATAGATTCAGCTGTCGATGTCGCCATGACAGGCTTCAGACAGCTTGCAGGTGCCGCAGTTTTGCGCAGGCAAGGTTGGCTCAAAGCGACGTCCTTCAGACAGGAAGTACAAACCAAAGTTGTAGATATGCCCTATGACGGACAACTACTATTTGGAGCTAAAATAGATGAAGCCTTGCAGACGATAAAGAAAGACACCGATACTGCAAGGGCTCTCGGGACTTTACAATTCAGGAACCAGTCCTTTCGAGGGCACAGAGGACGAGGACAATCCACGTACAGAGGATCTTATCAAGGCAAATCCACATATAATCAAAATCGCTCCCAATATCCACAGCGGCAGCAACAACAAAGTCGTCAGACCCCCTACGGGAGACCGAACTTCAGGGGCAAATCGCAAAAGAAAACGGCTGGCGGAAGACAATGACCAATTCCCGCAGCCAGTCCCCCCACCGTCCGCTCCGCTCAAAATTGGTGGCAAGCTGACACATTTTCTCCAAAATTGGAAAATGATTACGACGGATCGGTGGGTACTACAATTGATTCAACACGGTCACACCTTGGAATTCAACTCCATCCCACCGTTCACCCCTCCTCACAAACATCATCACAAACACCTTCGTCTGTTACTGCAGGAAATCTCTTCCATGATAAAAAAGGGAGCAATAGAGCGAGTCCCATCAGCTCAAAAGGGAAAGGGATTTTATTCCCGCTTCTTTTTAATCCAACAGAAAAAGAAGAAATGGAGGCCCATTCTAGATCTCAGGGCGCTCAATGCCTTCCTGAAAAGCCAATCGTTTCGTATGGTGACTATCCAGGAAATCTTAGGCTCCCTGGAGGAAGGAGACTTTATGACATCTTTGGACCTGCAAGATGCATATTACCATGTCCCAATACACAAACGACACAAAAAATTCCTACGATTCGAAGTAGCAGGTCTCCATTACCAATTTTGTGTCCTCCCATTTGGCCTCAAATCAGCACCTCGCATTTTTACAAAGTGCCTGGCTCCTGTGGCAGCTTACCTGAGACAACAGAATCACCAGGTCTTCCCCTACCTAGACGACTGGCTGGTGAAAGCACCGTCTCTCACGGACGCACAGCTGTCTTCCAACGCCTGTCTCGACATTTTCCGGAACCTGGGTTTGACTCTCAACTTCGAAAAATCTACTTTACAACCCACCAGGATAATAACATTTCTGGGGGCCACTATAAACACCATTTCCTCCAAAGCTTTCCCGTCTCTGGAAAGAAAAAACAAACTGATGACTCTAGCTACCGCGATATCTTCAAAACCAACCATCAAAGTAAGGATTTTCAAATCTCTTCTAGGGATGATGTCTTCCTGCATTCTACTCATCCCTCACTGTCGGCTCAGAATGCGCCCCCTTCAGGAGGCCCTGACCAAACAGTGGACCCAATGTACAGATTCCTTCGAGGATCACATAGTCGTCACTCGACAAATATCCGAGACGCTGGGCTGGTGGATGAAGCACAAGAACCTATCCAAAGGTCTCACGTTCTTGTTACCAGAAACTCCACACGTCATAACGACGGACGCATCTCTCGAAGGCTGGGGTGCAGTCCTTCAAGACTTACAAATCAGCGGCAGATGGTCGGAGCAAGAGAAGGCTCTGCATATCAACCTCCTAGAACTACGTGCAGTCCTTCACTCCCTACAGGCATTCCTCCCTCGCATCAAAAATTCTGCAGTGCTAGTGAGGACAGACAACACGACCACAATGCACTACTTGAACAAGCAGGGAGGGACACGCTCGCTGACGCTGTCTCGCGAATCACAAAAAATTTGGAACTGGCTACTGCTCAACAACATCACATTAACATCGGAGTATGTCCCAGGAAAAGACAACGTCATAGCAGACGCTCTCAGCAGACAGAGGTCAATGTCCCACGAATGGGAACTGAACCAGCAAGTTCTAGACAACATCTTCTCGGCATGGGGAACACCTCAAATAGACCTCTTCGCCACCAAGGAGAACAAAAAATGCCAAAGCTTCGCAAGTTGGCATCCCCAACAGGGGTCATTAGGAAATGCATTTTCCATCGCATGGCGCAACGTGTTTGCGTACGCATTTCCGCCATTTCCCCTGATCAGCAGAGTCATCCGGAAGATGAAAATGGAGCATTGCACATTGATTCTCATGGCCCCATACTGGCCGAGACAACATTGGTTCGCGGACCTCCGACGCCTCTCAGTCCGTCCATCAATCCAACTGCCTCAACATCCTTCTCTACTCTCGATGTCCAAAGGCCAGATACTCCACCCGAATCTGACATCTCTCAGATTATCGGCTTGGCTCCTGAGTACCGAGAATTCTGTCACCTAAGCATCCCGCAGGAGTGCAAAGAAGTCCTAGCTAAAGCACGAGCAGTTAGCACGAACAAAACTTATTCCTTGAAATGGAAGCGATTTTGTATTTGGTGTAAAGACAACAATATACACCCTTTCAGGATCACTCCAGAGCAGATACTGCCTTATCTCCTGCATCTGGCCCAAACAGGTCTTGCGCATGCTTCCATCAGGGTACACCTGGCAGCAATCTCTCGCTTCACCAGGTCTTCAAAAGGCCCTTCACTATGGTCCAACAGACTGATAAAACAGTTCCTTAAAGGGCTTTACAGATCTTTCCCTAGACCAAGACGAATACCACCAACGTGGCATCTGAATATTGTACTCAATCAGTTAATGAAACATCCATTTGAACCTATCCATAGGGCTGAACTCAAATACATTTCCTGGAAAACTGCACTTCTTTTAGCTCTAACATCAGCCAGAAGAGTCAGTGAGTTGCAAGCTCTTTCGATACAGGATCCTTTCTTGCAATTTAGAGAAGACAGAGTCATCTTAAGAACCAACCCCCGTTTCATTCCTAAAGTCCCCTCGGACTTCCATCTCAATGAACCGCTTGTGCTTCGCTCATTCTTCCCGAACCCAGGCACAGTGGCGGAAAGATCTCTTCACTCTTTGGACATTAAGAGATGTCTAAAATTTTACCTGGACAAAACGAAAGCTTTCAGAAAGACCAAACAACTTTTTGTTGCCTTCAGCAGGCCGAGAAAAGGCATGCCACTCTCCAAACAATCCATTTCCAGATGGATATCGGCAACAATTGCATTTTGTCATGACAAAGCCGGACGTCCATTACATTCCTCAGTCCGAGCACATTCCACGAGAGCTGTGTCCACATCGGCAGCACTATTCGCTGGTGTACCGATTCTGGATATCTGCAGAGCGGCCACCTGGAAATCGCCGCACACCTTTACCAGACACTACTGCCTGGACACGGAACTGATGCAGGATGCAGCTGTGGGCCAAGCTGTACTTCGCCATCTCTTCCAGTAAGATGAGCCTTCCTACTTCCCACCGTCCTGCAATGGTATGCACATTTATTTACTTTACTCTTTATATTACTGATGGTATCTAGTCACATGATATGTATTATCTCAGACTGTTATATTCCATCGCATATGTGCATAATGTATTGCTTGCTATTCTGATTCAGGCATGTGAATCTATGAAAGACACCCATAATACTGGATAAGAAATGCGTTACTTACCTGTAACAGCAGTTATCCAGTATTGGTGTCTTTCATAGATTCACATGCAACCCTCCCACCTCCCCAGGAAGGACTCATCTCTCACTACAGAGCATATCTTACGTCTACCTAGCTTGGTGCGTACGAAAATCTGAGAGACTGAGGCTCCTGGCAGGAAGGTTCTAGAGGGAGGTGGTAGCTGATTGGCTACCTTTGGAAATTTGGTCCTTTTTACAAAAGGACATAGATAGGCTACTAAGGCAAGGCCCTTAGGCCTATTTTTCTCTATGTATGTCTATAGGACATTACTTTTCTATTACCGGGGCTCCCATCTCGACGACGGGGAATGATTCAGGCATGTGAATCTATGAAAGACACCAATACTGGATAACTGCTGTTACAGGTAAGTAACGCATTTCGCCCGCTCTGCCTTGTCCAATGTCATGTTGCCACTCCATCCGTCAGTGAGCTTGTGGTCGGTCTTCCAAAAGACAATCTGCCTAGTGAGATACTAGTGAGGCCATGGCCCTCCATCCCTCTGTTTCAAAGTACACTTCGAAAATTCTGGAAAGGGCTGAAAAGCAATACTGGTGGGAAGAAGACCTTGGACTGAAATCTAAATAAAGAACTCTCCACCTATAGTTTAATCGCCCCGTTCTACATTGGCCTGCGTAGTGCCCATTCCAGACCTGCTATGACGTCAGGCAACTTTAGCCATATACAAAAAAGCATTGGCAAGTTCTATATTAACAATATAAGTATTAATATTATGCTACATGCTGATTAAGTGTATATTACAGCATACGCGATGGTAACATTTTATGCATGCTATCATGCTGCTTATAAAATTTGTCAGCCAAGAGTTAAGTCTATAATAAAAGCATGTTTTTTTAAAACAATCATTAATAGGTGCTGATAACAAAAAACAAAAAATGAAACTGCTTGGCAATGCAGCATTATAACTCGATTTGCAAAGAAGCTGCACATAATTACACGAGAGAATTTTCTAGAAACAAAAACGTGCATAATAACTTAATTCCCACCTTTCCCACAGCAATGAATGAATTAAAACGGGCAGAATGCTGTCACTTAACATAAAGGGCAGCGTACCTGCCTGTTCTGTGTGCTGATCCCTCATTAGGCTGACTGACACTCCCAACCTAGTCAGTAGATAAGGAGAGCTGACCCAGTCCCACGCTCTCAGTATGCTTTCCTGTAGGCTGGTCCTTTCAACAGAGCAATAACTAAGGATGGCCAACCCAGAGCCTCTTGCCGTGTGCAATAGTACTGTTGATATGATTAGATATTTTTTGTGAACACATTTGCCTAACAAGACAGGTAAAACTGCTGCTAGGACAGACCCATTAACATTATTTGTTTTTGCTAGAGTCGATTAATCTAGCAGTCCTGCTAAAGCTGTCCGTAGGCCGGGCCTAAAAGAGAATCCACCTGTAAAGCTATAGATCACGGAGCCTCATTAGTGCAACACATGCCGACACAGTATCAAATACCAAGGCTAGCAGGGACTCGATGGGCCTCTTTCTGAGTGTACACTCTTAGCTTCCCATTAAATCCTGATCCTTTAGCCCGGTTAGTTTCTGCTATTAACACCCACAGGCCGTTTATATTAAGCCTTAGTGCATTGTCTCAGAAGTGGGCAACGCCTACCCAGCTTCTCTTACGACAGCTCCGGTGAAAATGTGACCTTTCATTTTTAAGCTGGGCGGGAAGTGTTGTGCACGCCCTTGAAGCAGTTCCTCGAGTACCAGATTCGTTGCGCAAGAAGCAGGAGCCCCGCACAGCACACGGCGAGAGTCCACATGGCAGCGCTTAGACACCCGCACTCTTCCCCCCGGAGCCCCGAGTGGCCCTGCGGGAGGGGGGGGGGGTAGAGTGCTGGTTGGAAAGGTGATTCACTCCGCGAATTACTTCCTACATGTTCATTTTTTTGAACCTCTGCCCTCCTCCTTCCAGGCGACTCTAATCAGCCGAGGCCGCTGGAGCCCGGCAAACCGTCTCTATGGAAGTTCTGTGCCATATTTGTTCTCTCACCGTGCAAAAACTCCACCTTCCCGAATAGCTTTCACAGGATTAACCGTCCTAACGAGTGTGGTCTGTCCTTAATTGTCCCAGGAAATGGAGGAATGACCACTTCCATGGAGATCGACCCGCCCGCCCCAGCTCCACGAAAAAATGGCGGCCGCATTGCCGAGAAAATAAATAAATAAACAACCGCCCACCGCCGCATGACGTTTTAAAAGGGGCGGAGAGGGAAAAAATCGCCGAAACGCCCACGAATCGCCTCGGACAATGACGGACAGATCTCTCTTCCATTGGCTAGCCTCCATTTATGGAGCTAACCAATTGAAGAGAGAGGCTGGACTAAGCCACATACTGTTCTAACACAACGCAGCGGACGCCAGGCGAAACCTAATAAAAAGGAACCATCCCCTTATCTGTACTGGTGGCCAGTGGCTGAACAGGCACCCAACAAAGAAGCTCATCATGGTTTCTACACTTAGTCATAGTTTTGGTTCCAAGATGTCAGTGTTCTGTTCTCGAGTTCAAAATATTTTATTGAAAATGTTATACAATAAAAAAGACATACAAAAAAGAATAATAATTCGAAAAATCTATATCACTATATATAACACAATATATTCTTATTCAAATTCAGTACATATAAGGTTAGACGTATTCATAAATAAACTAAAGACGGGGGGAAGGGAAGGGAACCAGTAACTAGCAAAGTATTATTAATGTATAAACAGAGCTACTATGCAATATCAGTCATTACAATAAAAGAACAGCAAAATGGGGAGTGAGCAATAAATATACCATTAATTTGATAAATAAACATCAACAGGAATCCAGAATGAATGATAAGAAATAGAATTATGAGAAACCCCAGATAGAGATAACTGTGCACCTCTTCTTGTAAAAAATAACTCATGACCACCAGGCATGAACTGATCTTTTTGAAATATCTTTCCAACAAAAGGTCATGGATTTTATCGCAGCTGAGATTAAGAAATTACATCGTTTACATTCAAGATCGTTTAAATCCTTTGATAGTGCAACAGATTTGCATATTAACATTTTATAGGATATGTCTTCATGAATATGCAGAATCCTTTTAATAGTATCCCAAACCTCAGTCCAAAATTTATAGATTAAAGTAAAGAGCATATGTTGTAATGAGCCAGGGTGTGAATTACAATGCCAACAAGTATCAGATTGAAGAAGTTTAGCTTGAAATAAAAGTTTTGGAGTCCATAAGTAATTAAATAAAATATAAGAATTAGTTTGAAAAAGTGAAACAGGTAACCATCCAGATATAGTATTAAGCCATATATGTTCCCATATATCAGTAGACAAGGAATGCGATAATTCATTATTCCAGAACGTTGAGATCATATTTATGTTACTACCTAAAGTATTAGACAATTTTTTATATAGAATAGAAACACCATGAGCATTCATTGATATAGTTTTGATATAAATGGATAAGTCAGCTTGAATATTAGATGGAATAGCTTGGGAAAAAATATCTAACATTTAATTACTTAAATATTCATATTTTATAAGTTCAGAGTTAGCTAAACCAAACTGTGTTTGTAAATTCTCATACGGTATAAAAGTGCTATTAGAATAAACATCTTTAAGATAAAAATACCAGCTTTAATCCATGAAAACCAAAAACTAATGTTTCTATTCAATTTAATAACATTGCTGTACCATAAAGATAATTCATCAGTACTATACATGGGATATTGAATCTATATCATTGAAGATAATTTTAGTAGATTTGAGGATAACAGATTTATGGAAAAATGAAGATTTGTTAGACATTGTTAACAGAGTTGGTAGTGGAAAAGGTTTCTCAATGGATTTTTCAATGTGGAGCCAGGTAGGTGGATTATGTGAAAAGGTTTGATTAAACCACATGGCACTTTGTTTTAAAATAAACGCTTTATGTTAAAGAAGAAAATCTGGGATACCAAAACCAGCATTTCATTTAGACATTTTTAATTTATTATAGCTAATACGGTGTGCTTTGTTATTCCAAAGAAATTTGGAAAGAAGTTTATCAACATCTTTATAACATTTTAATGGAAATTGAGTGGGAATCATGGCAAGGGTGTTAAAGATTTTAGGAGCAACATTCATTTTAATAGATTCCATTCTACCCCACCGTGATAGATGTAATGAAGACCATTTAGACGTTTTGTCTTTAATATAATTTAAAACAAAATTACTATTTAAAGTTAATGTTGATTTTATAGAAGAAGAAAATAAAAAACCCAGATATTTTAATTTATTCTTTTGCCAAATAATTTCATTCATGGGAATCATATCAGGAATAGACATTTAAAGGAAAAAATTCAGTTTTGTTAGTATTTAATTTGTATCCAGACACCATAGAGTAATTGGTTATTATTTCTATTAATGATGGAAATGAGGATGAAGGGTCACTGATAAATAAAAGTACATCATCGGCATACGCTAAGGTCTTAATAATAACATCCTTAACATTGATTCCTTTAATAGCATCACATTTTCTTATAGAGGTAAGAAAGGGTTCAATACCAATTAAAAACAATAATGGAGAAAGCGGACATCCCTGACTTGTACCTCTAAAAAGGGAGAATTGATTTGAAACTTGGCCATTAATAAACAAGCGAGCAGTAGGAGCAAAATATAAAGCTGAAATCATATGGATAAAAGTATCCCCAAAATTAAAAGACGACAAAGTATGAAATAAAAATTGCCAATGAAGTTTATCAAAAGCTTTTTCAGCATCTTAAGCCATAACACCTGACGGATTAATCAACCTATGGCCTTGTTCAATGACATGTAACAAAGTTCTGGTATTATTAGCTGAAAATCTATTTTTCATAAACCCAGATTGATCTAGATGTATGATAGAATCTAATACAGGGGATAAACGTGTGTATTTTAGCATATAATTTACAATCTTGATTTATTAAAGAAATAGGACGATAATTGGAAACAAGAGTGGAGTCTTTGTCTGGTTTAGGAAAAACAATAATTAAAGCCTCAGTAAAAGAACCAGACTTAATTCCTGATGAGCCAAACGCTGTAAAAAGTTGAAGTAAAAAAGGTGAAAGTTGGGATTGAAATTCTTTATAAAACTCTGCAGGTAAACCATCAGGACCCGGAGATTTATTTAGTTTGAGAGATTTTATAGCAGACAAAATTTCATCCTTAGCAATAGGTAATTCCAAGTAAGAATCTAAAAGTTCATTAACAATATCCTTATAAGATAAAGCAATTTTACCATTGGGACCATGAATAGAAGTCATTTGAGTTTTATCTTTTTTAATACGTAGTTAATTTGCTAAGAGTTTTCCAGATTTGTTTGCATTGAAACTACATTTAGCTTTGGCTTTAGAGATCTGAATGCCAGCTCTCTTACTAAGAATTGTATTAAATTCATAACGGAGCTTTTGTAACGTATCCCTGTATTGTGGGTCATTAGATGTAATAAAGAGTCGTTCGTATTTCGCTATTTGTATTTCTAAGCGTTTAATATTAGCATTAAAAGTCTTATTTTCATGTAACTGGTCCGCGTCTGGTAGTAATGGGTTTTTCCCCGGATGGCTTATGCAAACGTGGTTGTGGGATGAGTGCTACATTTCTGCATATTCTTTGGGAGTGCCCGGTGGTGGCGGCCTACTGGACTGATGTGCTTGCGGTGATGACTGTTGTGACTGGTATTACCCTGCGGCCTGAGGCCCGACGATGCCTGTTGAATGTGTGGGAACCCACCGACTATTCTGTGGCCCAGACCAGATGGGCGACCTTGGGATACATGGTCGCGAAGCGGGACATTGCGCAGCTCTGGGGCGCGTCCAGACCTCCCGACGTCTCGGTGTGGGAGGATAACATGGACTGGTCCATGTTCCGAGAAAAAACCGTCTATGTGGCTAGGGGCAGGCCCAGGGCGTGGACGAAGATTTGGGGTCAGTGGAACGAATATCGTGGAGACATTTGTACCCCTCCCTTGGTTGACACTCCCGATGTTACCCTATCTCCCTAGGCTGGCGTTCCCGAAATTTTTCATGCTGTTCTAGGATTTTCCTGTCCTCCCCGCTGTCCCCCCCCCCCCCCCCAGCCTTGCCGAGTCCCATTGATTGTGCTTTCATCTTCCTGATTAGTGGCTTTCCCCTCCGCCTTCTGGGCTGACCTTGATTAATGTGCATTCGCCTTGTTTAGAGTTCGTTATTTTTTATGTTTATTACAGAAAATTGTTATGTCCTGTCCTATGTTTTGAGCAATACTTGGTATCTGATTTGTGCCTGGCCTCGGAAGTAATCGTTTGCTTCTTATGTTGTGCGTTGCTATTAGCGGCCAGCCTGTGTGGTTGTAGGCCCATCTCTGTAATTTTTATTTGATTGCTCAATAAAAGTTTTTAACCAAAAAAATAAATAAAAAAAGTCTTATTTTCGTGGGCCATAATAGAAATAGTAGCTCCTCTAATATACGCTTTGAAAGCATCCCATCTATTAACCATAGAAGTAGAACCATCAGGATTCAGTTGGAAATAATCATTAATGGCAGATAAAAGTTTGGGTTTATTATGATCATTGAGAGCTATGCCAGAGTTCATTCTCCATCTAGATTGTTTAGTAAAGGTTGAACTTAGGTTCAAAATACAGGAGATCATAGCGTGATCAGAGACATCAATATTACCAATCATAGCTGGTTTGATAGAATTAATAAGTTGTCTTGAGACTAATATATAATCAATTCAAGAATGGGAATTGTGTGGATTTGAAGAAAAAAAAAGTAAAATGTTTTTCTGTAGGGAAATGGAGATGCCAAATATCCACTAACTTAGAACTTTCAAAACACTTTTTAAAAGCAAAAAAAAGCCTTAGGGGGATGAAATTTTGTACTAGATAACCTATCTATCTGATAGAGGATCGGAGATAACATTAAAATCTCCAGCAACAATTAAAGGGGCATTTCCAATATGCAAGATTATTCCAAAAAATAGGATCATCCGCAGTGGGACCATAAACATTCAATAACAATATAATAGAGTCATGAACTTTAACTTTAACAATTAAATATCTCCTATTTGTATCAGTACATTTACTCAGAATTTGGCAATGAGATTTCTTTGCAAATAGAATAGCTACACCATTTTTCTTACCATTCGCAGGAGAAGAAACAATATTGTCAACCCATTTTCTTTTCATATTATCATCAACATTAGTTTCTTGTAAAAAACAGAAATCGGCTTTGGAACTGCCTAAATCTAAAATGTTAGTACGTTTAACTGGATGGCGCAAACCTTTTACATTTAATGAGATTACTTTAATATCAGCCATAAAGGAAGAAGAGGAAGGATAAAGGTAAGAAGAGGATAGCCAGAATAAGCACATATGATAAGAAGTGAATAGCTCCAGAAAATATGAAAGGTAGAGGAGAAAGAAAAACATAGAAAATAAGACAAACAAAATACACAACTAAGAACCGTGAAATGCACACACGTTCTACAAGCATGGCAGGAACCGTTGGAGCCCAAAAATTGATAAAATACTTATAAATTTGTCAGTAAAGATCATACTAGAGAAGAGTCAAGTAGTAGGGTCATGAGTGTCCATTGAATGTTGAACTTGTTGATCAAGAAAATGTCGCAATTCTTCCTGTCGGTGAAAGGATTTGGAGAAGTTATCTTTCCATATGCGCATTGTAGACAGATCAAAAAGGCCGTATTTAAATCTAAGACTTCTTAACTGTGGGCGAAAGTTAGTAAATTCTTTACATATTGCAACAGTTTCTTTAGCAAAGTCCTGATGAATAAAGATTTTATTGCCATTGACCATCAGTGAGGGAATTTCTCTTGCTGCTTTTCTAATCAGAACCAAATGATGATGACGAAAGACTTTAAATATAATTTGTCTAGGTTTTGTATGTTGAGGGTTGCGATGAAAAGGGATTTTGTGAGCTTTATCCACTTCAAATTTTTCTGGAAATTTGATATTTAAAAGACCAGGAATCAGATTTTCCAAGTATAATCGACAATTAGACCCTTCAACTTCTTCTGGCAAATTAAATATGCGAAGGTTGTACTGCCTACTACGATTTTCCATATCCAAAAACTGTAAACACATAGGAGGTATTTTCGCCACTAATGGGGTAAAGGCATCCACGTTTGCTTTATTATCTTGAATCTTGATGGAATTATCAGAGATTTTCATAGATAAACAAGCCATTTCTTTTCTCACATTTTTAATTTCTGTCGCAATAGTTTCGGTATTAGCACGAAGTGCTTGAATTTCTTCTAAAATTAACGATAGTGAAGGTTCAGAGGACTCCACTACTTTCAATTTTATTGGAGGAGGTGAAACTTGCTGTCTCCTTTTATTGTTAACAGGATTTTTATTTTCCATTTTGAGGAGAAAAAATCACAATAAACTGAATTTAAAGTCAAATGAGCAATATCAGTATTAATAAAGGAGAAAAGTTGTGAAGCACTCCTCAAATGCACTGGTGCAGCAGCTAAACAGGACTGTGGGTGTGGCTAGGCCCAAGCCAGGCCCTTTCCTGATGAACACTCCGCCCCCCTGACAGACAGATCAGGCAGTACCTTGTTATGAGGCTGGGAGCAGGAACCAAGGGGCTTGAAACTGCACTTCCGGCTATCACAGGACCTCCAAAACACCTCACAAGGTAGGAATCCTCATTAATTCAGAAGCGACCTCATTTGCGCCAAAGTACTGACAGGAAATCGTCGTTTATAATAAAAAAGGGACTGTAAACGAGACGGAGAGCTCAGGCGGCGGCCTTGTTGGATCGTGTGCTCGCGTGTCTCCCGTCAGTGTTCTGTTCTGCCTAAATGTGTGACTCTCATGTTGCAATTATGCTTTTTAATATATATAAAGTAGGTAAGGACTATGTTTAGTGTTTTTTTTAAATATAAGTAGCAATGCTTTTAATGATTTAGTTAATTCACCTGTCGCTTTTGGTTTTACCGGGAAACTTCAGGGATATGGTATTCAAAGTCTGCTGTCATAGAGGGATTTGTTCTCAAATATTTGATTATCTGTTGTTAGACTTGCAGCACTGCTTAGTTTTCAACATGCATTTTTTTGCACAAAAGTATTGTTAATTCAAGTATGAATATTTGCATCATGGTATGACAAGTACCAAAGTGTTTATGAAATGACAGTGTTTGCATTATGAGCTTAGAGTGATAAAATGTGAATACAATCTGGAGAACAGAAGAGTGTTGCTCCTGTTTCTGGCCACCGAAACGCACATTTCTTAGGTTTTTAGTGCTTCACAGTGACCAACAGAACTGGCCAGCAGGTCTAACCAAAGTCTGCAGTCAGCAGAGGAAAACGCCCCTCCAAGTACCTATAGCGCAGTTGACTCTCTTTTCAGGAGGAGTTGCTTTGGATTTGTTGATAGCACATTGGAGTACTTTCCCAATCATATGCTGGGATTTGCGTCACCAGTTGACACTGATTGGCCTCTTGCTAAGCACCTTCCACCCAGGAAGTTCCAGTCCTGTGGTGTGGTCTTCGGTTTCACTGCTGCCTCAGTATCTCTCAGGTGTTATAGACTGTATGCCTGCAGCTTTTGTGTGACCTGTGTGTGCTGCCGATTTTCTAAACACTAGGCAGCATAGGCCAAAGCACCAATTTAATGGCAAATACTAAATCACTAGTCCTGCTTATCGAATAGGTGACAGTTTCACAAGTGCATACTAATGCTCTTGCACAAAGGGTAGACTAAATATAGTTTTGTGCTGCACCATTTGTTTTAAACCGTTTGCGTTTCCCCCTTCTGATACAGTCCCTAAATGTGGCTCACCACGCGGTCCAAAGGGAGCATTTGCTTCGGTAACGGTTAACTACATCTCTCTCTTGTACCCTCAGAGGCACCTGAAAGGTTTTGGTGTGACCAAACAAAATTTTTAATTTTCATGACATCGATAGTGTTGCATATTGCATGTAGAACATTGCCTTTCTGGAATGCCTCATTATATTGCCTTTTCATATTTTACCCTGCCTGGGACACAGCAATTTGGGCTGTCCTGCTGGTACAAAAAAACAAAGCAGTCATATATAACTGTACTGCTTTTAAAGCTAAATTTATAGACGTACTCCGACACAAGCCTCAGACCAGCATGTTTTATTGGACACAAATTAAGATGGAGATAATTCTATTCTGGCATGCATCAACAATTTGGTGATCGAAATGGAATTCCATGAGGGTTTATAATTTGCTATTTTATAGGAGTGCATTAAGTGACCCAAAGATACTTCATTATTGATCGAATCCTAACTCACTACTTTTTTAGTGTAAGTAATTTAGTCCTCCAATGTGAAAATTGTCAGAACGATGGGAATATGATAACAAAAAGAAGCTATAAGGTGACGGGCATAAATGGTAGCACCTCACTCTGTAAATACCGCTTTATCAAGCCGTTTGTGCACAAAAACTCCAGCACCCGTCACCTAATGGTGCCTCTCTAAACAGATTTAAACAATTTTTTGTAAAGAAATGGAGGTGCACTAAACATAAGATGTACAGTCCAAAATGTTTCTTTTTCTGTTGACTTTTATTTCATAGTTGACATAGATACAACAACAGCCAACACGTTTCGTTCCTGTATAGACAATTAATGGAACTTCTTTAGGGCTCTTTAGAATAGCAATAGGTTCAAAATCTTGATTGTAACGTGAATATCTTCTTGTAGACAAAAGTCGGTATGACTCTAAAAAGCAATTGGAGGACTAATCAAAAATTTCAAGTAGGGAGTCTTTTCGTAAGGAGCCAATATCGCCTTAAGGCTCAACAAACAAAGAAACTAATAAAGCCTGTTTGTAGTCCTACTAAGATTTGGACATCAGTTTTCCCTCAGTGGTATTAGACCAAAATCCCACGTTTGTGTACCAGCCAAAGGAAATAGAAATATATATATATATATATATATATATATATATATATATATATATATATATATATATATATATATATATATAAAATGTCGCAAGGCCTTATTTGGATCAATTCAAACTCATTCTTATAGCATAGGTAGATCAATTATCACCAGCTCTATTTCACAGGGACATCTGAATTGAATGATGCCAGGAGTCAGTATCCTTCAGATTCCGTTTTTATTGACAAATAGCACTTTTCCTATATTGCAACCCTTCATATGCATTATTATTTGTGTTTATGAGTCAGATTGAAAGCAGAGAGTCCTTAAAATAAAGAAGCTAAGGTATCTTATCCTCTAAAACTACCAAACTTATCATGGAGACCTCATTAAAACACATGCAAACCAGGTTTCCCACACAGGCAAAAAAAACGTAATAAGGTTTGACAAGAATGGCACGCACACACGAAGGCACATACATTTCCCTGCCAAAGGAGGGAACGTTCGACACTAACATACTTGAACACATGAGAACATACAAAAAGAATAGATAAGCTGAACAATTTTACGTATTTAGAGAACTTATTTAATAATTTGATGAACTGGGAATTACTTATAACAGCAAGGGTGCAACATACAAGTAGGGCTGTTGAGGGGCTTTTTCGCTTCTCATGTAAACTAGGCCACAAGCCTGTGAGAGAGCTAGCTACTCTTTACAAAGCTAATTGTTTGTCTGTGGCAACTTCTGGGGCAGGGATGGGGGGTTACCATCATAGCCGCCAACTACAAGTTTTGTAAACAATTTTATAAAAAGGTTATTGAGGACCCCGAAAAATGCCCCCACACTATTCTGTCATCAAGAGTTGGGGTTAGATTTTATAGAGGACCGCATAGTTATCGCCCCTCTGCTGCTGTGGTCTAAAATATGGCTTTCTAATGATTTAACATTCTCAAGGAACGTACTTAAAGATTGTATTAATCTGGATAATGCATTATCGATCCCATGGCTCCGATTCGTAAAAGATAAACTTCATGGGAAAGGCTTGGGGCATCTCTACGATAACCCTGAAAGTATCCCCACTAATGTTAAAGTCATCATCAAAGAGGCACATCACTCAAGAGCCAATATGCGCTACTCGCAAAAAGAGGAGATGGGACCCTTAAGTTCATACCCCGTTCAGCAGCAATTATATCTAACCTTCACTACCAATGTGCAGATCAGATTTCTCTTAACTAGATTTCGCTTATGCACTTTGCACTTTTTGTGGCATTTCCGTGTCAATCAGGGGGGGGGCGCTAATCTCACACCCTGTCTGTGTGACAATATGGCAGCCCAGAGCACTATGCACTTTATCCTATTTTTACCCCTATATAAAGAGGCAAGGTGTACATTTTTAGTTCCAGTTTTAAGGGAAATCGGTCCTTGCACATATATTGATGGTTTTAACTTTTTGCACTCTTTGGCCACTTCTGTTATCTGCACTGCGGTATCTAACTATATCACAGTCGCAATAGCTATCAGAAAGCGTTATGAGTTGTAGAAGCTGAACAAAAACATTACTACCTTTTATTGTTTAAACTCATACTGTTGGGATTTTGCGGATCTATGAAATCTTTTTCTTTCTAAATTATCTTTTTTAGGTATTGCATTTTTAACTGTCTGAATTTTATGAATTTTCTTCCCTAAGTTTTACTGTAATGTCTCAGAAATGTGTTCAAAGATCTTTTAAACTGTAATGTTTTTTCTATCAAAGTTTTATGGTTCTTGAAACCGAAATAAAGTTATTTCGACTCAAGAACATGCATTCAAACCAAATACACAGGTCAAAAGAAAGATAAGAGAAAGACATTATTAGAACTATGGGCCATCTTTGAGGAAGCCCAAATCGACAGTCCTGCACAACCGATAGCAAACAAGAGTCGGCACCTCCCCAACCATATGCAAGTATGGAGGTGCTCTCACCCACACTTCCTGTATTAGGATACTCCAACCCACCAACTGAAGAAATTGGCAGGCCGCCCCGCACTGAACAACAAGTGGTTAGGCCAAGACATGAGAAACTAACAGGCTAGCAGGCTTAGGCAGTGGCCGAGCAACCCCAGTCCAGTGCAAGGGCTCCCAGCAGTTTGACCCCCTCCCCCCGGCAGTCACCTTCGACACATAGAACACCATCGGCAGGGAGAACACACACCCTCACTGATTTAGAGGAACACACACAAGACTGGGAGTTTTGTGGCGGTCATAGACGGTGATATAGTTAGCGGGAGTGAGGAAGGGGTTCCCAGCCCACCAGGATCCAATGAGGTTAGAGCTACAGACTATATATATATATATATATATATATATATATATATATATATTATATATATGTGTGTGTGTGTGTGTGTGTTTTATTTTTTATATATATGTTCATTTTTTAAACCTAAAATTACCCTTCCCACCCAAAAACCAAACCGCACCCTTAACCCTAAAATTACGCCTCCCACCCAAAAACCCAAACCCACCCTAAACCCTAAAATTACCATGTGTATATATATATTTATATATATATGTGTGTGTGTGTGTGTGTGTGTGTGTGTGTATGCATATACTTACCTTATATTTACCATTCATATACCATTCATGCCCTTTCATCCAGATTTGTTGTAAAAGTATGTGTAGTAAAGGCATATGCGTTGTAATGGAAGTGTGTTGTAATGCATGTGTTGTAATAGCATCTGTTGTGATAGTTGCGATGTAATTAATGGCTGTTTCCTTTCAACACTGATGCTTTCTTCTTAATTAGTAGTTTGTGTGTGCCAGATACAAGCCAGCCGCAGCACTCTCTGTGTTGCTGACCTAAAGGATATAGAATCACAGTAAATATGGTGAGAAAATGAATACTATCCTAAGTGCAGCGAAACAAAAAATGGACGTCCTCTTTTAGTTGTGACCTCGAGGCAGCAAGATCAACGAGCCACTTCTCTGTGGATGCCAATCCCCTCTATGAAGAGGTGTGGCACCGCGAGGAAGAGGTGTGGTGCCGCGGCTAGGGCGACTGACTCTGGCTTCTGGGGATCACGTTTTGATCCCCGGCACCGGCGGCAGATTAGCCCAGCACCATGTGACTGTGGGCAATAGCTTGCTTAATCTTCCCGACGGCCCCCAGCGCCTAGAGACCCTTACGGGTGATTGTGCGCTTTACAAATGTGGATTTATATTTATATTTATCAGCTACAACCACAGGATGCCAACAACGCCTGAAGCTGTGGGCGTCTGGTGAAGGATGCTGTTTTCATTTAACCAGCCCGACCACACACCAGTATAATCCTTCATTAAACAAGTCATTAGTCTACTCAAATCTTGCCAGCCTCGATCCACTATAACTCTCCTCTAAACAATGCAAAACACTGCATCAGCAGACCGCTCTGACTCCGGTCAGTGGCCAAACCATAAATGCACCAAAAGTCTGAAAGGGGCTTTAGGTCCATACATTTGGTGGGAAAGCGCTGTACAAAAGAACTTAAGGAAGTGCAGCATTCCTATATCCTGTGTGAATTAGTCCAACCATTGCATTGTCATTATTCCTGTGAGTTTAAATTTTGTATTTTTTATTTACAGTATTCGATGGTAAGCATGACTTCCAACCAGTGGTGAACACAGATAAAAAGAAATAGGAAACTTGTACAGCAGTAACATTTAGGGCAAGTCCATAGGCGAGCAGGAGTGATTTCATAGGCAGTCCACCACCAGAGGCGTGGGTCCTCAACTGTTCCTTCTCCCTCCTCAGATTGGGTATCGGGGAAATGTCTATGTGATTCAAGGCGTTCTTCTGCGCAGCCCACCACATGATTCACCACCCACTCAGTCCTGTCTCCACTCTCACCTTGTGCCCGCTCCCCCCCCGAGCCATATTGTGGAGTCAGGCGACTAGGAGAGGCCCTGAAGTTCCCCTCCTGGTCCATCAGCGAGGGATCATGTTCATGCAGAGGGGCACTCGGTTGGTTAACCATCTCCACCCAGCTCTCTAAGTCGCACTCTTAATTCTCGTCTCTTCTAACTATGCATAACCTCTTTTCCTTCGCCAGGGCCAATTCCTACATATCCTCCATCAATTTGGTCATTGGCGGCGGTGTGGGCGCTGTCTAGTGTATCGATGTGCGCCTCCATGCTAGGAGGAGTCCTAAAGACGCGAAGAAGGTGTAGATCCTCATGCCGGCCTTTGGGGCCGGGAGCAGCCCAAGCAATCAATGTTGGGGCGAGACCTCAGGTTTGATAGTATTAATCCCCCCAGTCGTCGCCACTACTAGCACTGGGCAGCTCCAGCTCATGAGCAGAAATGTTATGGGGCTAGTGTTACACCTCAAGCATCCCTCACGTCGTGCTTTATTCCAGGACTTGACAGTAATGTACATATACTGTAATATGTTGGCTTCTAAATGCAGTTGATGACTAAATCAGTACAAGAACTATGATGATCTTAATAAATTTTTACTGCGTGCTGGTAACTCTTGTTTCCTGAATCTAGGGTTATAGAGATTGCGGCTTGCCACGCTACACACACTTCTGCAGCTAAGACCCAAAGTGGTCAGGTGTACATGTGGGGCCAGTGCCGAGGTCAGTCGCTCATTGTTCCGCACCTAACTTACTTCACCTGCACTGATGACGTGTTTGCCTGCTTCGCCACTCCTGCCGTCATGTGGCGTCTTCTCTCAGTAGGTAAGCGTTTGACTTTCTAGAATTGAGCATGCTCTGTCTCTGGCCAGTCCAGACTAGGGGTCTGATTTAAAGTATGGCAGATGGATACTCAGTCACAAACTCTAAATAAATGTATTCTTTTTAGTATTCAATAATAAAAATAAAATTCTACAATTAAATTCAATCACAAGTTCATTTTAGAAGACAATTTGAACTCAAAAATTCAAATGTGAAAAGATGTAATGGCCCACATTACCAGGATATGAATATTAAGAGCATGCAGCACATTACTTGTAGTACAAAAGGCACTAAACAACTTGAATCATCAGTCATAGCTTTCAAAATATACCACGAATATGAGCTAATTGTTTCAGAAACTTTAAACCAAACCTGTTATTGTTTATGGGAAACTGCAGCAAAAAGCAAATTTTTGCTTTTCAGCTTTAGTTATATTGCATCTGGTCTCGCGATCTAGATGCACATTACTATTACTTTAGAGCATGAACCTGCTAAAATAATTTTGATGATGTTTACTGGTATATTTTAATGATACATAATTATTTTGAAGCATGGCAGCGTTGAAAACATTGTCATATTGTAAATATACATACGTCACTGATTGAAGGCAATGACAATGTACATGGCACAATTTGTTTTCTTTTTTTAACTGAACAAGGTTATTGCCATTTCAAAGAAGAGAGGCAGCATGTATGATTCATCTCCTAGTTACAGTAACGAGCGCACCGTATACTCTATTCTTAAATGGGCTGTAAGAAATCTGCATATTAGTGCAGTATTCTGCCCCAATCGAGATTAGATTCCCCAGTCTTCATGTCTTTAGGGGTAGGATAGAGAACATAAGAGACATTTTTATTGTGCTTCAAGCGAGCTGCACTGACCAACGGAAAAGCATAATAGGCTCGTAAAGTCTCTCAAAATAGACGGAACATTCATTATGTGCACTTTTACTGTTTATTAGTGTCGCCAAAGGCACAACATTGCGCATTTCACGAGCCGAATCCCCCCATTAGGCATAGTTGATGCCTTTACTGTTTGATGCATTTTGTGTTCACCAAGCAGACAAAGTTTGAAAACCGCTGGCACTCTACATAAAAAACTCATCTGCTCACTGCTCATTAATGCTATTTTAAAGGAATTTTTGTTGAATTCTTGCATGCTAATGGTCCCAAAATGTGCCTTTTTCACACATGTCCAACATAACTGAAAGAGCCAATGTTCAAAAGATATATCCCTAAATCATGTTCGTGGTTTTGTTTTCTATCCCGGTTTTATCATTGCTGTTCTTTTTTCTGCTACGGCTGCTGTTATTCAGTTTTTACGTAAAGTGTTCGGCTGTTACCTAGACAAATCTAATTGTAACGCTTTTGTTTTATGTTGCAAGTGTATGAATCTAGGACTTGAATGTATCGAACAGAGTATCCTGTTAACCCGCTACATTGTTAGTTGTCCTGTGGCGCTAATAAAACACTGGTTTTCAACTTCAGCATATCGTGGGGATTTATTTTTTATACGATGTTAGTTTCTCATTATTTAATCACAAGGGTTTTCTCATTGAATTGAAAACAAAGAGTAGTAAAGTTGTTTGAAATTTCAAATAAATGATGTAGATGTGCCCTGTTGAAGTAAACTATCCCACTCCCCATAAAATGTGGGGATAACAACCTATCTTAACTTGTGACTAGTTGGTGGTTTTGTTAACAAATGAAGTGCTTCATTGTAGTGTTGCTTTTCATTTTTTTAGAACCTGATGATCATCCATCGATAGCTCAGTCACTGAAGAAGGAATTTGACAACCCAGAAACTGCAGACTTAATATTTCTTGTTGATCAAAAGTTTATATATGTTCATAAAGTTCTACTCCGAATTAGGTAAGGCATCATAGAACCCTTTCCCATATAATGGTAAGTACTTTGTTCCCGATGTTTATCCCTTCCATTAACAAGAGATATGTTGAATGGTTTACGGAGCGTGTGGTCTGCATGGATGTAACCTTCTGGATCTCTGACCTTCCTGGGACTTTCAGAAATCCTGTTGGCACCTCTGGGTGGTTCTTTATCTCTGAAGCTTCAGTAAAACAAATAGTTTTCCACAGTGAGTGGATATTTAGAGAGAATCGCTCTTCCTCCAAGTCTTGCTTTCTTAAATTTAGACACCATTCAAGGAGAATCTTAATAAAAAACATTTCTACACACACTGTGAATACTTCCTTTTTAGGTCGAGCAGACGTACGCTCAATGCGTGAGCATTGAGGTGTCTGCTTCAGACCTAATGCTGCCCGTCTGTAGTTTTGAGGACACCAATCTGACACGCGCTTTGCAGTTTTCACCGCGTGAGCGCGAGCGTCAGCGCCGCGCATGCGCAGAGTAACTTGCTCACACACAGGCAGCCCCCACCCCTCCCACCTCAACCCCGGGACACATGCACACGCAGGCAGGAAGGCCCACATACACACAGACACGCGTGCGCGCACCCCCCCCCCCGCACCCACACACACACACGCGCACACACACACACACACATACAGAGACACCACCACCACCACCCCCCGCACGCGCGCGCGCAGACACGTGCGCTGCCCCCCCCAGCAACCCACTCACCGGCTTCCTTCGTGCGGCGGCTCTCAGCTGCAGGGCCCGGCAGCAGGACTCTTCTTCCCTCCTTCGGCACCGGGGCGCAGGGTAGGCTCCTGCCTGCTCCGGTGCTCCAAACACGGCTCCAATCGCGGCTCTTCCGTGGGAGGCGGGGTAGGCTCCCGCCCTCCTACTTCCTGTTGTCGCGCCGGCCTGCTTGACTTCCTGGTCGCAGGCCGGCAGAGTAACGAGGATGTTTTGCGGTATTTATTTATTTATTTAATTATGCATTTCTATATAGCGCAGACTTTACCCGAAGGCGGTATTTATTTATTTATGGATTTATGCATTTTTATGAATAGTGTGTCAGTGGCGTAGAAGGCAGTCAGTGTTGTATACAATACATTGCATTTATTCCTACTTGACACTGGAAACAAACAAAGTGATGACCCTACTGGAAAGATACGTTCCTGTTGGTAGGTTCCAGTTACCACGGTTTCCAGAGAATTCAGACTCCACAGCAGGCAATAGATAGAAATGAAATGTGATTTTTCGATACAGTCTGTTTCCATATTCAAGTTTGGACAGTCTGAGTGCGAGTGGTATAGGTGACTATGGCAAAAGGTCATTAATAAAAAAAATATTTTCAGGAAAACAAACAGAAGCATGAACTTTATATTTCTAAGCTGTGAGAGTGCCAATGTTCCAGTTTCTCTGAAGCGATAACCTCACGATACTCACCTTCTGGCAGCACTGACTTTGATTGTTTGGAGTGGTCAGACCAAGGGAGCATAATTTGGGAGGGTACTTCTGGGAAAGATCTGGAAGTAAATGACCTGAAATTTCAGCTGCATTCTTGTCAAACGTACAATAATACTGTTGCTGTTTTTTACACCTTGTCTGGAATACATCTAATTAACCTCTCATAAAATGTTATACCATTACTATAAGCAATACAAATACATGTGAGTCATATGAAATGATAGTATTGGTCGCTTAAGAATTTGCCAACAAGGTTTTGACCCATATTCGAGTAAAACAATTTCTCAACTGAATTAAACTGCTCTTTCCTTTTTAGATTACATTTATAAATGATGAAGGTGCCCCCCTGGATCTGCTGCCATATAATATGAAAGGTTGCACCTTACCTCAAGTCTTGTGTTTATCCAAACCCAAGGAAGTGATAATGCCCATCCTCATCTCGCACCAAAGGCTAAAAATCACCCAGAACTTCGGTAAACCCCTAAATTTCCAGCTGGAACCCAGGTGCCCAGCTGCTTGCATGAAGATCCAGAGTCGCAGGCAGTGTGCTTCAGGCGTAGCTCCTGTTTATAGCCTGTTTTTCGAAATGGCTGCTGAAAAGTGCCTTGATCCTGGTCTCACAAAAAGTGCTTGTTTCTTGATGTGCGAGACCAGGAGACCAGGCTATGCCATTTCTTCTGATTCCTGCAACTGATGTGACCCAAATGCGTGCTTTCGCAGTGCCATAACCTTCTGGCAGCCACAGGTGCATGCCCGCAGATGCTTGCTAAGGGTGAATACACTCCTACAGAGACTTGGGACCATACAGAACGCGGCAGCCAGACTCATCCTCAGCCTTTCCCGACTAACCCACATCACATCCCACCTCTGGCAACTCCACTGGCTCCCCTTACAGAAGAGACGCCCATTCAAAATGCTGACCCATGCACACAAGGCTTTATACATCCAAGGACCCGCCTACTTTAATCACTGCCTGAACTCCCACCACCCGTCGAGAAGACCACGCTCCGCCTCCCTTTCACTTGCCCATACTCCCCCCATCTACCGAAGCAGAAGTGGAGGATGCTCCTTCTCCCACGTCTCAGCAAAGACCTGGAACTGCCTCCCCATGCACACTCCAGACCATCACCTCACTTCCAGAGTTCGGAATGGCCCTCAAGAACTGGCTGTGCGAATTAGCCTCTGGCGGTATGTAACGTTTACAACGCAACTTTTACAACGCACTACCATTACAACGAAACTTTTACAACGCAAAAACTATTACAACGCATACATTTACAACGCATGTTTTTACAACGCAGATACTTTTACAACGCATACCATTACAACGTAAGTATTGGTAAGTATATAATTATATTTAAAATGTTATATGTTTGGTATTTTGGGTAAAGGGGTATTTTTAAGGTTCAGGGTCAGTTTTGGGTTTTTGGGTAAAAGGGTATTTTTAGGGTTCAGGGTCAGTTTTGGGTTTTTGGGTAAAGGGGTATTTTTAGGGTTCAGGGTCAGTTTTGGGTTTTTGGGTAAAGGGGTATTTTTAGGGTTCAGGGTCAGTTTTGGGTTTTTGGGTAAAGGGGTATTTTTAGGGTTCAGGGTCAGTTTTGGGTTTTTGGGTAAAAGGGTATTTTTAGGGTTCAGGGTCAGTGTTGGGTTTTTGGGTAAAGGGGTATTTTTAGGGTTCAGGGTCAGTGTTGGGTTTTTGGGTAAAAGGGTATTGTTAGGGTTCAGGGTCAGTTTTTGGGTAAAGGGGTATTTTTAGGGTTCAGGGTCAGTTTTGGGTTTTTGGGTAAAGGGGTATTTTTAGGGTTCAGGGTCAGTTTTGGGTTTTTGGGTAAAGGGGTATTTTTAGGGTTCAGGGTCAGTTTTGGGTTTTTGGGTAAAGGGGTATTTTTAGGGTTAAGGGTCAGTTTTGGGTTTTTGGGGTACAGGGGTACAGGGTATAAATTTTTTTTTAAATAAATTAATTAAATGAAATTAAATTAAATTAAATTAAATTATATTAATTTTACTTATATTATATTAAAAAAATAATTATATACTTACCAATACTTACGTTGTAATGGTATGCGTTGTAAAAGTATATGCGTTGTAAAAAATTGCGTTGTAAATGTATGCGTTGTAATAGTTTTTGCGTTGTAAAAATTTCGTTGTAAAGGTAGGCGTTGTAAAAATATGCGTTATAACGTCATACATCCGCCTCTGGCACCTGCAGGCACCTGGGTACCATATTGGTGATTAGCCATGCTTTATAAATCCTGATTGATTGATGTTTAAGGAAACCAGGTGGGCAGGAGTACCAACAGAGACAGAAAGCCACAATAATCTGTGTGAAAATCCATTTGATACCACTTCCATTGAGAAAAAATGGACCTTCGTCTAAGGGCCAGTACTCCAATATTGAGCTCATACCTTTATCGACATTATTGTCTACAGTTTATTGAGAAATGTAGGAACGTTCAGGTAGGTTTGGTGCATCCACTTTTTAACATGCAATCTTGTAACCAGTAGCCCTCCAGTTACCCTTAACAATCTCGAGGTTTCATCTGCATTTGTTTTAAAATGTAGATGCACAGAACGTGAATACACTGTGTCCAAACCCCAAATGTTTTGTGTATAATGCCTGTGCATTGCTTCATGGGTTTAACATGTACTTTTAATATCCATTTGTGTTATGCTTTTATATGTGTCATTGTTATGTATTACGGTATTTGTTTGGTATTATCCAGTGTAAATGTGCTATCCTTACACCAAAGACCAGTTGTTGAAGTCTGTTGAAGAAACTCTAATGGAGCTATTCTAGGAGTACTGGATGTCGGCTGGAGCAAGTTAATTATTTACATCTGCATTGCAGTAATTGGCAGCAGGAGCCTCGGATCTGGTAGTAGCATCTTGTCTTGAGGTTTCTCGCTCTGGATAGCTTCACTAGTAGAAAATACACAAACAGGTTCTAGATGAAGTATTTCTAAAGTGCACTGCTCAGGAAGTTTACCTGTTTGTCATATTTTATCAATTTGTTTTTCATTTTTAGAATAGGGAAGGTGCTGCTTTCAGTAATCAATGAATGGAATCATTGCAAAGCAAACTGAGGACATAAAACTACTTTTTGTTGGGGAAAACACCTTTAGAAAGGAGAATAATTCTATAATGATGAATCAGAAAAGAATGCCAACAACACATACATTTTTGGGCAAATGCATTTAATAGCCCTTGGCTGCAGCATTCAGATCTGTTAATATCTGGTAATCTTGAAGGACTATATTCCGTCAAAGAAAAATATACTCTTGGTGTGCAAAAACGAAAAAAAAAAACTTTTCTCAATTACGTAGATCCAGATGCTTGGTAAGCCTATTTTTAAGAGCAGTGGGAAAAGAGTGAGGTGTTCATCTCTTACCATTGCCCAGTGCAAATAACCTCCGCCCTTCACAATGTAAATTTCATTCAAGATATGAAATTGACTGGGAAGAGATAACCAGCATTGTAATTTGCTGTCTGCGAGCCCTGTGACTGTATAAAATTGTGACAATTTTTGGACTTGAATGGCATCCAAGGGGCATGGATGTTAAATCCACGATGGGACAAAGTCAGGACAGGTCAGATGTGTTCACAGGGCATAGGCTGGACCCATTTGTCAACCTCAAACCTGTAGGTTGCAACGTCAGCTGGAGCACAGGACAAGAAACTGCTGATGGTTGTCTTTGACTTTCACTTATATTTGATAGCACCAAGTAAGCATGCAGAGTGATTAAGCTAACGATCTGCTTTTTAGACTGGGCAAGGAAAACGGTACAAAACTAGATGTGAAATGTGGTAAGATGTAGGGAATTTCAGAATGGCTGAACCCAAATATAGCGGCAAGGGCTTGGGAGAAACTCATAGGAGAACTGTGGACAAGGTAAGATGGCCAAGTGCTACAAAAGGTAAGACTTAGAGGATGTGGTGACCATCTGCTATTACTTCTGTAATGTATTATATTTAGGGCCACTGGAATTATGCAGCAGCTGAGAAACAAATTATGCAACAGTTTTGACTAAATTATGAGTCAAGAAAAGGCAAATTACGCTGCTTATGCAGCACATTTTTTGAGCGAATTGAGATGAATTGAAAAATAACTTTATTAGATTTAAAATATAAATCATAAAAGCACAGTTTATCACATAAAATGTAAAGCAGTAAATCACAGAAATGTAAAATTGTTAAAAACAATATAAAAATCACGTATTAAGAGCCAGGTAAGAATTCCACATTGATTTCCCTGAATTAATTACGCATTTCAAGTACATAACAGAAGTAGTAAACATTTCATATTCTAATAATTTTAATATAAAAAAAGCTGGGCAACATTGTCTCATGCCTAGAATTTTTTAGATTGGCACTATCCATCTTTTTCTGGGAACAGAATAAAATGTACAGAATAAAAATGTATGCATCGTTGATTGTTGTGACAAGTCGTCACATGGGCACAAACCCAGATTTTTAGACCAATCGGGAAACTTCTAAGTCTATAAACGGTCCCCAGGCGAAAACGAGTCAGCAAAATCCTGTCATAACCACCGGTTACATATACAAGGTAGGGCTGAATTCCATAGCATGACATCAACAATTGGTTTTCCAAGACCGTGGGCGTAACAATTTCTTGTGAACATCTGATTGACTGTAGGTGTATTAGACAGTCAGCTTTCAATGTTTTTCTAGAGATTAATGGGATGCTGTCCGGTCTGACAAAGCATTACAGGTGGCTGATGTCAATCGTACATTTTTTAATATAGTTTAGCAAGGGAAGAAAAGAAGCCCTATCAAACTTTAAGCAATCATTAATAATGTCCCGGTTAAAACTAGTGTGAGTTGTTGCCCATCTATTGTGCCATAACAAGATAGGTTAAATCTGAATCAGGTTGGATATATATGGAATCCCAAGCTCTGCATGATAAATGTAGGTAATAGTGCTGTTAGGGGTGGCTAATAAATATCTGCAAAAGCATCCTTGATTAGTTGTAAGGGCTGTATGTCCGCATAGCTCAAGATGCCTGCACCATACATAGTAGTAGTAACACACTTAGTTTTATAAACTTGCATTAGCTCCACCACTGGTCTTCTTCCCAATCTTCTAGTAAAGTTGGCCAGAGCACCAGTGGCTTTAGAAAATAACAATTTCCTAGCTAAGATTGCATGTGACCAAGTTCCCCTTTGATCAAAGTGAATACCCAGGTATGGGAATCTTTCAATACACTCCACCTTAGTCTTAGTAATAAAAATGTTGTGACATGTGGCACTATTCGTAACACATTTCATTATAAACATTTTTGAAATGTTCACTTGCAGGCCTCGATTTTGCATAAATGTAGCAAAACTAGTCACTACTCTTTGTAGCCCTAATTGAGTATGAGACATTAAGACAGCATCATCTGCATACAATAATGCAGGAATAGGATGGTTATCAATGAGAGGAAAATCCTGGCATTGTTTGACTAAAACTTGAGCAAGGTCATTAATATATAAAGTTAAAAGGAAGGGGGCAAAAACACAGCCTTGTCTCACTCCCTTTCTGATTGGGAATATGGCTATGCATTCACCCATATTTCCATATTGGACCCTAGCACCAGTGTCTCAATATTACTGCCTCATAAAGTTTATAAGTGATAGTTCCACTCCCATTAGCTCAAAAATTCTCCAGAGTCCATCATGTCTCACGCAATCAAACGCAGAGCTAAGATCCACAAAGGCCAGAAATAACTTTCCCGGCTTAGCTCGCTTGTATTTGTCTAGCAATAAGGTCAAATTTAAGCCCTGTTCAATTGTGCCCAAACCCTGACGAAAACCGTATTGTAGTTCAGAAGTGTCACCCGTGTCTTCCGCCCAGGACTGCAGTCTGTTTAGTAGAATATGGCCTGTCAGTTTGAGGAAGGAATCTAAAAGAGAAATTGGTCGATAGCATGATGGCATATTACGAGCACCCCTTTTAAAAATGGGAACCAAGATCGATTCGGAACAAGTTGGAATGAAGCCATAATGGCAACTTGCTGCTAAGACTAAAGTTAATAACGGGCCCTAAAGGGAGAAATTTGACTTATACAAGTCGACGGGGACTCCATCTGGGCCAGGAGCTTTGCCATTCGCACTAGCATTTAAGGCACTGATCACTTCAACTAATGAGAAGTGTACGTCTAGCGAAAGGAGCTCGAAATTTCAGGCTCTGGAGAAAGGTTCAATGCAGCCGGTTTAACTTCCTGGTCCTCGTCGTTATATAAAGTGTTAAAGTGATTCACCCATTTATCCTCACTTATAGCTATATCTATTAATGGAAGATCACTAGGAGCTAGTAAAGGCATGTTAACTGCCTTCCAAAAACTAGTATTATCACTACATAGAGAGCCTTCGTGGAGGCCAAGATTCAACTCTCAATGCCTCCTTTCGTTGTTTTAGGGCATATCTATATGCAGGGCATATCTATATGCACTTCTTGCCGTATTAATTTCCACCCGATTCCTTTCAGGTTCATGTAAAACTTTTCTCAGGTCTGTATAGGCTTTTGCACATTTATAATCAAACCAGCCCTGTTTCTTGGGCTGGCACCTTCTGTTTTCCACAGTTAAACTCTTCTTGATCTCTGAGGAAATACGACCAAAGTAGTTCAAAACTTCCATATAAGGAGCGGAGTCGTCAAGGCCAACAAGAAAATCAGAATTACATTTAGTTATAAGTGACTTTGTGAACTTAAATGGTTCTACTTTAGGCCATCTCAGGGAGTAACCATTAGTTCTGTTTTTTTTTTTGTAAAACAATTTTTATTGCAGATAATAATGCAAACATTACAGGTATTTCTCATGTAAGAGCATGCGGGATCTCAAAATAATCAAGTCTCTGCAATATAATTTTCCACATCATCGCGATTCGTGGTCTGGGGCTGGGTGGTAGTTGTCACACCAATTGCTTCCCCTTCATCACTACTCAATGGCGTATCTGATGATCAACCGCTGTCTGCTTTTAACTTTACTTTCCCCCCTCCACCAACCCCCCCTTCCAGCATCCGGTCCGTTCAAACTGTTAGGTCGGTGGCAATGGAATGTTGCAACCCCCCTCCCCACCTTCCGTACCCTCCCCCCACCCACGGTGGTCAATGGTGTCTCGTGTCTGGGTTGTCGCATGTTGAAGTGTGTTGGTGACCTGCGGAGTCTGGAGATGTCTAAGGAGTGTGTGTGTCCATGGTGGGAGCTATGGCGGGCATCACCTCCCCGGGTTCCCCAGGGTCCTCAGCTTCATCTTCTCCCTCGCTCTCTACTGTGTTATCCCTAAGTGCCTGGACTAGAGTTTCCCAAGCTAGTGCCGCTTCCTGGGCCTTCTCGTCAGGCCCCCGTCGAGCCAGTTGATATCTGATCGTGCTCTCCGCCGCCGCCCATTTCTGGAACTCAGTCAGCCATTTCCTATGTGTCGGCGCTGCCTTCGCTTTCCATCCCCTAGTGAGTTCCCTCTTCGCAAGGAGTAGGCCCATGTCTATAAATTTGCTTGTCAGTTTATTCTTACGTGTGTGCGGAAACCAGTGTAGGAGTGTAGTCGCACTATCGTAGTGTAGCTCCCTCTCTGTGACCGCGTTCATGGTATCGCCCACATCCCTCCAGAAGTCCTGTAAGTGTGGGCAGTCCCTCAGCATGTGCAGTAAGTCTGCGTCCAACCGTGCGCATCTAGGACACGCTGCATCCTCTGCTCCAAAGTATTGCGCTATTTTGTGCGGAGTGAGATAAGCCCTATGAAGGATGTAGAGCTGTATTAACTGGAACCGAGCGTTCCTGGTGCTCTTCTTGGGCCTCTGAACCAACTGGGCCCACGTCGTATCCGGGATCTCCCTCTGCAGGTCAGTCTCCCATTGGGTTTTTAAGCGCGTAAGGGGTCGTAAGGTGCTCTCGAGTATTCTGGAGTGTAGGCACGTGACTGCCTTGACCGTGCCTGCGGCCATCATCACATACTGACACGGTGGCGACGTCGTGGGTTCACACAGTCCCTCGCCCCAGTGCGCTTGGATCCCTCGTACCACCGCCGCGTGTAGCAAATAGTCACCTCTCGGAAGGTCGAATTGTTCCTG
The DNA here is from genome assembly GCF_964261635.1 of Lissotriton helveticus. NCBI lineage: Eukaryota > Metazoa > Chordata > Amphibia > Caudata > Salamandridae > Lissotriton > Lissotriton helveticus. The sequence continues at coordinate 462,445,321 of NC_136069.1, read as the reverse complement.
TAAGGATTGATACGGCGCGAGTACCCCGTCAGTGAAGAGGTCTCCCACCATCTGTAAGCCAGCCTCCTCCCAACTCTGAAGGCTCGACCAGTCGCCTCCATGCGGCAGTGCCGTGAGCATACCCAGTGGAATTTCGGGTGCGTACGGGTGACCGGTGCCCGCGCGCTTATGCACGCGGTTCCAGCAGAGCCTCAATGTCCGCTCCTCCTGAGATAAGTCTCTGAGTGCTAGCTTCTGCTGCAGGGTGATGTATGCTAGCACATGGCGAGGGGTGCCAGTGTCCCTTTCCTGCTCCGGACCCCGGTATACCCTTGCCACTTCCTGTGTGAGGAATTGCAGCTGGGCGGCCAAATAATAATACTCGAAATCAGGGACCGCGAGTCCGCCCTCGTTCTTCGGGCGGGTCAGGGTCGCCAAGGCTATCCTCCGCCTGCCAGCCCCCCACAGAAAGGACACTACCTGGGATCTTAGCCGTCGAAATACGGCACTTGGAATCCACACTGGCAAGGTTCGAAAGAAGTACAGTAACCGCGGCAGGGCGATCATTTTTAGCAACGAGACCCGGCCTGTCATTGACAGCGGGAGGGTGGCCCAGAAAAGCATGTTACCCTGCAGTGCTCGGATGCAACGGTTGATATTGCCTTCTAGCAAATCTGCGGGTTCGTGGTAAATGTACACCCCTAGGTAGGGCAAACAGGCCGGCTCCCAGCGGGGCTCGGGATGGGTCATGGGGCACCTCTCCGCTTTCCGGAGGGGAAAGAGGCAAGTCTTCGCCCAGTTCACCTTCAGGCCCGATACATCTCCGAAACGCGCCAACAGGTCTTCCGCCCCCACCACTGCCTCTTCGGCATTCTCCAGGAACAGTAGGAGGTCGTCCGCATATAATGATATGTAATGACGGGTCCCGTCCACCTCCAGTCCTTGGTAGGAGTCACCTTTCCTAGCTAGTGCTGCCAGCGGCTCTATCGCGAGGGCGAACAGCAAGGGAGAGAGTGCACACCCTTGTCTAGTGCCCCTAAGCACTGCATATTTATCCGATATCAACGCTCCTATTCGCACCCTAGCGCCCGCTGACGCATACAGCACCTCCGTCCACCGCACGTACTCATCCCCAATGCCGAAGCTTCGCAGCACTTTGTACAAGTAGCCCCATTCCAGGCTGTCGAAGGCTTTTTCTATGTCGATCGCCATCACCACCGGGGCCTTGGCGGTCGGAGGAGGATCCGCTACGAGCCTCAGCAACCTACGGATGTTGTGAGACGTATTCCTAGTGGGGATAAAGCCCGACTGATCCTTGTGAACCAAGTCTTGCATGTGGGCCATCAGCCTGGTGGCCAGGACAGTGCTCAAGATTTTATAGTCCGTCGTGAGCATCGACAGTGGTCTGTACGATGCCGGGTCAGAGCTGGTCCTATGCGGCTTGAGCAAGGGGATCATGAGCGCCTCGCGCATCGAACAGGGCAATTCCCCCCTCTCTTTCGCCTCGTTATATATGATTTGGAGCCGTGGGGCTAGGATATCAATGTATTTACCATAGAACTCGACGGGCAGGCCGTCCACTCCCGGCGTTTTCCCGCGCGCCATTTTCTTTATGGCCCCCCTAATTTCCGCTAGGTCAATCGGGCCCCCAAGGGCTTCCGCTTGGTCCGGTTCTAGGCACGGCAAGTGTATCTCAGACAACAAGTTCTCTAATATCTCGGTTCGGTCCGCTGGGCTTCCCCTATACAGTCGCTCGTAGTACGCTTTAAAGCATTGTAAAATGTCTGGCTGGGTGTAACACTTGGTGCCGTACGCATCAATCAGGGACAATATTGGAGCAGCACCCCTATTGGGGTTTGCCAACCATGCTAGGAGCGTCCCCGTCTTATCTCCCTCAGCGAGCGCTTTGGTTAAGTATGTTTTGTGATCAAAACAGCGAAGGCGCTCCACCTCTACCGCCAGCGCTTCCCGCGCCGAGCATACGCTATCCTGCATGTCGGGGTGGTTGGGCCGTCGTTTCTCCACCTCCCGCAAGGCTTGCTCGGCCTTGTCCACATCTTCTACCAGTGTTCGCCGCACCCCCGCGAACTTCCCTATACAATGCCCCCTTACTACCACCTTGAGCGCGTCCCATTCCACCGCCCTGGAAGAGGCCGTCCCCTCATTTTCGGCAAAGTAGTGGGTGATTCTATCTTCCAACGCTCCGCTGAACGGCGGATCGTCCAAAGTGTCCGGATGAAGCCGCCACGTCGGAATTGGTGAAACCACATTCATCCAGGCAAAGGTAAGAAGTAGGGGGTTGTGGTCCGAGATCGTGCGTGCTAGATATTCAGTACGGGCAACCATTGGTAACACCGACTGGGAGCAGAGGAACGTGTCAATGCGCACGTGGAGGTCGTGTATACCCGAATAAAAGGAGTAATCCCTTGCAGTGGGGTGTTGGGCGCGCCATGCATCCGTCAGGTCCCACAGCCCCTGCCAGTTTGATCTGTGTTTTGCCAGTCTGTGAACTGGGGATGCGTGTAGTGGTGGGTGCGACCTATCGAGGGTGGCATCTGCCACGGAGTTGAGATCCCCCCCCCAGTAGCACTGAACCTGTTAAATAGGAGGCTAGCTGTTTGGTCAGTCTATTGAAGTACGATGCTTGCTCTACATTTGGCGCATAGGCGCTGCAAAGTGTCAACTGACGCCCCCGAAGCAAACCCTCAACCGCCACATACCTCCCTTCCGGGTCTACTGTGTGCCTAGTAACTTGAAAGGGAACCCCCGCCCGGATCCAAAGAAGTGTTCCCCTGGCAAACGCCGAGTACGTGGTGTGGAATAAGTGCCCCCTCCATCTCCTCTGCAGTGCGGTGCCCTCCTTCTTAGTTAAGTGGGTCTCTTGGAGGAAGGCAATGTGTATCCCCCTGCGAACCAGGTAGGCGTGTACCTTGTGTCTCTTAGTCATGGAATTTAGTCCCCGCACATTCCAGGACACACACTTCAACGAACCCATGTCAGCCATCACCCCAGTCAGCGCAGGTTAGATCAATAAATTTCCGCTTCCGGACACCAGACATCTTCCCACCACTTCCCATCCCCACCCCCCCGCCCAACTTCCCAACCCCAAGTGCACCTCGAGTCACCCCAACTACTCCAGGTCCCCCCTCCCCCAGAACAGGACCCAACTGCGAAGCTGAGGCACCCATCCAAACTAGTGAGCAAACGTGCTCACGTAAACTTGTAGTCCGCAGTAATCACCACGGAGGCCTTATGGGCCCTGTGGTGCGTGAGCTGGCTACTGAACCTCTCAAGCCTCGGTCCCAGGTCCCTCTGCCCCACAATACTCAATGCGACTTATAAAAGGAAAGTCTCACAGTAGTCTGTTCCAATATCCATGGGGGGCGCCGCCTCCAGGTTCTCTTCACTCAGAGGCCGCGGACAGCTGTCAGGGTTCAACGATTTCCCCCGACGTCTGGGGGGTGATCTTCGGGCCCCTAGCCCCCTCCAGTCCCGAGAAGTCAGTGTCCGATCCCGTGGCCAGGGCCTCAGAGGCCGATTCTCTTGCCGAGTGGACCGACGCCGTTCCCGACACCTCTTTAACCGCCTGTAGCGCAGCTCTCCGTTCTTCCTCAGTTTGCGACGTAGAAGGCTTCTTGGATCCCCGGTTGCGCCCCCGGAGTCTTCTCGACCGCCTGATCGCATGATTCTGGTGCTCCTCCTCGGCCCGAAAGCGAGCCCCATCCGTGCCCGCCTTGTAGGTGTCCCACCAGGCCCAGGCATCCGCCGGAGATTCAAAGAACAACGCCTTATCGTCTACTATCACACGTAGCTTGGCCGGGAACAGCAGGGAGTAATGCAGACCCTTGGTACGTAGCTCCTTTTTGATGGTTAGGAAGGAGGCTCGCTGTTTTTGGGTTTCAAATGTATAGTCTGGGAACAGCGTGACGTTACTATTGTCCACTTGAAATGGGCCCGCTTCCCTGGCCCGCTGAAGGAGCCAGTCTCTGTCTTTATAATGGAGCAATTTGATAACCACCGGTCGCGGCGGGAGACCCTGGCGTGGGGGTCGGGAAGTCACGCGGTGCGCCCTCTCAAGTGTGAAGAAGGGAGATAAGCCCTCCGGGGCAACCACGGTTTTGAACCAGTCAGTCAGGTAGCCCACCATGTCCGTGCCTTCTTTTTTTTCCGGCAGGCCAACCAGGCGTACGTTATTCCGCCGACTGCGGTTTTCAGCGTCCTCCGCTCTCTTCTCCAGGGCCTGTATCCGCTCCATCGCTTCCGTGAGTCGTCCCTCCATCGATTTGTGGGCCGGCACGACATCTTGTAGGGCAACTTCCGTGGCCTTGACCCTGTCTTGTAGCTTGGCATGATCTGCGCGCAGGTGCCCCAGCCCCGTCGCTACTTGACCAATATCGTGTTGTAGGGCCTCCTTCGTGGCAGCAATGGCGTCTAGAATCCGGTCCTGCATCAGCTGGAGCTCCGTGGGGGGTTGCGGGGAGTCGTCTGGCGCTTCCGTGGCTGGGCTCCCGTCCCCTTTGGGTCCTCTAGGCTTACCCATCCTGCACTTCCCAGCAATTCAGGGCCCTCCGGGTGGTCCGGCGTCAACGACGTCTCCCGCAGTAGGCCGCTGCTAGCCCCAATGCAGTCTCGCAACCAGCCGTCGTCGGGCGGAGAGCCGGGTCTTTGGGGGTCGTGCGGCAGAGATCAGAATTGGCGCCAGTGAACCGTTATGGCACATCCGCTTCTCCCGGTAGCCAGGCGCCAGGGGTCTGCACTGGGGTCCACCAGCCGGCCCCGCCTGCCGGTCAGCAGTCCGTGGAGCTCCCCTCAGCGGTACAGCAGCGCCACTGACCCGGAGCCACCCTCCACCCAGGGATCACCACCGGGTGCCAGAGGTGGGGTGGAAAGCGTAGGATCCACAGGGCCCCAGCGGGCGTATTTCTCCCTCCGGTCCCGATTCCCCGCTTCCCTCGGGTCTAGGGCCGATTCAATGCCCCTCCGTCGCGGAGACAGTTGCACCCTGCACGGTCGGTCCGGGTTGGGCCACCGCCCAAGCAAGTCGCAGGCCCCGTCGTCGGGCTATAATGTGTCCCCCTGAGCAGGGTCGTGCTTCCTCCGGGCAGCCTCCACTCACAGTGTCCATGGATGGCCCTCCCAAAGCAGGCCTGTAGTGTCACGGCCGCTTCCGGGGGTATTGCGCCGGTGTAGGGCTCAGAGGCGCCCACAGGGATCACAGGCCTCAAAGCCGGGGCCTCGAGTAAGCCCCCTCGCTGTTGTGGGCAGAGCTCCGCTAGAACCCCACTCCCGGGCGGACCTCGCACCGATCACAGGATCTGCCGCCGCTCCAGGGGGCCGCCGCCGCCGCTCTCCACCAGACCCGCACTCCACTGTGCCCCACGCTGTGGCCTCAGGACCTCCGGAGCGGGCACGTCTCTACTCCGCAGTGGCAGCGATGCAGGGAGCCGCCATCTTGTCCCCAGCCGTCTCGGGAACCTCTCACCCCTCAGCGTCCGGTATATTCGGCGTAGCGGCGCTCCGACCCCACCGGAACAGACCTGTGGGTTGGCTCCGGGATCGACCCGATTTCCACGGGGATCCCGGGTCTAAATCAGGATGAAAGGCGGATTACAGGGCTGAGGGTCGGGAGCCTCGCTAGGCTGCGACCGTGTCCATCGGCTGCTAGCCACGCCCCCCCCGTAACCATTAGTTCTGTTAAGAGCAAGATTATGCACAAGGTGCTCTGATGTGCTCTTTGTATTTAACACATTGCTTGGTAGTTGAAAATGGAAAATGGTCGCTCATTACATTTGAATGTATTACAAAATTAGTCAACCAACTCGAGTGCCAATTTGAGAACAGGATAAAATCAATAATAGAACCAAGCCCTCTGCCTTTGTAGGTGCAACTAAATGGAACTGTAGGGGAACACAATGCGTTTGCGAACCGAAGATCAAATAAAAATAGGGATGAGTTTAGAAGATCCCCAGGTGTTGTGTGTGGAAAGTGAGCATAGTCAACACCTTCATCGTGGGCTAGGCCACAAGTACCCCCCTGGCATATGGACACAAAATGTAATTAAAGTCCCCTCTCCAAACGACACACATATCTTTAGCAATATCATTCTGTAAGATAGACAAATCATTCTGTAATGTATTCAACACACCCCCAAACTGCTCCTTAGGAACATTATTATAAAAATGAACAGAGCAAAACAGTGTTTCTTGTCCACATGTAACAAAACAATATGATAATAAATGGCCGAGGTCATAAGTATAATCTTTTTGATGTTTCCTCGATTGGACACATAAGTACACAGTCCTCCCTTATTTCTCCTGTGTGCTGTAGTTACCGCTGGTGTGTGGAATTTTTTGAGTATATTACTTAGTTATTTTGTCATTTTTATATTTTATTTTATTTATTTAAGAAGTTTTGTATAGCGCAAACAAGACCTCAAGATGTATCAGAGCGCTTCACAGTAATAGGAGAGGAGGACACAGTAAAAGGGAACATTGTAAGGCGGTAATAGAGGATAATATAATAAGGTAATAAAAATTTACAAGGATGCGCACGATAATTACGTGGTACAATAAGGTAGACAAACCTAGATAATACAGTGCTTGAAGAAAACAGACGACCAATGGTTATTTACGGCAGGAACATGTCCATTAGGAGTGTTTTTACTTCATGCTTGAAAGCAGCGGTATAAGGAATTTGGTGGATTTCCGGAGGGAGCGCGTTCCAGATCTTCGGTGCCGAACCTGAGAAGGCTAGAAGTCTTGTTCTCTTTTTGCGGTAAGACTGGGGTTTCAGTAATAGAGCATTTGCACTTCTTGATGGTCTGCACCCCCACCCCCACCCCCCACCCCCGCCCTGATAGTTCTAGAGTACTTAGAGCTGGGGAGATGTGATCAGTTCTTTTTTTGTGTCAGTAATCAGTCTAGCAGCTGCATTCAATGAAGCCCTGAGCAGGGCCAAGGTATGTTTGGGCAGGCCACATAACGTCGCGCTACCATAGTCTAGTCTTGGCAGGACAAGCGCTTGAACCACCATCTTGAGGGAGGAATGGTTTTAGATTTCTAAGAAGCCTCATTTGGTAGTTGGCCCCCTTCAACATCATACAAATTTTTTCTTCATGTTCAGGTGTGAGTCTAGGGTGATTCCGAGAGATTTAACTGAATCAATGATAATAGGGGAGCAGTTGAAGGTAGTTAGGTGCTTCATCCAGAGGTCAATCTTGGGGGGGTGGGGGGTGGGGGGGTTGGGGTTAGTAGGGGACATCAGAAGGAATTCAGTTTTGGCGGTGTTAAGCAGGAGATGATTCTCAGTTAGCCAGTTTTGGGTAATCCCCAGGGACGAGTTAAGTGAGAAGAGGTCTTCAGAAGAGTCTATTTTCAGGTAAAGTTGCGTATCATCCGCATACATATGAAAAAGAATGTTCATGGATTTAGCAGTGCTCGCTAGTGGTTCCAGACAAATATTGAAAAGTATGGGAGAGAGTACTGACCCTTGAGGGACCCCCATGGAGACTGTGGATGGTTGGGATATCGTATGGTTCACTTTAACTCTTAGGGATCTATTGTGAAGGAAGGAAGCGAACCATTGCAGTACCTGATCTGAAAGGCCCGTCCTGTGTTCCAGAATGACTGAGGATATCGTGATTAACCGTGTCAAATGCAGAGGAAAGATCATGGAGGATTAGAAGGCAGGATTAGTTATGGTCTAACAATTTTAGGATGTCGTCCATGATGTGAAGGAGATTCAGTACTATGACCGCTCCTAAACCCTGATTGATGTTCATCCAAGAGATTAAAAGTCTCAATTGCGATTGGATGCATTTTTCAAGGAGCTCGGCCAGAGTAGGAATGTTGGCGATGGGACGAAAGTTGTTGTGGTCAAATCTATCCGCATCAGGTTTTTTGAGAATTGGGGAGACCTGAGCTGCTTTTAAGCATTCTGGGATCTTGCCTTGAGATAGGGAGGCATTGACAATCTTTGTCCAAAGGGGGATAAAGGCACCCTTGATTTCTTTGAAGACAGACAAGGGTAAAGGGTCGCTGAAATGATTAGAGGGGTTAATGTTCAACAGAGTTTTGTAGATGTCGTTTTCACTGAGGGGGGAAAAGGAGCTCCAGGTGGCCATGTTCTTGGTACTTATACTAAGTGGCTTTAGACTCTGAGTGGGAAGGAACAGTCGCACTCGCAGATGGTGTAAGTAGGGCCCTCTTATATTCGAGCTCACGTCTGATGAGCTTAGTTTTTTTCATAAAGAAGATAGCCAGATCGTTTCAGGAGGGTGAGGTGACTGTTGATTCGAAATGCTTTGGTGCTATAGCTGATTGCTGTTTGACAATTTCGATAAGTGTTTTGGGGCGATTTAAGGCTTGAGTGAGTTGGACTCGGAAGTAATCGGTCTTAGTCGTCTTGAATTTTTTATTGTAAGAAGTCCTAACCGATCTAAGGAATTTTAGATGATAGACGAAGGGATTGGCTCTCCATAGACGTTCAGCAGCCCTTAGGTTGCGGCATTCAGAGGTTAGGTCGCAGTTGAACCATGGTTTGGAGATTTTGGCAGAGGCATTTTTTTGCTGTAGAGGAGCTATTGAGTCCATGATACCAGAGATAGTACAGTTATAGAAATCGGTGAGATCCTGTACATCAGCCAAGTCCGTTTGGGAGGACAAGGCATTTTTACAGTCGATAGCTAAACGGTCCTTGTTAATATTCCTGTGGTCTCTTTTCCACTGTTTAATCATACATAGTAACACTGTCTGGGAAACAATTTCATCTTATTTAACATCCTAATACAGCAATAAGAAACTAAAAGAGGACTAGTCCACCTGTGTGAAGGGCCTTCCACTGCACAAGAACTCGTGTCACCATGTTGTTAGTAACTTCTGATCCACTTGATCTAGAAAGAAATCATTTTGTTAAAATATGCTGATCATGCAATAGATGAATGGGTTATGTGGCAACTGCAGCACATCCATAACGTTGTAGAAAAGGCAGCAACCACAGAATTGCATAATTCCAGTGGCCCTGGTTACATTTATGTATTGTATTGTAATTGCATTTATATAGCGCTTACTTCCCCTGACGAGGCGTCAAATCACTTTTTCGGTGAGTAGCACACTATATCAGAACCCATAATGGATTAGTGGTGAAATAGTATAGTGAAATATGAAAGTAATTTGTTTGGTGGATACGTTAGTTATTTGGATTGAAAAGGATAGTGGAGGTATAGAAGAATGAAAAAGGTTTGCATTTATATAACGCTTGCTTCCCCTGATGGGGTGTTGAAGTATTTTATTGGTGAGTAGCATGCTACTCCGGAACCCATTAGTGGTGAATTAGTATAGTGAAATATGAAAGTAATTTAAATGGTGGAAATGTTAGTCAGTTATTTGGATTGAGAAGGATAGTGGAGGGATAGAAGAGGGAGAAAGGTTTGCGTTTATATAGCGCTTTCTACCTCTGATGAGGTTTTGAAGTGCTTTTGGGGCAAATAGCACTCTACTCCGGAACCCATAAAGGTTTAGTGGTGAATTAGTATAGTAAAAAATGAAATTCATTTGGGAGGTGGACATGTTAGTCTGTTATTTGGATTCCAAAGGATAGTGGAGGGATAGAAAAGGGAATGATTTAGACATTTTTTCTTTTTTTGTTTGTTTTGGAGATCATAGCAGTATGAGGAGGCTTGGGGTGAGTTAAAGGGATGTAGAGGGTGAAGAGTCAGAAAGGCTTGTTTTGGGGGATCGGAATAGTAAAAAAGGTATGAGATGATTGATGCAAGGAGGGTAGAGTAGGGAAGAGTCTAGAAAGGGTTATTTTGGGGATCATAGTAGTGGTATGGGGTTTAGAATGAATGAGAGCGGAGGTAGAGGATATATTGATTGTGGTATAGGGTGAGAAATAGGGTAGTGCATTGGAAAGAGTAGTAAAAAGAGGTCTGAGATGAGTCAGAGAGTTGAGGTAGAAGATAAGAGAGGTGTAGGGTGAGAAATAGGGTAATGCATTGGATATGCTGAATTAGAAGAAAAGTAATAAATATATAGATCCATAAATACATGGAAGATATATAGATGCATGAAGGAAGTAAGTATATGTAGAATAAAGATGCATTAAATAAACTCCGGCTTTCAAGTGTAGCGCAGCCACGACCTACTTACAAAATTCAATAGACACCCTGGCTCTACGAAATCTCTGAGAAAGCACTGGACCACACAGCACATTTAAAAAGATGGTAAACAAAACAGTAAAAATTATTTTGCTAGTGGAGGACAAAGCAGCGCTAAAGAAGAGGGCCCATGGTTGGCTTGTCCTACAGAGCTACACCAGAGGATCGCCCCAACCCTACTTAGGTGCCAGGTTCACGTGGTCAACTAAGGAGAAATATCTACATCTAAGGCTGGGCATACTTCCATCACTGTACAATCTGCCCCAGTGGAAACGCCTACAAACATCAACTAGCTGCCGACTGTGCTGGGATTCTAAGGAAGATATGATACATTTATTATGCATATGCAGAAGATTGGATAAGGAGTGCAGATGCATATTAAAACCTGCTTTAAAACAAACCGGAATAAGATCACGCAGGCAGGCAGTAAAAACGTGTTTCGAAAGCGAAGATATTCAACTAGCCTGCCGCCTTGTCCAATTCCAAGACAAAGCCGAAAAATGCTGAACTCCAACTAGCAGCTAATAGGTGGGGCACCATATGATGCTCCTAAGACTCATTGCCCTTGGCAACAGAGCATTACAGAATCAGTATCTCTCTTCATAGCTATCTGGAGCTATGTAGCGCCCTAATAGGCCATACAAGAGGAAAATGGAAAACTGGCAGCTACCCGCAACTTTACAATAAAGAGTTTAAAAAACTTTTTAATAACCCTTCTTTTGTTCTTAACAGACTGCTTGAAAAACCTTAAGACTTATGAAATGCTACGATACCTCACAAACAAGGTTTTGAAATTTGTACTTTCGGCTATCATTGTTTTACTAAAGCGCATTTTCTTCTTTTTCAGGTATGTATTATCAAATGGAAAGTATTGATATATAGTTTTAAAGTTGCAATGGTTTTAAGTAATCATGCAATAAAGGTTGATTGATTGATCAAAAGTGTTGTGTGCTAAAAAATTATTTTATTTTTTGTTTTTATATATATACTAGCAGCCCGTCCCGACGTTGTACGGGAGCAATTAGGCTTCAGGCCCCCCGTCGCCCAGACGTTGTCCGTGGGTCCCCCGGAGCCTTCCTCCATATATTGCAGTATTATACCTCTATGTTTAGTTTGTATGCTTTTGTAACCTGCACACGTCACTTTTTTCTCCTGTAATGCACCGTTTGCTACGCTAATGCACCGTTTGCTAGCTCTTGTATTTTTTTGGCTCACGATTGTCATTGCCGCTCCTGCACACATCACTTTTTTCTCCTGTAATGCACGGTTTGCTACGCTAATGCACCGTTTGCTAGCTCTTGTATTTTTTTGGCTCACGATTGTCATTGCTGCTCCTGCACACGTCACTTTTTTCTCCTGTAATGCACCATTTGCTACGCTAACGCACCGTTTGCTAGCTCTTGTATTTTTTTGGCTCACGATTGTCATTGCCGCTCTTGCACACGTCACTTTTTTCTCCTGTAATGCACCGTTTGCTACGCTAATGCACCGTTTGCTAGCTCTTGTATTTTTCTTGCTCACGATTGTCATTGCCGCTCCGCGTTCCTTAATAAATAAATAAATAACCTACCTCATCCGCCGCTCACCGCCGCTCCTCACCGCCTGTCCGCTGCTCCTCACCGCTCCTCCCCGCCTGTCCTCCGCTCCTCACTGCTCCTTCCAGCCTGTCAGCTGCTCCTCCCCGCGCTGATGTCCGCCACTCCTCTTCCGCTCCTGCACGCCGCTCCTCCCCGCGCTCCTGATGTCACCACGCAGGTCGCGGCCGGCGCTACTTGCAAGGGACTACTTTTTTTTTTATCGTCAAATTTTTTAAATAACGTATTTATTTTTTATTTATATAGCCTATGTCCATCTGCACACCCTGACAATTACAATGATGTATCGGGTGTGTGGATTGGCGCTGTGGTTCCCGAGTTTACCCGCCTCAAAGGTCCAAAGTTCTTGCTTTATAATAGTAGTATAGATATATTTCGTTTTTCGGACCGGCAATACCTGATGTCTACGGGGGTATGCTGGTTCTTTTGAGACGAGTGCGAGATATATAAACCACTTTTTCTGTAATTCAATAGTGGATCAATTGTAGATAAGTAGTCATGAAAAAAGATTTGCTTATTTATGCAGTCATGTGCATATGTTTCGCCCTGCTACTGTGCATATTCTATATTCAGATGTGATGTGATTATTTTTTTGTCTCAATATGAAAAAGAAAAATAGAAACTATTTGCGGATGCCGCTAAGCTTGGCACTGCAAGTGCTGTTAGTGATTAATGTGTTTCCAGAGGCCAAACCCATTGTGTTTTCTTCTGACATTGAGTAATATTAAAGGTGCGGATTATAAATTAGAATTAATAAGAGAGAGAAAAGGTATGACCATTGTAAAAAGACACCTTGCGTTTGATGCTAGAACTGGTGAATCTCAATATAAAACGTACAAAGAGGGACGGAAGCACGCTGATGGCGACGGCAATGAATATTACTAACCAGATGTACAGCTTTCAGAAGGCATTGAGGCTGGCATGTTCATATGTATGATTTGCATAATTTGATCGCAGGGAAATATGGGTGGTGCTTTATTGTGTTTGTCACAGTTGTCCTAAGCCATAAACTGTGTAACATGTTTGTTGTTTTCTCCCCAGGTGTGAACATTTCCGTTCCATGCTACTTAACAATGATGAGGAAATCATAGAAATGAATCAGTTTACTTATCCTGTGTATCGAGCCTTCCTGGAATACCTGTACACAGATAGTATCAATCTCTCACCAGAGGATGCAATAGGTAATTAACGTAAACAATAGTTATTCTAGCAAGCTATTATGGGTTAGAATACAACTAAAAACTAAGACATGGAAAATATCTGTCAGATTCTGGCGTTTTGGTTTATCTTTATCATTATTTCAATGCATGGCAGAAGTATATGCTTTTTGTGTATACCAAAAAATAAAATAATAAACACAAAATAAGCCTCATAGGGAGAAATGGGAAGGCTGCAGCATTTTAGACAAACAGTGCGCTTCTAAAAATCTTATTTATGAGTACTCTGTGATCTCAAGATTTGACATAGGAGTACCCATATCATCCTCCTGCAGTCCTAGTCAACTACTAAAGGGAGTGTGTTTCACGTGTTATCAAGTTCTCATTACAGAGAACTATGAGGGTTTTGTCTTCAAAAGTAGAAAGTGAAAAACAAGAATTTGGTTGGAATGGAAAAAGAGGGACCAAGCAGTTTGTGGGAGTTAAAAAGACAGAAAGTTTACAGAAGCTAAAGAGGTGGGAAAAGACCATGCTGTGATGTACACAGCTGAATATGGGAGGTGGGCTCAGCCTTAATAAAGGGAATGGAGGTGATTTGATGGGACTTGACTATCGCTCCACTTGTTTATTGTACCCCGACAGCAAATCAAACTACTATGTGTGTATGCCTCAGATTGACCCCGGAGATTGAGTAATTGAAAACCATAGGGTTCAGGAGATCAGGATATACAACCTCCAGTAAATAACTCTGAAGCACAATCTCCTGATGTCGACCACGCATATTCACAGTGTGCTCATTCAAATCTATGTTAAATATATTAACAGTGCACCAGAGTTTAGAGTCCTATTACAGGAACTTTATTATTTCATTCTAAACATCAAATCCTAAGCCTTCATTCCCTTCCTCTCACGGCTTTCCACACCATCTGCTGCAGAGTCTAGATGATCAAAACTTGAGACTTTACCTGCTTCTGCCTCCCTCGATTAGAGGGATACAAGATTGAATCTAATTTTCTATATCCTAGCAATAATAATTGAACTCAAACCTGGTAACACAGTAAGACTTGTTATCCTTGATAGAGACTTTCCTTTCCCATTGCTTCTGCCTTCAAATGTTTATTCGGTTTGTATTTTTCCTGAAGGGTTGTCAGAATCATGTGCCTGTCATTCTCACCAATCCTAGAGTCTTTTGTTGGTAATCATGGCCCCTTTTGCAAACCTGATATTGGAAATTAATGCTGCCTGTAACATTTTGAAAAGTAAAGCTCACTCCGCCTTAACCAGTCAGATATCACTGATTTAAATGTCTTGGCCTAGGTTCACTAGGTGGTCCACCTGGTCTTCAGGGTGGGCAGTCAAACCCATAGCATATGTTTGGAACAAGGTTTTGATGATGAGAGGGGTTGGGGCTAAACACCAATGGAGTAGGACGTGCCTCACGGAGCTCCTGCCTGGCAAACCCCCATCCGCAACCCTCCTAAAACCCTGTGCCCCCTCAAAATATATGAGGGGACTGGGGATATCAACTGAACAAGAGGAGAGCGCAACAGGGAGACAAAATGACCCAGAGCGTGCCACACTTGAGAGATTCGGGGAGACGCCGCATGACCTCCGAAAATGGCGGCCGCTAGCTGAGGAGGGTACAGCCCGGACGCGGACTAAGGAGTGTGGCGATCGTCTCCCTGTCCAAGGCCGATGCTGTGCATGTGGGGACAGCTCTGAGATTCGAAGGCCCGGGGGAGGTTAATTTCGGTCAGAACCAGACATCATAAGGTCCATGAAGACTTGGACGAGAGGCCTACGAGGCGATAGCTGAGGCTGAACTGGGCGACTGCCGTGAGACCTGTGGAAGCCGCTACTGAAGCCAGCGGGGAGTGTCCCTGGTCCGAGGATGATGGAGGGAGTGCAGAGGCGACAACAAGGTACCCCCCACTGAGGTGATATGAGACAGAGGAAGGCTTCTGTGGTGGTGGCTGCACTTGGAAGGCGGCAAAGTGCAGGCACCCGGATGACATAGCTAGGGATCCCTGAAATGGCACAAGTAATCCCAGAGGTGAGGAGGTGCGCATCGGTTGCGAAGAGGGGCACTCACCTGGGATCGAAGAGAGGAGGGCACCACAGCGAAGCAGGAGCTGAGGGCAAAGAGGAAGAGACCTCGCAGCTTAGAAGGATGGGAAGACCCATGCAGAGTGAGTAGAGACAGGCCGCTACAGCAGGGAAGACTGCAGGTATCGCGGACACCCTTGAGCAGTGAGGTAAACAGTTCCTGGAGTGGGGAAACAGGCGTACTGGGGCTGCAGACAAGGGCTCTCGCTAGACAACGGAGAGAAGTGGGTCCAAAATTCAGTAGGAGCTGCGAGTGCGGAGAAAAAGACCGGGCGGCCTAGCCTAGTGGGAGTTCCCGCAGAAAGCGACTGGAGGCGGGCAGATTTAGGGGACCCAGGCGGCAGGAGTTGTGGACGCCCCTGAGTGGGCCACATCGACTTAATTACCCACTGCAGCAAAGCAGAATAAAGTAGAGTGGAAGAGAAGCACTCACCTGAAGAGGGGACAAGGAGACCCTGAGGATAAACGGAAGCAAGGAGCAGAAGCGAGGCAAGGGCGGCCTTTAAACAATGGGGGAGATGAAACAGACTAAGAGCGGAGGCCTACCAAGGCAGAACGGCAGGCCATAACACTTGAGTTGCCATAAGAAATAGAACCTGAACGGCTTAACCAAAGGGCAGCTGGAATTGGGAGGAGTCTACCTGAGTGGAGCAGAGAGAATCGGGGCAGTAGACCAAAACAATAAGGACAGGAAGTTAATATCCTCCACAACGACGAGTGAAAGCGCACAGGTTTGTGCTGGCCCAATGCAAATGGAGAAGACCAGCAAGCAAGCTTGAAGTAGTAAAGAACCTTTACTCAACAAGAACTAAGTGAACCTTGGCTGTTAATCCCAGAGTGAAACGCATGGGCCAGATACACAACAGGATCAGAGAACGTTGTCCCCCCACATTGCCAAACAGCCACAAGGGAGTCAGCAAAACTCAAATATAGAAAAGTCCTAGGGGGTTGGGTGGGGAGGGCAAAATGTGGCTTATAATATGAACGGCTGGTGAGGGATAGGGGAGGATGAGGATTTATGTCAAGATCGAGTCAAACTTACTGTATCCTATGACTATGTACAAGCTAATTGTCTCACCGGTGTTAAGAGCAAAAATAATAAAAACATTAAATAAATATATATATATAGGGAAGTCATATGGACAGTGATAACTCCAAACAGTTGAGGAGGTCCTAATTTCTCAGTAGTGCAGCTGCCGAGCACAGCAAGGAAGGGATTGCACCCCCCAGGAATGGGGCAGATAGCCAAACGTCAAGGACAGGACGCTATGGATCCCAGCAAAAGACAGGAGCACACATACGAGGAAGATGATGCAGGAGGAGCGACAAATGAGACTACTCTGACCCATCCCACCTTGGTGGACATCATGCAGGCGATCACAGTGTCTCACGAAGCGCCTGAAACTAAGAAAGATGCCAGAGGCACAGATTTGAGCCTACTAAAAGATGATCATCGCCGCCTAGCAGAACGGGTAACGAACACCGCATGATGGCAGACATAATATTGGAGGTCACAGAAATGAGTAAATCTTTGTCAGAAGTAATGAACAGGGTGAAGTCCCTGGAAATGAGAGCAGAAGACAGTGAAGGGAGATCCCGTAGAAACAACATTCATCATTGGGCTTCCAGAGTGTGAAGAAGGCAGCAACATGGTGCAATTTCTAGAACACTGGCTGAAGACAGAAGTGGCCCCGGAGGGCCTTTCGAAATTCGGATGTGCAGGAAAGAGCGCACAGGGTACCGGCGTGACCACCAAAGACTGGTGCCCCTCCACGTCCTGTGATTGATCGCCCGCTCCATTTTAGAGACCTGGACCATATCATGTCACAAGCCAGACAAAACAAAACCCTGCAAATTGTTAACAATAATTATATTTCTGTATTTTACGAGAGAGGTGCAATGTTGCGGCAGCGTGCTTCCTTCCTGGCTGCCTCAGAAGCGCCAGCTTCTGTACTCAATGATATTAACAGCCCGATAAAGAGTGGCCTCACCAACGGAAAGTCAGTTCTTCCACACTACCTAAGAAACGTGGAACTGACTGGATACGGTCCTGTTGAGAAGATCGCAAGAGAAGTCACCGGGGGGAAACAGCCCAGAAGAAACACAGAACTCCAGAAAAAGCCAGCACACCATCCTCAGTGGAAGCTAGGGAAGAAAGGCATAGAATACTATTGGAGGTTGCAGAGCTGAGCCAGGCGGACTCCAGCCCTAAATCCATGCGGAACAACATGGAGGAGAGAACACCGGATGGTTCCAGAAGTACAAGCTCGGATGAGTAATCTGATACAGACCTTCCCAAAGTCACCCCCAAAGCAGTAGACAACCTCATCGGAACAGAGCCCCAAGTGGCCGGCGTATACGAATGGACAATAAATCTAAGCGTTGTTATCCTTTTGGTCCCGAATAAGGGGTAAACAGACACACAGGTGGGGATTTCTAACAAGAAAGGGAGGAAGGGAGGGAGGGGTGGGATAATATCCTTATAGTATGGAGGGGTGAAAACCAGGAGGCTAGGAGCCCGAGGACACTAAGTCAAGACTTCACTCCCAATCACAACAGCGCAGGTAATCTGCGGAACGATACCAATTGGTATTGAGTTTAGATGGGTACTAGACTGTCGCCTGTCCGGAGGGGATGTTGGGGAGTTTATTCTTTAGGGGGTTCACACGTTGAGGTTAGGCATGCCTGGACTAAAGTAATTAGTGGGCTAACATTGACACCTAACCAATGGTTTCCGCCCTAGACGTTAAATACATCTCGGGGAATGTGAGAGGAATGCACACCATGACTAAGCACCATAAAATACATGCATATCTGACTAGACGGGGCGTTCACATAGCGCCATTACAAGAAACACGTATTACTGCTATGACAGGTGAAGCCCTTCAGAAAAGATGGAGAGAACAGGCATTCTATACAAATTACTCCGCCTTCGCGAGGGAGGTCCTTATATGGGTGAGCGCAGGAGTCCCATTTCAGTCTAACAAACACATAAATGACCCAGAAGGGTGCGGCGTAGTCCTAGTAGGCAAATTAGATGGCAGAGACATAGCCATTGGGAACATTTACATGCAGAATACAGATCAAGCCTCATTCTTAGCGGTTCTCTCCAGGAAGTTAGCCCCAGACCTGACTGGCCCTTTAATAATGGCGGTGACTTTAACTGCATCACAGGGCTCGTCCCTTGGCCTGACGCTTTTTAATGTGTATGTGGCACCCCTGGCAGAAGTGATGAGATCTTTTGGTTTCCAACTAACCTCCTATGCGGACGACACGAAAATAGTTTTGTCACTGACAAATTGGGCTGAAAAGGAAACAGGGGCACGTTTCCACGATTACATGGCTGCAACTCTGGATGGATGGCCTTAACTGTTTAAAATTAAACTAGAGTAAAACCGAGGTCATAAAGTTTGAGAACAATCCACATGTGTGGACACCTCACTGGTGGCCTGGAGGTTTGGGAACCTGTCCTACACCCACTAAAAACGCAAAGAATCTAGGGGTAATGGTGGATAACAAGCTTGCTCTGGGTGACCAAATAAGTATGGTGAATTCGGCCTGCTTTTTGGCACTCAGAATTATAAGAAAAATTAAGTGTTCGAGGCATGTGAGCTGCAGATCACACACTATGCATAGATCGCCATCTGGTGTTGGGCCCGGATGTTTGCACTTCGTTGTCCTGGAAAAGTCTTTGGAAGTCACGAAATAGGTGACTCCTCCCTTGGACCATAGTGCGCATGGGCCTCGGCTCCATTTTCAGATTGTTTTTTTTCTGCCATCAGGCTCGGATGTGTTTCTCGCGCTCCAGTTCGGAACCGTTACCAATTTCACTTTCGACGCGCTATCCTTCACCATTTCTACGGTATTGTTTAGTATCGCGATTCCCAGTCGTCGCGTATCTCCCCAACTACGAAGTCCTCAATTCCGATCGTCGACAAGGGCCTTCGAGCCTACTTGGGCCTTGGCATCTGCCTCATGGAAAGGACTCCATTCAAAAAGTGTGTTCAATGTGGGTCGAAGTTTCCCCACACCAATCTGCATGAGGTGTGTAACCTCTGCCTTTCACCAGAGCATGAGGCCAGAGACTGTACAGCTTGTGCCTCCTTCCGCTCCAAGAAGACCATTCGAGCTCGAAGAAAAATGGCTAGCTCGTTGACATACATTCCTGACGACATCTTCCAAGAGGGCGTAGACGTGCCTGAACAGGAGCGAGTCCAAGAACTACTCATTCGCTCCTCAGAACCAGAGAACTCCGACGTCGGAGAACTCACTCCTGCGCAGCTGGTCGTAAGTAAAGATATCGACCCTCACCCCCTCCATACCCCATCGAAAAAGGCTTCAGTCACACCTTCACCTTCGGGTCCAGGTGCACACCGAGAGACTGCTTCCCATGCCCCGCCCTCGAGTTTGGCAAAGAAGCCTATTAAGCCTTCAGGTGACTCTGGCTCAAGTCAGTTGACCACCGGTACCGAAACCCGGTTACCGGCATCGAAAAAGAAACCGCCCTCCTCCGTGCCGTTCGTTGCCTCCACATCCAAGCACTCAACACCTAAATCTAAAGGCACCGACCCATCGACTCAGAAAAAACACTCTGAGCCGAGCAAAAAGCTGCTCCCTAAAACTTCGGATCCACAACTTTCAGAACCGAAAAAAACCTCGGAACCAAAGAAACAACCGGTTCCACAGACAGCCACAGGCACTGTAAAACATCATGGTTCCAAGCCAAAAGACCACAAAACCCTTCCGGAGTCGGTGTCGCGTAAGTCTACCGAACCGAAAAAGTCGGTGCCGAAAGAGCAACCTCCATCAGAAGAGCTTTTTGCACCAGACCCTTGACAAAAAACTCTTCTAAAAGACCCTAAAACTGGTCACCTCACCCTGAGTTCAAAGAAGAGAACATTGGATACGCATGCACCGGCTCCACCACCTAAAAAGAGGGACATTGCCACATCTCCCCTCAGGGTCCCTCCTCCACCACCTCCTCCATCTTCTTTTCCTCCACCTCCCCCACCACACCATTCTCCTACGCCATCTCCTCCACCAGGGAACGATGATGACACCTCTGATGAAGGGGGGGGTGCGGGTGAGGAGCCACTAGGGGACTCTAGTCCACCTTCTTCCCCTGATCCCTGGGACGATTACAACATGACAGATGTCCCTAATGTTCCACAGGAGGACCTCTACCCCTCTAGGCCTTCCCTTCCAGAGGACACAACAGGTTTTAATCAGCTACTTCACAGAGCTGCCCAATACCACAGGGTTAACTTACATACAGACCCGGCGGAAGAGGATTACCTAATGGACACTTTTGATACCTTACAAAGGTCCTCCTCTATTTTGCCTATGCTAAAAGGTGTCATCAAACATGCACCGGAAGTGTTTAAAGATCCTGTAAGAGCTAGAGTTATTAACCTCAGGATCGAGAAAAAGTACAAAGCTGCCCCTGCGGACCCAGCCTACATTAAGGGTCCTGTACCTCTAGATTCACTAGTAGTCTTCAATGCTAGGAAAAAGGCCAACTCTCAGACATCAGGGGACGCTCCACCCCCCGATAAAGAGTCCAAACTCTTAGATGCCTCTGGCAAAAGAAAAGCGTCACAAGCAGCTAACATATGGCGAATCGCCAACACTCTGGCTCTGTTAGCCAGATGTGATAGGGCACATTACGATGAACTAGAGTCCCTATTGCAGCACCTACCAGACAAATATAAAAATAGGGCCAATGACCTCATACAGGAGGGAAAATTATCACTAACACCGCCATTCGTTGCGCTCTGGACGCAGCAGATACTGCCTCCAGAGCCGTCAACACAAGCGTCCTTCTGCGAAGACATGCTTGGATACGCATTTCATGTTTTAAACCTGAAGTACAAACTTCCATTTTAAACCAGGCATTCGATCAGGAACACTTATTTGGACCTAATGTAGATTCATCACTTGAAAGGATGAAAAAAGCCTCGGACACAGCCAAGTCTATGGGAGCCTTGCAATTGCAACCTCCCAGACATTCTTTTCGTTGCTCCTTCTACAAAGGCACCTCCAGAGGCTACTCCTCTGACAACCCCTCCACCTCTTACAAGGCTCCCACCCAGACTACATTCACCAAAGGTTACTAAAGAGGAGGCTACAGAGGCAACAATAACAAAGGTAGAGGCAAGACCAACAATACCAGATCTGCCTCCACCCCTGCCCAATTTCTTTCCTCCGCTCCCCCCGGACCATTCCACTCCAGTCGTGGGGAGAGTACAACAGTTCCTTCCTGTCTGGAGCAACATCACCACAGACAGATAGGTGAGACAAATCGTTCAAACAGGTTACTGTCTAGAACTCACTTCTACCCCCCCCAAACATACCACCCAGGCAGCACCCAATGTCATTAGAACACTTATCACTGTTAAAACAGGAGGTCATTTCCCTCCTGCAAAAACATGCAATAGAACTGGTACCCCTGCATCAGCAAAACACAGGTGTTTACTCCCTATAGTTCCTCATTCCAAATAAGGACGGCTCTCCGAGACTTATCCTGGACCTCAGGCCCCTAAACTTCTACATACAATCAGACCACTTTCACATGGTCACGCTTCAACTGGTCCTTCCTTTGCTCGCTCAAGGCGATTTCCTTGCCACTCTAGATCTCAAGGACGCCTACTTTCATATTCCCATTCACACCTCTCACAGGAAATATCTCAGGTTTGTAGTGGGCGGTCAGCATTATCAATTCAAGGTTCTCCCATTCAGAGTCACCACAGCACCCAGAGTCTTCACCAAGTGTCTAGCAGTAGTGGCCGCTCACCTAAGGAGGCAGCAGATTCATGTCGACCCCTACTTAGAAGACTGGCTCATAATAGCCAAGTCATACAACCAGTGTGTACACCACACTCACGCCACAATCCAACTGCTTCATGACTTAGGGTTTACCATAAACCACCCAAAGTCTCACCTATAACCGTCCCAAATACCACAACACCTCGGAGCTACAAAAAATACCTCAAAGGCACTTGCATTACCCACTCCTGCCAGGATAGCAAGCATACAAAGCCTCGTCACAAAGTTTCAACCGCAACACTCTCTTCCAGCTTGAGTGTTCATGCAACTAATAGGGATGATGGCCTCTTGCATATTCATAGTACCTCACGCAAGACTCCAGATGCGTCCCCTACAAGAATTTCTAGCACATCAGTGGACCCAAGCTCAAGGTCAGCTGACAGATCTGGTGTTGGTGGACGGTCGCACACATCGTTCTCTGCAGTGGTGCAACTCCAAAAACCTTTCCAAGGGTCAACCGTTCATCGAGCCAGTCCCACAAATTGTGCGGACACATCGCTCTCCGGCTCGGGAGCTCATCTTTTATATCATACCATGCAGGGCAGGGGGACACCCCAACAAAGGTTGCTCCACATCAATCACCTAGAGTTACTAGCTATATTCCTAGCGTTGAAGTCCTTCAAGAAACACATTCTGGGCAAAGCTGTCCTGACGGACAATATGACAGCAATGTATTTTTTACAAAAACAAGGCAGGACACACTTCCTGCAACTTTTCCAAACTAGCACAAAGCATATGGAGATGGGCTATTCCTCAAAACATTTTTATCCTAGCCCAACATGTTCCAGGAGTCCAGAACAATATAGCAGATCTGTTAAGTCGTCAAACACAACAGACTCACAAATGGGAACTTCATCCGCAAGTTCTTCAACCATTTTTCCAGTCTTGGGGGCATCCAGAGATAGATCTCTTCGGCACACACGAAAAAGCCAAATGCCCAAGCTTCGTCGCCAGGTATCCACACCCTTTGTCCAAAGGCAATGCGATATGGATGAATTGGTCAGGCAGATTTGCATATGCATTTACGCCCCTCCCACTCATTCCACTGGTGGTGCGCAAACTGAAGCAACACTCACTGACTCTCATCCTAGGTGCTCCAACATGGGCCAGACAACCGTGTTACACCACATTACTGGAACTGTCTGTAGTCCCGCACCAAAAACGACACCTTTCTCCACACCTCTTAACCCAGAGCCATGGAGAAATCAGACACCCAGATCCGGCACAGCTCAACCTAGCAATCTGGATCCTGAAGTCCTAGTGTTTGGTTACCTTAACCTTCTCCCTGATTACATGAATGTTATCAGAGAAGCTAGACGTCCCACTACTAGAGCTTGCTATGCAGCCAAGTAGAAATGATTCGTTATATACTGCAACAATAACAACATCAATCCCTTAGATATGTCAATTCAACACATCATAGGTTACTTGCTACATCTCCAAAGGTCTAATCTAGCATACACATCTATTAGGTTACACCTTGCTGCTATAGCAGCCTACTTACAAAACAGACACCATTTGGCACTATTCAGAGTACCTGCCTTCAAAGCCTTTATGAAAGACTCAAAAGAATAATTCCACCCAGAGTACCACCCTCACCTGTGTGGAACTTAAATATTGTTCTCACAAGACTAATGGGTCCTCCATTCGAACCCCTACACAAATGTGAATTGCAGTTTCTCAAATGGAAAGTCGCTTTCCTAGTGGCCATTACTTCCCTTAGAAGAGTCAGTGGGCTTCAAGCACTTACTATTCAAGAACCATTTTTACAACTCCATCATAACAAAGTGGTTCTCAGAACAAACCCAAAATTCCTTCCTAAAGTAATTTCTCCCTTTTATCTCAACCAGTCTATAGAGTTGCCAATATTTTTCTCGCAACCACAAACAGTCGCAGAAAGAGCTCTTTATAAGCTAGACTTAAAAAGAGCACTCCTTTATTATATTGACAGAACAAAACTTTTTCGCAAAACTCAACAACTTTTTGTATCCTTCTCACCACCACATAAAGGCAATCCTATATCAAAAGCTGGAATTGCAAGGTGGATTGTCAAATGTATATAAATTTGCTATCAAAAAGTACATTATCTAGTCCTCCTAAAGCCCACTCTACCAGAAAAATAGGGGCTTCAATGGCTTTCTTAGGGAACATTCCCTTAATGACATCTGCAGAGCAGCTACATGGTCTACACCACACACATTCATAAAACACTATTGTGTAGATGTGCAAGCAAAACAACAAGCTAGTGTGGGCCAGGCTGTAATCAAAACATTATTTTAAACCACTGCAACAGATACTGGTGGTCGCCGCTAAGGTGGAGTACTGCTATACAATCTATGCAAAGTGTGTGATCTGCAGCTCATATGCCTCGAACGGAAAATGCTACTTACCAGTATGCATCTGTTCTTGGCATGTAGAGCTGCAGATTCGCACACGCCCACCCTCCTCCCCGGCTACCTTTATCTGTTCCAGTATCATCTTATTTAGATACAACATACATGGGCATCTTTTCTGTTTTTCACAAAACTCCATCCTTCCCTAACTGGTGAAAAAACAATCTGAAAATGGAGCCGATGCCCATGTGCACTATGGTCCAAAGGAGGAGTCACCTATCTCATGACTTCCAAAGACTTTTCCAAAACAACAACAAAGTGCAGATATCCAGGCCCAACTCCATATGGCGATCTATGCATAGTGTGTGAATCTGCAGCTCTACATGCCAAGAACAGATGCATACTGGTAAGTAGCATTTTCCTTTTATCACCGAAAACAGTCTCAAGACAGTGGTCACGGCCCTCATTATGTCATGTCTCGACTACTGTAATGGCCTATATTTGAATGCCCAAAAACAACACATCAACAGGCTTCAAATTGCACAGAATACAGTGGCCAGAATGCTGTCAGGGACTCCAAAATGTGTTTCCTTAAAGGAAGAACTAAAAGAACTCCACTGGCTTCCTATCAAACAAAGAGTACGCTTTTAAAGCATTTTGCACAGTTTTTAAGGCCCTCAATGGAGTAGGACCTGATTTCCTGAGGTGAAAATTCCAGTGAGTATGTCCCTAGAAGAACGCTATGCTCAGCAGGAGCAAAACAAGTTCTTGTCCCTTCATTTAAAAAAGTCAATTGGGAAGGCAGGAGCTTTATCACCTGCGTGTCAAAGGCTTGGAACGATCTCCGTTTTTATCTGAGGAATTCCACAGACCTCCTCTCATTTAGGAAGGGGTTGAAAACATGGCTTTTTAATCAGTAGTATATTCCATTACGCTCTCCAGCAGGCAGTTCTTAGAGCCAGGACACCCCAGGGTAACCATGCACTCTAAAAGTGTAATTAACATAACATAAAATGTACATACCAAGGAAAAGAGGTTGGTCAGTCCTTCATACAGTCTCACAAATCATGAAATCTATAACAAAAGTATGACATTACAAAAATGTATTGCTGTCCGTTGTTTACCAGACTATTGCATATAATGGCCCAGGGTGTTCCTTAATTTGGGGCCATGCCTTTTCTAGGATACTGGATCGCTCACCTACTGAGGTGGCATGCTTCATCATTGGGTCCTTTTCATCGGGGTGGGGGTGCACTACCAGATGGGCATTCTTTCGGGCTCAAGGTTCAAGAAGCCAGAAATGCCTAACTTACTGCCCCCAAGTTAGAAATTGATTCTTGTCATCCGCAGGGTAGATGGTCAATAAACTGGGCAAAAAGAGCTGCCAGTGATTCAAATTACCTATGGCAATCCTGGTTTTGAAATGGATTAAATATGACTGGATTCCATGGTAAGATTAAAAACAAATGTAGAATCTTTAGCCACAATTATATGTGGACTTCTAAGCTGTCCGCTTGTTTTTACTGCCTCCAAAGGCACCGTAGGGTCCCTGGCATTCAACAGGTCCTTAAAAAAGCCCTAATCTAATCTTGTGAGTGATATCAATGGTCGTGTCCTACAACATTGTGCAAAACAAACAGAGCCAAATACGGGAGAATACCTTGTAAACGACAAACAAACTTAAATTAAAATAACATATAGCTTCAAGTTGAATTGTAATCACATCATGCAATATGTAAGCTTGTACCATATTCATTTGGCCAGCAGGACGCAACATATAGTGTGAAATGAAATAATCCATGCACAGCACTCTGCAAACACCTGTGCCCATAGAGAAGGGTGCCCGAAGTGCCTCAAATCAGGGCTTCTTATGGCCCGGAGGCCTGGTTCTGTCCTATGGAGAAACCTGGAATATGATTGCAAAAAAAATGTAAATAGTTAAAGTTGTACAGCCCATCTCCTACCTTCAGGAGACCGTATATATTGGTTGCCATACGTACTGACAGATACCCTCTTCTCGCTCAAAGGCAGACCAGTGATTTCACCTTTAGAACTGTCCCCGAACTGTGAAGAAAGAGTTGTTTCACTCCGTTTTTAAAAGGTATTTGAGACACAGTTAGCCACTATTACTGAGAGACAGAGGGGGCTTTTCTACTGCAAAACACTGGGTACACTCAAACGGTCGTACAGGACAAATCTGGAGCCGTCATCTTGTAAATTATGATTTTATGTTTAGTGATTAGGTCTAAAACGAAAATTATCTTGTATAATAAAAAAAAAAGGGGAAGTTTGTCCTTAACTTGATTCTAAAAAAATAAAGGAAGGGGCACCCTTATATGACAGGAACGCCAAGAGAAAGTAAGGATAAACCAAGAAATAGAAAAAAGGGGACTATGCCACCACAGAGTGTAATAACAAAAGATGGCTCTAAAGTGATCTATCTACATAGAGTCAAACGTGAATTAGAGAGATGTCGAAATTTCAGATCTACTGCATGTCCTCAGATTAACGATGTCCCTCAGTGGACTTAAATTAATGTCATTTATCTTCAATGTCAGAGTGTATGATGTCCTAGCCGGCGACATATTGGTAGAGGGAAAAGAGTTCAAAATGACTGGATAATAACAATAGTCCACATATGTAAAGCGCAAACAATCACCCGTAAGGGTCTCTAGGCGCTGGGGGCCGTTGGGAAGATTAAGCAAGCTATTGCCCAGAGTCACATGGTGCTGGGCTAATCTGCTGCCGGCGCCGGGGATCGAACCGTGATCCCCAGATTCCAGAGTCATTCGCCAAGGCTGCGGCGCCACACCTCTTCATAGTGCCCTTTATTGAGCTTGTATTGGTTCAGCTACAAGTTAAATTATTTGTGTAATTTCCTATATGGTTTCAGTGATGGATACAGCTGGAGAATTTGCATTATTTCATGGTACTCCAAGGTATTTCGTCATTGAACCCAATTTTGACAATTTTTGACTTGCAAAACCATCTTTGTTCTTGGATAGTTTTTACTTCACATTTGGGCTCTGGTAATTTTTATAGTATGATCCACTCCATTTAATTTCGATGATGGCCTTTTTCCAGGAAATTTCTGGTTAGTTTAGTTGTGGATCTCCTACATCCTACTCCTTCTGTACATGCTAGGAAGCTATGGCTAACAATCCTCACCCTCATACAGATGGCCCCCACATTGGCCATACAACATTGGTTCTCAACCCTTCTCAACATGTCTGTTTCCCTACATGAGAGCTCCCCAATAGGCCAGACCGGTGAGAAGGTCTCACTCGGTAGCAGGGCAAAATAAGGCATAGAAAACTCGGGCAACTCAATCTAACAATTTGGCACCTGAGGTCTTAGAGTCTGTTGAACTAAGTCTCCCACAAGCATGTATGGACAACCTGGACCACAGGAGGGTGGGAATGGATGTCATCCCTCCCTAGCAGGGAACAAAATTAGGGCCTCCTTAGTGTCCTAGGGATAGTCCCTGGACCAACATGTATCTCCAAGCTATTCCATCCACACCCAGTGATGTATTGTGATGTCTTTGGCACATGTGGACTTTTAAATGTTTTGAATTGTCATAGAAAACAAGAAAAACTTTTTAAAAATGTAAAAGCGTCCTAATGAAACTTAATACTAGGGCCTGCTATGCAGCAAAGTGAAAAAGATTTGTCCACTATTTTAACTCCAAGAATATAGCCCCCCCTTAAACAGGTGATCCAAGATAGTGTCTGCTGTTTGGTCCACCTACATAAATCAAGTGTAGCATATACTTCCATATGACTACATCTTGCAGTCATCACCACATATTTGTAACAGAGAGCATTCTCTCTTCATAATTTCTGTCAATAAAGCTTTTATGGACAGCCTTAAAAGAGTGATTCCAATTAGAATGCCACCTGTTCCTCTCTGGAACCTCAATATAGTATTCACAAGACTCATGGGTCCCCCGTTCGAGCCATTGCTTTCCTGTCCTTTGCATTTTTCTCTCTTGGAAAGTGGCTTGTCTCATAGCCATCACCTCAGTAAGGCACATAAGTGCGTTACAAGATCCCACTTTGCAGGAGCCTTTTATCCAAGTTAATACTGACGGGATTGGTCTTAAAATGGACCCTAAATTCCTTCCTAAAGTGGTCTCTCCTTTCCACTGTAATCAAATAGTTGAGCTACCAGTCTTTTTCACTCAATCTATAGCAGAAAGAGCCCATCATACTCTAGATATTTAAAGAGCCATTAATGAACAATATAAACAGAACCAAACCTTTTTGGAAAACTCAACAGCTGTTTGTCACTATTGATAAACAACATAAAGGTCACCCAATATAAAATTTGGCATAGCTAGATGGATTGTTAAGTATATCCAAACATGTTTACTTGAAGCCACAAGAGTTCTCCCCACTTCCTCTTGGCCACACTCTACTAGGAAGAAGGGAGCAACCGTGGCATATTTAGGGAATAGTCCCATAGCTGACATCTGCAATGTAGCTAAATTGTCAACTTCCAACTGTTACCAAACACTGTTATCTGAATATTCTTGCCCATCAACAGGCTAGAGTGGGTTAAACGATATTAAGAACTTTGTTTCAGGTATGTGCAGCATCCACTGGCTAGCCACCACTTTGGGGAGTACTTCTTTACAGTCTTTGGAGAGCATGTGTATTGACAGCCACACATGCTACGAACAAATATTTTACCCCGTAAGGATCTGTTCATAGCTTGTAGTGCTGTAAATTCACATGTGCCCACCCTCCTTCCGTTTAGTTTGTGTTTATTTGCACATCTCTGTACATAGTATGTATATATAGTTGTATACACTATTTGCATGGTCACCATATTTTTGCTACTAACCACCCCATACACGCATACGCTGTGTGAAAAACAATCTAACAATGAAGTTTGGTACTCATGGGCATTCCCTATTTGGGGAGAGTCACAGGATACTTAGTGACTCGAAGACATTTCTTAAAACAAAAGCAGCTTGCTATATCAGCACTAGATGATATTAGTATGCATAGTATGTCAATCTACAGCACTACAAGCCACAAGCAGATGCTTCTTTTTAATTTGTGTTCTATTAGGCAGCCAAAATAAATTGTTTGTCAGCTGATACCCAATTACCTACCAGGCAGGTGGGTGAAACAGTATCATATATTGTTTGTTATATGGGGCACAATGCCATATGCCATTCTGGAGTTTCCGTTTCAGCAATTGGGTCACAGCTGTTCGGCTGCTGCTGTCAGTAACTGATCCTAAAGGCCCTAGTCTGTCCAAGGTTGTAGTAGAGTTATCTAATTTTTTATATTAAGTTTATATTAACTTTGTTTGTGAAGGATGAGAGAAGTCATTTCGAATTCTAATGAGACAGTTACAGGGCTGATAGGTTTTTTAAGTTTTTGTTTTATTGTTAAAGGAGTGGGAACAAATTTTAAAAAATTGTACAATGTAATTAATCTTTTTTATTGTTTTTATTTATAAGGTACAAGTTGAAATAGCAAGATCAAACACACTAACGTGTGCTTACAAAGGCATATGGTTCTAACATGTGTATGGAGTACAAACTTCAGACTTCCTTGTGCGCTGTTCACATGGTCCGCTTGTGAGAGGAGCACAGAATTGATTGCATGTGCTGAGACTACCAGTTTTCACCTACCCAGGCGCTAAGCATGGTTGCGCGTGTCCCATCGTATTATTCCTGAGTCTTTTCATTGAATTTCAGATGCAGCATAACTAGTACGTTGGCAGATTTATAGGGCTTCTGCAAATATTAAAGTTTCAGCAGCCTTGCACATGGAGCAGTGACGAGACAGAGTATAATGGAACACAGCTATCTCTGGACTTGATGGCAGTGCATGGTGTGGCACCTGGGCACAACGGTAACTGGTCGGGACTGCACTACCGGGCATATTAAAAGCTGGATAAGATCTGCTAATGTGTTTAAGGTTCAGTGGTAGTATCAATTGTCCTATTGTGCTAGCTGGGTATAATGGAAGTAGTCCTTGTGCTTACTGTGGTTTGGCGTGTTGTCCTATTGTGCTAACTGGATATAATGGAAGTAGTCAATGTACTTATTGTGGTTTGGCGGATTATTTCATATGGCAACTGTTCATATTTAGCTGGCGGTGATATTCTAATTGGGCATAAAGGTACCTGATCATTCTGTAGTAATTGGACATCTAAAACATCTATTTTTGTGACATCCTCAGTGTCAAAGGCGTGGCACCAACATTACCCCAGTACTCAACTCCGTTAATGTTCTGGAATCAGCAGATAAACAATCATTGGGAATGCTGGTCCCCATTGGTCTGTTGGCCATCTTTGATATGGCAGAAGGCAAATCTTTAACTTTAACTTGGTAGTCAGCATTTCAAATGACGCACTCTGGTCTTTAGATCGCTTCAAGTCTAGCTGCAGCTTGTAAGTAAGACTAGTGATCTAACCTCTCCAATCAGCTTTGTCATATACAAGGCACCACTAGGATCCCCCCTTCTCACCCATGCTATTTAATTTTTTCTTTAAAACCTCCTAAGCTCTCACCACCCCCACTTCAGCTTTCTCTCAGATGGCACACAAATATACCTGCATGTGTCAGGGGACTTAAAGCAATGTAGAACTGTGTCAAATGCCTCTGAGGCAGCCGATATCTGGTTGGAACACCGACAACTCAGACCTCCGTGGCTCTCATCAACTCCCCAAATAAAGGTGTTCAACATGCACTCCTACCTTCAGTCAAACTTCTCCCTTTTGAGCCAAGAAGTCTGAGTATCATGTGGGGTGATAACCTCAGTTTAAACGCACAAGTAGTAACAGAAATAAAGTAAAAGTGTTTCCAACTGTATCACCATAAAATAACCTACGCATTCAATGTCCCCTTAAAATGGTGACATGGTAGTTGGCGGCCTGGGAACCTCATTTCTCACCTACAGTAATGCCCTACAAGAAGGGCTACCATACCATTACACCAATTTAAGGATACTAAAAGCCAAACCTTAACAGGGTGCATCATTTGGGGAGAACACCACCCTGAAGCTGGCCAACTAAAAACATTAATCAGTTCCCCACATAGGATTGAACTACAGTTATAACTCGACTACTAATGCAAAAAAGGATCTGAGCCCAAATAAATTCATGATTAAATGAAACAGCATCTGCCCTTGTGTGCCCGGCGTTCTGAAGGACACACCCTAGTCACACACACACAACCTGAAGAGAGAGCGAGACGGTAGGCGCTTTACAGTGGTGTTCAGTATGTAGTTTCTTGCTTCTGAAACTACATACTCCTGCATATTCACAAAGCATCACTCTCATGCTCTTCATTGGTAAAGCGAAACCCCGTTCTTCCAACACCAAACCTCAGTCAAAACAGATGTTTAACCAAATAATGTGCTACCAGGCAACAGACTGGAAAAACGAAAAGTAAAATGTGGCAACCAGTCAAATGTAAGATCAGCCAAGATACCCCATTTCCCATCATGGAAGGACCATGTAACACCCTCTCCTTCATTATCTATGTGCCTGATTCTATCACCATGTAGGATAAATGTAGCAAAAGCCTCTAAATGTCGGTGCCGTTTTTGCTTGTCCCGTAGCTGGGGAATAGGGCAGTCACTGTATGTACAAATGCAAGCATGAATGAAGTGTAAGCAATTTAAAGAGTGAAAAAGTGCGGTCTCATTTTATAAATAGTCTCGAAGACTGGATTTGAAAAGATGGAGCAAGACTCATCCTCATATCGATAGAAAGGGCATTACATATTCTGGGGGCGTTCCCTCAGAAGGTGCTTTTGACAGTGGAGATGTTTAGGAAATAGTGTTTTGAGTAGCATTGTGTTTTTTTGCTAAGGTCCTGTTTTTGCAAAGCATCTCCTGTTATTCGGTGATGTTTAGAGTGGAGTTATGGGCTAAGACCTAAAATGTGAAACATGCAGTCTTGCAAGTAGAATTATCTTTTGGTATGTGTAATATAAGTAAGCTAAAGAGTCATCATGGGAAGTGAACAAGCAGTTGATACTCAAAGCAATGTAGGGACAGGACTCAGCACCAGGTTAAAACTGTCCCAATTTGTGTTACTATCTGGGTACGGTGAGACGTCCTTTGAAGGACAGCCTGATGTCTTTGCTTAATATAGTACAACACAATATTAAAGTGAACATGTTCCATGCAGGCTCTCTTGAGTTTGGGCATTTGCTAAGTGTCTATTTTAAATTTGAACAACTTGTTTGATGTTTCTAAGAATTATATTTCAGATTGCATGTTCAGTTTTACCAGATTTCAGATTTTGTTAAAACACAGAAAGTTTGTCATGACATACCCTGTAAATAATGATTTTGCATTTTAATTGTCTTACAGGACTTCTAGATCTGGCAATATTTTATAGGGAAAATAGGTTGAAAAAGCTTTGCCAACAAGCCATCAAACAAGGCATTTGCGAGAACAATGCAATTACTCTGCTGTCTGCCGCTGTCAAATATGAAGCACAGGTATGGGTATATATTTCTCGAAAAGAGTTATTTTAGCAGTTGTGTAGTGAATTAGGTAGGGTTATGTACCATAACTAGGGAAATGTCCTTCAAGAGTCATATAAATGGTTCTGCATGGACAAACGTTTTGCACTTTCTTGTCTCGAGTGCCAATATGAAACGCTCCGTAATATCAGAAACCAGCATATCTCAGGGGCAGTGTTGGTGTGTGCTAACAAACATATCTGAAGCAGGTTACAGTTACACTAAAATTTCCAAACATGTATATTTGTTACATCATGGCATTTGTATAAATAGCCAAAAATATACTTTGAGGGCCATACACCTGCTCAAGGTAGAATTTGCCAAAATGTCAGTTGGTTCAGTAAAGCGGTTGTGTATGTGCATGTTCTAATGGATATATATTCTAGCAGATTCCTTACCTTAAGAATATCTTTCTAGGCATCAGACTAATCCAGGAACCTTTTTCCTAGCAATTGCTCTCCAGCACCACCAGGTGGTGCCATGCAGCTTCAGCGAGGACTTCCCCAGCGGGCCATGATGACATTGCAGTACAGTAGGCACCAAACAACACACTAACATCAGTTTCTACGTCTACGTCTCATCCATGTGGGTCCGCAGCTTTCTTGGTTTTCACCTACAAAATTCCTCAATATTTTGACGGAGAATAGTTCAAATGACTCTTCTAAAAGTCTCATGATTTAGGCCCTGTCGTAAATGCCAAAAGATGTCCTTGTCGGACCCATTTTACATCAGCATGTGGTGTTTAGGCTTGGAACATGATGCCACAGCCTGTACTTCCATACTCTTGCAGGCCAAAATGATGCCCCTCCTTTAAGTAAATCCCTTGGCAGGGAAATATCTCCCAAGAGATCTTACCACAAAAAAATGTAAAGAGCACCATAGGAAAGAGAACTTCTTTTCTTCCTCAAGGAAACAAACCCACTCCATTTCCTTAGACATCTCAACGCCATTCCCAGACACAAGACTCTTCCTCATCATCAAACAAGATCCCAACATTAGAAATGATGAGACCAGAATTCCCGGTTCCATTGGCCACCCCTTAGTAACTCGATGTCTTCCAGCAGGCAATGCTGAACTTTTTCAGGATGGATCCTGGCGCACGCAGTAACGGGTACTTTGCGAGGGCTATGTCGCATCTTTAAGAAAAAAATAGGGCAGCCCAAAAGAAAACCATGCATTAATTTATCATTAGAAATAGTGTTCCCTCTGGGAATGCCTTTTTGTTAATACTGATTGTTCGAGGTCCTCTATGCTGTAAACCAATAAATGGTGAGAGCGGCCTACGTTTTTTCTAAATACCAATACAGACATAATATATGGAAAAGATTTTACAAAACGTGAATGGTGGCACGTTCTAAATATCTCAAAGTGCAGAACGCAGTAAAAACGGAGTCCTTAGTGAATAGATAAACAGTTCAAAGTAGCAGTGCGAGAAAATGGATTTGTTTATCCAGTAAAGACTGACTGCTCTGTATATGTTCCACAGCAAAAGGTTTCTTCACATGTTAACAAAGGAGTCATTGCGGTGAATAAAGTTGTTGATATTTCAACTCTAGTGTCACAAATTTGATGAGGTTAACATCAGAACAGTAATTACAATGAGTAATCAGCATTCATAATGCTGCCAGACAATTAAGACAGGCCTCTCTCACCATTTATTGGTTTAGAGTGTAGCAAATCTCTAACAGTCCCTTTTAACAAAATGCATTTCCATACGGAACACTCTACCTTTCTTGATATATTTCTTGATTAAGTGGCACTACTTATTCCCACCTCCCAGGAAGATATTGCTTTGGGATTCATTCGCGATGTCAGGAATCTATGGGAAGATGATCCCATCAGAAAAAAGTTACATACCTTTGAAGGAAGATATGTCTGGTGGATACATTATCTTGTCACAGATTGCTCACCATGTTTCCTCCTCTCCAGGAGTTAGTGCCTTGAATAAATGATCCCAGGGCATATGTTATGCGCTGTAATTGTCACTGTCATTGGTGCTATCTTCGTTCCCCCCCATACCTCACTGAGGTGTGGAAACTGGTGGGACGTGATACCTTTTTCCTTGTATGTACTTCGACCCCGTCGTGTCTAGCTGGCAGAGTCGTGGTTCAAGCTGCATTGCACCACTGGGAGACCATAGCTGTGGGAGTTTTGAGGACCCATCTGATGCCTGGGAGTAAATTCCTAAGGTGAGGAATCAAAATTATGCATCTACCAGATTGATACTTTTGCTAACATATAAATAACGAGGAGGAGCCCATTAAGCTTTGTTCAATGGCTTTTGAGTTGTCCTCCCTGCAAACAAAGGTTTGCTAATTGCAATTAGCCTTGCTGTCCATTTAAGAGGACACCCTTACTGCACAGAGGTGCCCAACACAGTAGCTCTTTCCTCAGTATGCATATCCCTATTTTCACTCCAAGACCTACACATTTCTTAACTGTATGTAGTAGATACAATACATTTATATGTAAATTGATCTCACTGACCCCAACTTTTTTTTGATAACCTACTTTATTGATTTAAATACAGCATACACTAATGACACGTATTGATCAGTTCCACATTTCAACGTAACGTGTTGGACAAGGGTACATACTCAAGAAGTTGCAACATCAAACCCATGATAATCCACCATTTACCTCAAATCTTTTCGTGTTTCCGGGAGCAGCCACAGGCTTCATAAATTGGCTTTTCCTGGCTTGCATCCCAGTCGACACCTCTCCTTCAGCCCACCAACAATGGTGCCTCCGGAGAGTTCCATTTACAGGCAGTGTCCCATTTAGCCACCAACGTGGCCACCCCAACGAAGATCCCATCCATCCTCGGTCCACCCACTTCCTCGAGCAAACCCAGCAAAGCCACCGGGGGGATGAGGTCAAACGACCCCCAAAGACCTTGGAAAGCTCCCTTTGTATTCCCTCCCAAAAGGGGATCAGTCTGGGACAAGCCCAGGTCATATGGAAAACGTTGGCTTCTGTGTGGGAACAGCATGCACAGTGGCCCCGACTGTATTGCCCACACAATGTAGTTGTTGGGGAGTCAGGTAGGCAGTGTGGAGGACGTTCAGTTGGATCATACGGAGGCATGAGGAGATTATCAGTACCCTTGGAGCCATCTTGGCCTCACGCCAGTCATTGTTGTCAAGGTCTCCTACCCATATCTCCCGTTGAGTCTGCAACCCAGGGAAGCGATCTGGGACATTAAAAATGAGGGAGCAGTAAAACGTGGAGCTGGCAACCATGCCTACCCATTAAGAGCTTGGTCTCTAGGTGGCTGATTTCCGGAAGCTGTGTACCTATGGGGAGGCGGACAGAAAAGGCATGGTGAAGCTTCAGATACTGATGGAATTGTGTGTGGGAAAGCTGATAGTGTTTCTGCATGTCTTGAAAAGACATCAGGGTTTTACCTAGTCCGATATCACCTAGGTGAGTGATCCCTATCCTGTCCCAACTCCTACACCTCTGTAAGCCGGTCACATGGAGAAACCATCTACCCTGCCACAGTGGGGTCATCCCTGTGAATTTGTGGTCTCATCCAGTTAGTAGGAGAGCTCCTCTCCAGCACAGCAGGGCCACACGTATACATTCAGGGAGCATCCAGGGTATAGAAGACTTGTAGAGCAGTCCCAGGAACCCGTCTAGGCCCAGATGGTTCAATTCCTCACTGCATATTTGGGTCATCCCACTCTCCGCTAAACCAATCATTAATTGGTGTGAGTTGTGCTGCTTGGTCATAGCTGTATAGGTCGGGTATGCCCATTCCCCATCATGGGGGGTGGGGGTGGAGTGCTCCAGTTAACAAAGGGCATGTGGTGGCACCTCCACGCCCAGATAAAAGTGGTGACTTTCGATGTCAGGGCTCGAACGCATTTACGATGGATTAGGTGAGGTTAGTTAGAAAACAAACCCCCAAATTTAACTGCTGGTCATGTGCACATTTAAATTCGACCTTAAATAGATTTGGAAATCCTGCTGGGCCCCTGATAGCAGAATGTCTGTAATCGCAAGGAATCATGCCTAATGAGCCAGCCTAGATAAAATGTGTGGCACAGGAAGTATGTTTGTAAGTTTCCTCAAGGTGACAGGGCCCAGAACTCGAGAGGGCCCTCTCTTTTTCAAAAAGAAAACTTTGTATGCGCATGAAATGTATGTGGTATGTGCTAAAGATATTCTTCCAAAGTCTATGGATTGGAAGCAGCTGTGAGTTATTGATCTCCATTGTTGGTAAAATGTTTGAATTAAAAAAGTTGATATTTACATATAGCAAAACCCAGTTCATGATTTTCCAAATCAAAGAATTGGGTACACATCTAAACATCAGTATTTTTGCAAAGAGTATATTATGATAGTATATTTTCTGCCACTTGGGACTATGGGGTCGATTAGGATGGCGGACGGGGGCAATCCGTCCGCCATCCTCACAGAAAAGACCCCCCGCCACATTAGGATGGCTGGGGGGACCGCGGCGGACGGCAAGACCGGCCGCCGCTCTTCCGCCGGTCGCGAGCTTACATATTGTGGCGGTGTGTGCGAGACACCGCCAACCATATTACGATGCCGGCGGTCCTATGCCTTTCCATGGCGGCATTGCCGCAGTGGAAAGGCATACGGTCTTTGCTTTGGGGGCCCGTTGCGGGCCCCCAGGGTGAAGGGGGTGTGGGGGTGCACATGGGGGGGTACCTATGGTACCCCCTGCGTTTCAAAGTACAACACGGCAGGCACTGCGTGGTGCCTGTCATGTTAAAGATGCGGGATGCACCCGCCACTGTGGCGGGAGCATCCTAATTCCACGCACAGGACCTCCGCCCCTGTGACAGACAGTCCCTTCCTACAACAGGATGGCGGACGGACTTTGTCCGTCCGCCATCATAATCGACCCCTAGGTACGAATACATTTGTGCATGCCTAGTCTGTAGTTTCCTGATGATGATGAATATAAATATAGCACAGTAATGGTGTGGTATGAGGAATACCTCATCATAGATTAAGAGCTTCAAATATGTAGTGGTGTATTTTTATATTTTGGGGGGGGATTAATCTGGGCATCCTTACCAGCAGGCACACCACGAGCAGCAAGATTATAGGAATGTTGTATTGAAAGTCCGCATCTGTGCCAGAAGAAGCAACAGGGCTAGCAGACCATGATCTTTTGTTTCAGTCTGTCGTCCCTTGTGTAGCTAGGCAGTCTCTTGTTGCGCTTAGGCTTGAACCCAGGCAAGGACGTTTTGCATAATGTTTCTGTGATCAAGTGAAGTTCTAATAAGTTTTTACAAGGTGACTTGTAGGATTTTCAAGCAATTAGATGCACAACCTAAGATCCTTTGAGGACTCATTCAAAAATTGAAACTTAAAAATTCCTAAGATTTACCTTTTTTTAAATGCAATTTAGTGCGTTTGTTTTTAATTATGTCCGTGGTCAAGTTGTAACTGTATTATGTTGATTATGATATCATCTCTATACATTTGGAGCGTGTGCCTGCTTTCATTTGGCCACACTGATCCAGCATTCAATCAAACTTTAAGTATCTTTTAGGTCGTTTGACCTGAGGAAACTTCATTTATGGAGGCTTGCCTATGGAACCTGATTACCTAACCTTGCTTATGCACATTTCCTCCATGGATTATGCCATATAGATTGGAATGAAACCAACTTTTGCATGGTTCCTCGATTTCACTAAAGAAAGACCAGAGACCGTGTTAGTTGCTGCAAATAGACGCCACCACACCCTGTATATGCTCAACTGATTTGGTCTTACTGATTCAGAAATAATTGGAACTTTGGTTTCCTGGTTTCACTAGAGGCAGATAAAAGACAATCTGGAGTTAAACTATAATCTACAGATTTAGATTTTTTAGCACAAACATAGCTTTGTAGCACTAAAGCTTTATACATTAAAAAACTATCTTTGTCATTTTGGTTTTAAAGAACAACAGAGCAATGCGCCATTCAAGTAGGCGCTACATATACATGAATATTCATTCAAATTCAATCCACATCGCACTGGGTATAATGTACAAAGATCTATTGCTAGCACCAAAGACCTCTTACCTGACCTATATTACTTTTTTGTGACCTGTCCAGGTTCAAAATACCAGTAACTCACCAATATAGAACAATGTCTCAATCTTTAAGACAATCAATATTTTCTTTAGAAAATATTATTTGTTTGTCTTAAAGATTGAGACATTGTTCTACAGAGGTCTTTAGTGCTAGTACCTTTCGTTTTTCCCCTCCTCTTGCACCTTACAGTAATTTAGGGGTGTGGGGGGGGGGAGGGGCATTTCCCTTATAGTAAAGATCTATTGCTCCCAGAGTCTCATCCCTTCCTAACCTCTACCCTCCTCTCTCCCTACCACCCCTTTGTTTCACAGGGGCTGCCTTTTGAGGCCTCTGCCATCCTATTAATCATCTCTCCCTGAGTCTTCCTCCGCTGCCTTGTAAGCCTAGTATGAGCTTCATCGGCTATTGTCCATTCCGTCAAATCCTCCTTCCACTGTACCACCTCCGGGGACGTGTTGACACCCAGTGTATAGGTATAGCTATCTGGCACCGTGCTAGCACAACTTCCAGCACAAACATCCTGGCTTCCTCCTTTGTCTGCTGCTGACGTGGAACAATGCTCAAGAGACAACGTTTAACCGACCCCTCCATGGCCAGCCCCTTAATCCTTGTCAGATACAGTGCTACATTTCTCCAAAATTCCACCATACGCCAGTATCCCCAAGTGATGTGTAATAAGTCCACAGCGACTTGGCTGCATCAGCCACACGCCACTGGTGCGGATATATTTTAGTAAGCTTCATGTATGTCCTGTGTAAGTATTGAAAGTGTATAAGCTTGAATTGTGCATTAAGCGACACTTTTTTAGCTTGAGCACAAGCTTTTTTCCAATCTGCTTACATCAGGTC
This sequence comes from Lissotriton helveticus, assembly GCF_964261635.1. Lineage (NCBI taxonomy): Eukaryota > Metazoa > Chordata > Amphibia > Caudata > Salamandridae > Lissotriton > Lissotriton helveticus. The sequence continues at coordinate 462,405,761 of NC_136069.1, read as the reverse complement.
GTCAGGGCAATCTCTGTCCCAGAGCTCCTAAGCACGTTCTGAGTTTCCCCCTATCTGACTCTAAGGCGGCGTACAGGTGGGTTATCAGCCAACTACAACCGGCCAGTCCCAACAGTTGTCTCACCTTGACATATTGCTGTGGCCTGGCCTGAAACAAGGGCTAAATATCTCATGCAGTGTGCGCGCCAAAGCTTGATATATTAACTCCTTTAGTGCGTAGAACAAGATGGTTGTGTCCTCTGCAGTATAGTGGAGGATGTAAGTGTCTTGCCTTCCTCTTAGGGGCAGAAAATGCTTCTAGTGGGTGCACCAGAAGTATTTTCATTTATTTAGAAGCATTTCGGGACATGAGCGAAGAGCTTCCCTCGCGTTCTGAAATGTTCTTTTCTTTTGCGTGACACACATTTTAAACTGAAAGCAGTCTACCCCATTAGGTGCCGACTGCTTTTTATTTAATCAGTGCTCTGGGGCTTAACTGAGCGCCCTGAGCACTGATCAAAGTGGAACAGTACCGCCGGAAAGGGGTCCCCCAGCCAGGGATCCACCCACTAGATGCCAGAGATTTTGTTTGGGAGGGAGCAAGAACAAGACCTTGTCTCCCCCTCCCTGCACCCCACCCTCAAAGACAAAGTTTTTCTTTTCTGTCCATCTGGGGGGGTGTATGGGGAGTTACTCCTAATCTGCACTAGCCACTCAAAGCCCACAAGCACCACGTATAATAATTTTAGCTGTGACCCCACCCCATAACTGGCTCAGCAGTCTTTCTGCCCTGCCCCTAGGGGCAGAGTGGGGTGGATTTACTCCCAATGATTCCTATAGCAGGGGGGGATAGAAAGCACAATGTGATACAAAGATTATTTATTTTTGGGCTGCCCCACTTTAGGCCATACCCTACCTCTAAAGCCCCAACAGTCTTGTTGCACTTCTCGGGGAAGATAGGTGGATTTGCCACCAGCCATTTTCGGGAAGGCAGAAAGCCCACTGGATGCTAGGGATAGTAAAACAAACTTGGGTGGGGGCCAGCCTGTCCTTACATCAGGCCATATCTCCAGACCTATAGCCCTTCAGTGCTTCTGAAACAAGATATTACTAACCCAGGGACCATCCGAAGACCACAATGATAGTATATTGATTTTATATAGTAACGGTTTTGATTGTTTCCTTTCACAGGTAATAGGCCTAGCCACACAAGTGGGTTACTGTTTTTATCTGTAGAAGTGTGGGATCGCTGGGTGGTAGAAATTGTGTAGATCACACAGATTCCAGAACTTACCCTCTAAAAAGTTGAGGAATATGTGTGATTGTTGCCAAAGTTGGAAGTTTGCAGGGCATTCTGTGTTTCTAAAGAATAGTAGAATCCTTGCAATTTACATTACCCTGGACTCAGTGGGTGCCTACTTTTCAGAAATATCTGGGTTTAATTGGTTCTCTAGGTGGTGGCAGAGGCTGGGTCTAGATTCCACAGCTATCCAGATCACCAGAAAGGGTCAATTATCAAGGTAAAAACCTGATCTCGCCACGTTGTGTTTTGAGTCCCTTCCTGTCATGAGCAATTGGCCCACCCACAGAAGCATGGCACTGTTTTCATTGGGAGAACTGTTAGAAGACAGAATAGTAGAACATTTGTTACTATCAATTACATTTTCTCTCCATTTTTGGATTCCAAATGTAAGCTAGTGTGCAAGAAAGAGCACTTGGGAATAAGCCATCTCAATAACATGATAGAATGCATAACATTTATAAAAAACATAGGTTTGCTTCATACCCATTTTGTATTAGATTTCCCCAAATAAATTGATGCATGGTTGCTAAACAATGAATATGATTATAAACTGCAGCTCAGTTGTCGGCTTTGGTCTTTGACGTTACAGAACAGCTACTATTTCACCTATTTCTATTTTTGCCTACTAATGTTCATTAATATTAAATTTCACCCATTTGTTTTTTCGGGAAAACCCATTAATGATCTCCCAAGTAACCCCTTGCTGAATTCAGAATTTCTTCTACTTTCCATAAACGTATATCTTTCCAGGTTCACCCATGGGTTGATTTCATGTTTTTGAAACAGAAATGTGCTATCCTCTTTTTTCCCTCATTTTTCATAAGAACTCAAAGGTTTGCTGTATTTTGACATTCTGTGTTCCCTCTGTGTGAATCCACAAACCCTGTATACATGTACAATCCCCAAGATGCTGGAAAAAGGACGAAAATTTTGCTTGGCTACCTTTTTTGGAAACAGAAAAGTTATGGAAGCTTAAGCACGAGGTCCCTAAACATCAAAAAAAGGCTGAGCACTAGGGTTGGGTAAAGCTGCAGCAGTTAGGAGCTTAGAGGAGTGTCTTGGGAGGAATTGCAAAATGATGTATATCAATTAGGACTTAAACCTTTAAATTGCACAAAGACATTTCATGTCACATATGTGCAGTTGTGTTACATTACACACATAGTTTAAAATGTGTGCACAAGAAGACTAAAAAATGTGCCCAGAATCACTCAGTTTACAGTCATGTGGTGGAGCTGGGATTAGAACCCATATTTTAAAATTGGGAAGTTAGCTGCTAGATACCATCTCGACCCTAATGACTAGTGTTGTTTCTGGGAGTGCGTTCATTCCCCGGTTTTGTAGCTTATGCTGGTGGCACTATTTCCCTGTTCAAAGGACCATATCACTTTTGTCAGTGTTCACTTTCCCCTTATCCTAGTGTCAATGTTTCAGTGTCTGTATTTCATTGTTATTGTGCCAGTGTCTACTTCTCAGGGAGCATATCCCCTAGGTTTGGCGCGAATAAATATGTGTCTCTTTGTCCTTATCTGCCTTCTAATGCTTGTCCATGCCTCAGTGTTTGTGTCCCAGGGTCTGAGACCCTCTGACTTTTCTCCCGTGTCTTGGCCCATAACTAGGTCTGTCACAGAGGATCTGTGTCTCGATCTCCGACTGTCCGTAATCTTCTTCTATGACCTTGTCTCGCTCTGTGTTTGTCGTAGGGTCAATGTCCTAGTGTCTCAACTGCAGTGCCTCTTGTCCATGTCCCAGAGTACAGTGGCCAGCTTCTGTGGCCCCATCCCCAAGACCTTGTATGTCTTCCTCTGTTCAACTCCCCATGGTCATGTCCCATTGTTAATGTATCATTGTTCGTTGTCCCAGGACATGTCTCAATGCGTCAGATCCATGTGCCTTTGTCCTAGTGCCCCTGCTTGAGTGTCCCGAAAATCAGTGTCACTGTCCCAGGGTCGGTGTCTATTCTATGCCTTGATCCCATCCCAGTGTCCGCGACCCACAGCACTGGATACCCCCCTCGGTTAGTGTCCCAGGGTGTTTTATCCAGTTTCTGTCCATGACCTTGCGTTGCTTCACAAGATCCCCATTCCACGGTTCGTGTCAGAGTGTCCTTGCCCCACTGCGCCTGTGTTCCTATGTCCATGTCCCTAGTGGTCACGTTCCAGCGTGCATGTCCCAGAGTCTGTCTGTGTCATTGTTCTGTGTCTTCTCATCTTTGTGCCTTTTTCGATCCCTCTCAATGTCTGTGCTCCAGTGCCACTGGTCTGTCTTCTAGTGTCTCTCGTTTGTCACCCAGGGTCACTATTTTATATTCTGTCACTGTTTCCTTTCTGTTTGCCCATGTCACTCTGCGCATGTCTTATGCCCTGGGTTTCTGTCCCTGTCCCAGTCGGTCTGTGTGGTAATATCAGTCTCTTTTCCTCTGTGTCCCTGTCTCTCTTTCCAGTGTCTATGTCCGGGTGTCACGTTGTGTCTGGGTCACCAATGCCATCTTTGCCTGCAGTAGTATCTGGTCTCGGTGTGTGCACCGGTGTGCTCGTAGTCACGTGGTGTGCAAGCGAGTGTCCGTGTGTCTGTCATTGTTCTTACCCTGTTCCTATATATAGAGATCATTGCTAGGAACTTGCATCTGTTTTGCTTTCTGTCTCAACCACCGATCAGCCGTTGTATTCACTACAAAAGTTATTTTGATAATGTAAAAGTCTTAATTGTATTTAAAAAAGTGTGTTTATTCCTCACACTCTGTACCCTTCTGATAAAATCTAAAATGATCCTTGGCCCACCGACATGTTTGTGTAAACTAGGTTACAGTCAGTATGGCTGTATCTGCCTGCAAGTTGCCTTTTTTTAGCACAGGTTGCTCTGTAATCCGTTTACCATCTCTTTGTCTGTTTCCTATCATGTAACGCATCCAGCTGTTGAAAGGCGAGGGCCTCGCACTGCCAAAGAGCGATAAGCAGCCTGCAGACATCTGTTCTCAGCCTGTCTGCCTCTGATATGCTGTTGATTGAGGCTTGTGCTCGGCACGCAACTTTGTCTGCAATTAGCAGTGTGCCAAGTCAAGGTTTCCGTTCCAGTAAACTAAAAGCGTGTGCTTATGTTCAGTGTTTTCTTTCCTGTCTACTCAGGCACAGGGAACATTAATAGTAGGACTATCAAGTTGAAAGCACGTGCACTTTGCTGGTGCATTAAGGTATACAACTATGCGCCTGTTGTGTTGATTGATGAATTCTGTTGGTCAATGCTTCATTAGCTGTCAGGTACTCCTGTTGAGTAGTTGCTTCTATGCCTTCTAATGCCCTACTAGAATATTTGCAAACAATTTACCAGCAGCATCCAATAGGCGGTTTGTCTATAGTATTGTGAATGACTGAGCCAGCCTTTTTTGTGTAAAGGCAAACTTATGCTGTCTTTCTAGCTACTTTGGATGGTGCCAGTGATATAATCAAATAGTCAAATACCGGTTCCAAAAATTCTCCCCGAAGTTTACGTTAATTTTTCAATACAGCTGCTGGGATTTGATCAAGTCCAGTTATGTTATGTTATGTTATTTTAATCTTATAAGGCGCACAGCTACCCAAGGGTTTCCCGGTGCCGCCTGATAGGAACAAAAGGAGAAAAAGAAAGTGCTCTACATATTAAACAACCAGGTCTCATATATATTTTCAGTCCGAAGTGACATAGGGAGGGAGTTCTTCAAAGAGGGACCTAGACAAGAGAAGGACCGACGCCATTCGCGACAATCTGGTCCTGGGCGCTGTGAATTTAGCCTGAGTGGTGGAACGTAAAAGACGTGATGGAAGATAAGGGTGAACTAAGGCATTCAAATATTGAGGTGCCTTACCATATTTGATTTTGAACATATAGCTCAGGGCTTTAAATGTAATACGATTCTCAACCCTGAGCCAAAGAAGATCCCGAAGAGAGCCTGAGATGGAAACTGTTTTACGAACCTTGCAAAGTAGCCTAGCCGCCGCATTCTGCACCAACTGCAGTTTACGTAACACGTTGTATTAGAGAACCTAGCTGAGGCAATATGATTGACCATGGAACCCGAAAACGCAGGTGTAAATACAAGATTAACAACATTGTCCTTGGTGAGTTCATTTGCTGAATAGAAATCAGCAAAATAATAAGGCTATACATTTTAGAGGATAAGTATTGGTTTAGGTGATTTCCTTGTGCCGGTAGATCGAGCAATCAACTGCCAGTGCCCTCTTTGTGTTTCTTTCTCCCGCTGCTATCTGTAAATTCCGATATTTCCCCAATCTTTCCTCAAAGATCTTATGAATTTCGCTCTTGATGGAAAGTTGTGCTTGTATTCCCTTTGGACTCGATTATTTATTTCAGGTTAGTTCGGGCTCAATAGCTCTTCTTTTTTTATGATCCCTTTTAGCAGTATTTTTGTTATTCATATGCATTTTGGTAACAAAGTTATGCATTAACCATATGTAATCCACTATTTGTTTATAGAATAAAAATTCTGTGAAGCAAGTTCTGGTCCAGTTTATCTTTTTCACTCAATTCACATTATGTAAAGAAGTTATGGACTGTGAGTACCAACATAGACAAGTATGTGCAGTTTCTATTTTTGGTGCCCCACCTTTAAAATTCCAAGTTGAACTGCGATAAGTTGAAATGTTCAAATAGAACTTAAGAAAATAAGGATTCCTCTGTTTGCAAATAATAACTTTAAGCTTAGTGAGGAAGTGAAGTGTTTAATATGTTGTAATTATATAATCTAGTATTGAAAGACTTAAGACCAAGACCCTGTGAAGGTTGCAGGGGTATATCCACCTAAATGAACATTTAAGACTAAACAACTAAACATTTCTCTTTGTTTAAAAAGAGTAATCCACAATTGTCCGCTTTAAGGTTAGTTGGAAATATTGCTCCAATGATATGGAAAGCCATCTCCACCCCCGAATTATGAAATACTTCCACTGCCTGATTAGATACTTTGACATTTAAGTGACACATAGTGATAATGCATGTTGGTTCCCTGTTATATACAAATATAGAAATGATGCCTAAAACTTGTAATAAATTGTTAATAAACTTCACACCTGGATGTATGTAGATGGTAAAAAGCTTCAAGTTGAGTTTCATGATAAAGATGTAGCCTTATGCCTAACACACGAGGAATTAAAAGTCAATAAGACTGAATACATTCTCTTAGAGGGAAATTGCTAGATCATGACTGGTGTGGCATGGGGTCGATCTTTTATCTGGTTTACAAATCGCATAGTAGTCATTTAAGACAATAGGAACTGCCAACACAGTGAACAGCCCTACAATGTTCCAATTATCAAAACGTAAACGTTGACTAAAAATAGAAATAAACCTCACAGTCTAATAATGTTGGTAGTATTAAAAGCACCTGCAAGCCTTAAACGGTAAGGACAATACTGTGGTTATATCTGACTCTCAATGCTACCCTTGGGACCCAAAAGTATTCTTATATGTCGTGTCTCAGTAGTTGCCATACATTATGACGTTTTCTAAAGATCAGGATGCTGCTGCGGGGTTAGTATCTCCAAGTTTAGTTTGAATTTTAGCCTACATCCAGTGTAAGGAATCAACTTCATTCCTAAGTCAGGACACATACGATAATGTCCTGTGGGATAGGTAGAAAAATAATAAGAACCTTCTAACATTCTTGTATACAAGATCCTTTTGGCTTTATTGTATTGGAACTTAAATCTGTTGCGGCTGTTGTTGTACCATCAACACTCATGATGAGCTAATGCCACAACTGGAATATTCATGTTATAGATTTTTGATATGACCACTTTTGAATTTATCTCACCCAGTCCGTTCACCCAAGTTGATGATGGGTACCTTATTATCTGGGTACAAGGCACTAGTGACTTTGGATAGCTGGATTTGGTGAAGATCTTGTACAACTTGTCTTGCCATGTGACAGTATTTAGCTCAAACTTGACAGTGGAGGCACTATTTATATATACTTTTCATGTTTGACAGTGTGGAGCGAACTATGTTTTTGTAGTACGGATGCAGGGGAGGTGGGGACAGGTCTGGTGAAGAGTGGGACGCTCCAAGACCCGGCAGCTATTATTGAACCAGATCCTGGCCCTGGTATAGCCCCAGTGAAATATGATGGGTGTTGGTGCAGTTTGCTGACACTGGGACAAATTTACGACGTATTCACGAAAAGTGATGGTAACTGGTCTGCTTATGTGTATTGCAGATACTTACTGGCATACTGGCTTTCAACACTTAATGCTGGGTTGTTTGTGTGTGCCTTGATTGGCACCGTGTCCCCTACTAGTAAGAGGGGGACCCATTGCAACTATTGGCAGAGGTAGGTACACCTCCAATATGCTTAACTAATTTATTTATACTTAGTAGATTAATGAGGTGTTTTATATTATTGTATTACAGTAATTGAGTCAGATGGATTTGTCCTGTTAAGACCCTTTTTATGAATTTTGGGTCGACATGTCAACTTATATCTCTGGTTGTAACAATAGTAAATTTAAAATTAGAACTACTGTTTTTAATATACAGTTGTCCCTCCTCTTGTTCAAAACATAAGATGATTCTTGTGTTTTTATGCAATTGTACACATTTTCACTCCACAATGAGCACTGCATTGTCTGCACTTATTTTTTTAATGTATTGGTCAATACACTGAATATGCGCTAATTAGGGTGGTCTTATTTTTTAAGTATTTAACATTGAGTGTGTTTGACAAGAAACAGAACTGTAGTAATACATTAAGGCATAATCTGATGATATGGACCCGTGAATGAATCCCTCTGGGCGAATGTGCGTAGTTTAGTTACTCTATTCCAGGTTTTGGTATGCAGGGTTAGTCCATGTTCACACATTCCTACTGAGACAAATTAAGCAGCTCCTGCACTTTGTGTGCTTATTCAGAGCAGCGACCAGCTGGAGGGGAGGGGAGTCTTGTTTTCGGTTCCATCTGAGCGAAGGAAAAATGCCTCGCTGGCAGGGCAACAGCATTTCTTTTCTTTGAGTCTCTGGTCGTCTGGGAGCTAGATGGATCCTAACACTTTGATATCAATGCCATTGAGGAAACAAAGATACTCCGCTTGTCCCTTCACAAGTTATACTACAAGGACTGTGACTAATGGCCTTCAGAGATATCCACAATGAAGCTAGCATCCAACTGAGATATCTTCCCTAAATTGACATTTGTGGCCTGCATGATATGCTGTTTTTTTGCAGCAGGAACAGTATCACTGTTTGCCGTTTCATTTTTTGTTAAAATTGTTTATTGAGTTTCGTAATTGCAATTCACTGCAGGTTACCCAGTTTGTATCACATTACAATTTTGATCAGATAAGATTCACTGAGCAGGTTTGCAGTGCAGCGTGTGAACATTAAAAAAAATACGAAAAACTTATTTGGTACTACAAAGGTGGTTACGCTGGTCCTGTGGATATATGATAAGGTAACTTATAACATAACATCGATAGAACAAGGGTAATGTCACATTGCCTCTCTTCCTCAAATATATAGACATGGAAACAGTGTATCACAGTATACATACTAAACCACTCCCCTGTGGGACCTAGCTATTTGCTCCCGGGCAGAGCTTAATTGTGCGTAGACCTAATGCAATGCTAGGCTCCAGACTCACATTCTGCCATGGGTGTCCATTGCATGGTGTGTTGGTTGACTTGGGAGATGTCAGTGAGGAACCTCTTCTACTTAACCTTGTGCGTGTCGCTGAGCGTGTCATAAAAATACTTTTTAGGCCGAGGACCGTCGCACTGCATAGCAGTGGTTGGTGCCCGAGATTTAATGTTTCTTAGAGGGGGCTTGGAACCCGCCCCTCTTCTCCATTGGCTGGCCTAGTAAATGCTGGCCAGCCATTGGAGGAGAGGGGCGTCACTCGGTTCAAGCCCCGTCTTTTTCGGATTCGGGAGCGTTTTTTTAGCTTCTTTCTTGTTTTCTTTCTCTCCTCTTCCCATTGGCTGGAATTTTACCTTCCAGCCAATGGGAAGAGGAGAGAACGAAAACCACGCCCCCAAATGTGAAAAAGACGCTGGTTTCTCCGAGGCATTCCTGCCTCGGAGAAACGTGGTCGTGTGGAGCGCTCCTCTCGAAGTAATTTCTGCCCTCTGTTCTCTCGTTTTTCTTGCCCTCTGTTCTCTCGTTTTTCTTGCCCTCTGTTCTCTCGTCTCGTTTTTCTTGCCCCCCTGTTGTCACGTTTTTCTTGCCCTCTGTTCACTCGTTTTTCTTGTCCTATGCTCTCATTTTTCTTGCCCTCTGTTGTCTTGTTTTTCTTGCCCTATGCTCTCTCATTTTTCTTGCCCTCTGTTGTCTCGTTTTTCTTGCCCTCTGTTTACTCGTTTTTCTTGCCCTATGCTCTCTCATTTTCTTGCCCTCTGTTGTCTCGTTTTTCTTGCCCAATGCTCTCTCATTTTTCTTGCCCTCTGTTGTCTTGTTTTTCTTGCCCCATGCTCTCTCGTTTTTCTTGCCCTCTGTTCTCTCGTTTTTCTTGCCCTCTGTTCACTCGTTTTTCTTGCCCTCTGTTCACTCGTTTTTCTTGCCCTCTGCTTTCTCGTTTTAAGATTGGCGGGAGTCGCCAAAGGCCAACAGTCGCGGAGCCCCCCCACCTATCTCCCCCCCTCCCTCCACCCCGGGCGGGGATTTAAAGAAATAACGCGGGGGCATCGTGGGGACCGTTACCGATGTCAGGTCCTGTTGGTTTGATATGTATTAGGAAAAGGGCGGTGCACCGGGACCCGTCCTGGGCCTTGTCGAGGCTTAGGAATAACTTGGTCCTGGAGCGAGGGTGCTCGTGTGTGGCATCGGCCGAGCATGCTGGAGCCCTGACACTTTGACCCCCCGCCCCTCCTGCTGATAATATTGGGCTGTTCGCAGGGCCCGCGGCACCCTTGTGGCGCACAAGATGGGGCGGACATAACCCCCCACCACCCCTTCCGATAATACTGGGCTGTTCGCAGGGCCCCCGGCACCCTTGTGGTGCACAAGATGGGGCGGACAAAACCCCCCCACCCACCACCCCTTCCCCACCCCTCCCCGGAAACACCAGCGATGATACCGAACAACGTGGGCTCGCGAAGTGCGACCTCGCTGGCCGGATGGACAGAGCGGTGGCTACCACTCGACCCCGCTGGTGAATACCCTACCACCACCCTGTGTGAAAGGCAGAGAGCTGGGCGGAGAGCTGGGCAGAGAGCTGGGCGCCTCGCGAGGGTGGGGGGTGTGGGCAGAGACTTGCGGGCGTTGCGTACGGCGTTCTTTGCCCCCCAAGGTATAGGACTGTGTCCCAAGGTGGGTGGCCACGAGGGGTGAGGCAGCCTGGTGCGGGGTTGTTTAGTTGCGGGTAAGACTGCAAAGGGTCCGGTTCGCAGGACCCTCCCGGAGACACGGGTGGTCCAAGTTGCAGTCATGTTGCAGCCCGCGGTGTGGGGCTCTGTGTGTGTGTGTGTGGGGGGCTCTGTGTGTGTGGGGGGCTCTGTGTGTGTGTGGGGCTCTGTGTGTGTGTGGGGCTCTGTGTGTGTGGGGCTCTGTGTGTGTGGGGTGCTGTGTGTGTGTGTGGGGGGCTCTGTGTGTGTGGGGCTCTGTGTGTGTGTGGGGCTCTGTGTGTGGGGGGCTCTGTGTGTGTGGGGGGCTCTGTGTGTGTGGGGGGCTCTATGTGTGGGGCTCTGTGTGTGTGGGGGGCTCTGTGTGTGTGTGTGGGGCTCTGTGTGTGTGGGGCTCTGTGTGTGTGTGTTGGGCTCTGTGTGTGTGGGGCTCTGTGTGTGTGTGGGGCTCTGTGTGTGTGTGGGGGGGGGCTCTGTGTGTGTGTGGGACTCTGTGTATGTGGGGCTCTGTGTGTGTGGGACTCTGTGTGTGTGGGGCTCTGTGTGTGTGGGGCCTTATGTGTGTGGGGCTCTGTGTGTGTGGGGCTGTGTGTGTGTGTGGGGCTCTGTGTGTGCGTGTGTGTGGGGCTCTGTGTGTGTGTGGGGCTCTGTGTGTGTGTGGGGGGGGCTCTGTGTGTGTTTGTGGGGGGCTCTGTGTGTGTGTGGCTCTGTGTGTGTGGCTCTGTGTGTGTGGCTCTGTGTGTGTGTGTGTGTGTGTGGCTCTGTGTGTGTGTGGCTCTGTGTGTGTGTGGCTCTGTGTGTGTGTGTGTGTGTGTGACTCTGTGTGTGTGGCTCTGTGTGTGTGTGTGTGGCTTTGTGTGTGTGTGTGTGGCTCTGTGTGGATAGATTCTTTTGTAGGTGGCTCTATGTGTGGATAGCTTTTTTTGTAGGTGTCTCTATGTGTGGATAGCTTTTTTTGTAGGTGGCTCTGTCTGTGTGATGGTTTGCTCCATGTAGGTGACTCTATGTGAATGACACTGTGTGGGTGGCTCTGTGTGGGTGGCTCTGTATGTGTGTGTGGGTGGCTTTGCGTGTGTGGCTCTGTGTGGGTGTAAATGCAATAGGTCATGCATTTGCGAGCGATTAAGCTATTGGCATTGTAAATGACAATGCAATTTATTTAACGATTAAGCTATTGGCAATGTAAATGACAATGCCATTTATTTATGATTTAAAAAAATAATAATAATAATGTCATGAGCAATGCCAATAGCTCTACCTTTAATAATGCCGAGACCATTGCATTGTAAATGCTTGTTTGTCCCTTGCACTCGAGCGAACCCACTAGAGTTCGTACAGTGCGTCACACATCACTGTGTGCTGTTTCTTAATGAGTCAACCATGTGACAAGACACCACACAGATCTCTCCGGTGCATTAACCACTAGTTTTCTTTCTGTTTTCATATCCTGAAATGTGCTTGGTTCACAAAGACCTCTGGGACAGGTGCCTTAACTTCAAAATATATTTCAAAATGCAGGTGGTTTGTGACCAATTCTGTAAGCCAGAAGTGATTTGCTTTCACTTATGTGTTTGTTGCCAATTTGTTTGTGAGCAGTGTTTTCTAGAAAAAAATACCTGTAAAGGTTGACTCTCCGATTACAATTTTCTTGACTCTACCCGATTCTGCTGCTACCGCTTGGCGTTTACTTGGGATCCAGCAGTATTTTATCTTCATTTCAGAAATGGGAGTGAGGTGTGCTTAGTAAACAGAAGATGTTTGCTAAGATGTCTGGGTTGGAAAGGGAGATTATGAGGCAGAACCTATAGGGAAATGAGAAAATAGTGGCCCTGCCTCATTCCGAGAGGAGTCCAAGGCAGCAATGCCCATGGACCTCCTTGAGGAAAAGAGATGAGCTCCTCAATGATTAGGAATCTAAGCTTTGAATCTTCAGGAAGCAGCTAGCGGATACATCCGAGAGAAATGTGAGGCGGGCTATGAAGTGGATAGAGGAGAAGAATACCAGGCAGGACAGTATTAAGTAGTTCGTAATGGGGAAGAGTAGTCTATGTGAGAATGATTCTGAGGCAGGTGTGGAGAGACTTGCTGAAGTGGAATTGTACTAAAAAATATCAAGACCATCAACAAGATTAGAAATAGCTGATGGGGTGTGGATAAAAATCAGCCTCCATTCCATTCTCTTAGGAGGAAAATTCAAGGCAAGAGTAGCAAAGCCCTGCCAGAGGTCAGCATAGAACATTGCAGTGTGAAGTACTTGATTGTCAAGGCAAGTCAGAAAAGTGTTCCCCCTCTAAATGCATGGGATACACACAATATGCAGTTTCAGTATGTCCATCAGGGGGTGGTTATTTCATCCTCCAGGCTATTTGGAAGTTGTGATGTGTGCCCCGTTTCTCGTTTGAGGAAATGCATAGACATATTTTGCTGCCCGCTCCGACAGGTCTCCTAACATGAGGCATCTTTCTTTCATACGTTTTATTAGGGAAAAAAACTCTTTTACCCCCTAGAATTAGGGAATAAAGTTTTGCAATTGTTTTTTGTAAAAATGGCAGGATATGATAAAAGCTATTTATCTCTACTAAAACACATTAATGGCAGATTCTATCCTCTGTGAACTTTCCTATGATCACTGGCAGTCTGCCTCACTTGCATGTTTGTAGTCTATCAATCTGTATTAGGTAAGTGTTTGACTGGGGTTTGGATTTTTCGCCACAGCGACATATTCTGCAAGTTGATCATTTCAGTCAAGTAAACTGTAGCATGGTGGATGTTTGTTGCTTCAGGTGTGAATCGAAGTGGCTCCTCTAGTGTTTCTTTAATATTTTCTTACTCATTGTGCCAATACCTTCTGGGTTTGTTAGGATTCTGCAGGAGAACTGCTGCTTTGGGATTGTAGAGTGGCAGCATATGTTCTGGAGATACATTGGAAGGTTTTCCTAGCTATTTGGTCTTTCAGTGTCTGTTAGTTGAATGCATTGTAACTTCTCTTGACTTAGTACCTTAACATGGTTCACTTGAGAGCTTATAGAGACCTACCTGGATTGTATTATATTGTTAATTTTAGGGCTAACATTCCCTTGCGCATTAAGCCTGTACCACAGAGCTCATGATTTGATAAAGCTTTTGTACCTGGCGTGCGAGCCTGGTCAGGAGATTCCTGCCAGTCTTTATTCTACTTATAGGCTTTCCATCATGATTTGAATATGTTGCTCCACATTTGAGGACTCAGTAGGAAATTGGGGTACACCAAATGTGGTCCCACTTTCAACCTGGGTTATTAACTGTTCCAATGACATACATATGGTGTGATCAATGGGTGGTGACAGCTGCTCATTAATCATAGGGTGCAGGCCTTTTTACCTGTACCTTGGGTTGGATAGCATCCTGCTGACCCTTGCTGATAACTTCATGCAGTGTGTTATCGCAGAGTCTGAGGCGGGTGCATCCTGATTGAGTGCAGGTTGAACTCTTATCTAGGGGTTGTTTTCATATCTATATATATTACCTACTAGCGGTTGCCAGTAGGTAGTTATGGTTTGGACCTAAAGCATTTTTTTGTTTTGCTAATAACTTTTGCACCGTTTAACGAATCTTCATGAAATGTCCAATAGTATTCTGCCTCTCACTTCAGCTTCTGTTGGTAAAGTTTTGGGGTGATTCGTCATGCGTGGGCTGATGGAAGATGGGGATGGGGATGGGGGCATTTTGCCCAATGCAATTTCTCACAGGGATTTTAGACATGACTACAGTCCAAACTGCTGAACGGAATTACACCAAATTTGTCGGAAAGCTAGTTGTTGGCATGAAACAGTGCTTTTTGCAATTAGGTGTAAATCTGTGTAGTAGTTATTGAGTAATTACAAAAAAGATTTATGTATATCCAGAGACGCGGCTCCTTCGCGCTTAATCCATGTGCCATCAGCAATGCCATGATTGGCTGCCACCACTACAACCAGGAAGTGGTGCCAGCGAAAAATGCAAAAATAAACACAAGGGACCCGGGTAGGAATACTCTGTCCCCACAGGGATCCCATCTGGGGCCAAAATACGTGTTACTTTTATTTTGTCACAAATTGGTGAGATATCTGCGGCAAAATAAAAAAAAATCAAAGCATGCTTTTCTGCTCTTGTTTTATTTTATGGGTGGTTAAGGGCCTGGGGGGTTGGAGGGTGAGTAGTATATGATTATGGGAATGGTGAGCGTGGCCACCCGGCCCCTCTGCCTGGGCCAAATTTGGCACGTTAGACCCCATCCCCTGGGGCCCAGACTTTTTAAAAATAATTAATTTCAAAAGTGGAAGGGGGGCTGGACCGATTTCGTCCCTAGGTAACCCATCCCTGAGGCCCATCTTTAGTCAAAAAGGGGGCGGGGGTAAACAGCCCCCCTCCCCAGGCTGATTTTGGCCTGGGGGCCCCTTCCCCCAGGTTTGGCCGCAATTATAAAGGCAGGAGCAAGGCTCCCCCTAGAGGCAGAGAGCCAGCTGGGGCCTAGGGTGTCCCTCACGGACCACCAACTATAGTGTGTCCTCCTCCCCCACAATATGTGCCGGGCCACAGGGGGTGGTTCCCTGTGGCTTATATCAGCTCGGATAAGGGGCCTGTGTGCCTCCCCTCAATATTCCATTTGGTTCCAGGCCCTTGAGGGTGGGCTGCCCGGGGTGAAAATCGGCCCTGGGAGGGGGCCCCTGCAGGGCGTGGCTGGTTGGGTTGGTTGGGTTTTGTCTGAAGCTGGTGCACATGCCAGCAAGATTATGGGAAATCTGCCAGCACCATGGATTCGGAGACACTATCTTCATTGTTAAATGCAACTAAGTATGGACAAAAAAATGCTCTTGAATTGGGCTGACTCGTCACATTTACAAGTGTTGCACAGAAATGGAGTTGCTGGCTTGTCTGGCACCAGCCGCAACTAACCGTAGCTATTTGGTTATTTTTGTCAGACCATGAGTTCATCTTTAAACTTCAGTGAAGCTCCGTGCATCAGTTCAGGGGAAGGACTGGACCTAGAACAGGGCTGTTTTGTTGCCCTCCTTAAAGAGTCAGAGACAGACTCTCGGACTAAGGAAAAGTGTCCTGCTGCTTTAAGCCGAGGAGAGAGAAGTCGACTACCCTACATCTTTAGAATCTGCTCATCTCCAGACCTGTGAAT
Organism: Lissotriton helveticus; assembly: GCF_964261635.1. Lineage (NCBI taxonomy): Eukaryota > Metazoa > Chordata > Amphibia > Caudata > Salamandridae > Lissotriton > Lissotriton helveticus. The sequence continues at coordinate 462,390,007 of NC_136069.1, read as the reverse complement.
GGTCAGCTGCGTTGATCCCTGCTGTGAGATGAGAACCCGCTGTCTGACAGAGAGGAGTCTCTCAAAGTTCTGAATACTGCGGCTGCTGTCCAGGCCAGCAAAAAGATGCTTTGCGCTTTTCAAATATCTCTCTCTGCCTTCCTGGCAAAAGAAACTGCATGTCGTGTCCCTGGTCGCTGGCCAGACCCTGATGCAGAGGTCTGGCCCGAGACCAGGGTTCAATTCCCGCCTCGGCGGGTCTTGGGCTCAATTTCCATGGACCTGAGAATTCTCGCCTCGGTGCCTATTCACACATGGGTCCCACTCTGCAACTCTGGGCAATAGCTTGCTTAATCTCCACCACGGCCCCAACAGCGCTGGGATGCCTGGCTTCACCTTGGGGGGTGCCCAGGAGTGGACATTTCACAGGGAAAAGCCAGAAAGGGTTCCACAGCGGTATGTGTACAGCGCCAGGAAACCCAAGTTGGGGTTTAAGTGCGCTTTACAAGTACAAATTCAATTCAACAAGTACAAATTCAATTCATTCAATGAAAACGTTAGGATCACAGGTATCCAAGGTGACCAACTATTTTTTGGTGGATTGCCCCGGGTGCTTACTCTTTTCCACTGCCTTTTGCATTTTGTCTCCCTGGAGTATGTTTTTGCAAGATTTCTAGCTGGCATCTTGTTTGGGAAAATGCAAATGCCTCATGATATGGACTCTAGTGGTTTGTCCTCCCTGCAATGTGGACTGTGTTATGGAGGTCCCTTGAATATAGACACTCTTCTTATCCGAGTGTGTGCTATGACCATGAGTGTCCGACATTCATCTTTGTGACTGAAAGACTCACAGGAATGATATGTGCTGGCCTGCACCCAGCCAGAATACAAAAGACTTAGAGACACTCACTCAACATGTTGAATGGATCGAGCAAGCCAGATACACTGCAGCTAAGCCACATTAGAAGTTTGCTCCACGTGCAATTTTCCAAGTACAGCCTGTGAGCTGCAGCTCTGTAAGAGAACTTCCATTATCTCCCACAATGAGAAGAAACATATTAGAAGCAAGGTATCTCAGCGCTGCACAGACCTTACATTCTTCTCTGTGCTCCCGGCCCCTCACCCAAAGGGGTCCTTCTTGATTCCTTAGCTCTCTGGAGAGAGGAAGGGCATGGAGGGGTTCAGGTGAAAAGGCATCATGGTGCTCGTTCGACTCTAACCTAACCTTGATTAGTGTTATGACCTCCATGAGTTACCCAAAGGCCAGGCATTGGACTTGTGAATCGTATGGTCACCAGTCGTAGAGAGTGTCGGTGGCCCATTGGATATGTGTGTGTGTGTGTGTGTATATTTAGATCAGCAGTTAACTGCAGGAGAGACTTGTCTCTGAACGACACAACCTTTGCAGGACATCCCTCTGCCATACTAAACCTCATATTTTGTTGTTCATGCTTTGGAGTGATTTCCAGTGTGACATTCAGGGGAGAATTATTAGGCATGTGCTGTGGTTGGTTATTTAATGGTTGCTTCTCTGCCAATACTTGGTGTACCCCTCAGAACATATATTAAAACTGCGCTGTATTGTCTGTACCCATTGGCTGGTTGGATCATACCCACTTCTATGTTTGCTCCCATGTCTCACCTGAGCAGGCCCTTGGTGGCATACAATATACCTGCAGAATCAATAATGCAAATTCCTATTGGTTGCTCCTGGCCCCTCTGAGGTGGTCCTCCGACCGTATACCATAGTACACATTCCATATTACCTGTGTTGCTCCTGAATGTGGGAAACGTATGGCTGATACTCCAGTATTGGAGCTTTCCCGTCGTCGAGACTGGAGTCTCCGGTATATCAAAAAGCAATAGTTAGCAGTATAGCTAACTGAAAGAAAAAGGCCTTAGGCCCATTCCCTTTTGCAACCCATAACCTTTGTTATGTAAAAAAGGACCAAACTTTTCCCTTAGCCAATCAGAGCCACTCACCCTCTAGAACCCTCCTGAGAGAACCTTCTGCCCCTCAGATTTTCTACCGGCGCGTTGTGCTAGGGAGTCTCCTTTGAGAGTTTTAAGGCGCCAGGGTTGGCTGAGGGCCACCGCCTTTAGACCGGAGGTCCAAAATAAGATTTTGGACCTACCTTTTGATGGGGAAGATCTGTTTGGACGTCTAGTGGAGGAGACACTTTAAAGTATTAAGAAGAACACTGATACGGCCAAAGCCTTGGGTACGCTACAGTACAGAAAGGTGCCCTTTCGAGGCGCCCGTGGAAGAGGACAGCCTTCGTATAGAGGTGGCTACCAGCAAGGAAGATACACATCCTATTCTTCCTCTTCGCAGCCCTACCGGCAGCAATATGGCCAGAAGCATTCTGGGGGCTACTCTAAGTCTACGCCCAGAGGTCGAGGAGGTCGTTCTGGGAAGGCTAATAATAAGACAATGACAACCTACAAGTTCCGGATGATTATCCTCCTACCCTGTCAAATATTCCCCTGGGTGGAAGAGTAACTTATTATTTACAGCAGTGGCAGAAAATAACATCTGACAAATGGGTACTCCACATAATAAAATTCGGACATATTCTGGAATTCCTCCACTTCCCTCCTCCCACGCCACCTACATATCAAGAAGTAAAACACCTGTCTCCGATGCCCCGGGAGATTCGGGCAATGCTCCGAAAGGGAGCAAAAGAACCGGTGCCGAACTCCCCGGTGGATTTTATTCCCGATTCTTCTTGATCAGAAAGGATGCTCTCAGGTGGCGTCCAATCTTGGACCTACGGTCCCTAAATGCCCATCTCAAGAAACAGTCATTCAGAACTGTGACCCTCCAAGATATTCTGTTGCTCTTAAACCCAGGAGATCAGATGACCTCCCTAGATTTACAGGATGCATATTTTCATATCCCCATCCATCCGTTCCACAGAAAGTTCCTTTGTTTTACAGTGCCCAAAGACCATTACCAATTCAAAGTGCTGCCATTCGGCCTTAAATCTTCACCGAGAATATTTACAAAATGTCTGGCGCCAGTGGCAGCCTATCTAAGAAGACAAAAACATCAAATATTCCCATACCTGGACGACTGGTTGGTAAAGGCATTATCGCAGGAGGCAGTTCACGCTTCGACTTCGGCTTGCATGGAGTTGTTTGCGAATCTGGGCCTGACCTTAAATGTGGAAAAATCATCTCTGCAGCCATCCAGAACGATCAAGTTTCTAGGTGCGATCCTAGATACATCTCAAAAGAAGGCATTCCCATCCATAGAGTGGCAATTTGGACTAGTATCTCTAGCCAAAGAATTCAGCAGAAGAAAGTCTCTTTCAGTCCAAAAATACAAATCGCTTCTGGGGACAATGTCTTCGTGCATTCCACTCATTCCCCTATGTCGTTTGAGAATTCGGCAGTTACAAGAAGAGTTAGACCTTCAGTGGTGCCAAGCAAAGGGATCCTTCGAGGACAAAATCAAAGTCAAGCAACCAATGTTGCAGGCGGTAAAGTGGTGGACTCGCAGTAACAATATCTCGGTGGGTCTGCCCTTCCTGACCGAACCAGTTCCGTTAGTAGTTACCACGGATGCTTCTCTCGAAGGATGGGGAGCAGTCCTACAGGAGTTACAAGTCAGCGGCCGATGGAACAAACAAGAACAACACTTTCACATAAACCTATTGAAATTAAGCACAATAGGATTGACATTGTTGGCCTTCCTGCCAATAATAGAAGGGAGATCAGTGCTAGTGCGAACAGACAACACAACGGCAATGCACTACATAAACAAACGGGGGCACAAGATCTCTCTCTCTGTCAAAGGAAGATAAAAAAAATTGGAAATGGGCGATAGATCACGGAGTGACTCTGACGGCCATACTCTTCCAGTAGATCAAAACACGACTGCGGACACCCTCAGCAGGCAAAAAACGACCTGTCACGAGTGGGAGCTGGATCAGGACATGCTGAGGACCATCTTTGCCAAGTGGGGGATACCAACGGTGGATCTGTTTGCCACAGCCCAGAACAAGAAATGCCAGTTCTTTGTAAGCTGGCGTCACCAAAGGGGATCATGGGGGAATGCGTTTTCCATGGCATGGTCAGGCGTCTTTGCCTACACCTTTCCGCCGATTCCCCTCCTACCAAGAGTGCTCACGAAGATGGAAAAAGAAACCGTGCAAGATGATACTAATAGCCCCTTGGGCGCCCAGGCAGCATTGGTTCACAGAGCTGCTCCTTTTGTCAGAGACCGAGCCAATAGGTCTACAGCCAATACCAGCACTATTGACCATGGAGAAGGGACAAGTGCGGCATCCAGACCCGACATCACTGCAGTTAGCGACCTGGCTCCTGACTACGGAGAATTTCATAGCTTAAACATTCCGGCAGAATGCAGAGAACTCCTGGCAAAGGCAAGAGCTGAAAGCACTAATAGGACGTACAGGATGAAATGGAAAAGATTCTGCTTCTGGTGTCAGGAGAATGCATTGCATCCTCTGCGAGCAGAGGCGCATCAAAAAATCCCATATTTATCAAAGCTGGCAAAGTCCGGATTAGCCCATGCCTCAATTAAAATGCATTTGGCGGCGATTTCTAGATACAGGAGAAGCTCAGCAGGTCCATCTCTGCGGTCGGAAAGAATTGTGAAACAATTCGTGAAGGGGTTGTTTTGAGTTTATCCACCCATTAGGCCTCCACCGCCTCTATGGCAACTGAACATTGTCTTATCACAACTGATGAAACCACCATTTGAGCCAATTCACAAAACTGATCTAAAATTCTGGCTCTATTAATAGCTCTAACATCAGCCAGAAGAGTGGGATAAATACAAGCCCTTACGACACAAGAACCTTTTCTGCAATTCAGGGAAGACGGATTGGTGCTCAGAACGAATCCCAAGTGTATTCCAAAATTACCAGCAGATTTCCACTTAAATGAGCCATTGATCCTGAAAAGATTCTTTCCTCAACCATCTACGGCGGTGGAGAGGACTCTCCACACTTTGGATGTCCAGCGTTGCCTGAAATTTTATTTGCAAAGGACAAGACCTTTCAGAAAATCTACACAATTGTTTGTGGCTTTTAGTGCCCCCACAAAAAGTTTCCCATTATCAAAACGGGGAATTGCACGATGGATCTTAAATGCCATTCAATTCTGTCATCAGGCAGCGGGGAAGCCATTACCAGCACGTGTTCGTGCACATTCCACAAGAGCGGTATCAACCTCTACTGCTCTATTTTACGGCGTGTCTATTCAGGACATCTGCAGAGCAGCTACCTGGAGGAGTACGCATACCTTCACCAGGCATTCTTGCCTGGATGCACATGCAAGAAGCGATGTTGCAGTGGGCCAAGCGGTGCTGAGGAACCTTTTCCAATAACGGTGAGCCTCCTTTCTCATCCCTCCTTCCTTTGGTTGGTAGGAAAAGCACATTTTATTGTTGTATGATATTGGATATGTCATTTATGGGCGATATGTCTCTTTGTATTTTGATACAGTTACTACTATGTGCAAGTATCATGTGTTGCCTATTTGTGAAAAGCAGGTGACAAAAACAAAATGTGCTATAATTTAATGCTCGCTATTCTGATTTAGGTATGTGAATCTATGAAAGCTCCAATACTGGAGTAAGAAAACAAGTTACTAACCTGTAACTGTAGTTTCCAGTATTAGAAGCTTTCATAGATTCACATACTGCCACCCTCCTCCCCCGAGAGTCTCACCTCGGATTTGGCACGAAAGGTATTACAGCACAAGTGCCCGAAAATCTGAGGGGCAGAAGGTTCTCTCAGGAGGGTTCTAAAAGGTGAGTAGCTCTGATTGGCTAAGGGAAAAGTTTGGTTCTTTTTTACATAACAAAGGTTATGGGTTGCAAAAGGGAATGAGCTAAGGCCTTTTTTTCAGTTAGCTATACTTCTAACCATTGCTTTTTTATATACCGGAGACTCCCATCTCGGCGATGGGGAAATGATTCAGGTCTGTGAATCTATGAAAGCTTCCAAAACTGGAGAACTACAGTTACAGGTAAGTAACTTGTTTTCTTTATGGTTGCTTGGTAGTAGTTACCATTCACTCGTATGACTGTTGTTTGAGATTTATTTGAAGGCATTTCATCATCTATATCTATGGCATCACTACTGCTGTTTGGTGCCTGAGCATATAAGATAACTTGTCTTCTCTCTTATCTTACAGGCACTATGTAATTTAGCGATAGCATTGTAATATCAGCATATTTGTCTAGTGCTGCTGTCTACGGCTTGTAATTTTGAGGTTGGAATAACTTTATATAGTTCCATAAATAGCATACCAATCAGATTCTCAGAATACATGCCTTGCTCACCAGAAAATTAGTGGAATATTTTGCTCGTGCCCAGTACTTAAGTTGTAGAATAGTAATTGCCAGGGCCCTGACTAGGAGACCATTACAGCTTGCACCACTCATCGCCCCATTATTGCTGCCAATGAGTCGTACCAAAACAACTACTAACCGCCTCTCTCGCCTGCAAGTGCGACAGTTCAGATTGTTCCAGGTCCCCAAAGATAAAGGAATGGCTTTGGAGGCAGGTATTAGTATCTTTTTATGTATATTGTATTCATAAAACCACTGTTCTGCTTATCTCTAAATTAGATGAGCAGCGCCACCAGGTGGCAGAGTGTTGTAAGTGTGGTGATGACAATTAAGTGCCGGTGCCGAGCCCCGGAAATCAATTAAGTGCCTTGTCCAAATACCAGAAACCACTGGCGCAAATTAAGCACTGCTATTGCTCCTTCAAGGTTTGTTGATTTTATTTTTTTTTTTATGTGTAAAGTTTGTCGTAAAATTAACCATTTGGTCCTCGTCTTTTTCCCAAACATTAATTTGAAACATTTTTGTGGGAAGGACCACACCTGGTCCCTCTGGAAAACAAGCATTGGCAAAGACAAGCGGTCTGGCATTGGCCACCAGCCTTTTAACTTTGTCAATTCTTGCTTTGTTCTGTCATAGTTTTTGCAAAACATTATTGTTGTAGAATCTGCTGGGCCCTCCTCAAAGGAAAAAGAAACTTGGGTAAGCCACCCATTACTTAGTAGTCCCTGACAATGAAGGGAACTACTTGTTGTGTGAATAAGCACCTTGTGAAAGGGAAGAATGTTGTAACTCACAGTGATGTTAGGCAACAACTGAAGTGGGCTGTGGGTGGAAGAAAAATGTGAATAGCACAACAACATACTTATGGATGAGGTCTGGCAGGGCTACGTCCTCTGGACCAAAATATTGTACTCATCAGCGAGCGCCAGAGTGAAGGTAGGAACGGTCATCTCCTCCTCATATCCAGTGGGGCGTGGTACACAACAAGGATGCCTGCTATCCCCGTTATTGTTTGCCCTGGCCATAGAGCCATTGGCTATCAGTGCTAGGCTGGGGAGAGCGTTCCAGGGCCTATGACTCCGTGGTCAGACGCACTTTATCTCGTTATACGCGGATGACCTCTTGCTGTTTTTAAAGGACGCGGGAGATGGTTTAGAGGAGGCACGGGCAATTGCTTCATAGATTCTGGGAAATTTCCGGACTCCGAGTCAACTGGGTGAAGACTTGTGTTTTCCCGGTTGACCCGGCATGCAACCCGCCTGCACCCGCGCATGACATTAAGTGGGAACCCCACTGCTTTCCTTTTATAGGGACTCTTATTTATCATACCCAGGAAGACTTGCTAGATGGTAACATTGGGCGATGCGAGGTCTTAAGAATAGCATGCAGTTTTGGGGAACCTTACCTTTGTCAGTGGCAAGTCGTGTGGCCTTATTGAAAATGGTGGCACTTCCCCTGCTACTTTATTATTTCCGAACATTGCCGGTGTGGATACCTTCTGCCTTTTTTAGGCAGCTCCGATCTATGGTGGGTGGCTTCATCTGGGGCAACGGGTTCATCTGGGGCAACGGGAGGCGGAGGGTGGCGCTGGATACATTGATATGCCCGAGAGCTGAGGGGGGCTTGCAGTCCCTGACTTCGAGTTGTATTATCTGACTGCTCAATTCCAAGGGCTTACCCAAGCGGTGGCACTGGAATTCAGAGGTCCCGAGCGAGAATTTGAACCGGATGTACCTCTACATGTGCTGTCGTTTGTTATACTCCAGCAAAAATTACATATGGACTCACTGTCCATTGAGGAACACACTCTAAGGCTTTGCTGGAGACGTTATCACAATAGAGTCAAGATACAGCGCCCTTATGCCCCGGAGATACCCATAGGTATGTGTACCACCCTTCCGCACGACGAGGATTGGTCGGCCCACGCGGAGTGGGAGTCTCTTGGACTACAGTTGATAGGAGACCTGTACAAAGATGGCGCTTTACTACCCTATAGTGGGCTGCAGGAGAGAATCGGGCTCCCGCGGGGACACTACTTAATCCATACAGCCCTAATAGCTGCCATCCAAAAGTACTGGGGTAGGGTCCTATCGCAACCACCGGTGAGCTCAGCGTGTCAATATGTAGTAATGGCAGCGGGCACCTATAAGGCCGTCACCTGCCTATATAGACATATGCTTGAGGAGGGTGGGCCGCCGCTGCAGAAGCTACGTGACCAATGGACGACAGATATTGATAAAGACATACCAGACCTGGCCTGGTCGCAGATAGTTAAGATGGCATGGAAGAGCACTAGATTCCAATTGGGTAATTTCTTCATACTGCACAGGGCCTACCTCACCCCGGCGAAGATCAACCAATATTTTCATGTAGACACAGCACAGTGCCCCCGCTGTATGCTAGTGGACGCGGGCCTTTTGCATATGCTATGGGATTGTCTACAGTTGGGTACATACTGGGAAGATGTAATAGTATTACTATGTAATATTACGGAGAGGCAGATTACTCCGGACAAGGGTACCTGCCTACTGCATTGATTCCCCCACACTAGTAAGACCAAAATAATAAGTAAATTCCTGGATTTGGGATTGGTGCTTGCCAAAAGGGAAATCACAACCCACTGGAAGGCTGCGGGAGGGCCCAGTTTCGCCAGATGGAAGGCTGCGTTACTTACATGGGCAGGGAGTGAGAGCATAATTCACCTGCAACAGGCCCAGAGGTCCCACAATGATAAGGCACTAGAAGCATCCCGGGCGTGGGAAGCCCTGGTCACAGAATTGAAGGCTATAGATGCGGACTCTGGTTCAGAATTGAGCAAACGTACAGGAGTTGGAATCTCGTAGGTGATTGTACCAATACAAGGATATAGGAACGTGTGAGTGTGCTCCCCCACCTGCTATAGTCATGTTCTTATACACTTTTGTATGTATGGTACCCTGTATATTCTTGATTTGCTCCAATTTGTTATTGAGATATGTTACGCTGTTGTAAATGACACGCCGGTGAGAGTGGGTGGGTTGAGGGAGGGATGTGGAAGGGTGGAGTAGTTTGATATATTACTATATGGCTCTGCAACACACGCATACCTATATTGCAGTTGGGTATTCTGGTACTAATATGAGGATATTGGGGCTACTTAGTCGTTACTTAACGATTGGACATTACTCATCCTGGTCTATTGCCCTGATTGTATTATCGCATGTCGTATGCTTTTACCACTGCAAAAGCGAGATCGAAGAGCATTTATGGATATATTTGACCATTATGTAAGTTGTTTGTGGTGGAAATACAATAAACAGATTTTTTTTTAAAATGGATGAGGTATGGCTGCAAGTCTGTATAAGTAACTATGATATACACATGACCTACAGTGTTTGGTGCTTACAACACACCGTCCTGGAGACGCGCGCAGTTGCAGTGTTTCTCGATATGGAGAAGTCATTCGACTCTGATGAATGGCCCTTCATGAGGTAGGTATTGGTACGAATGGGCTTGGGACTGTTTTTTCTGCAGTGTTGGGGATACTCTATTGCTCGCCTTCGGCACGTATTAAAATTGGAGACTTGGTAACAGAACCGATATTTATATCGCTGGGCACAAGACAGGGCTGTCCGCTCTCTCCGATTCTCTATGCGTTAGTAGCAGAACCCTTAGCCTGCGCGTTGCAAGAGTATCATAGACATAAGGGCATTCGCATCCCAGGATATGATCTCATAGTCTCAGCCTATGCTGATGACACGCTTCTTTATGTGCGTGATCCTGAAAGGCATCTCTCCTTGGTCTTGCGGGAAGTGTTACTTTTTGGGGGGTTTCGGGTCTACAGGTCAATTGTTCCAAATCCCTCATATTCCCCCTCATGCCATCTAAGACACAATTTGACCTGAACTACCCACTTCAATGGACGACGGACTCAGTGAGGTATCTTGGAATACAAGTGCATTCCGACTCGGAGGTGGCCTTTAGAGAAAAGTATGGTGTACTAGTGAGTAAACTGGAAGACGATATAGACCGTTGGACTCGATTACCGTTGACGCTTCTAGGTAGAATTTCAATAATGAAAATGGTAATTCTCCCTCTATTCATGTTCCTTTTTACAAACATCCCGATGGTCCTCCCCGGTATATTCTTTAAGAAATTCACAAATGGTTAAATTAGCTTGGGCGGGCAAACAGCCGAGAGTCAAATGGCAAGTACTCACCCACCTTATCACATGGGTGGATTGGGGGCTCCGGACTTTGATCTTTATTATTGAGCTGCGCAGTGCGCACACGCTCATCTCTGGATGCATGGCTTGTCAGATATTCCTCACCTACGCATTGAGCGGGAGGGGACTGCCCCGAGCCCGCTGCCCATGTTGCTCTTCATGCCTATGGATAGCAGAACTGGCATTCTAGACTCGATTCACGCAACCAATCATGCCTGGAATCATCTCCTGAAGTTGCAGGCTGGGGTCTTGCTGTACTCACCTCCCCTTGATTGGTGTCACTGGTTGTCGCCATGTAGAGATAGGGCTGTGGTTTGTGCGCTTAACTCCATTGGGGTCAATACTATAGGCGACTTGTTTGAATGCGGAACAACACCCTCACTCCTAACTAAGTTTCAATACCATAGGACAGACATACCTTACTGCAGCTACTAGGCACTGACCTGACTGAGCCGCCGGACGTGGCTGCACTTTCTCTGATCATAAAACCGCAATCGATATGGCCATCAACAGTGGGATGAAATTCTTAACAAACTCCCTGAGGAGGACAACATCTATTGTCCAGGAGGGAAAAAACGTGGCAAACACCTGCCTTAAGTCAGCTTTGGATGCAGCAGATACTGCTAGTAGAAAAATTTGCCCAGGAACCATCCTGAGAAGGCATGCCTTGCTCAGAATATTGTTGTTGTTTTAAAAGCTTTATTTCGATACGTAAATATCTTAAAAGCGATACATTACAAAATACAATTACAAGGCTTATAATGTCATACAGTTGTGGTTCATAAAACAGACAGATAAAAAAAGCAATAAATAGTTAAAATAGGATTAAATTGAGATGGAAAGCCTTTTTGCTCGGATCATCCAAGCCCATTTTAAAAATTTGGAGACAGCACAGACAATAAAAGGGGTTGTATCGGTCAATAAAATGCGGAGGGCCACCAGATGCTGTCTTGTGCCAAGGAGCCTGCATAGAGGTAGTAGCCAGCGTTTCCTTGGGGCACGGTAGTCAGGACATTCAAAAAAGAAATGTGCCACCGTCTCAACCCGTGTCAAACACACCGCACAGAAAGCTGAGGGCTGGGAGGTTGAAGATCTCCACCTGGACACCAAGTCGGCCAAAGGTAAGGTACCCACTCTGAGTTTGAAATAAAGAGCCCTATCCAGGGGAATGGAAATGAAGTCCAAATAGGGCTCGTAGGCAACTACGTCTTTGATTCTCAGGAATGCTGCGGTCGTATTGCAGTGACGAGGATTGCGAATAAGTTTGGTGGCTACCCAGTCCCAATATATCTTCTTCAGGGTGGCTTTCGGAGGGGCAGAGCGAGTAGCCCAGCAATCTTCCAAGCCCAGCTCCACCAAAAGGCTCTTAATGTCTCTTAGCCATTTGATTCGATGCCATCCTTCCATTGCAATTACCTCAGACAGACCAGCTGCGTAGGAGGCTATCTCCGGGACCCTCCACAGGCGGACCCACAAAAGCAGAGGCCTCAATCGCGCCTGGTCCGTGATCGATTTGCAACCCATGTCGAGAAGCACTGGGACTGTGGGTGTACTTGATGGGAGTAGCAAGAGTTCTTTCAAGAATTTGTGTTCTGCCTTGCCCAATACCTCCAGGTTTGTGGAACCCCACAACTCCGCCCCATACAAAGCCGCTGCAACCCCTCTGGCTTTGTAAATATCTATAGCTGGGGAGATACAATTTTTAGGGGAAGAACGATGTTCCCTGAGTATGGCACCAGTCACCCTTTTATGATTAAGCAACATCTTGTGAATGTGTGGGGTTCAACTCATGGAGTTACTGAGGCGAATCCCCAAGTAGTCAAACTCAAGGACCCTCTCCAGCGGGACGGTGTTTAAAATCGGAGGTGGCCCTAGCTTTTTGGGCGGGTTCATAGTCAGGAATTTGGTCTTATCTACGTTAATTATAAGGCCCCTAAGGGAACAGAACTCCTGGAAGCGGGTGAGGAGCTTTTGGAGACCTTGCGGTGTTTTAGCGATGAGCAAGGTTTCGTCGGCAAAGAGCAGGGTAGGGATCCGGGTGCCCGACAGGGACAGAGCATCTGCAGGTTCCTTGAGCAGATGATCAACCACACCATTCACATATAATGAAAATAGTGTGGGAGCCAGCACACAACCCTGGCGGACACCCCTTTGCACTGGGATTCTGTTGGTTTTCTCCCCATTCTTACCCCACCGCACCTGTGCATAGTTATCTGAGTGAAATTTAATAAGAAGCGACAAGATGTAGGCGGGTAGTCCCAGCCCCTGCAAAACCCTCCATAGTTCCTCCCTTGGTACTAGGTCAAAGGCAGTCTTCAGGTCAATGAAGGCCAAATAAAGACTGCCCTTGCCCAGCATCACCACCTTCCAGTACAGGAGGGTCAACCTGAATGCTTGTTCTATCGTCCCCGTGCCTGAGCGAAAACCCGCCTGGAAATCTGACAGTATCTTGTGCTCCTCAGCCCATTGGAGGACCCTCCCCAAAATCACCTTCCCTGCCACCTTTTGTGAAGAGTCAATTAGGCTGATCGGCCTGTAGTTGGCGGGGTTGTCCCGACACCCCTTTTTAAAAATCGGGACAACCTCCGCCCCCTTCCAGGAATCAGGTACCAGTGCGCCCCTCATGATTGCGTTTAATAATGTGGCGACCAATTTACCCCATGCCTTTAGATTGGCATGAAGCAAATCACCGGGTATCCCGTCCGGCCCCGCAGCCTTTAGAGGGTCCAGGGACTTGATTACAGCCTCCACCTCCCTCTCAGTGAAGTCATCCATGTCACTGACCATTGTGTCGTTCTCCAAGGAAAAGGAATCGCTAAGAGTCCCTTCAGGATGAGAATACAGGGCCTCAAAGTGAGTGTACCAGAGCTGACCGAGGATGTTGCAAGTGACAAGCGACCCATCTGGCCTGTTCTTGTTCCTAATCAAACTCCAGAAGCCCCTTGCGTCCTCTCCCTTACTAGCAGCCAAAAGGTCTTCCCAGAACTTCTCCTCCCACTCCTTTTTCGCCGCCTTTATGGTCAGAGAATAGCCCTTCCTGGCTGTTCTAACAGCTATTGGGGACTTGGATTTAACAGCCTCTATCAGGGCTGTTTTCTGGGACCTACATTTAGTTGTATACCAACCCTGTTTTGTCCAGGGGTCTTTCCTGTTGGACATACCCTGGGCGCCGCTGGGCGAAACAAAGAGTTTGCCCAGTGCCCCAGTTAGGGCACAAAAGACCTGCGTGACCTCCTTAGGTGCACTAGGCAATAGACTCAAGTTACTCTGAGCCTCAGCCAGCAGGGCCCCTATGGTAGAAAGTTTCTCACTGGACAGGGCGATCTTAGGCCATTTTAACCGCCTCCCACAGTTAGATACATTGAACCTCTGGGTGTTAGGTGCCAACAAGGGTTGTTGGGACCTGACCTTGTCCCTTAACCACCCTGGAGACAGACCGAGAGACAGGAGATTATGATCGCTATCAGTACTCTCAATGATCTTCATGTCGCTCAGGGTGCTCCATAGACATACATCGAGAAGAATATAATCTATTCTCGATGTATGATTGGGCCTATTATATGTATGTGCACCCTGCAGGTCGGATTTGGACCTCCCATTTACCGCCCTCAGATCAAATTCCAAATTTAGTGCATTGATCTGTAACGCCACTTGCGTCCACTTCTTAATGGGGGGCAGAACCAGGGCCGGAATCCCCCTTCTCGCATCCTCCTCCTCCATGCCTAACATATCATCGAGGCCCAGGGGCTCGAACGTACAGTTAAAGTCACCCGCCACCATAGTGCTCGAGTTCCTTGGCCGTTGTCTTAGCAGATCTTCCAGAAGTGCAATGGTGGCCGATTGTACTCCCTCCCTCCCCCCCCCCTTGTACCTCTAGCATAGACATTGAAAATGTCTAAGAGAAGGCGACCCCGGGAATCCTTCAGCATAATGTTGAGGATGTCAGGAGAATTTGTGGGATGTTCCTCCACCCTGCAGTCCAAAGAGACTGAAACCCAAATGAGGAGGCCCCCCGAGGGGCGCCCCCTCCCTACCTGAGACATCACAGCGGGAACAAAGTGCGACGAATAGCCCACCTTGTGACAGGGCTCCATGGCCCATGTCTCCTGGAATATACAAATGGAGTATCCCTCCACAAGGGCATTCCACTCAGGCAACTCCAGCTTCCTATCAATTCCCGTGATGTTCCAGCTGAAGATCCTAAGAACTGGATCCGTCACAGCTGTAACAACGCCGGAGATGAGGTCATTCTCTCCCGCCACAGATTCCTGGAGCACTGGAGTACTAACCCCTTCTTGCTCATCTCGAGCCTGACTTCTCTCATGCATGGGAGTGGGGATTTCACTGCACGTGGGGGGTGTAACTGGAGCAACAGGCAGCTCACTCAGATCAGAGTCGCCAACAAGAATGCCAACTCCGGGCCCCTCCCCAGGATTAGGTTCGATTCAGTATCCCGGAGGTCTCCACCCAGTTGGTTGCCAGACTGCCTGAGGATAGAATAGTGGTTTGGCAGGGAAATCAAAAAGGTTGGTGCTGTTACTCTGCCCTGAGCCGAAATCTCGGCCAATCCAAGGTGGGGCTAATCTTGGATAGAAGAATGTTAAGTCCACTAAACTAATTCCCTGTCCCCCAGAATTAGGTTTGGAGTCGCAAATAGATTGTGCTACTCTACTGTCCCTAAAGTTGACCACCACGCGTAGTCTCCTTCCACTTGCTTGTGTCCATAGCCCACCAAATTCACCCTTCTGGCTCCTATAATGTGGCCATCAAGGCCCCTCGCAAGGGGTCTGTTGGACTCGAGCCAGTGCATAGTTTTGTTTAATAGTGCCTGGGGGGGATTCATTGTGGCCAGCCTTCAGTGTAGGTACGTTGACAAGAACAGCAACGTACGGGTGGCAGTCAGGGGGCAAGTTTACTGGGGGAGATTTAGGGGCAGTTTTAGAGAATGTGGCTTTGTGGACAATGTGTGGTGATGGTATTTGTGGTTGCGTAGGGGGATTGTTAGCATGTAAGGTTGTAGCAGTGCGGGCCTGCGGAGTGGCTTTGCCTTTGCCCGACCCTTTAGGGGTTCCCTTTGTTACTGCTTGACCGCTCCCACCTGGCAGCTCAGCCCGACCCGGGACTTTAGGGTGCTTCGGGATACTTGTAACAGCTTGCACTCCTTGACCAGTACTACCCGACGGAGAAGCCCTCCGTGACACTGCAGGTGCAGTGTCAACCGGCTGAGGTGTTGTTACATTGGCCACAGGAGATGTATCTGGCAAGGCGAGCTGAGACACCATGGTGGAACTATTAGGGGGAGTCCCTCCCTGCCCCTCCTCCCTTGTCTTAAAATGGAGTTTAATGAGTGCTTTCAGCGAGAAAAAGCTGTCCAGGGTTGATTGTTCAAGCCTGTCTAGCCTTTCTCCCAACCCTGCTAATCTATCGGCAATCGGAGACAACAGGGATTTCAGAAACCCCTCCATCTGAGCAAAAGTAGCCGGGGGACAGGAAGACAGAGTCTGGGGGGTTGAGAAGGGAATGGCACTGATATTTTCACCAGTGGAACCCGTCCCCTTAAATACAAAAGGGGAATTAGTTTGATGCTTAGAGCTATGCCCTTAGGACCCTGTTTCTGCGATTTCTTGTACAGTTTCAGGGAGCTCTTTTTGTACGGGCTAGCAATCCTTTTCCTTTTTGTTTTTCCAAAAGCCGAAATCCTGGGGACCGGCTTTGATTTGCCCAGAGACCCAGGGTTTCTTGCTGAAGGAACGTTGAGCACAGGGCTAGTTGTTGTAGCAGGAGCGGTGGGCACAGGGCTAGTTAGTATGGCAGGGTAAACCATGGCAAGGGGAGCCTCAGTGCCAGCAACCTCAGGATGGTGAGTGGATAATGCAGTCAAGTATTCCAATCTATCAATGCTAGCCCTCAATGAGACAAGCCGAGGTTCATCGTGTATGTTGGAAGTGGTTGGTGGTTGGGCAGGAATACTTATGGGTGATTCTGCTCGAGCTATAGAGCCCAAGGATGATCTCTTAGACGGGTTTAGCTCCAGCGAAAGCTGCCGCTCCGTCATAACTATCTCCTTCTCTATAACGGCTTCTACCCGAGTGATAAATTTGTCCATGGTGCCTATGGCGCCACTTGGGCACCCTCCGCTTCCTCCCCTTAAGTTCTTCCCTGAGCGGGTGGTCATTAGTTCAGGGAGCAGAGGAAGAACAAGTACTCACGCTGGAGTTAGAAGGTCCGGCAGCGCTATGAGGGACGGTGATGCCAGAGGGGTGGCCCAGCCCAGCCTCTGACAGCCCCGGACTGCCACAGACTGCCCGCCCTTTGCCCGGGCTTCGCTCGGCGTCCCGCTGCGCGGAGGACGATCCTTAATGAAGGGGCGTTACAGGCCGGGGGCGTGGTGTCCAGGGGGCGCGGCGCCAATTACCGGCACTGCGCAGGGGCTCCTGGTCGATGTTGTCCCAGGCGCTCGCTCCGCCTCCCAGGTGCTCCTCCTCGTTGCTCCCAATGGCCGAGCAGCCCCTCGCTAACACGCGAAGCGGCACCCGCGAAGCGGTGCGGCAAGAGGTGGCGTGAAGTTAGCGGTAACTCCTCAGGAGAGGGGAGAAAAGGGCACGCCTCGGTCACTCTCCACGAGCACAGGAACCACAGGTACGCTCAGCTTACTGTCCCACCTGCTTAGCAGGACCTTCGACCTTTTCACCTGGTCGGGCCGGGGGCGTGGTGTCCAGGGGGCGCGGCGCCAATTACCGGCACTGCGCAGGTGCTCCTGGTCGATGTTGTCCCAGGCGCTCGCTCCGCCTCCCAGGTGCTCCTCCTCGTTGCTCCCAATGGCCGAGCAGCCCCTCGCTAACACGCGAAGCGGCACCCGCGAAGCGGATGCGGCAAGAGGTGGCGTGAAGTTAGCGGTAACTCCTCAGGAGAGGGGAGAAAAGGGCACGCCTCGGTCACTCTCCACGAGCACAGGAACCACAGGTACGCTCAGCTTACTGTCCAGAATATTTGTGTTCAACAGGAAGTTCAAACCTCTATAATTAATAGACCATTCAATGGAGAAGCACTATTTGGAAAGGGTAGATGAATCCCTTCAACAGATAAAAAAGGGCAATGAAACAGCAAGGGCAATGGGGGCCCTACAGCAGAGAGGCTCCTTTAAAAGGGGGTGGGTTCAATAACAGAAAGCCCACAGGTAGCGGCACCTTTGGACAACGACAACAAATGTCAATGCAACCTCAAGGGCAGAACCCAGGTGAATAAATGGGTCAGCAGTCAAGCTACCATGGGTGGCAACAACAACAGAAGCAGCTTTTTCTGTCAAGAGGCAATGGCAGAGGCCAACCCTCAAGAGGAAAAGGATTTACGCTTCATAACGTAATGGTTACTTACCAGTAGAAGTAGTTTTGCAGCTTGAAGATTTTTCTGGATTCACATGCGACCCACCCGGTTTCCCCTACAAGGAAAACAAACAGATAAGGAAGCAAATTATTAAACCAGCTATTTAACAACCATCTCAAGGACTACAAAAGACTAATAAGACAGAAAACAAAATCTGAAGATGGCTACCACGCACGTCGACCTCCAGGATATTGTCTGATGTCGACAGCGAACAAAAACAAAAAAAAACATTCTGGACCCAACCACTAGATGGGGGAATAATGCACAGCATGTGAACCCAGAAAATTCTTCAAGTTGCAAAACTACTTCTGCTGGTAAGTAACCATTTTGTTTTCAAAGATAGATACATCAATACAGGTGTGTGGAATTCCTACAGCCCGACACCCAATACATATTGTTTGGGGTCACGGACAACAGGTGTTTGTTTATTTTGTCCTTGGGACAAGTGGGCTCACCCCTTGCAGAACAAACCCTTTGGCTGCCAGATTACAGTACCACATTATAGCTCAAGGAAGGGCATTGTCTATTACGGTAATATTTGTGTCCATATGTTAATGCAGTTTGAACTTGTATTTATGTTTCATTAATGCAAAGTCTTTAATATTAGGGTGAGAACTCCAAGGAAATGTTGTAAGCTCAGACTGCACTGCAGACAGTGGTCCCAGTATAAAATTGTGTACAAACGTTTGCAAAGTTTAGCAACATTAGGCTACTTATAGTGCTTCCGGAATGCTCTCTGATTATATGCAAATATTTGCAGAAGCTTGAAAGCAAGAATAATGAGACATTGCTTTCAAAATAAAATGTTCACAAAAAAATGCAACTAGGAACTAAAATGGTTTAACTACTATGAAATTGGAGATACCATTTCTTTGAGGCATCATCTAGTAAAATATGTTGATGCATGCTAGTATTCCCCAAAAATATTCAGATTGGAAAATCAGAGCAACCAGTTTCAAGAAGATCATGGAAAACAAGAAAATAACAATCATTGACAAAGTCAATAGGTCTGACATTGGTTGTCTGCCTTTTGGTTTGTCAATGTGTGTCTTGTTGTGACATGGTTTTTGTAAAACCTTATCGTTGTGGGAGCTGCCAGGCCCTATTTTTAGGTCTCAAAAAAGCACACATTGCCACAGTAGTCCCCCAGCACTGAACAAAACGACTTTGTGTGCAGATATGCTCCTTGTGAAAAAAACAGAATGCTGTCACTCACAGGAAGCCAGCCTACAGACAAAGAGAGAGAGAGACAGAATTTAAATGTTTTAAAAAGGTCTTGGTTAACTAAAGACCTAATTAGGCACCCTGGGGCTTATTTACAAGCCCCTTGCGCAGCCGGTATGTCATTTTTTCCCTTGTTAAAAGTGACGCACCGACAGCCCAAGGGGCTTGTAAATAAGCCCCCAGTTCTTAAATTAAGGTGAAAGGTGCACCAATGGTATATACCCTTGCAGTTGTGCAGATTTAAAGCTTTCATTAATTCACAGTAATTTACCGAAGAAGGCCAGGAAATCGTACCTCTAGAAAATATTTTCAAACTGCATTTTAGCACGAGCAAATATGCATGTGTAGATTTTCTTATACAAAAATCTGTTGACCGTTTACAAGCACACTTTCCCTCCAACCACTTTTTTCCCAACCCTGGAATTTTTTTTACTTCTGCCCTTGTCAGGAGTTCATTTCTAACCTTTCTCAATATGGGGAAAGATTAGAGAAGAGCTGGTGAAAACTCCTAAAACATACAAGTTAGGTTTGCACAGACTCCAAAGCACACTCCAACCATTGATCTATTGCTTAACACTACCTCCAGCCCAGGTATATAGATATGTGGAAAGATGCCAAAATAAGGAAATTGCTGGAATTCAAACCCACGATCGGCAGCTGCCTCATTGATAGAGTAAAATAGTAACATTACGTGTAAAGACCAGTACAAAATCCAAGATTTGGAACATATTCCACCCCAGCCTACGGTGCTCAGGGATATCTCATGAGCAACATCTATCCCCATCATAGTATGTCCCAGCTGCAACCATGCTCACTACGTCTACCTGTTTTGGTTCCTCCCAGCTTTTAACACCTCTTGCAGCACATCCCAGGCCATTGCTATTGGTATCTTTCTCAGTCCTCTTTGTTCAGTGAGACTCCATTTTATCACTTCCTCCCTCCAGGACTCTATACTGGGCGGTCTACCTGCCTTCCACCGACTAGTTATATGCCTCTTCTCTAGTAAGAGAGCAAGGTTGGCAAAATGCGCGCTCTCTTTGTTTTATTTAGGAGTTTCAGGTAGATCGTGAAGGTCCAACTTTAATGTCTGTTGCTCCTTTGAAATGGTGCTAGACTTTTTCTAATGTATTACTACAGTGTGGGTTTAGCCTCCCATTATGCCATGCGGTATTTTAAGTAACCCTGAGCCAAGTACTACGCTACGCTCGCGTAGTTTGCGAAGTTTTCGGTACTTCGCACTATGCGAATTGCACGTAACACAGTGCAAAATCACATAGCGTAGCGGTTATTTTTTGCATTCTCGCGGTCCTCAGCATCAAGTTGGCGACTGCATGCAAGCAAAATTACATCCCGGCGAGACTTTTTCCTTGTTCACGATCAGCAACATGAAGTTGCCGATCGCGAGCGTGGAAAATAAACCTCCTGGCGAAATTCTCAACGCGGGGAATTCAGGTTCCTCATTGCGAGTGGTCGCGTATGCTCACGACCGCTCGCGATGAGAAACTACCAGTGCGCGTTGCGAAAGCTGCCTTTCGAGTAGAAATATACTCGAGTGGCAGAAAACAACCGATAGCACTGTGCAAGATGCGGTTTGCACTGTTTGCACAGTGCAGACAAGCATCCAGCACTGTGCAATCAGTGCAAACAGCATTTTGCACAGTGCACTACGCAGTTTGCTTAGCTCGCGAAGTGCACTTCGCGTAGCTACGTGTAGCACTACTACGCCCAGGGTTAATTTTAAGCACATGTCCTTCAATTGACCGGTTTGATTGTCCCTTTTTAGGTCTCGCCTAGCGTTTTGCGCTGCTCGCTCTGCGAGATCTCTTGTGATCAAGGAGATTTCAGAAGGGGACTTGAAGCCCCACCCCTCAATTTCATTGGCTGGCGTCATTGTTTATCTAAAACGCTGTCGTCTGATTGGAACTGAGCCTTTTTGGTTGCCACCTTTTACCCTTTCTGTCCGGCCCATCCGGACTGGATCATCTGCTTCACGGCTGTCGTGAAGCAATTTCTTATCTTTTGAGGGGCCATCTGTTTTTAATTAGTTCTTTCTGTGGCAGACGTTGAGTTTACATTAAAACTAGGCATTGCTTTCCTGTCCCAGACAGTTCAGTTGTGCTCCTCCGTGGTTGTCTCTAGTTGAATTTGCATTGAACGTTGTAAAAAATATAAGAACTAGATTTTTCCCCATGCTACACATTTTCTAACACTGTTGCATAAAGGAATTTATTTTCTTGTATTTTGTCAGTTTAAGACATTTTGGGAAAACGCTGTTTTGCCTTCATTTGTGATCGGGGAATCTACGTACTCCAGGCGGTTAAAACGGAAGCATTCTAACATAAGTGTCGCACGGCCTTCCGGTCATCATATCGCTTTAAAAAACATGCCAAAATCTACGCTGTGTTTCTACCTTGGATTATGTACTGGTTTTGACTTTCATATGTGGATATCAAAACGAACCAAACAAAAGTCACTTCTTCCCTCGATACACTGAATCCTGGCTAAAATTCGAGACGGACAAGTCCGCCGTGCCCCTGCATTGTTTCCTGCACGCACATAACACAACACAACGGCTGACGTGTCATTCTTCGTGTTTTGTTGTTTCTTGTAGCGTGCTCAGGGTGACAAAAAGTTACATTTATTTGTTGTGGAGTAGCCATCTAGTAGTCAAAGAAGGAACAACTGTAATGAGTATGAAAACACATACTGAACATTATTACTCTGCAGGACACCATACTGGAAATATTGAATTTAATCCTGCACATTAACTTGTTTTCCGGGTCACTGGTGAAAGGGAGGCAGGTGGCTCTGGGGTCTTGTAGTTACACAGCCCCCACAGCACGCCTTACCTGCGGCCTGCACAGTCTCTTCAGGCTGTGCTATCATGCATACCACTGTCGCTGGGGGAGGGGTTTGCGTTACATTTCTCCCTGTACTTCCTTAGCCTCCTAAACACACGCCCCCCCCCCCCACTCACACACACAGTGGCAGCTTATCTGATTCGGGAGGGGAAACGCACCCCTCACTGGCAGTCAGAGGAGCGCCATTTGGATATCACCAATTTAACATTACCTATGGGTTTTTTTGTGTGCCCGGAGGATGGGGGTTGGGGGGTGTAGGGTGATCATCAGGACCCCAGCTGTCTGTAGTGCAGCGAGGGTAGTGGCACCTGGTCCCTGGAGTCTGTTGGGCCCTCTGCACGCCAATTACGACTGGAGTTGATTACCCAGCTGATGGCTGGGGCATGCCCCTTGCTTGCATTAGGGCCCAGGGCACCGTGCCAAACATTGAGTGTGGCGAGTGGTGGAGTTTGGGGGCACGTTGCAGCTGCCTCCGAAGTTTCCTGCCTGTCTTCCCTCCCGCCAATACCTGGACTTTCGGAATACCTGGAGCTCCCCTGACCTCACACCCGAGTCTTTGCAGGACTTGCTCTTGAACCTTTTCTTCCACTTACTTCAAACATGTCCGCTTCTTATAACGTAGTCCTTCTCTAAGGGACTACCTGGCCTAGTATCTCAGGAACTATCACAATCTCAACTGTCGGTTTATCTCAGTAACTCGTGTTTCCCCGCACCTCTAAGGTGTCGCTGATGCCATCAGGCTTGTCACTATTCTTGGTGACCTTCCTGCGTGCCTCTCAAAGTAGACTCCATTGAGAAAGGACAGTAGGGAATGGCCATAGCTGTGTCCCGGACAACATTTTCAATGTTTGAACGTAAATACGCAGTAATACACCAGGAATAAATGGACTCAGCCCGCCAGGGCATGCTGCCCTGAAACCAATCACGTCACCGACTTTTTGTTCAATATGGATCAATTACCGTTTATATTGCACACAATTACCCATTTAGGAATTACTATCGATTAGCTCGTCGGCACTCGTCTAAACGTAGAGGTTTATTTGAAGCCCTTTATATCACATCCCTTTGCGTTTCCAAGCTTTTGCAAACTGTACCGAGCAAGAAAACAAAGATAATGAGGAAAAGCGATTTGCTCAAGATCACACATTTATGGTGACGTGGTGGGGGGGGGGGCAGGTTTAGAACGAAGTCTCCAGTCACCATTCAGGCCCTAAACCTCCAGGATTAAGGGTTGAGCTATGCAGAGAGAGCGGGACTTGTGACCTGCACGTCATACACAGATCACACTACAGGAGCTACATTATACTGCTGAGCTTAGTTGGCCTCTTCCTAGAGATTGTGGCCTGTGTTGAAATCCTACCATCTCTCCACACGCCCACATATCTTTCTTACTCTACCTATTTCACATTTCACATACAAGTTACCACCCTTCAAGTCCCTCACATTTGTCCTTTTTGAATCGCATCCCTTTGCGAATTACACATTTCTCACTGCTTTCTTCCGGCCCAGGCACTCGTGCGCTTCACGTGTTGTATGAGGTAGTAGCACTTAAGGAGGCGAGGGCATAAGTGGGGCGATAGTGGGAGTGATGTGAGAGGGATCAGTCCCCCTCACCCCTCCCCCCCGCCCTGCATGCTGAACACACCAACCCCTGAGCCTGAGGTGAACTAGCGCATATGGCCAGAGTCTGAGGAGAACCTCCAAATGACAGAAAAGTGGGGTCAACACTATACACAGGAAAACAACACATAAACACACCTCGCCTAGAACCATTCTCAATTCCTAACCAAAGCACCAGCGAATACTTCCAGAAAATCAATTTCTCACATTGTTTCCCCTAGCGTCGCATACCGTTTAATCCTAGTTTTTCTCAAGGCCGCGCTCTACTTCAAAAACGCATCTTTTTAATGTTTTCCTTACCACGTCATTGTGGCACCTTCCACTATTTTGAAGTACGAGGTACTAGTTTACAAAATCTATTGATATGTTCCACTTTATTCTGTTCCCTATCTTAAAAAAGACACATTTACAATTCCAATACTCGCAGTTTCTCTCCTCGGGGTTGGCTTGGAGGTAGTTTTTATCTCTGTATTCTCAGCACTGAAGGTATGTTTGTTTTAATTAGTACTTTTCAGTACTGCTTTTACACATTGTACACATTTTTCTGGACCCGACTTGGATGTCACATCGCTGTTGTTAACAAGCATTTGCAATGCAATAGATCTCGTATTTATATGGGTTTCATATATTGACATTGTAAATGACAATGACTTTTATTTATGTTTTGTTTTTTAAAATGTAAATAAAAGGCATTGTCATTTACAATGCCAATAGCTTAAACTCGCGTAGTGCAAGACCTATTGCATTGCAAATGCTTGCAATAGATTTTTGGGGAAAACTGATCTTTTTAATGACAATGGCATGTATATTCCTTGGTGTGACAATCTGAATTGGGTAAGAATGCCTTTGCGTGTAAAATGCATGCATTTGTATGTTTCTGATATATGGGGCAGTGGTGAGCGCGCTTGTAAAATTATATAAATACCATAAATTGACTCTAAATTGGTATGAGCCCCTGCTTCAATTTGTCAAAAGCTTTGATGCATGTGCTTTTGTTATGATGTTGGTGTTAAGTGTACCACTAATGTAAATAATATTATTGTGATTACTTCAATAGTTATTACTGAAGTTTTAAATTAACCTTTTGTAATTTTTAACCTTCTTTTACGTCCCTCCATGTATTTTTAATTGTTCTGAATCGCGCTTGGGTGTCCTTTATGTTGTCTAACCCATCCAGTCTCCAATACCCGTCTGTTGTAACAATTCCTAGGTTTTTATGTTCGGAAATCTCTGGCAAACTTCTTCACATGCAATCACCACAATGGCGGGAGCGGAAGCTTTCTGCAATACTTATTTTTTTTAGCGGCGTGTGGGAACCGTACTGTTGAAATTTTTAATTAGACGGTCATGTCCTCTGCCCCTGACATAAGCATTTTTCCTTTGTTCCCCTCCGTCTTGGCACATTCTCTAGCTTCCCCACTTCTTGCACACGGGAAGGACATCAGTGGTTTGTGGCACCTACCGGGAAGATGCAAGCAAACATGGACTCATATTTTTAGGTACCTGTTGATGGTGGTTAACAAATGAACACCACCCTTATTGTGCATCATCATAGTGCTTAGCAGCGGTGGCATGCACCTGCATTGCTGCGTTCCCCGACCATCCTTTGGAGCGGCAGGGCATCTGGTGTGCCTCGGTGAGAACCCTGGAGTTAGGTGGGGACGAAGGAGGACTCGGATGGGTCATTCTGGGCAGCAGGGGGGTGCAGGGTGAAGCTGTGTACCTGTTGTGCAGTGTTGCCAGAGTTTGAGGCCTTCCTCGTACTGCCTTCTCCGTGCCTTATTTCCCCATCTCACATCACTCGTCATTTCTTCTTCTCTCTCAGTCCCCCAACACACTCTTTATTTTTATTTTTTTACTTTAATAAGAGCGGCGCCGTCTTCATAGACACCGCACTATGCAATCAATCAATCATAGCATTTGTAAAGCGCACTACATACCCGTGAGGGTCTCAAGGCGCTGGGGGTCGGGGGCGCTGCTACTGCTCGAAGAGCCAGGTTTTGAGGAGTCTCCTGAAGGTTAGGACGTCTTCGGTCTGCCGTAGGCGGATGGGGAGGGCGTTTCACGTCTTGGCGGCGTGATAGGAGAAGGATCTGCTGCCGGCGGTTACTCTTTGGATGGGGGGATGGTGGCGAGGGCGTGGTCTGTGGAGCGGAGCTAGAGGGCGGGGGTGTAGAGGTCGAGTCGACTGTTGAGGTACGCTGGTCCGGTGTTGTGGAGTGCCTTGTGTGCGTGGGTGAGGAGCTTGAAGGTTATCCTCTTGTTGATGGGGAGCCAGTGCAGGTTTTTCAGGTGGGGTGTGATGTGGCTGCGGCGGGGGATGTTGAGGATCAGGCGTGCGGAGGCGCTCTGGATGCGTTGAAGTCTCTTCAGGAGTTTGGTCGGGGCTCCTGCGTAGAGTGCGTTGCCGTAGTCCAGTCTACTGCTGACGAGGGCCTGAGTGACCGTCCTTCTAGTTTCGGTGGGGATCCATTTGAAGATCCTGCGAAGTGTGCGAAGGGTGTTGAAGCAGGAGGAGGAGACGGCGTTGACCTGCTTTGTCATGGAGAGTGTGGAGTCGAGGATGACCCCTAGGTTTCTTGCTTGATTGGTGGGTGTGGAGGGTGCTCCTAGTGCAGTTGGCCACCAGGATTCGTCCCAGGCCGAGGAGGTGGAACCGAGGATGAGGACCTCCGTCTTGTCCGAGTTCAGCTTCAGTCGGCTGTTCCTCATCCAGTCGGCGACGGCCTTAATTCCTTCGTGGAGGTTGGTTTTGGCGGTGTGGGGGTCATTGGTGAGCGAGAGGATCAGCTGGCTGTCGTCGGCGTAGGAGATGATGTTAAGATCGTGCTGTCGGGTGACGTGGGCGAGTGGTGCCATGTAGACGTTGAACAACGTTGGGCTGAGGGAGGAGCCTTGGGGTACGCCGAAGATGATTTTGGTGACTTTGGAGTGGAAGGGGTGGAGGCAGACACTCTGCGTTCTCCCGGAGAGGAAGGAAGTGGTCCAGTCCAGGGCCTTCTCTTGGATTCCAGCGGCAATGCAGTAGGTGTTGCTTTTGGTATTGTAAATAACAATGCCTTTTAATTTTTTTAAAGGCATTGCCATTTACAATGTCAATAGCTCAAAATAATGTAATTGCGAGACCTATTGCATTGTAAATGCTTGTTACTTAAGGTATTGCGCCACACTAGGGAGAGATCGTAGACTGGCCTGTAAGCCTCATAACAGCAAAAGTGGTGGAATAGGACTGGTGGGGTAAGTCATGCAGACACAAAGATAAGTTAGGGTAATCTGGAAAATCCCATGCAGGAAGAAAACAGAATTGCTGGCAGGGCCCAGTTGATCGCTTTGGATAACCCCTCATCTTTCTTTCTGATGCTCTTGGTTGCGCTTTACGAGTAACCATTTTACAGTGAACCAAGGGCCTTGCGGCAGTACATCGTGAGCGGGGTATCGCATCGAGTATTCATCTTGGTCATGCAGTATAACATAAGACTGGGCAAAAGCGCTGGGAGAACTCTGGAGGCAGTAGCAAACCAAACTTGTGGCAATTATCCGGGAGTTTAAGGCAAACAGAGCAACAACAAGTAGACTAGTAAAGGGTATAGGAGCAGAAAGGTTAATTTCAAACGCATTTCTTTCCTACAGGGCCCTGAAAGTCTCAGGCTAGTTTCTGACATCAAGGTCATGGATAGTCAGGGCACAGCCCCCACCTTTTCTCCCAGATGACAACAGTGGATGATTCCTAGCCCAGCACGTCTCAGGATGCGGACTGGGCAGCGTTCATGGACTTGGCCTGAGGTAAAGGTCTAGCGTGGACAAGGGACATTATTACTGCTCAAGAGCCCGAGGACTGCAGTGTCTAAGGTGACCGACCCAGGGGGCAACAGCCTGCTCCAGCAGACCTAGGGTCCATGAGGTCGAAGAGGGCCCAAAGGCCACCCAACAAGGACGCCCCAACTAAGGCCCCTGTGAGAAAGGCTAGGACTCCGTCGAATCAGCGCAAGACAGCACCAGTGGCAACACCAACATACACTAGCAATATAACACCAGCAAGCATGGAGTCCCTGGACCAAATGGGTAAGCTAATGGATACGATGGTGAATTTTATGGTGGACGTTAAATCCATGTTTGCCCGCCCGGGCACACAGCAGCAACACAAGAGCATAACCACTTGGGGGGAGGGTGCACCTACGATAGAAAGTGTGTGGAGAAACAAAGTTGGTGACAAGCAGGTACCCGGTGCAGCCACATCCCCACCCCCAGCGGCTGAGCAACAGCCGCCAACAATGCCTTGGCCGGCAACCCTAACTGCGGCCAACACTGCCATAAACAGCAGCCCTATGACACCGACCAACCAGCCCCCTGCCACAGAGGACACACGACCCCCTCTTCCATTGCAGGGAGCCCTAATCTACTAGGTTTAGATGTAGTGCGTACCAACAACTTGTGAAGCACGAGTACAGGGCTTTCCCCCAACCTGAATGAGGTGACAAAGGAAACACACTTGGTGGGGGTTACACGAACTTTGGTCACAATTGCCACTCTGGTATACGGGCGCTGCTCTCTGGCGTGGCAAATACCATTAACAGCTAAGGAAAGGATTTGCGGTGAGAATTTGTAGACATATTCACACTGTTGATGCATGGCAAAGATGGGGTGGACACTATGTGTATGGGCGGCAAGGATGAAGACAAGAAGGGGAGATATCAAACATGGCCAGACAATACAATTAAACATTGGCTGGAGGCTGTCTCCATCCTATCAGTTGTTGTTATGGAGAAATAGCCTGAACAGGGTCTGACACTATTCCAGTATTCACGCACGATTCACACTGAGGCCATAAAATCAGGAGGCATTTGGTGGTATAATTATGACAAGGAGTTCAGGAAAAAGATGGCAATGTGCCCCGAGTTGGGCTGGGATCAGAAAGAGGTCCAGCTCGGGAAGAAGCACATGGGCAAATAGACCCTACCCCACAAGGATACATACAACCTTAATATGAATGGGCATTCGACCTTTAGGGCACCAAGACTGCCAGGAAGACGGCCTTTCAAACAGCCCTTTTGAGGCATGGGTTGCGGCAAGACAAAGGTAAGGTTTCAGAGGTTTTTCAACACTGGGGCCAGCTTGTGGGGGAAAACCTGTAAATTAGCTCATAGCTTCACACCCAGTGGCCTCCTGCAGTGGAACCTATAAGTCATCACCCCCTCCCAAGAAGAAACAGAATAGTTGACCATACACCAGCATGCAAGGCTCCACGAACACAAACCACCCCCCCTGCCCAGTCGTTTCAGACAGCGGCACAGTTACTACCACCCGGGGGGCACAAGGAAGGGCCCATCACCGATAATCCTACGCACCCTCCTTCCCCTGCTTAGGAAATATCCCAGCACTAAGGACAGTCTATTGTTAGCGAACAGTTTTGTGGAGGGCTTCAAGATACCTTACGTAGGCCCTGTGGAAAGCAGGCACGCAGACAACCTGAGGTCTGCCTAGGAACTTCCCTCAGTAGTCCAAGAGCAGATTGGGAAGGAACTAGCATTAGGCAGGGTAACGGGTCCATTTCAGTCCTTTGATGTGGCCATGGACATGGTAAGGAGAGCAGAGAAGAGGTCATAGTTGGCAACGGTGGATCTAGAATGGGCTTTCCTCCGGCTGCCTGTACATGTAGCTAGCCGCCACTTTATATGTTTCAAGTGGGCAGGCTAGTTTTACTATGAATTGTGCATGCCAAAGGGTTGTTCAGTGTCTTGCGTCTACTTTGAGGCCTTCAAATGCTTCCTGCAATGGAAACTCCAGTGGTCACAAGGTGTAAGTGGAGTAACACACTACTTGGATGATTTCCTGTTCATTGGGGAGGAAGGGACATGGGACTGTACTGCAGCACTGCAAACATTTGAGGTCCTGAGTGACCAGCTAGGGGTACCCTCAGCGGCAGGTAAGACAGAGGGCCCATGGCAGGTCTTGAGGTTCCTTGGCATAGAACTAGGCACTGTTAAGGGCGTGTCCCGACTCCTGTAAGAGAAGGTGAAGGCATTGATTCAGGACATCCAGGCAGTATTGGCCAAAGACAAAGCTACCCTGGGCACCATTCAGAGCCTACTTGGCAAACTAAACTTTGCAGCAAGGGTCATCCCAGCTGGTAGAGTTTTTGCCAGAAAATTGGCCAGGGCCACAGCCAATGTGACACAGAAACACCACCTAGTCAGATTCAGCAAACGTTTGAAACAGGATCTTATGATGTGGGCGGAATTCTTGGTCGATTTCAATGGTACATTAATATGGAGATTATCCTGGCTGGCAACTCCGAACTGTACCTGTTAATAACTCCTCTGGCAGGGTAGGTTTTGGCCCAATAATGGGGAGTGAGTGGTGTGCACAGAAATGGCCCTATTCTTGGCACAAAAGGAAGATCACAGCAAATTTCCCTTTATTCCCTATAGTGGCAGCACTTCACTTATGGCCAGAGGCTTTGTCTGCTAAAAGGGTTGTGTTCTGGTCTGACAAGGTGGTGCGGGCCATGAATTCTCAATCTGCCAAATGCTCTTTGGTACTTTGTTTGCTGAGGGAGCTAGTGAGGGCGTGCCTGCACAACAATGTCGTATTCACGGCGTGACACATTCAGGGGGTAAGGAATGTGACAGCTGTTTCTATCTCTCGTTTTCAGTGGCTCTGTTTCCGGGAGACTTGGCTGTAAGCGAGAGCAGAGATGACACCTTTCCCTCTACATCTTTGGCACCTATTACAGTGCACCAACGCTTAGTGAAACTAAGTGAGCTATCGCTCACCCCTGAGACAAGGAGACAGTACAAGAACTGCATACCCACGTTCTGCAAAGTGTCAGGAGCCTGGGGCGGTGACGCAGTATGACTTGAGTGCAAGGTGCAGCATTTTGTCTTATGGGCTAGGGATCAGAATAAGAGTCACTCTTGAATCACAGACATTTAGCAGCAGTCAGCCACCATGCTAAACTGGGAGGTCACCAGGACCCTACCAGGGCATTCGCCGTAAGGGCGTCACTGAAAGGCTGGACCAGAGGGGAGGAAAGGGTTCCTAAAAAGAGATTAACTTTACAAAGAATAGATTCAAATAAACACAGTCTGGTATACTCTGAATTAGCAGCAATCAGATAAAAAAGGCAGCTCCAAAAATGGATTTGCAACATCATAGGCAGGAACTGAAAGCTGGAACATGTCTTGACCTGTGAAGAGCTGCTAGAAAGTGACCTGCTATCACTTCAGGATCTCTTGGGTATTGCCAGACCTAGAAATTGGGCTTGCACACAGCACTGTTCAAGGCAGATATTACATTTTACCACTTTAAAACTTCATTGCTTGCAGGCTGGTCGGTGCTGGCACCTAAACATTGTGTGGCGTCCTCACTGGCAGTGGGCTGTGCCCTTTCTGAAAGTGTACAGCCGCAGCACTGGTGGCGAGAGGCATCCTCCTAAAGAAAGCAAATTGACCCCATCTCCTCGCCCCCTCCCCCTGCCTCCCAGGTCGACTGCCCACACCTAAGGTGGAACTCTGTGTTGTGCATAAAGGACATGAATCAGCAAGACCTATCCGGGTTTGTACTGCAGACATGCCAACCCTACCGATTCAGGCGTGAGACTCTCAGACTACCGATTTGAAGGCTAGTCTCCCGCCTCCCGATTCCTACAAGCAAAAACCCGATTCCTCGGGGGTTTCAGCTGATAGGACTTGGTATTGTGTAAAGTGCTAATTCTTCCAGCAAAGAGTGGCGATGCAGGGGCACTCGAAGGGGCGAAAAACCAACAAAGCGTCATTAACAAGGGAATCGTCTTTTAAAGACCTGCGAAATACTGGTGGTGGGGGGGGGGGGAGCTGTTTCAGCCCGGGCTGCCACAGGGGGGTGGGGGTGCATGCACTGCCAACAACCTACCAGGCCAGTGCCCAACACTTGCATCACCCTCTCTGCCTGCCATTATGCTCCATGCTTCTGAAAGGTAAGAACAAACCGTGCATTTGCGTTTCAAATGTCCGATCCTGCAGCAGCACACTTCCAAAGCCCATACTTGCCAGTAACCCGATTCAAAACCCCATTCTCCCGTTTTTTGTTTTTTTTTAAATCTCCCACTTTGCTCGCCTGAAATGTTGGCATGTATGGTATTGTGGTAAGCATTGCTCATTGTAAAACGTATCCAAGAACTGTACATGTTAAGCGCTTATGGCTGGTCATTATTAACATTTGGCAACGTTTACAACAATATTCGTAAGAGCGATTACCATCAAATGTGCCCCCAGCCGATCTTCACCATGGATTCTGCTTCTATTACTGTGTCAATGGGCCTTTTCTTGGCGCCTTTAGCTAACTTAATGATTGTCGAAACACAATGAATACAAAGCTTGTAGCGAAAAAATACATTCTCTTCTAGAGTGCTTCCTGTTTTTTCTCCTATGTACTGTCCTTCCTGTTATCTTTTGTTCTTCCTCATAGCGTGCGCTGTTTCCCAAAGACGTCTCCAGTCATGCTTTTTTTTTTATAAAGAGTCTCTTTAAATCAATTCCTCCTTTAAGTAACTATTTGTTTTATCATTTTCTCTTTGCTACTTGGGCAGCTTCAATTCCATTGTAGCTAGATAAGGAGCGATTTTTAAAATAATACACGTTTTTGCTGCATAAACCACGAACAAACTAGTAACCATTCTCAGTAAACAGCCAGTGACCACACCTCTACATGCAGTCCGGCACACAATACGTACAACAATCGACCTAGCGATCAACAAATCCGATCTAGTGCACGCACAAACCCATACATGATCCACCTACACATCAGTGACAACAGCCATACCAATGTCGACTAGCCTCATGTACACCACACACACACACACACACACACACACACACACATACATAGAATCCGTCAAACTGGGAACAAGTATACATGCGTGTGCACACATGGAAAAATCAAGAGAGGGAAGGAGAAGGAAACGGATGTTGCGAGTCACCC
Source organism: Lissotriton helveticus (assembly GCF_964261635.1). Classification (NCBI taxonomy): domain Eukaryota; kingdom Metazoa; phylum Chordata; class Amphibia; order Caudata; family Salamandridae; genus Lissotriton; species Lissotriton helveticus. Next base: position 462,357,450 of record NC_136069.1, on the reverse strand, counting down.
TCCTCACATTCAGTGTCACAATCAAGAGAGAGTAAACGTCGAGTGCGCATACTTATTTATAGTAATTATACAGTTGTGTATGTATCACACATTTAATTCACGAATACACATCCATTGACACATCTGTGTTTCTTGCAACCACTTGCACATGTAAAACCCAACACACTGTGAACACATCTGTACAACACCTTAACAGTTGTGCAGGTGCAAAGAATTAGATCTAAAAGTGTGTATTGTACTGCTCAGTCGACCGGGCAAACCAGTCCACTATGTAAAGTCTGTAACAAAAAGCTAAACAAAGGAAATAAGGAAGACTTTTTCTGACATAGTTTAGAACACACAATTGAATGATGTGACTACAGGGATGAAGAAGAAAGTAGACGCCTAATTCTTAATTCTAAAAGGTAATGATTCTTAAAACCTCATATTTTGATTAATTTGCACAACAGTGTGAGTGTGAATGAGATGGTTGAGTGGAGAAACAAGAGTGGATGTGGGAATGTGGGATGCAAAAGTGATGGACTGAGGCTTGGAAGTGTATGCCGGGACTAACTGGATGACGAAGCAAGAGTGGGGACAAGTGGGAGAGAGTGTGGGTGTGGTCAAAGGAGCGAGTTAATAAAAAAAATCTTTCTTTTAAAAGAACCCTCACTCACCAACCTAGTTGGTGACATGCTTCATCATCGGGTTCCCACCTGAGCAACCAAATGTCACTCGGGTGTGCTTCGACCCCTGATTACTCACTAAATGGTGAGCACAGTTGTACTTTTGGAAGTGTGCGCTTTTTACCAACATTGTATGATCTCCAAAACCTATGTATACGCACCATTTGGTGAGTATTTTGACACCCAAACACTAAAAAGGAATGCGTGGGTATGTTATTCATTGGGGATCTAGCAGTTATAGTACCCCCATAGAATGTGTTCTACCACAAACGTATCATGTGATTTGGGTGCACATTGTGTATGTAGTTCACGAACACCCACCATCATAGTCGTGAGAACCTTCTGCACGTCTGTGAGGACACGGATGGAAAGCAAGGAGTTTTTTGCATGTTTTGCAGCTACACAGCTCACAGTAAAAAAACTACCATGACAAACTAGTTTATACATTTGTTTTACCGATGTATGTACCTTTCACAGAAGGTTTTGTGTGTGACTCTAAGTCGGGTGCTCCTTAGCGTGTACATACCCCTCGTGTCACTTCTATGATCCTGATGAAAGCCTCTCACTGACTTACTGAGGCTGAAACATGTAGACCGTGATCCTTCCACTAATCTCACTTTGTGGATGTCATAGGTCAATTTAACCTGTGAAGGCATCCCCCTCTGTTTTTAATCTTGTTTTATTGTTCCATCATAAAAGTTTTAAGGTACCATAAAGACAAGTGTACTCACCTTTCTTTCACGTATTTACACGGTATCACCAAACAACAACCTGCTCCGATGTAATCAGGTGTCGAAGCACACTTGAGTGACATTTGGTTGCTCGGGTGGGATCCCGATGATGAAGCATCTCACCAACTAGGTTGGTGATTGAGGGTTCTTTTAAATGAATGATATTTCTTATTTTTTTCCTTTCTTTCGTATTCCTCTCCTGATATGCTGGGATGACTTCTACTTCTAATTAGTACGATTGATTTAAGGGGACTAGGAGTCCTCCTTTCAAACCCTTTATCTCTTGTTGATTTGCGGAGCTATTTTCCGGACACTTGGAAATAAAAGACTATGAATGGGATTGAAAAAACTCTCATTCTAAACATAACAATACATGTGTATTTGTAAAGCACACGTTCACTCGTGGGTATCTTTACACTGAATAACAGATTTATATTGTTACCCTACTCAATGATACTCATTTTATTGACCCCAGAAGGATGAAAGCTGAGTGGAGCCACCGGGATTTGAGCCTGTGACCATGAGTTCGAACACAGGACCCTACAGTGGAAGCATTAGTCCACTAAGCCACCAGACCCGGCAGTAGATACAAACTTCTCATATATCAGTAGGATTCCATGATATCAGAACTAAAATTAATGGAGATTCGGAACGATTTTACGCCGTAGCCTGATCTTTGGACCAACTGGCATAAGTCCAACATATACCTGATAAGGGAAGGTTTCTAATGATAGATGGATTGATCCTTACTCAATAAATAAGGTAACTTAAGGGATCGAGTATCCACTCATATACATTTCTCACGTCTAGGAACATATTTGGGAGAGAAATATATCCTCACAACTAGAAGAACTCAAAAACAGTGCTCATTGTTGGATACCAGTATCGATTTTTGTTAGTGGGCCATGTCACCTTAATTGTAATGACTGTGCTACCTAGAGTATTATATACTTTGAAAAACATCTGCCACAAAACCCCATGACAATTCTTCAAGCAATTCACGGCTATAATTCGATCTTTCCTGTATTAGACAGGAAACACCTCAAGCTAGCATGGAAAAATGCTGTAAATCATCCTATGATGGTTGAGGATATGACTTTGCTTATTATCTGGCAGCTGACTTGGTGGTACTCATTGACCGACTGTTAAACACAAGACCAGATCCCGCCTATGCTCGTGAATGCTGATGCTTGGCTAGACAGAGCTATTACACTTTCCAGGTAAGGTAGCTTCAGCTAGCCCCAGCCACAAAGGCTTTTATAAAATCTGGAATTAAACTAGCCCTGAAATGAGGTGGCATAAGAAGCTAACCATTGTGGGTAGGTTTGTTTCTACTGTAGGTCACCATGCTAGACTGTTTTACAGTTTGACACACACTGGTGGTATCACCACTAGTAAATGTAGTATCTAACAAGGCCATGAAGTAGTTTGTTGAGTTTTCAAAAGAAATGTGGCCTTTTAAGGTTCTCACTTTTCATTTGTCTTCATGTTAGACCGCATTAATGCAGTAGTAAAATGAAAGTTAAAGAAAGTCAAGAAGTTTAAGCCCCTTGACTCCAAACTCACTACCACTTCACTACTCACAAAGACTACATCTCTAATATACAAAACAATAGTCATTCATGTACCCGATATATTTCAACACTTAAGGTGCCACTGTGTCAACGACTTGGAGAAGATGGAAGGAATAGTAGAAGGCACTTGTGGCTCCAACGGAAATTGCTATTGATGCACGGTTTAGACTTATACAGTTTAAATTCCTGAACTGTATTCATTCTACCAGGGCAAGGCTATGGAGAAAGGGGCGGGAGGCTTCACCCACAAGTGTGACGTGTAAAAAAGTACCTTGGAGACCTGCACGCTGCATAGGGGTGCAGAAAATTGTGACTTTTCTATCTGCAGTGACACAGGGGAAAATAGTCCTGTCTGTGAGATGGGCTTTTTTAAACATAGTGGAAGAACTGAAGGGGGATGGGAGCACACTGCTTCACCTCCCAGCACAGTTCGCCCCTTTGCATCCTGGTAAATGCAGTTCAATTTACAAGCTGTCTTGAAGTTTTGCAGAGTGTTTCACCAAAGTTGGGCCAGGTTAGTGCTGTTAATCTCTAGACACATGTGTTTCTGGATTTTATCCTTCATCAGTAGAGATAAAACGAAATTCATCTGGGGTTTGCTGAAAAAAGGTGCCACATTCCTCAAGAGCTCGTCAGCTCAGAGGCTTAAGGGAGCCTTTTCAAACAGAAGGGGAATGGGAGCACACTGCTTCACCTCCCAGCACAGTTCGACCCTTTGCATCCTGGTAAATGCAGTTCAATTTACATGCTTACTTGAAGTTTTGCAGTGTTTCACCAAAGTTGGTGCATGTTAGTGCTGTTAATCTCTAGACACGTGTTTCTGGATTTTATCCTTCATCAGTAGAGTTAAAACGAAATTCCTCTTGGGTTTGCTGAGAAAGGTGCCACATTCCTCTCAGGTCTCAGCACCTCTCCCTGGCGCACAGGTGCATTCCACATAGTGGAAGAACTGCAGGCGAATAGAAACGTTCAATTGTTGAGCTTTGTCTGGTGATTGCTAAAATGGATATAATGCAGACAAGGAGAGAGCTACCAATTTTGAGTCTTGATAATTGGAAGGCAGGCCTTGAGGTACATAGAATTATTGAGCAGCAAATTTAGGGACACCAGTGCTGCCCTGGAAGAATATGAGTATTTGGGAAGATAGTCAGGAAGGTGGTCACAGTATTTGTGTATAGGCTACAACTGACTAGCGTTCTGTGGCACACATAAATTGCAACAGTTCGAGATACACGAGAAGTAAAGTTAACTATGTATCAGATAATTATTTAGTTGTATAGTTTTGTTTGTACAGCCTTTTTGTTATTTTCCATTCACCTGTAGGTGCTTCCACCAAGGTGAGGCCTGGCAATGTTGAAGATATCGTTTTGTAGATCACATCCATCAGATAGATGTGATTCATATCACCATATTTCTTTGTTGTACCCGGAGCTCGAAGCTAATGGAAACGTGCTAAAATGAAGATACATACACTTAGCTATTATTGTTATATTTAGTCTGTCCTCTTAGTGTTGGGTTGTTACATTACCTTTTCCTATGTTAGTAAATGTTATCATTTCTTTGCTTCCATGTCCATTGCAGCTGCCAGTTTGTAGTCCTATGTTTTTGTGCGTGAACACATGCCCTGGTTTTGTTTTGAAAATCTGGTCACCCTATGTCTCTATCTCTTGGGGTGGGCTGCGCCTCAGAGTGAGGCCCATGCACACTGTTGTAGAGATGGCGTAACTTGTGCAGTCCGAATCTGCAGAGGGCAAATCGGAGGCGCTCCCACTTTGGGCTTCCGACATATTCCAGGAATAGGTGACATCTCACAGTACAGCAGGGTGCAAGCTGCACTAGAGCCTACCATGCTCCTGACTCTGCAAAGGCGCTAGTGCTTGCCATGCTCTGGCATCACAGTCAATCTGGCCCAAAGGCGGGAAACAAGAGTATTGTCTTCTTTGTGTGAACCACCCAATGGCTATAATGTGGGATGATCAACACGTGAATGACTCCTCCAACAACCACTTGCTGAGAGGTATGACTTTTGCCCTATGGTTATATGGAGAGAAGTAGCTGTATGCGACCGCTAAAGTGTCTGCAGTCAGTCTTCACAAGCATTAGCAGAGCCAGTAGGTGTCACCTTTGGGACCTATTGCCTTTGCCAATGGTTTTTACTTAAGCTTCAGGGCATCCCTGTTGCTGTGCAGCATGGCTGAGAACAAAATAAGAGCCTTTTTCTTTTTACTTACCTGTCAGAGGGAAAGGTGGGGGGAAAGCAACACAGGATGTAGGGGCGCAAGCAACATGGAGGGTGGCACGTGGAAGTAATACAAAGGGTGTCGGTGGGGCACAGAAGCAACACAAGAGTTTAGTTGGCAGAAAATCAAATGGGCGAGAGAGCAATATGGAGATCGCTGGGATAAGCATACAGGTGAGAAAGAGATACATGAAGCTTGCAGAGGAGGAGACAACGGGAACTCCCATGCACTCTTAAACAAACAAAAAAAGTAGGGCTTTGAAGTAGAGCATTTGAAAGACACAAGTGCTATAGTGGAAGAGACAAACACAAGAAGAGGAAGGAAAGCTCACACAATCTGACAAAAAAGAAGCAAGCAAATGAGACTGACAATAAAGCCAACCAGTGGCAAGCAATGGGTGTGCTCTACGCAGCATGCGCTATTTAGTAGGAGAGACCTGAAGAAGAGAAGTGAGGAACACAACAGCAAGTCAGGAGAACTATGGAAAACTCAGAAAGATTTACCAGGCAATGAGGCACTCCTTAAAACGCAATCCCTCCATCGAGCTTCAAAACGTATTCCATACTAATAGCTAGGGAGAGAGATGCAATCTAACTGGTTAGGGATTTGTTTTAGACGCAGTCCTGTGGTGTTGTAGAGGATATGGCCACTGTAACGCATCCTGGTGGTGTTGCTGAAAGTATACTATACTACATGGCTTTCCTTACGGTTTCCGCTATGTAACAGGGCAGGGGATATACAAGTCTTCATTAAGTGGTTCGACAGCAACTAAGGAAAGAAATTACATCAGAAACGGCGTTCCATTTTGTCATGTTTTCCACAATTGCGGTTGTAGCCAGGCCTTGATTTATTTGGCAATTGTATTTTTGCTTGTGCTCTAGGATGTACATTTGCTTGTCAAATTCAATATCTGTTTGAATACTACTAATAACTGTACATATCATTTTGTTTCTAGGATTTAGAAGAATTTTGCTTCAGGTTTTGCATCAACCACTTGACGATGGTAACACAGACACAAGCATTTGCAGATATGGACAGTGAGCTTCTGAAGAATTTCATCAGCAAAGCAAGCAAAGTCGGAGCCTTTAAGAATTGAGCTAGTCTTTGTGTTCACACATTGACTACCTAAGCATCTCTCCTTCCCTCGAATGTAAGGTGCTTCATACATGTGAATGTCAGAAGCGACTAACATGGAAAAAAAGACTTGGTGGTGTATTTATTTGCACTATTTTTATGCAGTGCCTTGGTTCTGGCTATATTCTGTGAACTGGCAATATACCATTGGCTGTGCATTTCATCGTTGGTATGTAGAAAGCCAGTTGTCTGGGCCTAGAAGCCACAACTGAGATATCTGAACGAGAAATCTTATTTGTTGAATACTGAAATGGAAGCATAAATGGATGGGCGAATCCAGAGATTGTGATTTTTGATTATGTTCTTTTAGTAACCATGGGTGCAAGATAAACATTTGTAATGAGTATTGGTATACATGTATACATTGCGTATATGTTGGTGGAACAATATTTAAGTTACTTAGTTAACAAAACAATAAAGGCTCATATTGCTCTATATTCCAAGAGAGGCATGCATGATAAAAGTGACAAAAAACGAGTTGTTACAATGATACATGTGCTGATGTCATACTCTAACTACCCTGTATTACTTGTGAAGACATTGTTTACCGAAGTGTCCTTGATACTTGCAAGTAAAATAAATGTTTACTTCTAATTTTGACACCGAATTTGACTTGTTTGTGTTCAACCTTAATGTAATCTTTGTTAAACGGTTTAATGTTGGTTAATGTCCTGATTATTCAACAATATGCTCTGTAACTTTAGTGCTGCTGTTTCCAGTCACAGTCCTTACTTTCATTTAGATACATCTGTCCTCCTCTAGTCAATTACCATGTTACCATGTGCAAATACTATCATCAAACTCCTATGTATCCCTGTGATCCCTCTAAAAGGGGCATAAACCAAACTTCTTCTTGGTAATACTCAAGGAAAACCACACCCTACTGGTTGACGCCAGCCTCAGTCGCAGCAGGGTGGGTCGTAAAGACTGGGACTAGTACTGTGAGTGCGGCTAATTACGTTTATCCATGCTGTTACTTTTCTTTGTGCAAGTCCTTATTTCCAATAGGGTGAAGCCCAGTAGTTTGCTAGGGCTAGGCAAGCCCATATGAAGAATACTCCTAACAAGCTAATAACCATACTGATGAAGCGCAGAGATTTTAACCGTAGGGCCAGGCAAGTAGGGAGGTTAATCTCCAAATGTGGAATGACTTGAGATATACTGGTGGTAGTGAAGGTTCCTTACACATCCTGCGGCTGAAGAGTTGAGCCTCAATTTTGCAGGTCATTGTGAGCAGCCAGGCGAGTCGAATGAATACAAATGGGTCCTTAAAAAGCAAAAACCATCCTATTCCCTAAAATCAGTAAGGCACTTCCAAAAAGACTTGTACTTTGGAATGAAGAACGCCCATACACCAGTCCTTCAAGCCAGGATCTCTATAGCACAAACAACTGAAGTGGCGTGACAAGACTACATAAATGGGGTGCCGAGCTGACTTGGGGGCAAACCTTGACATCACGCTGCTCCCTTACCTGCCACCTTTGTTTCTGGCCCGTGTGGTTCTCCCTCCCGCCGCCGCTGCTTCCCTCCATACTAGCGCAGCCGCCGAGAGGGGGGACTACACCTCCCGAGTGCCTTCGCGGCCGGAAGCCACCACCCTACATCCTGCGCCCGGAGGCGCTTAAAATCGACAGCAGTCCCGGTGGAGCGGGGGTGCCGAGCTGACTTGGGGGCAAACCTTGAGATCACGCTGCTCCCTTACCTGCCACCTTTGTTTCTGGCCGGTGTGGTTCTCCCTCCCGCCGCCGCTGCTTCCCTCCATACTAGAGCGGCCGCCGAGAGGGGGGGGGGCTACACCTCCCGAGTGCCTTCGCGGCCGGAAGCCGCCACCCTACATCTTGCGCCTGGAGGCGCTTAAAATTGACAGCAGTCCCCGCGTCGCGGGAACGCGCGCGGGCCACGCCGGGCTAAGCCCGGGCAAAGGGTGGGCCTTCTGAGGCCGTCCGAGGCCAGACGAGCTGGGCTGGGCCACCCCCCCATTAAGGTCTGGAACACTGTGATACTGATATTCATATCCCGGACGCTGACATTTGTACCGTATCATGTTCTTGCTTTGAATTTTTATGTTAACAATTATACAGTAATTTGGTTGGCGGTGTTATAGATTAATTAGTGCAAAAGTCCGGGTAATTCAATTTTTTGATAATGGCAAGACGCCGAGTTAAGCCACTGCCAGATAACGCCTGTAATACCATTGACAATTATCTAGTTAAGGCCGTAACAGCCCTTAACGAAGAAATAGATCGCACCTAAAGGAGGCTATCTATGGGATCTAGTATTCTAATAACAGATCAGGCAACCCTGGGCAGCATGTCCGACCATACAACTGAAGATGACATAGATGTGGTTGTGCCAGAAGACACCAATAATAGTGGCAATATCAACTCGCGCATCTCCAATTCACCGAGATTGTCCGTTATGGATATCAGCCTTTGCCCCACATCTTCCCCTCAGGTTAAACAAAAGGGTAGGAGTAAGAACATTTTAGGACAGGTAACCCAAAGGGCAAAAGGGACAAAAAAGCTAATCCAACAGGGAATATGGTTAGCACTTGCACAAGGGCCAAGTTAACATCTGAGTTACCACCTGCCAACTATAGCCTAGAAGCTATCCTTGATAAAATTACCAAATTAATTAGACCCCTGCACAAGAAGGTGGACAAGCTGGTTAGGGAAGTACATAAACTAAGCAATAAAATAGAGGATGTTGTTATGAGGCCACATCAACATCAAGCTAGCGGATCCAGCATAGAAGGAAATAATGGTAATACAGATAAGAACAACAAAACCAAGGGAAACATGGGAGCGACTATTAACAGTCCCAAAATGGTACCTAACACTAGCAAAGCTCAGGTGAATATTATAATAGCAGGTACTCAGACAGAGAAACACCAACCACCTACTGAAGTAGGTACTCGAGCAATGGGGAAACCACCACCGGCAGACCAAGTTAATAGACTTAACACTGACTTGAATAAAGACACTGACAGGCAAATCCCAACTTTCATCAATCTTCCCCCAGAATGTAGTGCTTATGTTGCAGTATTAGTGTTAATGTCCCCAAATTGAGGAAGGGGCAAACAGAAACACATGATGCGCTCAAAAACACAATTTTACATTGGCACTCTAATAAATGTAGTTACCCAGAGTCGGGAGCGAACCAGATTATTTTGACACAAAGGGTTGGTTGGGTGGGCCCCCTTAGGAAAAAGTTCGAGGGGGACTGCATAATAATACATTTCAAATCCCCCCACTGGGCAAAGAACAGTCTTGCTAATGCCCCACCCCCATCGCCCTGGGAGTTCAACATGACCCTCCTCCCTCTGGGGTATTTTTACAGACACCTATTGGATCCCACATTACATACCAACAATAATTTCATTATTAGCAAAATAACTGGTCCATCTATGGAGCTTTCCCGCTATACAATTCCAATACATAACAGATATCAGGTTTTTTACTCTTTGGAGGACAATGACTGACATTCGTTGCCTGTGGGCACAGTGTCAGCAAGATCCCCTTACGGGTTACAACTACCAGATATAGACGAATCTAGCAGCGAGCCCCTGCCCAATTTCTCACAGCCGGGCAGTGGAGCATCTGAACTGGGCAGTCCTAATGACCTGACCATTATTAGGGATGAGCAATCTAATGTATCAAAGCAGGTACAAACTCTCATTTCAACTATTTCAGAAATACCCATAACTATACCTGAAGACCGATCTACTTCTTTTGTAGATGAACAACCAAACAATATCTCAGGCCAAGAATTAGGTTATAGCTTAGTTACTTGGAACATAGCGGGTCTTAAAAGAAAGCTGGATACACCGTTCTGGAAGGGTTTTATCACTAACGGTTATGACATCATCTGCCTCCAAGAGACATGGTGCAAAGAACCCATTTTTATAGAGGGCTATACCTCACATTGGTTAACTGCGGCCAATTCTGCTGCCGGACGAGCAAAGGGTGGTCTCCTCTTACTAGTATTAAATAAACTGCCTGTCAAATTAAAAGTTATAGTTCAGACGGAACAAATAGTCAGGTGCTCCGTTTAAAATTTAGTAAAGGCAAAGACTTAATACTGATCAACTATTATAACAACAATTTTGACAAGAATAGAGGGAAAATTCTTTATCCCCTGGAGAGCCAAATTAAGAAGGCCCTTGCAGCGTCCCGCAAACAGGCCATTATTTTATGGGCAGGTGACTTTAACATCAAATCCTGCCCACTGGTCATAAGTAATTCCTGCGGCCTTAGAAAGGAGTCCGGTAACGGGGAGGCAGGGGACGATCTTCATTTCCCCCAGGCTCAGCCCTGAACAAACTATTGGCTAATTTTAATCTGGACCTGCTGAACTGCTCCAAGAATAAGGAAAATATCCCTTGCCCGACCTTTACAGGCAGAAATGCAATCACTAGTATTGATCCCATCCTGCTCTCCAGCAATACTGAATACTCAAACCTTTGGGTTACGGAGCAACCTTTAAGTGACCATAACAGCATCCGTATATCATTGTTATGTTGGGGAAATAAAGAACCTGGCGACAATAATTGTGTTACCAATGCTGTAGCCATTAGAGCAAATGGAATGAGAATTAAATGGGTTGGCATCGACCCTAAAAAAAACATCAAGAGGTGGTGATGAAATGTCGCGTAGAAATTGAGAACTGTCAGTCCTGCTACTCTAGGACAAATCATCCTCATGTCATCTCTGAAGGTTGCGTGCAAGCCGTTAAATTCAGCCACTATCAGGGTAGGCCATTAAATGTGGTTTCGGTCTACATCCCGCCGGCGCTGCATGCTGTAGCACTGCCAGACCTCGGCAAGTTCCTCTTGAATCTCCCTGCCGGAGACTTAATCGTTGGGGGTGACTTCAACATGTTACTACATAACACTCTTGACAGATTCCCAACTCGACTGCACACGGGGGGTCCCAGTAAGTTTCATAGCTTCTTGGAAGCGCAAGGGCTGACAGATATATGGCGCCTACTACATCCGGACCAACAGCAATACACCTATTACTCGGCCACACACAATAGCCTCTCACGGATAGATTACTTCCTCACATTAGGGAGCGGTCTTCTTACCATAGACAAAGTGCAGATACTTCCGAGGGGTATATCGGACCATTCACCGATTACATTAACTGTGTCTAACTTAGGGAAAATACGCAAGAGGGTCTATCCAATCTTTCCAGGGTACCTTAAGGTTCCGACAATTCGTACGGACTTGAGGAAAGCTACCCGATATTACTTTGAAGAAAATCGGTCTTCGGTGCAATCGCCCTCAATATTATGGGAGGCTTATAAAACAGTTTTTAGGGGACAGGCCATAGCAGCAATCACGCACCATAAGAGAGCGCAAGGGAAGGAGACCTCAGAACTGGACCTAAATCTGGAGAGGGCCAACACTGCCCATATGGCAGATCCATCAGATGACACATTACACTCACTGCAATTGCATCAGCGTCGCCTCGACGACCACCTGAGGCGCTTAACCTTGGCAGATATTACGGCCACCAAACATAAGGTATACGAAATCGGAGATAAGGCTAGCAGACTCCTGGCATGGCTCGATAAAAAACAGGGGGGGAACAGGAGTATTTTGCAAATTAAAGACTCACATGGGACAGTGCATACCAGGCCGAATGACATTGTCAATGTATTGGCCGACTACTTTTCGGAGGTATATACCCCCACGATACTTGTGACTGAGGATGAGGCTCGAGAAGCCCTGAACCATGTCCCCGTGCCCACGCTAACTGAAGAGGCGGCAAGAGACCTGGAGGCCGCTCTTACAACTGATGAAGTTCAGTTGGCCATAAATTCACTCCACCCGGGCAAGGCCTTAGGCCCAAATGGGATACCCATTGAGTGGTTCAAAACGATGTTGGAGTCCCTGAGTGCCCCCCTTCTTCAGATGTTCGATGAGAGTAAAGGGGAGGGAACGTTGCCCCCAGACCAGCGGATGGCGACTATAGTGGTTATTCCGAAACCGGGTAAACCACCTAACGAATGTACGTCATATAGGCCTATTTCACTCCTCAATCCTGAAGCGAAAATTCTAGCAAAACTGTTAGCAAACAGGCTCATGCCATGCTTGTCCCAGTTGATCCATCCGGACCAGTCGGGATTTATGCCACACCGGAGCACGGCATTAAATCTTCGTAGAGTGCAGGGAATATTGGCCAGAACCCCACTGCTGCAGGAACCGGCGGCGCTACTCTCCTTAGATGCCAAAATGGCATTCGATATGGTGGAATGGAACTACCTGTTCGCAGTACTCACCCGCGTGGGATTTGGGCCCACCTTTATCGCATGGATTAAATTATTGTATAAAGACCCGGTGGCACGGGTGGTGGCTAATGGACACATATCGCGGGAGATCAGTTTGGCGCGAGGGACGAGGCAGGGCTGCCCGCTCTCACCCCTCCTTTTCGCGTTGGTCCTAGAACCCCTGGCAGTTACTATTCGAGCGACGCCACTATTGAAAGGGATTAAATGGGAAGATAGTTGGGAAGATAGGGTGTCCTTGTACGCGGACGACATGTTGATTTACCTCACCGACCTGCAACAAAGCCTTCCGAACCTCCTCGCGTTGTGCAACTCGCATGGGCGGCTATCCGGTTACACTATCAATTGGTCGAAATCGACGCTCTACGAACTTAGGGGACCGCTCCCAGCCCTCCCGGAGGCCTGTCCTCTGGCAATGGCGGGCGCTTCATTTAAATATCTAGGAATACATGTCACCCGAGAGGCCACGGACTTTATTACTCTTAATCTACAACCCCCTCTCGTGCGGCTGCGCAACGATGTACAACACTGGAAGGAGCTACCGTTAACTTTGCTCGGCAGAGCAGCATTATTTAAAATGATGGCACTGCCTCGTTTTTTGTACATACTCGAAAATACCCCAATGCTCGTACCCACCAGCTTCTTTCAGAAGGTGACGGCGCAGATATCAACTCTGTTGTGGGGGACGCACCCAGCGCGAATAGCTCACGTAAAGCTCAACAGGAGCTGGTTCGATGGCGGGATAGCACTGCCTAACGTACAAATGTATTACTGGGCTGCCCAACTAAAGGTTATTAATCAGTGGATGTACGCCCCACAAAACGACCCGGCGTTTCAGGCGGACAGGAAACAATTAGGCACCCACACCTTATTGACACCACTGTATCACAGAGGGGTAGCAAAGAAATTGATAGGGCCCACCAAACATACCGTTCAGCTATGGTACAAGGCACACACGAAACTACGTTGGGAAGGGGTCATAACGAAACTTACCCCACTGTGGGACTCCAAAGCACTGGGTCACCTGAGGCACACAAAGGGTTTACTCACTGGGACAACATCGGGATTTCTACGGTGGGAGACATGTGGTCCAGAGAGGGGGTACTCTCGTTTGCGTCCCTTCGGGATCAATACGAAATGGGAGACAAAGAACTCTTTCGATACATTCAAATTAGGCATGCCCTTCTAACAGCAATCCCTCAGGGCTCTACACCACCAGAATCAACACCACTCGAAGACCGCCTGCTTACTGACTTCATGCAAGAGAAAGCGACATCATTGACCTACCGTAAGCTGCTTAATAACATGTCTGACCCCTTGGAAAAACTAAAAGAGAAATGGGTGGAGGACGTCGGCGATTTCGACGACTCTGAATGGAACGCTGCTATTGCCTCCCCACGGGAGGCTGGAATATCAGCTAGGTTCCGCCTGGTTCAGTTGAAAATCCTACATAGGATATACTACACGAGAATCATTCTACATAGGCTACTGAGGGCGGATCACCCATATTGTTTAAGGGGATGCGTCGAGGAAGGTACTTTTATACACACACTCTGGAGCTGCACCAGTATCGCAAGTTATTGGCAGCGAGTGCTTCGCACCATCGCACAAACACTTAACACCTCACTATCACTAGACTCACGGGTGTGCCTGCTCAGTGTGTGGGGGCCTACTGACCTGACTCTCTATGGGAAGCTATGGGTTACGATAGGCCTCATGACGGCCAAGCGGGATATCGCACAGAAATGGGGGACAGCTGAGCTCCCCACCCTGGCACAATGGAATAGAAATATGGACATGCTCATGCTGACGGAGAGGGCGGTGTACCAATCAAGAGCCAGTCCGCGTAAATGGAACGGTATCTGGCAGCCCTGGAACACCTACAGGGGGGACATCTGTGATCCTTTGCTGGAGGATGATAGTGATAGTTCAGAGGGGGAGGAAGACCTTGAGTGAAGATCAGAAGATGAAACGGAGAACATACACATTGGGTGCAGACCTTTTCTGATGCACCGAGAGCGGCAGGAGAGGGAGGTGGGGAGAAGGTTTTGGCTTTTGTTGATGGGTGGGAGGGACACAATCTGAAATAGCATCTAGAATGCACTGAAAGATGTGAGTTTCGTAAGGTATAACTGAGTCACGTTTTAAGGTTTTTATAAGTTATAAGTAGAATACAAAATGCAAGATTTCAGTACACACTTGATTACTGTCTTCGTAAGGTTCACACACAACGCCTAATCATTACGTTGCTGCATACCTGGGTGGGGCGGAATATATACTGGACGATTGTAAATACCAAGCTTTCGTTATGCCGGCCCCAGGGTTGTAGGCGCAACTGCAAGCACTTTGTGGATATGGACTATATATGTTCTTGCGACAATAAAACAATTTAAAAAAAAAAAATTCAGCCACTATCAGAGAAGCATGTCTCAAGATTTTTAACTCAGTGCCATCTGACTGGGCCTGAAAAGTATTCTCCCATAGCATCAGGAGTTGATGCCACAGCTTCTGAAGGAGGTGAAGAAAGGCGGTCTACTTGACTCTTCCCACAATGCCACGCATACCCCCCAAATAGGGAAAAAAAAGCAAACACCACTTTTGATTCTGACTATTTAGATTCGTGATCCTAGAGAACCTTACTGCCTTTATTTGTTGGCCTCTGGCCTTATTATGCACCTTAGCATCAGGATCCTGGATTCCCAGTACAAAAAAACACTAAAGAACCAAAGAGGTGCTCACAGCAAACCATGGCCTTTTAAAGACTACTGCGTGGCGTAGCAGTCTACAAAATACATTCATCTTCGATCGGGCTGTCCATGTATGTAGAGGCCAGAGCACATAGATGCCCCTTGTGTCTGGACATGACAAACAGCACACACTGGCCCTATGCTGGTCACTAAACGTCAGTAATTTGGAGCCCTCCTTGATAAAAGTCATTACAATTAAATTAAAGCTAATGGGAGAAAACCCAAGACTAAACCAGCAAGCAGCACATCATGGAAAAGGAAGGGAGATATGTTTCACCTTGCCTCTCTATATGAGCTTTGGGGGTTGTGAAGAAGGGCAACCCTAAAAAGAAGACAAGAAATGTTTGTCTGCATCATTGGTGCATAAACATTGGTACATAATCTGTGTCTGAAGTGTACTGCACTTCTAATTATGCTTCTTTTGTTCTACCAGAACAAGAGAAAGGTAAATCTCGATGGTAGAAGGCTTCCCTTCCAGGCAAAATTTTACATTATGGACTGTATTGAAGTGTCTTTGACCCAAAGTGTTACCTGGCCATGGAGATAAGTGTGACTGTGTTATGGAGAACATGCGTGCCTGTTCCCATGTGCCTTTTTCCAGAATGCACCCAAAAACCTATTAGCCTGAGAACAAGAACACATTATTTGCAGTATCCTAGGTGCGAGCATTGGAATTTTGAATTATAAGGGGATTTAGTGCACTATTGGACTCTGAGCTTGAAGAATGCATATGTAGAGTTGAGGTACGGCGCAGAAACATATTGGCCCTGTGAAGAGTGAACATCACCCTCTGTGTTTTTTTAGGCTGGCGGCAAGGATGCACCAAAGAAGTGAATACCATGTGTACACTTTTACTCCTGTTCAGTAGCACCATTGTGTGGGACACCCTTAACGGCTTTGACCAATTCTTCAAATTTCTTGCTGTATCCTTTGCACCAAAGGAAAGTCATGCTGCACGGGGCTTTTATTCTGTTTCTGTTCCTGTCATTTAACCCAACTTAAAAAAAGTAATGAGCAATCCAGAGAATATGGCTAAGGAGCTCGACCTCACCCCTTACTCCAACCTAGAGGTTAGAGAGTTAAGGCTTGTCTGCAAAGCTAAGCAAATAAGAACTGGGTCCAACCCTACCAGAATGCAACTCCTGGAGTTCCTGTAAGGCATGTGAGGGACCACCCCACTGAAGAAGGTGAAGACCTTCAGGAAGCGGGGAAGGTACTGAGGAGGATGACTTCTTAAGCCAACCCTCTGAACTACTAAGTGAGGAAGGGAACAATGTGTCCTACCCTCAACACCCAAGAGGTACAGGGGCTGGCTTCTACAGAGGTAGGGACAACTCCTTACCAGACAGTGAGGACAACCTCACTGAGGAGGACCTCCTTTTATCAAGGATAGCCAAGAGAGTGGAGATAGAGACTAGGCTCCTAGCTCTAGAGAAAGAGAGAGCAGAGATGGGCCTTGGAGCCATCAGCAGTGGCAGCAATCTAAAAAGCTTAGAAAATGAAGGGTCTTATGATCCTAAAATCCACAAAGGGATTGTCCCTAAATTTGAGGATGGTGATGACATCACCAAGTGGTACACATCCTTTGAGAGGGCATCTGAAGCCAGAAAAGTGAGGAAATCCCACTGGGAGGCATTCCTGTGGGAACTGTTCTCTGGTAAGTGCAGAGACAGATATCTGGCCCTTAATGGGGCAGAAGCAGAGTCCTACAAACTCATGAAGGGCACCCTGATTGAGCAATTTGGACTCACTACTGAGGAGTACAGAATAAAATTCAGGGGGACTCAGAAATCCCAGAGTCAGTCCTGGGTGAAATTCGTAGACTACTAAGTAAAAACACTAGCTGGCTGGTTGATTGGAAGTAAAGTGCGAGATTATGATGATCTTTATCATTTGTTTATAAAAGAAAACATTTTAAGTAACTGCATTAATGAAAAGTTGCATCAGTATCAGGTAGACCTAGGTCCAATTTCTCTCCAAGAATTGGGAAAGAAGGCGGACAACTGGATCAATACATGGGTGACCAAGACAACCACTGGGGTGACCAAAAGAAAGGGATCAGAAAGCCTCCCAGGAGAAGAGGGTGAGAAACCCAAAGCCTAAACACAAGAGTCTTCTAAAGTCCCCCAAAATCCTGGTCAGGGGGGTGGCCCAAGAACTCTTCCCAGCCCACTAGTGGGTACAAGGGGAAACATTTTGATCCTGGAAAGACCTGGTGTCTCACTGTAACACCGGACTGGAGATGCTGCTTGTCCCAACAAACCAGCTTCTAGTCCCCCACCAGTTCCTACTGGTATGGCAAATCTCCAATTGGGATCAATAGTGTGCCCAGAGAAAATCCTGGTTCACACTGAGGCTGTTTTAGTCTCTGATGGGGAGAAAGGGTTAGCCACTTTGGCTGTGTGGCCCTCTAATCTAAAGAAATACCTGCAGTACCCCTTTGTGAATGGGACTAAGATTGGGTCCCTGAGGGATACATGTGCCATTGTCACTATGGTGAGAGATAAACTGGTTTCCCCAGAGCAATACCTAACTGGAAAAACCTGTCCAGTTACGAACACTGACAGTGTTACCACTAACCATGCCATGGCTAAGGTGAAATTAGAGTAGGGGGGTTGCTGGCCTGAAACAGGTAGTAGTCTCTCCAAAACTTCCAGCTGCTTTTCTGCTTGGAAATGATCTGTAAACCTCAGCATGGGCTGAGGTAGAAAGAAAGACACATGCTGCACATCCCTGAGATAGTGTGTGTGAAAACCCGAGCATAGTGCCTAGCACAGGGTGAACAAGGAGGATTGGAGCCTGAACGGAGGGCACAACATCTGAAGAGAAAAGGAAGGAAGACTGGTGAACCAGCTTCCCCACAGCAAAAAGATCAGGACCCCTCTCCTCAGTGAGACGACTTGACAGCCCCAGAAGGAACAGCCCCAGAAGGAATTGAGCCTACAGAGCTTGAACCTTACGAGGTAGAGCTCTTGGTACCAGGGGGCCCTCTAGGAAACATCTGAGCCTTGGGCAGCAGGTCTGCCCCACTCTTGAAGGCCCAAGGCAGCAGGCTGCTGCACAGGAGCAGGGAGATGTTAATGATTCTCACAAATTCTAATTGGGAGGAAGGGCTCCTGTACACCGAGACCAGAGACCCCAAACCTGGAGCCACTAGGAGAGTGGTAGTGCCTCAACTGAATAGGGAGTTCCTACTCACTTTAGCACATGATATCCCCATAGCTGGGCATCTGGGCCAGACCAAGACATGGGAAAGATTGGTCATCCACTTTTATTGGCCCTAGATGTCCGTCCGAAAAAGTAAAGGAGTTTGTAAGCTCCTGTGTTACCTACCAAGCCAGTGGCAAGACATGAGGGCACCCAAAGGCCCCCTCAATCCATCTACCAGTGCTTGGGTTCCTTTTGAGAGGGTAGGAGTCGATAAAGTGGGTCCACTTGAACCTCCCACAGCTTCAGCAAACAAATGTATACTAGTAGTAGTGGACCTAGGTATTCTGAAGCCATTCCCCTTAGGACTACTACAGCCCCTGTGGTAGCCAAGGCCCTCATCGGTTTCTTCACCAGGGTAGGGTTTCCTAAGGAGGTAGTATCAGACAGACGTACTAACTACATGTCTGCATACCTGAGGCACATGTGGGATGGGTGTGGGGTGAACTACAAGTTCACTACATCTTATCACCCACAAACCAATGGCCTTGTTGAAAGGTTCAACAAGACATTGACAGGCATGATAATGGGACTCCCTGAAAAACTCTAAATGAGATGGGATGTCCTGTTACACTGCCTGCTTTTTGCCCACTGTTAGGTTCCTCAGAAGGGAGTAGGGTTATCACCCTTTGAACTTCTGCTTGGTCACCCTGTAAGGGGACCACTCTCACTTGTGAGGAAAGGAAGGGAGAAACCCCAGCATGTACCAAAGCAAGATGTGGTGGACTATGTACTAGGCCTTCGCTCGAGGATGGGCGAGTACATGCAGAAAGCAACCAAACACCGTGAGGCCAGCCAGGTGCTCCAGAAGCTCTGTTATGACCAACAAGCTGCACTGGTAGAATTCCAGTCAGGACAACAGGTGTAGGTTTTGGAGCTAGTGGCCCCAAGGGCCCTCCAGGACAGATGGAGTGGACCTTACCCTTTCCTAGAAAGAAAGAGTGAGGTCACCTATTTGGTAGACCTGAACACTAGCAGGTCCCCCAAAAGGGTGATACATGTGAACTGCCTTAAGCTGTATTGCGACAGGGCGGATGTAACCATGCTGATGGCTACCGACGAGGATCAGGATACAGAGAATGAACCTCTCCCTGACCTTCTTTCTTGCAGCCCCCAAGATGGGTCAGTGGATGAAGTTGTCTACTCAGGCACACTCTCTGCTCAACAGCAGGCTGATTGCAGACAAATTCTGCAGCAGTATGCACAGCTTTTCTCCTTGACCCCTAGTCAGACCCCCAGGTGTACCCATGACGTGAACACTGGAGACAGCTTGCCTGTCAACACAAAAATCTATCGCCAGTCTGACCAAGTAAAGGAAAGCATCAAGGCTGAAGTCAGCAAGATGCTGGAGTTGGGATCATTGACCTTCTGAGAGTCCCTGGGCCAGCCCAATGTTCCTAGTCCTCAAACCTCATCCACAGAGTAGAAAAGGGGTAAAGAGGTTCTGTGTGGACTACTGAGGACTGCCACCAATTCATCTCCAGGGCTGATGAATTGATAGATAAGTGAAGGCTGCCAAATTCATAAGTACCTCTGACTTGACTGCAGGGTACTGGCAGATTGGCATGGCCCCTGAAGCAAAAGAAAATACCTTATTCTCCACATCTAATGGGCACTTCCAGTTTACTGTGATGCAATTTGGTTTCAAGAATGCCCCTGCCACCTTCCAAAGGTTGGTGAATCAAGTCCTTGCCGGGATGGAAGTATTTAGTGTAGTTTATCTTGATATTGCTGTGTTTAGCCCTTTCTGACAGGATCACCTGGGGGAGGTAGTACAGGCCCTGCAAGGTGCAGGCCTAACTAACAAGGCATCCAAGTGCTAGATAGGGCAGGAATTTGGTGTGTACTTGGGCCACCTTGTAGTTGGAGGCCAAGTCCAGCCCATCCAACCCAAAATCCAGACCATTCTGGATTGGGCTGCTCCAACAAACCAGACCCAAGTCAGGGTATTCCTTGGCTTGACTGGGTAATATAGGAGGTTTGGGAACGGATATGGATCCATTGTGACCCCCTCACAGAACTTGCCTTCAACAAGATGCCCAAGAAAGTGAACTGGACAGTTGGCTGCCAAAAGGCTTTTGACACCCTAAAAGAGGCAATGTGCTCAGCACCTATTCTCAAGGCTCCAGATTAGTGCAGACTGATGCATCTGAACTGTGGATAGGAGCGATACGATCTTATCCCAGACCAATGATGATGAACAAGACCAACCTGTTGTTTTTATAAACAGAAGGCTACTTCCCCAGGAGCAGCTTTGGAGAGCCATTGAGAGGGTGGCCTTTGCTGTGGTTTGGTCCTTGAAGAACCTGAGACCATACCTGTTTGGTACTCACTTCCTGGTTCAAACTGACCACAGACCTCGCAGATTCTAATGCAGATGAAAGGAGAAAACCCAAAACTTTTGAGGTGGCCCATATCCCTACAGGGAATGGACTTTACAGTGGAACTATAGACCTGGCACTGCCCATGCCAATCAGATGACCTTTCCAGATTTTTCATCTTTGACAATGAAGACTCTCTTGGGAAAGGTTAGTCTCATCCTCTTTCGTTTGGGGAGGGTGTGTGTGTATGCATGGTTACGCTGCATTTATGCCTGACATCTGATGCAACCTGACTTGATGTGCCCTGGGTCCCTGCCAATCAGGTTCCCAGGGCCTGTGTTCTTTCCGTAAGTTGTACATTTGTATCCACAATTGGCACATCCCTGGCCACAGGCAAGCCCCTTGGAAAAATGTACCATGTGTACCAAGGGCACTGTGACTAAGGAAGGCTTCTGAGGCCTCCTGCACCTTTCGGTCAACCCTTAGAGGCCCTTCACCTTAACCCACACCCTCTGCCACAGCAGGCTGCGTGTTTTGGTGCAAAGAAAAGTGAAGAGTTGACATGGCACACACCCCTGCGTGCCATGCCGCAATCCACTGCTGCCTAAGGCCTAGGTAAGTCACCCCTCCAGCAGGGTGCACTAGTCCTGTGGTGAGGGTACAAAGGCATGATGCCTGTACCCCTACAGTGTCTAACTCCATTCATAGACATTGTAAGTGTAGTAAAGCCATTAGGAAAATATGGTATGGGAGTTGGTCACTCCGAACTCCACTGCTCCATAATGGCTTTACTAATAACTGGGAAGTTTGGTAGCAAATTTCTCAGCTCATTAACTGATGCCAGTGTGAGATTTAATGTAAAATACATTCAAAGGGCATCTTAAAATCAAAGAGCCCTGGTGTGGTTCCTGAATGACTGCCCACCATTGCCACCAGCAGACCGCTTTCTGGACCCCTGGGTAGAGGGCCATAGCTCTCTGGGTCTAGAAACAAAGGTGTCATGCCTCCTCCCCCAGGATGGGCTGCGCCCATGAAAGGGGAAGCTTCAAAGGCCTGCCGCCTTTGGATGATCTTCCTGCTTTGTGCTGCCCCCAGCAACTTGCCCCCACTTGGGTGGAAGAATCGGTGGGAAACCCAAGCTAGGAAGAGAGTTGTGCCCACTGTTGCCATCCCCAGCCCTCAGGTGAGGAAAGCCAGGTGAAGCACACATCTAGTCCCCTCCATCTTGATGATGAGGCGGCTCAGCCAATTAGAAACAGGCTCATGCTCCCTCCCAGTGGAGGATAGCATAATAGCGGGTGTGCCCACTCCAAGGAAGGGACCTATTGGTTCCAACCTACATACCCTTTTTTTTATATTTTATTGAGAAAAAACACAGAAAGATCTTGCGACAAACTCGCACAACATCCCACGCAGGGGGCTAAGCAAATTAGGTGGGAGAACACCAAAGGCACGGGCAGTCCAAATAACCGGACCCATCAGGGCTCTAGGCTAGAAAGTCACATGCAATGCAGTTCAAGCCCGGTATGCCCCCGGCCATAGAAGCGTGGGTCCACTGCATCACAAGAAATCATGGAGAACAACCTCAAGAGGCAGCCCCCCTGGACGAACAGCTGGGTGTCTCCCGCCGCAGTTGGGTTAAGAGTGCCACAAGGAACCTGAACAAGGAACTCCCCCCCCCCCCCCCTCACACCTCCCCCTCCCGGTGGTGGCAGCATCCCACATTCATACCTCATCCATGCGCACAGCACTCAAACCTGAACTAGATGTAGGCTCCGCAACGTAGGTGGGTATACCGCTGATGGCAGTCCCCTGGAGAGGAAGCAGACCAGAGGTCCCCCAACGAAAGGTGAAGTTTTTGAAATCGCCCAGAAAGACCTCGGCCATACGTTCCATGCTCAACAATTTCCACAGTCTAGCATGCCACAAAGAGATCGCCGGGGCCTCCCCCCTCTTCCAAGCCGCCGCCAGGGTGACCTTGGCTGCCCCAAGACACAACCAGAGGATTTTCTTGTCCGCTCAGGTCTGGTGTTCCAGCAGTGGATCTCGGAGGCCGAATAGTACATGTGCCATTGAGTCTGCCACGGGGTACCCCCAAGATATCCTTTATGTGGGAGAGGATTTCCTCCCAGTAGGGGCGGATAGTGGGGCAATCCCACCAGATGTGGCGGAAGTCACCCAGTAGGCCGCAGCCGCGCCAACACCTGTCGGAGGTGCCGGGGTATATACGATGTAGCTTAGCGGGAGAGAGATACCAGTCCATCCCTACATACCCTTTAACGTCCATAAATTTAGTATTCAGGGGTGACCCTGAACTTTGCCTTCTCAGATTTGAGGAAGAAATAAGAAGGACCGAAGAGCCATGCTGACCCAGGAAGAAGCCGACGACAACAACTGACTTGGCATCAGCCAACCGAACTGTCCCAACCACGTCCTGCCTACCACGAAAAAGCCAGGGTGTCCAGCAGCAACAGACCCCCAGAGTCCAGAGGACCTGCTCTGCACTCAACTAACAGATTCTGTCTCCCGTGAGCACTGGATTTACTCAAACCAAAGACAACACCTTCAGAGTACGGACTCTGTGATTCTGCACCCGGCTGCCAAGGGCCAAGGCTGAGTGGCCCCATACTCCAAGGAGGTCCCCCTTTCATTCCTAAGTTGGGATCCCATGGGGGGGCGGAGCTTACTCGGATTGGAGATGGTCGCCTGATTCCCGAGCTCTGCCAAGTCGGCAACTAATCCTTCAATATCCTAGCTCTCTCGAACCCTAGACTCACGGAACACAGCGGGGTGATTGTGCTGTATGCTCCGATTACTGCTCCTTGACGGAGGGAAGCGCCCGACGGCAGCCAGCAGCGCCACACGGGGCAGAGATCGGACGGCGGTGTGGGCCGCGAAACACTGGCCTCGGGTGATCAGGAGCCCCGACAGCATCACGCTACGTGCGCCAGCAGCGGGACGTCTCTCCCCGCTGGAAAAAGTAAAGTCCGGCGAAGCAGACCACCAACCGGACCTGCCAGGCGTCATAAGAGGAGGCAAGGCGGAGGCAAGTGGGACCTCTACAGTCACTACAGTAGACACTGGCAACTGAGAACTGAGAGCTGCGTAGCAGCGTACCTGCGCAGCTGTGAAACACAGAGGGCCCAACATGGCGACGCTCGAGTGAGGAGCGGTGGGCAAATCCCCTCTGCAATTAAATCTATGGCGGCCCACTAGCGGAGACAGCAATCACGACTGGCGGAGGACCGGTGGACCCTGCCGATGCACAGAACGAGTGGGCAAATCGGGTGCGCGCCCCCCCCCCCTCACTGTGGAGAAGCGGTATAGAGGAACACTAGTCCACTGGTCGGGGCCCCCGCTCCCAAGCGTGTGGAACTCCCTCAGTCCAGCTTATTTCTGGGAAAGCTGACGGAGACACACAGACCTCCTGCGTGCTGCTGGGGCTATTAGGGTTTCTGAACCCACCAGGGAAGAGCAGACAGGATAGCACGCTAGCTATAAACGACAGGAGGGGACTGAGCGCCTCGGTGCCACAGGTGAACAGGACACAGTTGAGCACCTGGGGGTCAACCACCACCACCGACTGAGGGGGACAGGTATTGCGGCCTGCGGACCCGGGGTAAATACACCTGAAGTGGGCGTCAGAGAACGCCCGTGCCTGCCTGGGGTGCGCACTAGCTGATACTGAGGTCACTATCCACGTCCGCCACCTGGAGACTGCAACCCTTGAGCTTACGACCTCATGCCGAGACTCCCCGGATTTTCGCAAATAGTGTCCAGCTCGCCCTAGTTTGACGACTTTGCTGCCAGTGCCCCGTAGCCAAGATTGGAAAATCAGACAGAGGCCAAACCAAGCTCCCCTTCTCACAGACACGTTCTAAAAGGCAGGAAGATGAAGCGGGAGAGGGGGGAGGTCAGGCCGTGCCACCGGAACAGGAACAAGACCTCAAGAGCATACTAAAGTCAACGGAGAAAGGGCTGCAGGAGGGAATCGCCGCACTAGGAGCGAAAATGGATGCGTTAACATACAGGATGGATAGAATGGGTGAGAGGCTGGATAAGCACGCTGAACGTCTGGATATGTCGGAGAGGAGAATTGAGGACGTGGAGGAAGCGCAAACCACTATGGACACAGAACACAAGCATTTGGGAAGGGTGCTACAGGGCAAAAACGAAGATATAGAGGCACGTTCTCGACGCTGCAACATTCGCATCTTAGGCTTGCCGGAGTCAACTCAGACAGGAAAGATGGAAACCTTTGTTGAACGGCGGCTGGTGACGCTGCTGGGGGCGAAGGTATTCTCCAACATGTTCATAGTAGAACGAGCGCATCGCACGCTGGCCCCTCGCCCGAAGCCGGGGGCACCGCCAAGGCCAATAATAGCTAAACTTCTCAACTCCAGGGACAGAGACGCTGCTTTACGCACCGCTAGGGAAAAACAGACACTTTCATATGAGGGATCCACTATAGCACTCTATCCAGACTTTACGGCGAAAGCTCAGGAGGCGAGGAAACACTTTGTCCCGATGAAGCGACAACTACGCGAGTTGGGAATGGACTACGCAATGCTCTACCCGGCTAAGCTCAAAGTTGACAGAAACGGGCAGACTCACATTTATACTGAGCCGAAAGCACTGCAAAAGGCTCTGAAAGAATGGGCAAAAGACAGGAGGAAAACACTGGAGCGTGAACTTCTGAACGAAGCGTCGGGGGCGGAATTGAGGAGCAGGAGTAAGAATCCTCACAACAAAGAACCCCCTCTGTTCTTCTCTTTTTAACTAAAATCTATGGGGACTGAGGGACACACGGCTACCGGCCTGGCGAGGCTGGGATAAGGTTGGCACATTCTGATGCAACTTGCTATTTCTGTATGGTTCGTAGCCACCTCCGCCCACATGTGGTAACACCGATTTGGTTGATATTTGTTTTCCTTTTGGGGAAGGGTGTGGGAAGGGGGATGGGGGGGGGGGAACAACAGTCCTCGGAATCGCAACCTAGTTGGGGAGGTCCGCTGTGGGTGGGAAGGGTGGGAGTCGGGGAGTTGGGTAGCTTATGGTTTAAGGCCAAGAGGTGTGGCACACTAGTTACTGTCCATCAGAGACCATACAGCCGTCTACTGTGTGCAGAATGACGAATGGCTCAGCTAGACATGAGTGATAGAATAGAAGAGTCCGCAGGTGTGAATCGGAGGGGAGGACTGACTGCCCTTACCTGGAATGTGCTTGGCCTAAACAACCACCGTAAGTTACGAAAAGTCTTGAACTATTTAACGAGACATCATGTTGACCTGGCCCTTCTCCAAGAAACGCATTTACAGGAGAACTCGCCTAGATTAAAGGCCCGGGGACTACGAAGGCACATTAACGTGGCTGGCTTTACATCACACGCTCGGGGGGTGCTCACTTGGGTAAACCCAAAATCGGACTACTCCCTCATTAAACTGAGTGCTGACTCAGACGGTAGATATGTAATATCGAAACTCACTGGAAAGGGCTTAGATGTCTTGGTGGTGAATGTCTATGGCCCAAACTACGACCACCCGGAATTTTATTAATCGCTAGCTGAAACGGCTCGGAAGTATCCCAGCCGGACTACCTTGTGGGGCGGGGACCTTAACATGATCAGATGCCCCGTGCTGGACCGATCGAGCGGGCCGGACAGGTGCCCAGCCAAGGCAGCCAGGGAATTGGACCGGATACTGATCTGTGATGACCTTGAGGACGTATGGCGCAGCCTACATCCTACAAACAGGGCGGGATGGGTACACTCACTATTCAGCCTTTCATGATACACACACACACGTATAGATTATTGGCTAGCATCGTCGGGACTCCTGGACCGGATATACAATTGCCAGGTTCTGCCGCGTACACTGTCCGACCATTCGCCGGTACTGTTAGGCCTTGCACTGCCGCAAAGGGCCCTTCCCCCATCCACATGGAGATTTCCGCTGTATTCATTACTTGACCCCGTCTTTCGGGAGGAACTACACGAGGCAATAGAGACATATTTTGACACAAATGTAGGTTCGGTGGACACCTTCCAGACAATATGGGAGGCGTTTAAAGTTTATATTAGGGGCGTGCCCATAAGTAAACAGGCAGGGGTTCTGCGCTCGATACGTCAGAGACTGTCGCAATTAGAGGCTCGACTAGCAGACTGTGAGGTGCGACTGCTGACACAGGATGCCGATGCCGCCGGTGAGGAAATGAAAGGACTGCTCGCAGAATATCAGGAAGAAGCGACCGCAGAGGTTAAACACCTAGGTAAATACGCGATAGCTAGGACATACGGAATTGTACGCGTCGCGCACGATGGGTAGCGTAGAGGAGATCTCAGATTATTAGACCATATCAAACTCCCGTTCTTGTCGAACGTGCAACAAGAGTTCTTAATTCTCCCCATACAGTTGGACGAGATCCGAGAGGCGCTTGGGGGGATGCAGGTGGGGAGTGCGCCGGGCACTGACGGCCTGACAGTCGATTTTTATAAAACATTCCTAGACATCCTTCTACCGCACCTATCCCACCTGTTTACGGACATGATTGAGACTGGGCAGATGCCTGGCACGATGAGAGAAGCATTGCTCGTTGCCATCCCTAAGCCCGACAAACCCTCAGAGGAATGCAGTTCCTACCGACCACTCTCACTGCTTAATGTTGATACTAAAATATATGCTAAAGTCCTCGCAACTAGACTGGCACTGTTGACACCTGAGCTAGTTGCCCCAGAACAGGCGGGATTTGTTGCGGGTAGAAATATTACCTATAATCTGCAGACCGTGTTCGGGGCCATAAAACACACCCGACCGGACGCGAAGGCAATGGCAGTTTTCCTTGATATGGAAAAAGGCTTTGACTCTGTGGGGTGGTCTTTCATGAACGCTGTCCTAGCGAGACTGGGGCTAGGTCCGATGTTTCTACAGATCATTTCAGTGCTGTACACAGACCCGTCGGCACTCATTAGACTGGGCGGTAAGATCACCGATCCAATTAAGATTCGCAGATGCACCCGGCAGGGATGCCCCTTGTCCCCTACGCTGTATGCTTTGGTCGCTGAACCCCTGGCGTGTGTTATGCGTTAATATCATTCCCATCAGGGACTGAACTTCCCCACATATCAACTAGTTATAATGACATACGCGGACGACACACTACTGTACATTCGGGAACCTGAGACGAACCTAGCCCCGCTATTACAGGAAGTGGTGAAGTTTGGGGCACTATCGGGTCTGAGAGTAAACTGGGACAAGTCGATAGCGTTCCCCCTCACCACAGCTACAGAACAGTTCGAGATGGATTACCCACTGAAGTGGACCTCTGAGCCTGTGAGGTACTTGGGGGTTAGACTGCACACGGACCCTGAGATAGTCTTCCGCGAGAACTACGGTAGAGCTACGGATAAACTAGAAGAGAACGTAGTTAAATGGATTGAGTTACCGCTATCCTTACTTGGAAGGATTTTGATAATGAAAATGGTTGTCTTACCTAGACTGCTGTACCTGTTCACGAATATTCCGATGGTACTCCCAAAATGTTTTTTCACACAACTCCCGTCGCTAATGATTAAACTGGCTTGGGCTGGCAGGCAACCGAGAGTGCAATGGAAAACTCTAATCCTTCCGTATCAGCTGGGCGGCCATGGAGCTCCCGACTTCGAACTGTACTATCGGGTGGCACAGGCAGCTCACTAGCACAAGTGGATACACGACAAAAAGAACGCACCATTCATTAACCCCTTCGATGCTTGTGACAAGGTCAGCTCGTCATGGGTGTTACCTGCGCTGTGCTTATGACGAGTTGACCTTGTCACAAACAATGGGAAAATTCAAAGTTCAGCGCAGGAGGAGAAATATCAGTAGCACCCAAGGTGTTAAAGTAGAGAAACTTCTTTCTTCCCAGTCGCCCCTCCCGGCAATGATTTTTGACACACCAGATAGGCGCACGGGCTTGATAGACTCATTAAACTCACCTAGGCATGCCTGGCACACACTCTTGCAGTACCAGACCGGTGTGATGTTATATGCCTCGCTGATGCCCATCGAGTGGATGACCTGGCTAGCACCGTGCAAGGATAAGGGAGTAATTATCGCACTAAAGGCTCTAGGCATACATACTGCTGGGGACATGTTTAAGGGAAGAAAGCTTAAGAAACTTTCTGATATAGCAACGCTTGTGCTAACCCCTACTGTGTTGCAGAAATTTCAATTCCACAGACTCAGGGAAGCTTGGCGAGAACAAGTGGGGGATTACCTACAGGAACCCCCAGAGTTCATGGAACTCACACATGTAATTCAATCCGAAGAACCGAGGAAATTGGTCACTAATCTGTACAGATTGACCATGTCGGAACGGGCAGCTGGGTACAATAAGGCTCGTCTTGACTGGCAACGGGACCTAGACGCCTCCATCTCTGATGATATGTGGCATTATTGCTGCGCTAATACCCGGTCCGCCTCATTGAACGGTAGGCATAGGTTGGTTCACTTCAAGTACATTAATAGAGTTTATCACACCCCAGAAAGATTGCAGCGGTTCGGCTTACGAGATAGCGCGACCTGTGACAGATGCAATGCACCAGAAGCAGGGTTCATACACTTGGCGTGGGAGTGCCCGTGGGTGCAACTCTTCTGGGGGGCAGTGTTTCAGGAATTAGGTAATATTCTCCAAAAAGAGATTGCTCCATCCCCGATGCTTGCGCTGCTAGGGTACTCCAAGACATGTCAACGCAGGATTGTTGACATGGGGTTGCTGATGGCGAAAAGGAGGTTAGCAATGTGTTGGATGAGAGGCCCACTACCCACGACCGCGCAATGGATGAATGATTTGACACACTGTTGCACACAGTCAGAAAACTACAGCGAACTTCTTCCCCCAAGAGTAGACCCAAGAACTTCTGGGGATTATTCTTCGACCATAGGAGGAGGGGCACAGCAGAGGGAGCTTGTAACGGGGAGGTCAGGCGAGGTAGCACCACAGGGGAAGCAAAGGAGAGTGAAATGCTAGAATGAGTGGTCCTACGGGTGGGTACATTAATGGTGAAGGGCCCTAAGGTCACTGGTGGGCTAGGATGTTGCTAGTCTGGCTGGGTCTGGTTAGGACAATGTCATGATAAGTTACACACGGTAGCGTGATTGCGAGTGTAGAGTACACACCTCTGGTGCAGTGACAGTTGGGGTTCCTTTTGTTTTACCTTTTTTCTTGGTGGTTGGTTCCTTTTATTGGGAACAAAAGCGATGTCTCAATACTGTAGATCCTGGACGCTAGCAAATTCTTTAATCCATTCATGGAATTCGTGTACCGAAGGCCGCCCGCCCTCCGGGTTGTGGGCTAAATGGCTGTGTATACTTAATGGTGTAATGGAATTCTGCATATCACCCTGGTTTTCAGGACTACGTGTCCATCTGTAAGTATGTTGTATGCATCACAAGGAATAAATAAAATAAAAAAAAATAAAATTGGGATCCCATGACCCCTGACCTCCCACAAGCTTCGAAACTAAACCTGCAGCCTTTACTTGAATGGTCCCCTCGACTGCGACTGAGGACGTTAAGACAACTGTTCCCTTGACCAAAGCGGTCCAGGAAGTCAGACCGCGACTGTCAGACTGATGCTGACTGTGACCGATCGCAGCCTAAGGAAACCAATGCCTAATACACCCCAGCCCTCGACGCCTTCCCGGCCTAGCGTGATCCAACCAACGGTGTTCGAGCATCCTCCCAGTTCCCCGGTCGCCTTCCCAGTTCTGGGTCGCATCCAAGATGCCCCCCCGACTGAGTCTGCAGCTTTCTGAAACCAACAGTCTTCACTGAGAAGGCCAGGGACCCCGACGTCCGCTTTACCTCCTGCACTCATCTGCCTCAGTGCCGCTGGCAGTGCAGTTCCTGTGTCGGTCATTGGCCCCTGAGGTGCCGACCGCAAACTTAGGTGCTTTGCTCCCACACTTGGGTGGCCTGCATGCCAGCAGACTCCGACCTAAGGCCCCTTAGCCCTTTGGCTAACGTTGGGCCACTGCACTCTGCACCCAGCCGCCCCAGTGCTGCTGGTGGTGCAACTAGATTGTCCACCTAGACATTGGGGAACCTTGGTCCTAACCCTAAACCTCATAAGTCAAATACTTACCTCTGAGTTCGATAACCATTTTTCCTCCCACGGGGACTAATTGTAGGAGATTTGGGGTCTAGAAAATGTCCTATGGAGAACTGCTTATGTGTGGGGAAATGTGAGCACTATTGGAAAGTAATCTTAAAGTAATCAAAGAGTATTTACTGTGTAATTCCAAGTATTCTGAAAAGCGATATCAACCTGTAATTGTTATAGTTACAAGAGCAACTGCATATCCTTGACTAGTCCGGCATTTGCAAGTTTTTATTACCTATGTGTACCAACTCGTGCTTGGTTGTATAAATAAACCATAAGTAAACCTTTTTTATACTTACCTAATTGGTCTGTATTCTGTCTCTGAGTTTGTGACATCAGCCTTTATTTAGTGAATACAATAAATACTTAACACACCATCCTGATAAGCTTAACTGCTCAACCACACTACCACAAATAGAGCTGTTAGAGATGATCTAATTTAGCCTCTGCTATACCTCAGGGGACCCACTGTACTTTGTGCACACTATACCTTAATTTGGTTTAATATATGCAGAGCCAACGTCCTACAAAGCTGGTTTGTTTTTTGTGCAATACAGGACCTAATTTCTTCCCAACTGGAAGTAACTTTAGCGATAATCGCATTGATTGTAACTGTGCTAATTGGAGACCCTACTAACAAACTGTGTTAAACATCTGCATATACTAACTAGACCTGTGTAAAGAGCACAAAGCTCTACAACTGTGAGTGCTTCTAATGCTAGATATGGTTTGTAGCCGGCTAAGACTGACCACGATGCCCAGTCATTGCTGAGGAGACCCAGGATCACATTTGCTAGTGAATGTGGTAGGGCGCCTTGGAACCAATTTGTGTGTTCCTGAAAATGTTAATGAAATTTCAAAATCTTCATAGGCTTTGTACTGGCCTGGTATTACTTCTATATATGTATGAAATACTTTGGTGTTGGCAGCTGTTGCAGGAAAAGTGACCCGTGAATAGAATACCTGTTTTATATGCTTCGTGGGCCTCTGACACGAAGGTAACATCTCCAGTAAGAGGAAGCCCTTGGTGTTGCAACTTATCTGTTATTACATGTGCAGAGTGGCATTACCCAAGCTAAGACTCCTTGTATCAGAAAGAGGGCTGGATGTTTCTGGTTACTAATTGTACTACCTGGTTGTCTAACTCCAGTGTGCTGCCAGATAGAGGGAGGAGGACCTCTTACACTGAGTGGGGAAACCCTTGGCCACACCCAAGACTGAGACTGTATTGCAAATTCTGTTAAGCCCCAAGTTAAGAAAGGGGTGCAAAGTTATTTTTACGAGAACCATGTAGTTCAGTTGGTTGTGGATATTACAGAGAACACAGTGCCCTATGCCACCAAAATCCCACTGACCTGTGTGCTGGCTGTACCACACCAGGGGAATTTGGTGAGAATACAGACCAAGGAGTGGAACAGCTAGCTAGGGAACTTAAGTCGTCGACAGCACATAGATTTTGGAAATCTACATGAGGAATAAAACAATCCAGAACATCAGTTTCTCTTGTATGGGTCGATTGTGGCAAAATTACTCAAATTATGGAAGATAGACTATAATGAGCCACAGTTCCATCAAGGAGTGAGAACTATATGCCCCATCAAGAGCAAATAGAAAGCCACTCGCTGCTATATAGGGTGCTCAGCAAGCACACACAATGCTCCCTGGACTTGCTTATAGACTTATGGGCGACTGATAAGGACAAGCAGATTAGTGAGGAATAATGGATCAGAAAATTGAAAAATGGCCCAAGATATCTAGGAAAGCTAAGTTCATTCATTCCCTCTATTTACAAAGGGCGTACATAATCCCCAAGAGGATTAATAAAATGTGCCATGCAAGCCACAGGTGCAGAGAGGGAGACTTGGATTCCCTCCACCTGCTAAGTGGAGTGCGCAGAGTTGAGAGAATATTGGAAGCAAATAGTTGACACCATCAACCCAGCGACTGACAAAATATTCTAGAGGAACCAGAAGTGTGCATATTGGAGCTGTTCCCCAGATCAAAACCCAGGATGACCAGCAGGTTTGCTGACCCAGCAGTAATACTAGCGATGCGCTACATAACCATACACTGAGAGGCAGTGAGGTGCTCTTGCGCCGGCACGTGGCAGAGAACTACTAATATGGACGGAGTGAAAGCAGGACTCTGCACAAAGAACTGGAGAGAGGGGCACAGAGATTTATGTCTGATATTGGGGGGGGTCAATGTGGCTCCCTTTTCTTTCCAGCCCTTTTCCTTCTCCCCTCCTCATTTGAATATATTGTGACTGAATTGAAGTAGTCCCTCTTCCGTCTCCCACATGTTTAATGAGAGAGTCACAAAGACTACCACTAGTTTTTGTTTCATATTCTTGTTACTCTGTCAAGCTCAAACAGTGATATTTGGGATTTGTTTTCCGTAGCAAGAGGGTGATCTGATCGGACAACACTGACAGGATCTAGCAGATGGCCTTTGAAATAAGACTTGCACCGTGAATGTCTTGGACAAGCTCTGTGCTGTAATGTACCGTATTGTGCAAATGTTGTCACTGATTGTTTAAACCTGTTTAAACCAATCAAATATATTAAAAAAAATAAGAAAAGAGCCTTTTACTCAATTTGTCTTGTGTGTGGCTGACACAGAATGACACTGGACACCTCGGGTCCAATATATGCGGCAGCGCCTCCTCATCCATGAGGGGAGGAGGAGGATGGAAGGACAGGGTAAAATAGTCCCAAAGCAGCTTGGACTCGCTGTTCATTTTGTTCTCGCAATTTGTTGTTAATTCGTGTGTGCCAGAAAAAAGGCGTGTTTTGTGACTTTTCATAAAAAAATCCAATTAAAAATGTATAATTTTGAAACCCTTGTAAGCTAAACTTGGGAGGACTAGAAATAAATTCATAGGTAGGCACTATTGGCGATACTGTCCCTCCCTATCCAAGTTAGGGGCATGTTTCACCACAGCTTAAATGTTTGTGTAAAAGGAGCAATAATAAAGTGCAATGTTCTGTCGCCTCGGGACGGTTGTGGTATAGTGGCAGCAGACCAATGTTCGCCAGAAGAGCTCGTGGTTTGAGGTCCGATCCGCTTTTCTTTAGGGGTGGGTGGAATTTGCGTAATTGTGTTACCCAAATCTCTGCGAAACGGTAAAAAATATCCGCGTACACGCGGAATTGCTTGTTCGCAATGCTTTTTTCCTGTTCGGAATTGCTGTTTTCGTGCTCGGGGAGGGAAATATCTTGCGAACACGCATTTTGGGAACGCAAACAAGCAAAACATTTCGCGAAGGCGCGGAACGCAGAATTTTGGGCAATTTCGTGTTCTCCACGGAACGCTAAATTACCCAAATTCCGCAAATTCTGCAAGCAGAACAAAATTTACCGCCCAGGCCTAGTTTTCTTATACTATGCCTTCATCAACACTTGATGGAGGGTGTACTTCCGCCACCTGAAATGATGTGAAGTGCCTTGTGCAGTATTTGGGGTTCATCTCTTAACAGAAGTGTTATGGAGTGCCCCATGTGAAAAGCCGACATCATTTTCGGTAGGAAATATGGGTTTATTCTCCTCAAGAATATTTGGGGGAAATGACAGTTCATTTTAAAGCATGTCAAAACTAAACAGCATTTAAGGACAACTATAAAGAGGCTGTTGTTTATATTCTCCCTTAGATTGTGAACAATAGGGTTCCGTGATGCACATTAACCTTATTAGGCCAGTAGACTTAGACAAATGTAGTTACACTTTACAGGCAATTTTACAGGGGTGTTGAGGATCAAACGGTGAGAAACATGTTGACGTGATGGCCTGGAATGACGCATCAACAGACTAGCCACATTTCTGTGATTTCTACCTACTGACACTGTGGCCCACAAATGTGAGCCCTGTTTAAAAGAACTGAAGGAGTGGAAGGAAAAAACAAAGTAAATATGTACAAACATTTATCTTATCTCCACAAGATCACAGATAATAGCACTAGTGATAACTGATTCAGGCACCCTGTGTGGTCCAGATACATTTGATAGGACATCCTGAAGGCTTAAAATGTGTAGGGCACTGCTGCAGTACGAGATGGTAGCATGTGGGTTAGGGGATACTTGGGATCACTAATCTCCTACTTGATCAAGCAATTGGCACTTTCAGAGAAAATCCATGTGCCCTTTTTTTACTCGTACATTGTAGTGCTTCGCTCTCACAATCACCCATGTGAAGGTAAAGGCCTGCATGCTATTACTGAGTGTAACTCTTGCAAAGGCCAGAAGGGGCACCTTAAATATTTTAATTTCCACAATAAACAGGTGTTACAAAGTGTCTGGTGTAATGAACTTAAACCAGGCCCTGCACACACACAACTAAGTCTCTACATCACATGCTAGTTGGCTACTGCCATAAAAGTATATTAAAGTACTCATCCAGGCATAGGTAACAGGGGCCTGCAGACATTCTCAGGTACTTTCCATGGTGCACATTGGTTAGAGTATATTGTGGCACCTGGTCTCAAAGAGCCGGTTCATGTGACCCGATCCAGCTAATAATCCGTCAACCCCGACTCTCGCTTTCAGCTACTTCTGAATTTACCGAGAGCAGTAAAAATCATGCTGAGACAGGCCGGGTGATGTCATAGGGAAAGTGACATTTCCAGTGTTCACGTGCGGCACACCAGGGCTCCAGTTTCCCAGGACAATGCAGAAATCTGCTCAGTGCCGCGGGTCATTCTAGGTCAGCTATGCTAAGATATCCCAGACCCACCCCGTTATCTAACAAACTCGAGTCTTCTTGGAGTCGTAGGTGTGTATTGCTTCAACTGAAGTGACTAAGCAAAAAACGTATGAGAAAAAAATAATGCATTATACAAAGTCCAGGAATAACGTTTGAATGACAGTAAGCAACTCGTTCACTAGGAAGTGTTAGCATGCAAAATTGAGTTCAGAGCTAGAACGTATATCTCGATAAACGCAATCTTTAGATCGTCATCAAAATCTGCATCAGGGCCAGAGGCTCAGAAATGCTTCTATGTTCTCTGTTTTATTGCTCAGCAGCCTCAACACATCAACATTATAAAAACACAACAAAGGACTACGTATCCTATGAGTCCTTGAGTAAGCAACAGTAATCCCATCAACAAATCTTTATTTCGGCCATTTGCCACAAAAGCACAGTTAAAAATACAAATCCAGATCAATATCCTTAAGAACAATGTACATTAAGATAACTAAATAAAGCAATTAAAACAGTTTATATAATCCAGCTCAAATTTGTAATTACAAAATATATCCTCAGTGGAGTCAGTGCACATTAGCCTCCTGTGAAAAAAATAAAAACTAATTGCCAAAAAATATGCGGTTCAGGAGAAAGCTTATACCTCAGAAGTATCTACGGGTATTGGTTACAGGCTCACCCTTTGCCTGGTCCTCCTCATAAATAGCAGAAAACGCGAAAACAGCAAAAACCAAACGTTGCCTCCACGTCGGATTTTAAGATACAAAGGGCCTCTGCAAGATTTCGGACACAGTGACACCTATGTTCTGACGTTCATCAAGAGAGAGGGATGAGGAATACTTGTCCCGTTCAGTTCCCCAAGGACAATATTGTGGTAATCAAGTAGAAAAGGACACTTGTATCTACAGAAACCATTGGTTCATCTTGACAACCCTCATAGACGCCAGAGATTTTGACAATGCGGTATATTTGTTTTTCCGCCCCTCATCTAGCGACATGGCATAGTCATTGGGTGGTCAAAGGTAAAGTATGCCTGCCTCACCCGAGGCACCTCTGGAGAGTGTAGAAGTGTCCAGAGATCAAAAAGGAGAAGGTTCAATGGCCAACCAACGAGGGAGTTTTGGTAAAAAACAGTATAGTCACCATGAACAAATTTATTAAAGAAGGTGAATACTGTAGACTAAAATCAAATGGATATATTCGATAATCGTGTGACTAGATTATCATATACATTGTTTTTAAAAAAGTCGACATGTTTCAGCTCCTAGTGGCCCAGGAGGGTCGGTGGAGCTTTCGTCAGGACATACACACAAAGTTCTACTTACACCACTTGTGCAGTATTCAAATGCTTAATTGCAATCATGGAAATGTTATCCTGTATTTTAGGAAACAAAAACAACAACATCATGCTGTTCACATGTAAATTTGAGGCATACCAGACTGTTCAGCACACACAGTCTCTATAACACTATATACATTGAAAAGTGCTATTTTAGGGTGCACAGTGATACGTGCAAACAAACTCTCAAAATGGTGAAGAAGGTAAAAACGGTGAGGGAACACGGGCATGGGTCTCAGTGAAGGACAGTGGAACACAGGCTTTGGCTAGAGGAATATTATTAAAGCCCAAAAAGCCCGCAAATGCTAGCGCGGTAGGCGCTGTCAGATTATCAGAAAATGACGAAATTCATAAAAACGTCATGTTTATGTTAAAAGAAAGAGAGAGTCTCACACTCTAGTGTCTAGCGGTTTTAGGAATACGTGCAGTTTAGCAAAGGTGTCAGTAAATATTCCGAACATTAAGCCCAACAAAATTGCATTGCAAGCGCATGGGAATAGTTATCGGGTGCTTAGCGGTAAAGTACCTGAATGCTTGGGGAAGATTTCCTCTTCAGGGTGCTAAGGGCCGCTGTATTGTGGTCTCAGCTGTAAGTAATAGATACGGCTTTACAATTCAATGGAGCACCTCCAGAGCGAATGGTGTCCTCGGGGACCTCACACTTACCCACGTGTGTTGCTCAAGTTGTCTGTGCTGGCTCTGCCCCTGGAAGCGCCGGGGCCGGCCAGGACAACGCCTTATGACGCTATTCAAAGGAAATAGACAAAGTCTATCGGTTGGAAAACAGACTCGTGTCCAGGCTGATTGCCAGTTTTAAACCAACTTGATCTAAATGCTGCCAGAATTACGATTGAGAGTATTAATACTTTTTTGTTTTGTATATATAATGCTCAAACGGGTCGAGTGAGCGCGCATTTCACTATCAAAGTTATATATTCGATGAATTAGTGCAAGAATACCTAAGTCAGGTAGGGAATGCCGTGATGTTATATGAAACAAAATAGAAATATAAAAATAATTATATTAATAATACCCAAGATAATTCGGAGATTAATTTAATCTATGTGCACATTTTGAGTTACCAATTGCTCAGGGGGGTCAGACATTGGTAGTGTCAATGTAGCAAATTCAGATAGGGTAAGGTGAGATTATGCCATGAGCAGATCGCTCAATAGAAATGATGCCAGGGGATATTATCGTTCATCCCTGACACATGGGTGTTAAGACGGTTCACCCATCTTTGCTCCTTTTCGAAGAGAATTTGTTCAGCATTGGTATCTCTGTCTTGAAGCATCTCAAGGACCGTCCATCTCAATTCATCGCATGTATGGCCAGCTGTAACATAGTGGGCACATAACTTTGTAGTGTTCTTCTTAAGTCTCACATTACTTCTATGCTCACCCATTCGGAAAGACTTGATTACCACAAAAAAACCTATGTTCTGACACCAGCCATTTTCTCCTTCCATTCAGATAGGCAGGTTGAAGACCAAAACGTGCACTTCTGTTTCGTTAATCATCCTGCAGAAGGGATAGGCACATCTAGCTGGCCAAGACGTGCAAGCCCATTTTGCAGTGAAAGGTGGAAGCGGTAAATGTACTATACCCAAACTGAAGATACGGCTTCCTAGCCAATGGAGGCCTGATCTCATCAAGAAACTGTAGTTCAAATGCAGCCTATATCCGAAGAAATAAGTCAGTCAAGGTGCCACGGGTGGATTGAGCTTGTAATTGAACCATTTTATACTGGCTATATTTTCCCTTTTAAATTGATTTATTAATTACTGCGGCTGCCTGCGGATCATTCCACAAGTTCCCACATCCATCTTTCCTAGGGTCTCTCATATGTATTTGATCCAGTGTATACTTCCTGAGCTGGGGTTACCCAAGACTTCCTTCAGCCTCTCATGCTAGGAGTTAAGCTCAAGTGTAGCCCAAATAAATCTCTCCCTCCCACCCCCTCAGAGATTGACCTGAGCCCAATATCAAGTCTAAGGGGAAGTAGAGGTGTACTAATCCGTAATCCCATCAGTTGGCATAGAAATCGATTTTCCACGCTTGCCAGTTTGGCTATATCCTTATGCCATATAGACAAAATATAGGGAGTAATCCCACTTGCCAAGAGACAGGGTACCACAAGTAAAAACACATTAAAAAAAATATTAAAAACCTTTTATGAGAGACTAAAACAGATGTGTGAAAACAATCAAATTCATCAAATAAAGGTTATTCCCAACTTGAATCTCATACATAAGCACCATCAGTCTATTCACTTCTTAGTTGTATTAGCTTTTCCTGGATATAACCCACTATATAAATGCATTTAAGGTTTTTAATGTTTTTTAAAATGTTTTTAATGTGTTTTTAACGTCATGTATTGATGTAAATCTCACAATTTCTAATTCTTAATGGATTATAATAAATGTTGAATTTGTCTCTGAAGTGTGAGCTCTTTATCTCTGTGAAATACGTGGTTGCTTTTTGGGTTCAGATTTATGGCCTCTTTTTAATGGATGTATATGGTTGAGTGATTCAACAGCATATTCTGAGTGATATATTTCTTTGTGTGTATGTGGTGATCCAAGAGAGTTACTTCTTTTCCTTTACATATCCTTATGACCACAGAGGTCCGTCCCTTAAAGGGATGCTCTCTTGGCCTAGTGTTTCTGTATCCGGATCGCCAGTGAAATGGGGCGAAAGTGGGATCCTTGCTGTGCTTTGCCCAACTCCCCCCACCCCCAGGTTGTTGCACTAATTTAAGCCTACACTTTTCAGTTTGGCTCAACCAGTCCAGCTGTTCTGTGAGATTCAACCCTAAGTATTCAAAGGTGTGCAGCCGTTTCAGGGAGGCCCTATGAGCTTGGGGTTGGATCTTGTGAAGTAGCAGCAGTAGAGGACCATATATTTGGTTTTCGCCACGCTAATTTCGGTTTTAGGATTGTCTGAAACCCGATTTCGATAGTAGGAGCTTTTTTTTGTTTTTATAAATCTTTATTAACATGAAGGCATAAGGTACATACACAATACTGTAATCAAAGTTCAATTTTGTCGTTGGCGCAGTTACTCAGCGGCAGAACAATATAAGTAATGTGCATATAGATGTACGGTAAGTGCATTCTCAAAAGTAACACGGATGATTGCTATCAGTTGGTCGTAACACAATTCTCTGAGACTAGTGTCGGTGTCTCATTTTGTATATGGTACATCATTCTAACCTTCAACATATATGGAATAATTTGCGTGGCAGAAATCAAAGAAAAAAGAAAAGAAAACCCAACTATTGTCATCACATTCCTATCGTTGTACACACTCCCAAAGCCAACCATCAGCCACCTTGCTTGTTATCAGCGTTGTTTACAATAGTATTACATGAACACAGCATTTCACAGTATAAGTAACTTGGCAACCAATCACCCACCACTTCATTCCTCCTCCCCTTCAGAGTCTAGGTTCTCGTCCTCTGGCAATGGCTCGCAGACGTCCCCTCTATAGACATTCCATGGCATCCAGATTTTGTTCCATTTACGGGGGCAGGCCCGGAGCACATACACTGCCCTTTCTGTTACCATAAGCATGTCCATATTTTTAGTCCATCTAGTCGCTGTAGGCAGCTCCGGAGCACCCCATTTCTGTGCAATGTCTCGCTTGGCCACTGTCATGGCTAGCGTGGCCCATATCAAGCCATATCTGTCCAGATCATTGGGGTCCCAGATGTTCAACAGGCATTTACGGGGTTCAGGCAGAATAGAGATCTTAAGGGCCTGGGAGACAGTGCGCATAATTTGCTTCCAGAATTCTTGTACCTTTGGGCAGTCCCACAGTGTATGCAATAGTGTCCCCTCCTCCCCGCATCCTCTAAGACAGAAGGGATGTGGTGCCCTTTGTATCCCGTTAAGAAGTGTCCTAGTGTAGTAGATGCGGTGTAGAATTTTGAGTTGCACCAATCTGAATTTCGCCGAAATGCTTACTTCTCTCGGTGATGCAAGCGCTTCGTTCCATTCCGACTCATCTACCTGTCCTATCTCCTCCATCCATTTCTCTTTAAGTTTCAGCGTGGGGTCTTCCAGATTATTAACCAGCTTTTTATATGTGAGAGAGGTTGCACTTTGTGACATAAAGTCTGTCAATAGTCTATCCTCCAACGGTGAGGATTCTGGTACTTCAGTGTCAGCAGGGATTGCTCGGAGCAGTGCGTGACGTATCTGCATGTACCTGAATGTCTCATTGGGTTTAAGGTTATACTGTTGTTGGAGTTGTGGGAATGCAATCACTGTGCCCTTGTCCCACAAGTCCCCCACCGTGGAGATCCCTATGTGGTCCCATTGAGTGAACCCCTTACACGCTCTGAGGTTTCCCAATGAGTTTGTGTCCCACAGTGGCGTCATTTTGGTGATTCTCCCTTTCCAGCCCAGTCTAGCTTGTGCTACGTGCCACAGGGCTGCCGTGTGTTGTGTCGGGCCTATCAGTTTTTTAACCTGTGACTTGTTGTATAGAACGGAAAGCATGCCGTCCGCTCCCAGTTGAGACCAGTCCGCCTTGTAAGCTGGATCCTCACGCGGGGTGTGGATCCACTGATTAATAACTTTAAGTTGGGCCGCCCAATAATAGAGTTGAATGTTAGGCAGGGCAATCCCACCCTCATACCAACTTTTTACCAATTTATCATGCGCTATTCGCGCCGGGCCGTTGTTCCAGAGCAGGCTGGCAACCAATGCTGCAATTCGTTTGAAATAGCGCGGTGCTACCATATACGGGGTATTTTCCAACACATAAAGGAATCTGGGAAGGGCCATCATTTTATATAAAGCAGCCCGTCCAAGAAGAGTCAAGGGCAGGGCTGCCCAGTGTCCTACGTCTGCACGCAGGCGATCCAGTGGTGGCTGTAAATTTATTTCAAAGAAGTCAGAGGCAGTATTTGTGATGACAATACCCAAGTACTTAAAGGAGGTTGTTGCCAGTGTTAGGGGGCAATTCTCTTGCAACAGCGGTCCCGGGCCCTTAAGCACGTATACCACTGACTTGGACCAGTTTATGGTAT
Source organism: Lissotriton helveticus (assembly GCF_964261635.1). Taxonomy (NCBI): domain Eukaryota; kingdom Metazoa; phylum Chordata; class Amphibia; order Caudata; family Salamandridae; genus Lissotriton; species Lissotriton helveticus. The sequence continues at coordinate 462,315,327 of NC_136069.1, read as the reverse complement.
AACCTGACAACTTCCCATGTGCGTTGCAGAGATGTAGTAGGGCAGGGATCCCTTTGCTAGGGTCAACCATGTATAGGAGCATGTCGTCTGCATATAGGGAGATTCTATCCTCCCAGCCAGCCTCCCATGTGATGCCACGAATCAGTGACATCGTCCTAATTAGGATCGCCAATGGTTCCAGCACCAGGGCAAAGAGCAGAGGCGACAATAGGCACCCCTGTGAGAGTCCCCCGCCCCAACAGGAACGTCGGTGAGATGTGGCCATTTGCTACTACTTGCGCCACCGGTGACGTGTATAGTAGTCGCACCCATGCTATATATTTCGGTCCGAAGCCCATACGTGCCAGCACTGCAAACAGATATTCCCATTCTACTAAATCGAATGCCATTCTGGCATCAAGTGAGAGGATCACCGCCTGTTCGGAAAGGAGGTGTGCACGTGCCAGCACTCCATGGACCCTTCTGAGATTCAGTGCTGTGCTCCTGTGGGGCATAAAGCCCGACTGGTCAGGATGTATCAGTGTGTGTAGGTGTTGTGTCAGACGGCTGGCCAGTAGTTTCGCCAGAACTTTGGCTTCTACATTGAGCAAGGATATCGGGCGGTATGAGGTGCATGCGGTTGGTGGTTTATTCGGCTTCGGTATGGCCACTATCGTGGCTGTGCGCTGGTCTAGTGGTAGCTCCCCCCTATGCAGGCTGTCCGTGTACATGTCTAGCAGTGGTTTACTTAGTTCCGAGGCCATCGCTTTGTACCATTCGACGGGTAGCCCGTTGGGACCCAGCGCCTTGCCTGACTGCAGTGCCTGACTGGCCAAGTGAATCTCATCTTTCGTCAGGTCAAGTTCGAGCTCTAGCTGCGCCTCTTGCGTGAGTCTGGGAATGGCAATATTTTCTAGTGAAGTCGCCGCCGCCTGCGCAGTGATGACCTGTTCCGGGGTGTATATCTCTTGAAAGTGGCGTGCCAGGGTGCGCACTATGTGTTCAGGGTGTGTCTGTAGCTGTCCGTCATGTGTGTACAGTCTCTGTATGCCTCTATTACTGCCTCCTCTTCTATCCAGCCATGCCAGCATTTTCCCTGCCTTGTCACCTACATCATATATTCTATGTGTTGTACCTGCGATGTAGCCTTGAACTGTTGTTGTAAGATGTGCCTGGTATTGCTGTTGATGTAGTTGTAGCAAGTGTAAAGTGTCCGGGGTGGGATCAGACATATGAGTAGTGTTTGCGTTATGGAGTGCTAGCTCCAATTCAGTGAGTTCACGCCGGGAGTCCCGCTTGTGCCCCGTTATTGTAGCTATTGCAGCACCTCGGAGGACCGCTTTGTACGCTTCCCACAGGACCGCGGGTGAGGACACCGACCCAACGTTTTCTTGAAAGTATTGTGTGGTTACCAATTTAAGTTTTTTCCTGATTTGTGGGATTTTCAGATAGTTCGGGTAAATAGGGTATATTCTAGCGCATTTCTTCTCATTGGTAGTGAGTGATAGAGAGACTGGTGAGTGGTCAGATATGCCTCTAGGCAGGATTTCCATCCTATCTACTGAGCCCAGTCCCATCCCCAGACACAAAAAAAGTCTATTCGAGAAAGGCTATTATGCGCAGCAGAGTAGTATGTGTACTGGGTCGCCTCCGGGTTCAGCTGCCGCCATACGTCTAGAAGGCCCATTGCTTCCAGAAAACCAGGAAGCGTGGCACTCCCCCTGGGGCGTCCTCTCATGGGAAAGGTGTCTAGCGTGGGATCTACTATGGCATTGAAATCCCCCCCTATGATCGTGTCACCCTCCGGGAGGTCTAGGAGGAATTTACCAAGTGCCGGCAGTGCCGTAGAGTGGAGTGCTGGGGGAATGTATACGGAGACAACATTAAGAGGCCTTCCTTCCCATTGGCCCTGTAGTGCGGTGAAACGACCCTGATCATCTGCCCTGCGGCTTTTCACCAGAAAAGGTGATGTCTTTTTCACTAGTATACCAGTCCCTCTGGAGCCTGTTGTGAATTCAGCATGAGTTACCATCACATACCCTCGCCTATCAAGCGCCTTGCATGTTGTCCCAGCGAGGTGCGTCTCTTGGAGGAACACTAGATCAGGTCCCTGGCGTTTAATGGCCTGTAATACCAATCCCCGCTTAATTTTATCCCCCAGGCCTCTAACGTTCCAGGTCAGCATGCGCAGGGGGGGCACCATAGTTGTGGTAGGGGTGTCCTCATCTGCTGAAGCGTTCAGCCGTTGGGCCATTGGTTCGTATTAGTAGTGTCGCAGGTGATCGGTCGCCTACCACCTTGCAGATAAGGCGCTGTGAGGTGGTGTTTCTGAAGTGGTCGGCACTTGGTGCGTGTGCGTGTCACAGAACATGAGTGATGACTATTATCAGTAACATTAACATTATAACTTCCCCTCCAGCCCCCCACCCTGCTTCCCTGCCCCACGGTCCGTCTCCCTGCCCGCTTCCCCAACTTGGCAGAGTGCTTTATCCCATTCCCAACCATCTTACTTGCTCGTGGGGTTGGTGAGTCCCCTACAGGCACCGGCTATTGCTCACCCTACTCAGCTTCACCAGCTCCAGGTTCCCTCATGTCGGACCCGCTCCGCCTCCTAGGCAGTCCGCCTCTACGGCAGGGCCGGTTGTCCCGAGGCAAGCGGGTCCCGTTCCAAATCAGATTCCATCCCCGTAGTGTCGTCTCGGTTCGCAGGAGGACTGGTCGGCACATCTGTGTGTTCGTCGTTATGATGGTTCATCCGGTCTCTGTGTGGACGCCGACGTTGTCCCACCTGTCTCCAGCCGTCAAGCCAGTCCTGTGCCACTTCTGGCTTGTCGAAAAACCATGCCTTTCCATCTGCCACAATCCTTAGTTTAGCGGGGAATAACATCGAATATGGCAGGCCCTTGTCTCGGAGCGCCTTTTTAACTTCAGTAAATGATTTCCGGCGTCTGGCCACTTCCGCTGTGTAATCCGGAAAGAAAGCTAATGTTGCGTTTTGAAGCTTGACAGGTGGTGAAACCCTCACCGCTTGCAGGATTGCATCTCTGTCTCTAAAATTAAAAAGTCTGGCCAGCACAGGCCGTGGCGCCGCTCCTGGCTTGGGCGTTCCACCAGGCACCCTATGTGCCCTTTCGACTGAGAAGAAGTGAGATAACCCTTTAGGTTGCAGTTTGTTCTTTATGAGGTCCTCGACGTATAGGTCCATCGCTCTTTTCCCTTCTGTTTCCGGTAGGCCAAGGATGCGTATGTTGTTTCTTCGGGAACGTCCTTCTTGGTCGTCCAGCTTGTCTTGTAGCATCTTGGTGACTTTCTCCATTCGCTCCATTGCCACTTGCAGTTCCGAAGTGTCCTCTACCAATGACTTTGTTACCACTTCAACTTGAGATACCCTTTCGGCCATTTTCTGGAAGTCCGCACGCAGCAGCGTAACCTCGGAGGAGATGGAACCCACTGTAGTCTTCACCTCTGAGAGGGTCTTCATAATGTCCTCCAATGTCACCCTCTTGGTTCCTTCCGAGTCAGGAGTAGCGCCTGTGGAACTTCTTCCAGCAACTTGGGAGTGTCCATGTTGGCTGTAGGCAAACTTGTCCAGTTTAGCCTGCGTCGAAGCACTCCTGGTCCCTTTGCCTGCCATGATAGGAGGCGTGCTGACCTCGTATCCCACTCCGGGCAGCACAGCGGTTCCCGTGCAGTGATAGGCTGGGCACCTGACGTGTGGGTCAAGGGGGATCGTGAATCAGCCTATGGTTCGTCGATTGCCCGACCCTGGGTGGATTCCACACCGACGAGGCTGATGTCCGTTGGCCGCTTCTCTGCACTGGCCACCAGTGCAAAAACCGTTATGGCGCGGTCTAGGTCAATAGGCTGGTCGATTGTGCTGGGGTAGCAGTCGGCTTGTTGTTCAGGTCACCAGGTGGCTGTTCCCGTGGTGACTAACTCCCCGTTGTACCCACTGCGCCGGAGTAAGTAACCCCGCGCCGGTTTCGCGCCACCGTCGTTCTCAGGGAAAGTGGCGGGTTTCAGCCCAGGGCTCGACCAGAGTGTTGTTTACCGGGGCCTCTCCTGTTACTCCGTCTCCGGGTGTGGTAGGCACCCTGAAAGGTTCCCCATGCGCCTCTCCCTATGCATCAGGCCGGTTTACAATGTTCTCGAGCACTTACTGGTGTCGGCGACAGCCTCGTGTGTGGTCTCGGTGTCTGCTGCCTCAGTGAGGGGGTGTCCTCTCACTCCCGGAGCGCCGGTTCCTGTCTCAAGGCACTCGCGCTGATTCAGGTGCTCCCCCAAGATGGCGCCCCACGGTAATCTATGGCGCTGTCTGCCTCCCGGATACTCGCACCAAGTAGGTACCTTCGTAGGTTTGCAGCGTTGTCTCGCAGCCTCCGGCGGTCGATTCCACTCACTCTCGTCCCGCCGGGTTCTCAGGGATTCCCACCTTCACTTTTCCAGGTGATTTGCCTTCCGCCTCGCTCCTGCCGGGGGAGCGGCTGTCGTCACCAAGGTCAGGCCGGCCAGAGTACACTTCCGCCGGGGTGCAGCAGGTACGCAAGGCCGGTGCTTCTGCGCAGTCACAGGCCCAACGATACCAGTGCGGAATATGTCAGTATTCGGCACACGATGTTCGTCGGAATCGGATCTTGAGATGCCGCCTGGGTCCCCGAGCCGGTTCCACTACTTCGGGTGGGCAGTGTGTCGGATTCTTGTATCGGATGTCAGCTAAGGCCGATATGCCTTGGGGAGCTCCCTCTTCACGCTGCTGCCATGCTCGGCTGCTAGCCACGCCCCTCGATAGTAGGAGCTTTAATGCTTGCCAAACACGGGGCATCACCATCAAATTGATTCAAATATGAAATCAGCTTTTTAAGAGAGCGTGAAGAGTGTGGGTAAGGCGCAACCCTGACTCGCCCCTCTATTTACAGCAATTTGGGCCGTTATCCAACCCAGTTGACCACATCTGACATGGGCATAGTTCTGGTTGTGTAGCTCTAGTTTATTATAATGGCCAAAAGATCATTAGGAACACCCAGATCAGTCAAGAGCTGCCAAAGAGTAGACCTAGCAACCAGGTCAAACGCAGATCGCAGGTCAACGAATGCAACATACAGCCGACCACCCCATGAACCACTGCTTTCCAGAATATTAATTGTAGTCGCAAGACCTGGTCCACATACTGATACAGTCCCAGAAACCCAGCTGTAAAGGGGTAAACATCTTCCTCTCGTCCATCCAATCATTTAACCGTCCGGGAAGTATTCTGCTAAGCAGCATTTGGGAGATGTCAATTTGGTTTCTCGGCCTGCAGTTACCTGGCTCCGATGGGGGATCCTTCTGATAGATTGGTATTATCTCTGCCCCCGACCAAGCTGGTGACATTGGTGCCCCTGACATGATGGAGTTAAATAATAGAGTAAAATAGGGGCTCCAAACATCAATCTCACTCAGGTACAAATCCCCCGGAATTTTACCAGCCCTGGGGCTTTGTTTGGGGCAATCTTACTAATTGCAGATCTTACTTCTAGTAACGAAATGGATGCAAACTCTTCACTGATACCCACCCCCCCCCCCCCCACCCTAGCTTATTTTGTAGCCTGCAAAATAGGCGGGGGGACACCGTCTTGCCCCTTTACAGAAAAGAGACTAGAAGAATGAGCAACCCAGTCTGCGGCATGGACTCTGGCCTCAATCGGGCGAAATCCCTCCTGACATCCTGTGGACACTAGGTTCCAAAAGGCACTGGCTTCATCCTGGGTGAGTACTTCTACATTAGCATCCGAGGGTTCAAATTGACAGGCGAAGTCCCTACCCACAAATTTCATTACTTCCACAGGAGCAGTTTCAATATGTGAATTCAGCAGCCCTATAATTGGAGAGTCGCTTTGACTCCCTCCTGGAAGTAAATACACATTATAAATGTAGGCTGTTAGGAATGGGGAAATCAGTGCGACATACAATATTTGGGGAGGATAATGTTATTTCCTGTCCCCAGCAGGATAACACAGTGCTTACCCACGTTCTTAATCGTCCTGAAGTTCTACCCTTCCCTTTGGTTAATGCTTTTTTACTAACATTTACATGTTTCTTGGAAGAGAGACAGTGTGTGTGCCTTTCTATGAAATTAGCCCATTCAGGGGACTCAAATTTAGAAGCTAGCCCAGCTATGTTCGAAGACAACAGTTTGACTAGGGTGGCACACTGTTTGATCACTAGCTCAACATGATTTTCTGGTTTGGATGCCCCATCTCGATTATCGAGATAAACTGATCAAGCAAGAGTTGCAGTATGAGCGTGAATGTCTGTGGCTCGTCCTACTTTTATGTTCAGGTTGAATCAATGCAGTAGATAGTTGTGAACTGTAAATGGTCTGGCTTATTTCACTATGGGGTGACCGAATACCTTCTCCCAATGCCTCCAAGGGCTTGCAGTTCTTCAGTGGTCTACTTAACTCTGTCCCCATTCTCTCATTTGCAGTTGCAGAGGTCTGCGGCCCAGCCATAAGAGCTCCCTGATTACTGCACCCTAGAGCCATGGAGTTCATGTGCGGCTTCCACGCCGCATCTGCGGTACCCCCAGGGCCAACCAAACCCACCTGCTTAGTTAAACCACCCTCTACTCCCTTTCTGTGCTTCTACAGAACAATCCATTGTGGGAGAGCCCTTGTTGGATATGATTTAGTCAACTCCAGCAGGGCATCATATCGATTCGAGATGGGGACTCTAAATGCACCCGGTCTACATGTTTTATCACTAGAGCCAATCAGCTTGCTAATGCTGACTGAGTGAGAATCTTGTAAGTATTGCAATCAGGCCCCATCACAGAGCAAGGTTTATAGAAGAACCCATGCAGCAACAATTCAGTCCCAGACTCGCCTCCAGGCTTACTAGGATGGACAAAGAACAAGCTTCACACTACCAGTGGTGCCCTGGAATAGATAACAATACAGTTCCTGGGATAATACACCAGACCAGGCACCAGCCATCCCACCCTGCCTGTAAGTAGGATATTATTGTAATTGCATTTATATAGCGCTAACTAGCCCTGATGCCGTGTTGAAGCGCTTTTCAGCGAGTAGGTGAATTAGTATAGGGAAATAAGAAGTTAATTTGAGAGGTGGGCATGTGAGTCTGTTAGTTGGATTGAAAAGGATAGTGTAGAGATAGAAGAGGGAAGGGCCTAGAAAGTGTTTATTTAGAGATCATAGCAATGATAGGAGGATTGAGATAAGTAAAGGAGAGATGGAGGGAGAAAAAGTCTCTAGAAGTGGATTAGGGAGAAAGATGAGGTATTGGATGAGTATAGCAGGGATACATGAAGGAAGGGTTTAGAAAGTCTTGTTTGGGAGTTCTATATAGTAAAAGAGGTTTGAGATGATGCAAGAAGAGGCAGAGGAGGGAAGAGTCTAGAAAGGGTCATTTTAGGGTTCATAGTACGAGAATGGGGTTTAGGATGAATCCGAGAGTGGCGGTAGAGGATATATTGAGAGGCATAGGGTGTGAAAAAGGTTCATTGGAGAGAGCAGTAGAATGAGGTTTGGGATGAGTCAGAGAGTGGAGGATGCATGTCACCACTGACCAGCGTGCAGAAGCACTGCTTTGAGTTTTCTGGATCTAGTCTCGCACCTTATGGCAGGGAGCAAAGGAAAGGTGAAATTTCTATGCCGTAGCAGCCAGATCAGGCATTTGTTGGTAAGCTCTTCATGACCCACTCTCTTATCCACATGCAACTTTGGGACACGTATAAGGATTGCTATATATCCATATATGAACAGGATGCAGGTTGGAGATCAATCACGAGGAGACTTTGAAATAAGTCATGATCTTTTGGCAGGGATCCCCTTCATACTGCCCTTACAGCTCTTTGAAATCCCTGCATCCTCTTCACTAGTATTAGTGCTTAGTGGTCGAGTAGCTCTTGACTGATTAACATGATTGTTAGGGGAGTCTGAGTACTGGCTATCCAGAATTGCCCTATGTGTGGAGTCAGTTCCGTCTGCAACCGATTTAACACACTGAAAGGAAGGATTAGGTTGTATGAAACCTCTAGCACAACCGCGTCTTTAGTATGCTGCCTTTACCATGCAATTTCGTGGTAAATACATGATGGGTAAAGGGGCATGCAGGCTAAAGATCATACCCTTGCCGCCTGCCCTGTAAACTGTCTCTTTTCTCCCTGCCCTGTCCCCAAAAAGTTAAAACCACACCCCAAAAACTAATCCGACCCCAGCCCCGCTACACTGAACCCTAAACTATCCCCTACATCCCTAAACTACCCCTACCATGCCCTGTAAACTTTCCTTTATCCCCCTGCCCTTTATTGAACCCTTAAAAACAGTTCCCTACTGCCGTGAAGTACCCCAAACCAGCCCCCCAACTGCCTGAGGCCTAAAACTGCCCTTGTAGAAATGTGCCTTTAAATGAGCACACCAGTGCAGGTGTCACCCTTCTCTGTCCACGGGTGCGTAGACCAACAAAATAGAGATTGGCACTGAAGCTGGAATTGAAAGAACAAGTTTATTAATCACTCATGAGTGGGTCCACATCCATACAACACCCTCAAGTGTTCCAGGAGGTAGAACAATGAATACACAGACCATGGTGCTTATATGCAGAGTAAGCATGTAGTTACAAATAGAAGGTACAAGCATACACAGGAATAGTTACTGACAAACATGGGGAGATGGGAGTTCCCTTAGTCAGCAGAGTGGGAGGGGGAACAGAACTACTTACAGCAGCCACAAATTGTAGTGTAGCTCCTATCTCCCCAATAGGCTCTGCGCATTGGAATAGTACCTACAGCAGTAAAGGCCTAGGCCAGACGTTAACTAGGTCTACTACTGTCGATACTAGACTTAATTTTTGGGTTTGCCAGCTAAGCTCAGAGTTCGCTAGAAACTTTCTCGAATGTTCAAGGAAGGAATTAACTCCCCTGATTAGACAAGAAGGGATTTAGTTTCTGACAACCATAGAACATGACAACTTTGCTCTCCCCTAATCAAGAGTCAATCTCGAGAGTCGTGTGAGCACAAGGCAATTATTTTACTCAGTCAGTACGTGCATTCTTAGTCTCATCAGAATGTAGAGAAAAGGAAGAGACGGGCGTGTTCAATAAAAGATGTTATTTATTGATCAGTCTCTTTTCTCGTACAAGAGAAATGGATCGATATTATTGCAATACTTATAGTTAAGTAAAGTGCATACATTAAAAGCAATAGTATAAAATAATACTGTAAAAACATTGATATGGTTTCTGAGCCATATGATGTTTAAAATGATTAAAATATATTTACATACACATATACATTTGACTAAACGTACTCAACTGGTGTTTCTAAATACGCCTACCCCGTATACCTGACATAAGTCTAATGCGTGGGCGGGAATAGAAAGTTACAGTTTAAGTTAAGTTTGTTTTTGCCAAGTGAATAACTAAAGAATTCTCTGTGAGGGGTTATTCAGTTCTGTACCTGGAATTTAGGATGAATGAGGAATGGTATCTCTTTCTCTGCTCTCGATATTCCAGGCTGCCTGCGAGGGCTGCCCGAAAGCGCCGGTGCTGGGTCTCTCGGCTTGAGATAGCAGCGCGTCTCTCAGCGCGTCAGGAAGGCGGGGCTGCGCCAGCGGGGTCTGCTTCTGCTCTCGGCTTCGGCAAGTGTGGCTGCTCCGTCTTGTCACCACGCGTGTGTTTGCATAGGGCAAGGTCGGCAATATTTATACCTTAAAGGTGCCGAGATTGACGTAAGGATGGACATAGGTACGTCAATAAAGATGTCATACGACTTGCTCGTTAGCACATTCTTTACTAAAGTTCTCTGTGAAATCAAAACAATGGCCGCACGGATTATCCAGGTTGTCAAAGGTTTGATTTGTTATGAGAACGTCGTATGCCTTATCAGGGGCTGGAGGAATGTCGCTTGTCTAATTAGATCTCAAGCGTTATGACCTAATCAGATAACACGTTCCTGTGCCGTAGTGTGACTGCGTCAGATAACGGTATCTGCATCATGGGGGTTTTCTTGCCTCATGGGCTGACTGTTAGTTAACTTGATAGTTAGTTTAACCAGAATAGGGTCAGGAATAGGGGGACTGATTCAGAACCTATAGAAATACACGACACCCACTCCACGCTAACTATGGTCATATCTACTAATCTATGCATAGTATAACATAGTACAACATACTATAGAGTATAGTGTATACCTTACCACCCCAAAATACATAAATGCATTTCGAAATTTTCAAATATACTGAAAAATTGCAGTCATATATATTGTATGCACATAAGCTATGAATTAAATGCAAAAGTAAAGACGCATTTTTATGCATTATTGCTTATTGGTATATGAGAAATACACATGAAATGGCTCTTAATATGGCTATACAGAAAGGAAGTTCGAGACCATTTCATCACATAATAAAATATTTGTGAACATCCCAGCGGGCAGCTAAAGTCTATAAAGTATCTAAAAATAGAAATTTTAGTTCTCTAGGAATAGTTTCTTACTTTAAGCAGAAGATCAGTGTCCCGGGAAAAAATATGTAGAAAAATATTTTAAGGGGCTTGGTGAAAAAAAATTGCTGTCCGTGAACTGGAGTGGAATTGTTCATGTGACTTTATTTTTAAAGTTGAAGGCCGAATTCAGGGAACGCCGTGGGCGAGTTTACTCAAAAGTCTCTATTTCTGTTCTGGAGAGAACATCATATCATTCAGGCTTTCGAAAAAACTGTCAACAGCTTCATGGGAAAGTTCCACTAAGTCGGAAATAGGGGTAACCATGCATTCGTGCGCATGATTGTCTCCATTGACATTCTGATTTGTATTGCTGACAGAAGGTCGTACCTGTTCGATGTTGCTTTCATCTTGAACTTCACTACTCTTCAATCGTAGTGGTGAAGATTCCAGGAATGCCGTCATCAGGATTGGCAGCCTTTGAGGGCAGCACAAAGCGTGAACCTTGGTAGGAACCAACAGTGTATCTGCATCCACTGGCGCATCCGATTGTAGCGTCAGACAGGTGTCTAACACGCATTCTTCTCCGCATAGCAGACACCTTAGTACAGGTAAAACACACCTTTGCCACATTGGTCGAAATGATAGAAACCAAGTCATGTTTAGGTCTCTAAGCCGGGAGAGTCCCAGGATTTTTGATATCCGGTCCCGGTATCCAATGGCTAGGATCGTGTCTTCCATTGTCGCGAGAGTTTGATCTGTGACATGGGTTGCCATAACGAAAAATAAGGACTAGGAATAGGATTCCTGCAATTAGTCCCAGGATCAGGGGAAGTCCGCCAAAAATCGAATGGACGAAATCTGGACAAATACCCAGTATGGCTTTGAATGGTGTTAATGCCATCGAAAATACTGTCTTAAATACTTTTGAGACCCCAGTGGTATCAGAAATATTTAAGATTTCGCTTAGGATTTCCGCGAAATGTACGGGGGAATTAGTAGATAATAATGTATGTATCTCTGCAGTCGTCCTTGCGACTTGTAGATCATACGTTTCTTTTGATGACGTGAGCCTTGTAGGCGTCTGAAGAAGCACTGTTTTCATTCTGCTTAAAGTATCTATTCGAATAGAAGTAATTTTCAAATTGGGCCATGCCCTTGCCTCCCTGTCTGGAAAGGAGCTGGGGAATAAAGAACGTCCACACCACTTGACCTTCGCCGTTGTAGTTACTAGATAAGGAGTCCCGGGCATAAGACTGCAACATCTGCGGTCTACAATAAGAATGTAACTCCCATTATAGAGTCTTTGAAAGAATGGTTCTATTTTAGTTGCAGGTGCGCCTTGCTGGTGACATGAAAGGTTGTATGAATTCCCTTCACAGGCTCCGTGCAAACTAATACCGTTACACAGAAGCGTGCCGCTTAGTGACATAGCACAATTGTTGCCACTAAGAAACACTTTCTGTCCTTTATTACTGACACATGCATGTGAATAGGGCAGGTTCCAAGTTGTTTTAAGGTACCCCTTTCCCAATTTCTCGTACATGCCAGCCTGTATATATTTTTGGCAGTATTGAAACCTGAAGGTTGAGATTGGAATATTTATGATTCCGTGGATTATCCATTCACTGACAGGTCGTTCTGACATTGTCAACGGTAATCTTTCTAGTTTTTCAATGCTCAAGATTGTATAATCAGCACCCTTTTGCGCCATACCGATTTGTCTATCAGTAAGGTTAAAGATTTGGAATAGTGACGTTGTGTTGATTAAACGCCAAGGCACATAGCCTGAACGCAGATTTTGTAACGTCCAGCCAAGCTGTACAATGGAACGCAATTGTGACTGACCATGTTGTAATAACAGTAAGTCTTGCGATAATATATCGATTGCTGAAGACACAATGCTGTCCAATGAAAAAATTCTGGAGGACAGAGTCATTAACCCATTGTCCACTACAGAAAGTGATTTTTCCAAATTAATACGGTCAATTTCCCGTATTCTTTCTGCTGTCTCAATTTGAGTAACCTTCCAGGCCTCATTGTATGCTGCATATACAGAGGCTGCTATGAAACGCTTTTGACGCTGTTTGCGTGGTCCCAGTATGAAATCACGCAAGTCAGCACCATCAGTAAGTAAAGTTAGGTGTTGCTTAATTTCAGGCAGTGTGGAAGTCTGTAGCCATTGAAGGCATAATTTGCCCACACTGTAGGTTGTTATTATCCCTGGGTGATGTCTTTGGGGATATCTAGGGTCTGGCCTGGTCATTTTGAAACCCTGTGTTTTATTCAGGAATCTATCTTGACAGTAATTTGTATCTGTGGGCCAGATCAACCATTGTTTCCAATCAGGATGTGTTCTGTTTTGGTTTAATATATGGTTTACGTCTATCTCTTCATCTGTATCAGAGCTATTGCTGAACATTGTTGGCTTTGGAATAGACGGTTTAATTAAATCTTTGATTTTGGCTAAGCCAAGACAGGTGGTTTGTTGAACAGTGTCATTTAAAAATATCATTTGTTCTGGGATCATGCAGGCTCTAAACAAAGCTTCTTTACCCTGTACTTGCCATTCTTTTGTACCCCAAACACTTTTCAAATCAACATTTTTGTCCCAATAATCAAATCCAAATGTATTCATTTTTTCAAAGAAAGAATCTGAATATATCAATTTTGTGTTGGTTATCATGGTTTTCATCCCTGTCTTGTTTGACAATTTAAAATAAAATGTTTCAGCATTACTTGTGTTAAAACCTGAAAAATATGAATATTTGTCATAAACGGTTCTTGAGCTCCCTTTTGGAGGTGTAGCACAATGTTCCCATTGATTATAATTTAAAACATTTCTAGGTTGTGCCGATTTATGCAAAAAATGGTTACCATAATGGTTATAGCAATACATACTATCATAATTTGTAGAACCTTGCAAATAATCATGTTTTGTAAATTTAGCAGACATTACTAAGTCAGACATCATATTGTTGATGCTTCCGAAGTCCCAATCATCAGCAAATGAGTTTGGTTTTGCAAAGTCACTCAAGGAGATCTTGATTTGGTGTGGATATTTCAGGATCTCGACCGGACCATAAATTTCATAGTCAGTGTTGTCCCAGGCTACCCCACCAGGTATCGGATTGGCTGTGAAGTTGGCTGAAGAAAGTTCTGAAGAGAGTTCTCTTTTCTCGACGTGTGAAGATGTGTGTGGTTTGAGGACCAAGTTGATGTTCTGACTTGCTGTGTCCATTTTAGCATATTTTCCCTCAATGAAGCGTCCCAAAGTAAATACCATGATGAGCCAAAGTATGAGGATAAATGCACCAAAACCCACCCAAAATTCAATCCATGGAGAAACCAGATATGTTTCTTTCAGATGTTTCAAAAGTTCCTTAGCTTTGTCTTTAAAGGATTTTGATGATGGCTGTGTCTTTGATTCACTGAAGCCGTCAGAGGAATCATCGAAGTTGATGAAGTAACCGGATGCAGTTCTGTCAATTGTTCCAATTGGTTCAGGATTTCTGTTTTTTGCATTTTCACTTGGTACTTCATTATAGATTGGTGTGTCTCTGCTAAATGTCTTTATTTGGGTTTTCAGAGGTCTGAGTTCTATTGCATTGTTGCATAGTCCTTCTTGTTCTTCTTCAGGCATTTCAAATGTGATGAGCCTTTTTGTTAGGACCTCTGTACTGGTAGCAAACCTTGGTGTTCTGCTACTTATTGGGAGTCCACTTGGCCTACTGTTTGTTATCGGCCACATGTTGTGGTTTTACCAGGTCGATGGATACAACTCTGTTCTCCTTTTTTCCAGCAAGTGGCGGTAGTACAACTGATCTTGTCCCGTTGACAGACAAGACAGGAACTGCTTTTCTGTAAGAAGGCCCAAATTCCTTCTTTACCGCGATCTTCTCCCTGACTAGATCCCCGACTTTTGGAATCCAGACAGGTCTTGCTGGGACAGGTGGTGATTCTTCAGTGGTTGTTGGCTGTTGTTTCAACTGTATGTTGCTCAGGTCTTTTCTTGTTTTGTTTAAGTCCTGTAAAATAGCCAAACGGTCTTTGACATCAAAGGTTTTTTCTATTACCACTGAAGTCTGACTATCAAGGTCAGAGATTAACATCCTAGTTCCGAATAATAATTCGTACGGACTGAATCCCTTCAGAGAATTTCTTGGCAAGTTATTTAGACTACGTTGGACACTTATTAGATGTTTGACCCACCCAGCTCCCGAACCTAATATCCTTTCCATTATAGATTGCTTTCTGCCTTGGTTTTTTCTTTACACCATCCAGTACCCTCAGGAAGGAAGTGAGAAGATTCCCGCTGGGCTGTGCTCATTTGGCCATGTTTCCCCCCCAGGCTGGATTGCCTGAGTGAAAACAATGGTCGAACGTAGCATGCTCTTAGCGTATATGCCATTTAGACTCGCAAATCTTATATAATAGTCCGGACGTCAGCCGAGTGCTGTGATCTACATTATAAGTGGAAACTAGCCTGTATATGTTAATCGCAAGCCTTTCTTTTTGCTGGTAATATTATCTGCCTTGATACGACGAGGTATTAAACTGCTTCTCTCCCCACTGCGATCTCTGTTGCAGTTTGGGCAGTTTTTTACAAACATGGTGTAGTGCAGGCTCATGCCTGGCCACCAGTACCGTGATTGTAATTCTTCCAGAGAATCTTTTAATTTAAGGTGTCTGAGACCCTCGCCCATGTGTGCGTCTGCGATTAACAAGCTTCTCCTGTCCATGTTTGGAATCACTCTATCCCCCACTCCAGGGATTCGAGCAAAAGGGACGGAGTTTGCATCGATTATGTATGTATAATTGAGTGGATAGTTGATCGGTAACGCTGAGCAGTCGCCTTTTGATGACGTTTTCACCGCCAGCATCGTTTCACCGTCAATGTATTTTAATGTACGCTTTTTTCGATCTACGGGAGCCGGTTTAGTGGCCGCCGCTGCGGCTGCTTCAGCCAATGAATTCCCCACAACGTGAACGCCATCACGCTGATGACTCAGTGAGTGTGTCACGTGAGTCTTTGGTAGTTCTTTTTGCAAAAGAGCTATTTGTTCCCAGAGCAGTTTCTGCTTTATTGGTGCATCTGTGTCATCTTTGTAACCGTTCTGAATCCATGTCTGCAAATCCTTGTTATATGCTTTGACGCAGTAATATGAATCTGACACTATAAGTGTCGGGAATTCGCGATCCGCATTATCCAGCGCCATTTTTAATGCTATTATTTCAGTTTGTAGTTCTGAATTAGTTTCTACTGAGTGTGATTTTGTTAATAGAGGTCTTAGTTTACCTCCGCGCCACACTTCTTTTGTAATCTCACATGTGGGATTGTATGCATGTTCTCCCCAAACGGAGGGTTGAGCATGTCCGTCTGTATAGATTACACAGGCGTAATGTCGTAGAGGCAGAATGTCGATTGGCAGAGGATATGTTTCTTCATATGCTAGATTTTTCAATTCTTCTAGTTCTTAGAAAATTGTCAACCAGGCTATACTTGATAATTCATATCCTTCGTATAGGACTGTCAGATGGGCAATTCTGGATTTTTTAAAGTTGAATTTGTAACCCTCTGCAGCGAACCCAAGTATTATGGTGTTCACCCTTTTCAAGTGAGTCTCCAAGTCATCATCTGTTAAGTAAATGTCATCGACATAAGATAATGCTTCATCATCATATAGTTGTAGTAATTCTGTTACTCTCGCTGAGAATACCCCCGGGCTGTTCTTGTACCCCTGGGCTAACCGACAGAATTGTTTTTGAGTGCCATTTACTGAGAATGCAGTTAAATATCTGCTCTCTGGTGCTATGTTTTGACAAAAGAATCCATTGGAGATGTCCAGGGTTGTTTTGTATTTTTTGCGCACTATGTTATTCATTAGTGCAGCACTGTGTGAGTTTTGCACTGCAAAGGTTTTGCAACATGTGTTAAGGTGTCGGTAATCCAAAACTAGACGATATGAATTGTCTGGTTTGGAGACCGGAAACAAAGGATTGTTCATTTGTGAGGTGCAAGTTTCAATCACCCCCTGGTATTCTAGCTGATCTAGTATTTCATTTACTTGTTTTTTAGCTTCTTGCTTAATTGGGTACTGCCTTTGTGCAGTAGGTTGTGATTTTAACTGGATTTTGTGAGGAGGAGAATCCTCATCCCATCCTACATGATTTTTATATAAAGCAGGTGCTAAGGCCACTGCCCACTTTCTAGCAAGTGTATATTTTTTATGAATCGGTATTTGATTCGAGAAGGCAGGCATAATTACTTCTTCGCCATGAGGGCACTCCCTGACAAACTCTGGTGGCCAGTCTTTTTCAGCTAGAAGGATGTCATAACCCTTTGAGAGGTTATCCCAAAATAGTCCCCTTATTTTCCTAGTCTTATCTCCCTCTATACGTAATGTTATCTCGTATATCTTGTGGGGCTTGCTAACTCTGGTGTCTGCAGTTTCCACTTGAAGGTATTCATTCGTGTCCACTGTCTCCAGATGATTCATAAGGACTTTGCGAGCTATGCTCACATCTGCTGCGCTGTCTAGCATTGTCTGAGCCCATTCTCCGTTTTTCAGTTGTGTCCTCAGTATTCTCGGCATTTTTAACTACCTTGATACTGGCTACCTTCTTTTTTGGAAATTGTAATTTCTATTTTAGCTGAGCAGGTTCCTTGTCTTTGGACTTGGCGTGCTCTTCTGATCGTCCTCTTCTTTCCGATTTCTGCGAGGAAGTCTGAAAAGATTGAGAGGGACGTGTATCAATGTCTTGATATCTATCAGGTTTTTTAATATTATCCCTATTTCTAAGGTTATATCTATTCCCAGAGGGGTCACTCTGCGGTGACCTCTGTCTTTGGTTTGGAGATTTCTCTCTTCGCCTAGGAGACCTTCCTCGGGACTGGAATTTCTTTTCTTTAGGATTGGATTGTTTGTTTCCATCCCAGTTCTTTTTTGGTGAATTATTATTATTAAAAAATATTTTTTCTGGACTTGTAGTCAGTTGCGGTTTTACTGGTATTCCACCTAGACTATCTCTGCCTAGTTCTTCATAGGATTTTTCTATGATTCTGGCAATTTCAGCTGGTTGGTCTGCTATATCTGTCTCTTTTAACCTCTGGCGGATCGCCACGTTTGCTGCTTCACCTTTTATGTTGGCTAATAATATAGCCGAGACCTGCTTGAAGTCTTTTAGTAATTTCATACCAAGAGTTAAAGCTGGTTCTGGACCGTATTCATCTTGAATTTGTTTTAGCACATCTGGTATTACCGAAATGGATGGAACACCGTGCGTTTTTGTGTAGATGGAAGCAAAGACTGTACCCCAAGTGTCACAGTCCTCAATGTGTGGTGCGATTCCCATTGGGAGACATATAGTCAGAATCCTGTGTTTTTCTAATGGGGTGGTGTCAGGAAACACCGCCTCTATTTGGGTGATTTTCTGTGCCAACCAGAATGGTATTTGTTCCCGTTTAGCTGGAACTTTACCTAGGCAGGATTGGATGTTCTGTGGTGTAATTTTATTTGTGTTCCCCTGGTGAGGGGTCAGCTGTGGAAGTTTAATCGCTGGCTGAATTGTTGTAGTCCGCATTACATACTGAACTAATTGTCTATGAATTTTTAGTAGTTGTTTTAGCTGTATTAACAGCTCTGCTGTAGACATTCCTTCGATGTCTGGGTGTGGTGTGTATCCGGCTAAGACCGGCCACGTTGCTCCTGGTCTACCTAAAGGACCGAGCCTTGTAATGTGATTATTATGTTTTAGGGCGCCATCAAATAAGAGCAAATGCTCTTGGAATTTGAGTGGTACTTCCACCTCCTCGAAAGGAGTGTATGTTTCAGGAGGTTCCTCTACTTTGTAATAGTGGAAGTACTTTGTTACAGCATTTGCTGCTGGAAAATGTATCCATGAATAGTATACCTCTGTCTGCCGATATTCGTGTGCCTCAATTACGAATATGACTGTGCCACCTCTAGGTGTCAGTCCATTTTCTATAAGTTTTAGAGTTATAGATCTCCTTTTGATGACCGGAATGAGTATTATTTCCGCGTCTGCTGCTTGCATGGTAGCATCAGCATCTGCGAGTTCAGTAGCTAATCTAACTGCCTCTCTTTCTTCATCACTGTCTCCCATTTTACAGACAGGATGGTATTATAGCTGTTTGCAGATCAGGTTTCTTTATGGAAACAGAGATTAGATGCACAATATTTTGGAACTGTTTTTATCCTTCAACGTTGACTAGACCAAGAACCATACATAGGAGTTCTCTCCTGCGAGGTTTTGGAGGATATAACCTTTCACCCACTCCAGACGTCTTTGGAGTATTTGGGAAAAGGGGTCTGAGTGAGAAAGCACGACTGAGTTACTCTAAATGTCTTACGTTAGTTTTATCGCCCTTTCCAAACGCGTTGGGCGCCATGTAGTGTAGCTCCTATCTTCCCAATAGGCTCTGCGCATTGGAATAGTACCTACAGCAGTAAAGGCCTAGGCCAGACGTTAACTAGGTCTACTACTGTCGATACTAGACTTAATTTTTGGGTTTGCCAGCTAAGCTCAGAGTTCGCTAGAAACTTTCTCGAATGTTCAAGGAAGGAATTAACTCCCCTGATTAGACAAGAAGGGATTTAGTTTCTGACAACCATAGAACATGACAAGTTTGCTCTCCCCTAATCAAGAGTCAATCTCGAGAGTCGTGTGAGCACAAGGCAATTATTTTACTCAGTCAGTACGTGCATTCTTAGTCTCATCAGAATGTAGAGAAAAGGAAGAGACGGGCGTGTTCAATAAAAGATGTTATTTATTGATCAGTCTCTTTTCTCGTACAAGAGAAATGGATCGATATTATTGCAATACTTATAGTTAAGTAAAGTGCATACATTAAAAGCAATAGTATAAAATAATACTGTAAAAACATTGATATGGTTTCTGAGCCATATGATGTTTAAAATGATTAAAATATATTTACATACACATATACATTTGACTAAACGTACTCAACTGGTGTTTCTAAATACGCCTACCCCGTGTACCTGACCTAAGTCTAATGCGTGGGCGGGAATAGAAAGTTACAGTTTAAGTTAAGTTTGTTTTTGCCAAGTGAATAACTAAAGAATTCTCTGTGAGGGGTTATTCAGTTCTGTACCTGGAATTTAGGATGAATGAGGAATGGTATCTCTTTCTCTGCTCTCGATATTCCAGGCTGCCTGCGAGGGCTGCCCGAAAGCGCCGGTGCTGGGTCTCTCGGCTTGAGATAGCAGCGCGTCTCTCAGCGCGTCAGGAAGGCGGGGCTGCGCCAGCGGGGTCTGCTTCTGCTCTCGGCTTCGGCAAGTGTGGCTGCTCCGTCTTGTCACCACGCGTGTGTTTGCATAGGGCAAGGTCGGCAATATTTATACCTTAAAGGTGCCGAATTTGACGTAAGGATGGACATAGGTACGTCAATAAAGATGTCATACGACTTGCTCGTTAGCACATTCTTTACTAAAGTTCTCTGTGAAATCAAAACAATGGCCGCACGGATTATCCAGGTTGTCAAAGGTTTGATTTGTTATGAGAACGTCGTATGCCTTATCAGGGGCTGGAGGAATGTCGCTTGTCTAATTAGATCTCAAGCGTTATGACCTAATCAGATAACACGTTCCTGTGCCGTAGTGTGACTGCGTCAGATAACGGTATCTGCATCATGGGGGTTTTCTTGCCTCATGGGCTGACTGTTAGTTAACTTGATAGTTAGTTTAACCAGAATAGGGTCAGGAATAGGGGGACTGATTCAGAACCTATAGAAATACACGACAAAATAGTCGACAGTTACATCTTGGATGAGGTGCATTACAGCAGCTACAGGCCTTTGCTCAGCATATACATTGCTTTGACACAGTACAGAAGGAGTTAACTAAAGTTAATGACACAAGTGAAATAGAAAGGCAAGCAACAGTGAAGACAGAAGAATTACATAGCTAACAAAATTGATGCCAAAAACAAGATGGCATCAGCTTTATGCTAACAGAAATTAGTTTCGATTTCCACACACGACCGTTTTAGCATATGTTGAAGACATGTTCTTATACTTTCGAAGGAATAAGAAAAATATCATTTATATCAATCTGCATCATTTCATAGATTTCTTGATTACTTGCAAATCGGGCATTTACATTCTTAGTATTTTGCTTAGTCGGTATACATGAGGTGCAAGTAGAAACACATAGGGAACAAAGCATCGGGCCGCATTGGATACATAGGCAACATGTGAAAAGAATAGCAACAAATATAGATAGAGCTGACAGTAATTTCCAGCCCCAGACAGTGAACATGCTCCATAGCCATCCAGTCAAAGTCCATGTCCCTGAATCCAGGTGGATTTCAGTGGCTATTTTCTGCATCTTGGAAATTGCATCAAAAACAGAAGGGGCGTGGTCATGGATGTAAATGCAACAGCTACTCCCGATGATGCGACATCCTGCATCACTGTCACCAGGATGACGTCGAGGACCATTCTATTTTGGAGTGTCACAATTCTCGCAATTTGTAGTTCTTCTGTGATATTTCCAAGCTCCATTGCTGTCTGATTGGTTACAGCCTCTACAACACGTGTCAAACGTCTGATTTTTCAGCTGTTTAAGGCCGCACCAACAAAGAAGAATAGTCCCAAGTTAAAGTCAATATACTGCTGCAGTGCACTATCAGTTTGATCCACCTCATCATTATTTACTGTCCTCCTGAATCGGCTCTTAGAAATGTCATTATACAGTTTATAGTCTTTATGGTAGGATGCAGGTGCCAAAAACACAGGTGGAAGCAAAAAGGACACGTAGCAGCTACCCGACCACCCAATAGGTAGGTGATAATAACCTTTACTTCCACAAATGAAGTAAGTATTATGTGAGGACAAAAAGCTGCTATTGTTCATTCCAGTAATATTCAACACTAAAGTACAGTCACTGTTTCCCACAGGTATACTGCCAATACTGCTCACCCACAGATCCGCTTGAGCTCTAGTGACTGCAATACCAGGAGGTCCATTTCCCTTTGTTGTTCGAGTGTTAGGGAAAACATAGCACGCGGAGGAATTTCTTCAACAACATTCCTCCATTTCCCATACAGTTCCATTAGCTTGTGGATCTCCTTCCACATCAGGGTAACAAACACTATTCAACTGAGCATTTAGTCCTCCTATATCAGCATAAGTAATGTTAGCGACTTCAGAAGCCCACAACAATGCAAACCAGGCTCTGCAGGAGCCATTATGTGAAAGCGGCAAGGGAATAAAAGGCGTTCCTCCCTTTTTCTGATGAGCTAGGATCATTCCACATACCCAGCTGTTGTTAACATTTGTAGCATTGTGTGTATGGTGCAATATCTGAATGAAAGTGTTATTGAGGTAGGACATTCTGTGCTTCTGCTCATGATAAAGAAGAGTGAAGTAATGGTGTTCAATGGGTACAGGAGTAGTAGCAGTCAGTAGATTTCGGACATGGGCTACTTCCTCTGCAATCCATGTTATTGCAGCAACAATAACAGCAGTCAAAGTGAGTCCAGTAACAATCATTGTTCTTTTGCTACAAACTCTTGCACCAGTTGGTCTCTTCTCCTTAGGCATATTCATTTCGTTGACAAACAACAAAACAGATGGTGCCCTAAAGTCCTGGGCAGACGTTGATTTCTTCACTGAGGTTGAGACGAGCAGTCACTAAAAGGCTACCCCCCTTTGTAGTCAGGCTTTAATCACCCAGGACACTGGCTCAAACAGTCTTTTTCAACAAAAAAGTGTCTTTCTTCCTTGGTCGCAGCTGATATCGGGATGTACCAGGAATCATGTGGTCCGGGAAGACTTCCTCAGATCCTTCAGGTGACACAGCTTGTTCTTTCTCGGTGACCAGGATGTCACGGTGATCTGTCAACGCAGCTGGGCTCACTAGGTCTTGCAACACCTGGCAGTATGTCGCATAGACCCAGTTCTTCCGGTTCGTCACTTGAACTGCAGTCCTGGTAGCCAGCAGCACTTGCTCAGGGCCTCGCCATTTCGGTGCTAGTAAGCTGCCTCTCTGGAAGGACTTTGTAGGAGAGTAGGGTCTGCTATCTTATGGGCACCCCAAATTTTTGCTTTTTGCTTCACTGGTTTATGACTTAATGTGGCTGTGGGCCTGCTGTTCTCTCTCTAAATTAATGCCAATGCACATTAGGTGCATTACGAAATTGGAACAGGTTCACCTTATTGGCCCCTGTAACAGTGTACCCCAGGTACCCAGGGCATAGGTGCTTCCAAGGCCTACCAGGGGCTGCAGCACTTATTATGCCACCCCTGGTCTGGCCTCCATATTTGACACAACTGGCTGATCACTCAGCTGGGGTAAGTCGGTGTAATCACCCATTACTTAGGTGTAGTATGCCTATGCCTAACCTAAAATGGACACATATGTTCCTATCAGCCACTCCTATGGAAGGCCTCATCAATCCTGGAGGCAGAGTGCTTGGAAATATGTGAGATGGTGCTCTGGCATGAGCTGAGCCTGTCTGCAGCTTTCGGAACCATGTCCTTTAGCTGTTTCATGATACTGCCATACCATATACTCTTAAGTGCATTATGAACCTCGCGGTTAAATGCTATCTTTGGTTTGGCTTTATCAAAACATGTCGAGTAAGGTGTCATACGAATTGGAATACTACCCCCTCGTCAGTTCTGGCGACGGGGGTAGCATTCCACCCTTCTAGAGGGATACGACATGTACCTAACCTGAACCCCGGTTAAAGTTAAACAGAGCCTCAGCATCACAAAATGGGTGCTGCCACCACAGACACAAGTCTGACCTCCTGCTACTGGGAGTCCTTCCAGCAAGGGCGGCTTGGACAAAGGGTTTCCTGCCTTGGGAGGTGCTAGCACCACCCCAGACAGGGTTTTGTGTATTGGGTAGGACAGGGCTGAATAGAATCAGACATGCCTGGGGCACACAAGGTGTCCCTGTGCATATGCCAGTTCAAACCGGTGCTGGGGCTCTCCAGCCCCAGTCTTGGCGCGAAGCTGGACAAAGGAAAGGGGGTGTAACCACCCCCCTTCCTGGTCCTACCCAAGGGAGGGACCTAGCAGGTAATCCGGCCCCTAGATTTGGAATAAGAGTAGGAGCTGTGTCCCAAGACTTCAGATCATTCTGAACTCGACTTGAAACTAAGAAGAAAACTCGGGGGGCGTGGCTAGCCAACAGCCAAGATGGCCGCACTCTGAGAGAGCTCTGTGACTAACGAGCCTTCCTCTCAACATCCGAACATTTATCCGCCTTTTCAGCAGTAGCCAAATAGCATGACCTGGAGCGTCTAGTTCCCCGGTACACTCGGCTGTAATCCGGATCTCTCGACGACCTTCCCCTGTGGAGCGGCACCGTGTTGAACATTGCGGCCTGGTTTGGCGCCTAAGACCGGGGGCTCGAGTGCGAGACACTCCCGGTAACGTCCCACCACATCAGCGACTGTCACCCTCGCTGTGTAAACAACGCCCCCAGGGCAACAAACGAACGTACCTCTGATCCGGCAGCCCATTGAGAACTCTACCCTGGTGTAGCCTTCACCCACGCACACTCCAGACCGCGCCAGGCGGGCGCCTACAGGTACCAGCCTCCAAAACCGAGGTAATGACTTGGAACGACGATGCTAGTGGCTTTAATCAACATCTTAGTGGAAACTTGCGCTATTTGGGGTTGAATGTCGTCAAAGATATCACCCAGATTGCCCCTTTAAACTTTGCAGCAATAGCAAAAGAGTGTCGTAAGCTGATGAGATCTTGGCAACACCTTCCCTTGTCCCTGTTGGGAAGAGCGAATCTTGTAAAGATGACAATTCTACCTAAGGTTTCTTTTTTGTTTAATACAATCCCACTTTTTTTTTTACCCTTCTTTACTGGCAAAGTTACAGGGAGAAATTTCTACCTTCCTATGGAAAAACAAAAATCCTAGGATAGCCTGGAAAAAGATCAGGCGTCGCAGGGAGAAGGGTGGACTGGCTGGCCCCGATATACAGATATACGCGTGGGCCTTTCAACTCTCACACTCACGCATGCTTCTTAAAACACCAACAGGTGAGGGAGTAGGCATCATGTTCTCGGCTCTCCTACGCTGCGAGGGAATTGGTCAATCAGGTTACCTCTTCAAGTTTGGAGATCCCAAGTTCTTTAAAAAAGTAAAATTGAAGGTGCTTCATGTCCTCGCAAGAACTTGGGCAAAGATTAGATCTACAATTAATTTGGGGTACTATTCCAGTAGATCTCCAATTTGGGATCTACCCTTGGCTCCTAGCTGGGCGAGAGACGCACTAGCACTCCCATTGAGAGAAGCTGGAATATCAACCTGGGGAGATTTGTTCGGCGAAGGGGCCCTGCTTCCTTGGGACTATCTAGTAAATAAAGTGGGGCCCAACATGTCCAGATTTAAATATCTACACATTTCGAGCTGGTCTCAAGCTGCTACCACTCAATCTGCACGACGAACAAATCTGCCACTAGGAGGAGGCTGTGAACTCGAAACCCTTCTGATAGATAAACCACCAGCAAAGAAAGAGATCTCTGTGTGGTATAACTTAATATTAGAGGAGATCGATAGCAACTTCCTTCTCCCAGAGTTGCTGTGGGGAGAATTAATGCCAGGAATACATGTGAAAGATCTCTGGTCATTCTCCTGTAGGGTCCTTTGGGCTTTAGTTAAACCAGCTTGGCTGCGTAGAAACCATCTTTTTACCCTACATAGGGCGTACTACTCCCCACAGAGGTTGTCAAAGTTTTCTCTTGGAGGCCCTGTGGCCTGTCCAAGGTGTGGATTTAAAGAAGCCCCGGATACTCACATGTTCTTCGATTGCCCCCAGTTGACGATTTTTTGGGACTCAATAAGCAGCAAACTTTCATCTTCCTTGGGCTGCAATGTATGGATTAATCTCTGCATGGTCATCTTTGGTGTTGTGGATCAGACTCGTAGTCCGGCAAAGAACTTATTATTTTATTCTATCCTGGCAGCTCGAAGAGAAATCTGTAAACATTGGAAAGATGCTTCTCCCCCTACGTTTAGCGATTGGTGTAACTCCATTGTACATATCTCGAAACTAGATCTGGCTAGAGCGGGGAAGAAAGAGAGAAGAGCCTTTTGGCATTTGTTGGGCTGGTCAAATTGAACCTGTTTTTTTTTTGGGGGGGGGGGGGTTCCCCCAGGTCCGATGATTACACTGCCATGGTTCAATCATTTTGCTTATACCTAACTATCTGTTGGTATTAGCCATGATAGCATCTGGCTTACTGGTGTTATCTGCCACTTGTGCAACAAGGTTGGTTTGTTGGGAATGAGTCAGATGTTGCTGAAGGGATATGTCATCACCACCCGTTTATCGTCCCAGCCAGTCTCGACTGAGTCAGCACGACTGCACTCTATGTGCCTCACTACCTGCTTCTGGAGCATGGCAGCTAGAGACCATGAATGTGGATGAGGATGCAAAAAAAAAAAAAATTTTTTTAAAGGAAAGGGGGTGTAACCACCCCCCTTCCTGGTCCCACCCAGGGGAGGGACCTAGCAGGTAATCCGGTCCCTAGATTTGGAATAAGAGTAGGAGCTGTGTCCCAAGACTTCAGATCATCCTGAACTCAACTTGAAACTAAGAAGAAAACTGGACTTCGACATTCTGCTGCACAGAAGACTGAAGAGAATCTCCCTTGTGGCCAAGGAGTGACCACCCTGTGAATACAGGCACCAACCAGCAACTCGACGTCTGCTTTGCCGCCGCCTCCCGCCGGAGCCCAGAGCCCGACAAGACCTGGATTCCCAGACATCTCACAGCCCGATCCACAGTCCCTGAAAAGAAGAGACCCGTGGAGGCACCGAGAGACGTGGGACCGGCCATCTTGAAAGACCCCCGAGAAGCTGACTGCGCAGCACCCGAGGCACCCTCGACGCTGTGCTTTGGGGTTTGAGAAGCCCCACCACCGAGCAGCATCTGCACCAAAGATCAGCCCCCCTGCATCTCCACGATCTGCGTGGGGCCCTTTTGCACTTCGCCACTCGACGCGTCATCCCGGTCGCTAGCCCGTTGGCTGGTGGCCATCTTGGCAACGAAACCTACGAACAACACTGCTGGTCTGGTTGCTCCAGACTGGCCCTCGCTACCCTGAAAAGGAGAGCCCGCTCTGACCTTGCTGGTCCGAGTAACAAGCTTTCTTCACTTCCTGCGTGGCTTGCATTAGCCAAGGCCTGTTTGCTCCAATCAAGTTGCCGACACCGCCATCAGCTAGAGCCTTCGTGGGACAGCTCGTGATCGACTCCTGGACGTCCTTGACCTCTTCGTGTCCACGTGGCTGCGGAGACAAGCTACACCTCTTCACCTGTTTGCACCCGACATCGCCTGCTCCATCCTGGTTCCACGGTAGTCACTGACCAGTGACTTTGAACATTGTCCCCTCTGCTTTCAGGTCTTCAACTCTTCAGATCCATCCTTGGATCCACCGGAACCCTCCTCGACGACCCGCCTGCAGCATCTTCATCTCCAGGCACCATCGACCTGCGTGACGAAACCCGACACATCTTCGCACCTGTGCACCCGCTTCCTGTGGGTGAGGTAACTCTGCAACGCCGGTGTTCATACACTGGTACACACCTCTAGTGCCTAGATCTAAAGTTTTGTCCTCCTAGGTCAGTCGGAAGGTTCCTAAAACACTACGGGGCAGATTTATGAAGGCCTTGCGCCGCCGGTGCGTCACTTTTAACATGGGAAAAAGGGACGCACCGGCGGCGCAGGGCCTTCATAAATCTGCCCCTAACTTTGTAACTTTTACGCACCATTGACATTGCATTGGTGCATGCGTGCACTTTAAGCACTGCACCCGAGTCCCGCGGGCCTTTCCCGACTTCTTCACTGTTAGTCCCGAACAGCTCCAGCGATTCCCCAGGCGCTAGGCCTATTTCCTTTCAGATTGGTGGTTCTTATACCACTATTTTAGTATATGGTTTAAGTGGCCCCTAGGGCTCATCCATATTGTGCAACTTTTGTGTATTTAAACTGTGTTTTGTTTTAACGCATTTGCTTCTGTGCTCATAAAGAGTATAGGGGGTATTGTAGTAAATAAATATATATATATTTTCAATATATATCTGTGTGGTGTCCTTTCATTTGGTATTCAAGGGGATTGTGTATGGTAAAACAGCTTGCTTCACATGCCTTTACAGAGTTTAGCCTAAGACTGCTTTGTCCACGCTACTAGGATAGCTGGTCTATCAAGGTTGACTTACAACCAATCATCATAAGGGTTGCTTGGCATGGTACAAGGTGGCCAACTTCTCACATTGGTGAGCAGCGGATTGGGATTTGAGCTTGCTGTTGTTTTACCATTACAATCTTTGAGAGAATCATTTGAAAGATCATACAGGTACCTGATAGGTACACTAAAACAAGACTAGTATACTTAAGTTCTACTGAACTTAGTTGTTGTAGAGGATAGGGAGTAGCACACCCTGACTACAACTACTAGATAGGTTTAGTAGGTAAACACCAGTGTAGGTAGATTGCAACATATCCATCCACACTCGAGCAATGTCTGGAGCAGAGGGATCCACTGGACCTATCTCTGTTGAGAGTGACCCTCCAAGGGCACCATCCAAATTTGCTATCTTTAATTTTAAAGAACTGAGGCAGCTGTGTTCCTTAAGAGGAATCAAAACGGGTCCTACCCCTACAGCAGATCACCTCAGAGAGCTATTAGAAAAGTCTGAAGCTCCAAAGACCTCCAAACCAGGCCCCTCAGGGAATGGAGATGGAGGCTCTCCCACAGAAGATGATAACACTGACACCCCTGTCCCTGTCATCCAGATAGATGAGGAAAACCAGGTCACTGGAGATACTCAGCCTGAGGATGAGGAAGAAGAGGAAGAGGAGGAGGAAAGTGGGTCTGATGATGAGAGAAATAGTCAGGTGTTAGTCAGCAGGCTTAACCAGGCTAACTTAAGCTTATTTGGGACTGAGAGTGGGTCCAACCCATTCAGACCCCCAAGTGGACTTAACCAGGAGCAAATGAGGAGGAGGAGGAATCACTCAGGTGAGTCCAATACCTCCCAAGCTTCTAGAGGCTCTCATGGTCACTCCAGAAGAGTGATGTCTAGCCCTCAGAGAAGGGAACATAAGGTCAAAATGAGAGAGGCTGAACTTAGGATCCAGAAGCAAGAATTAGAAGTTGCCCTGGCCAAAGAGAAACTTGCTAGAGCAAGGCAGCCTAGAGAGAGTGGATTAGGATCCACTGGTGGCAGCACTATCCCTAAGGATAAAGACAGGTCCTATGACAATAGAAACCTGAGTAAGATTGTGCCCCCCTACAAGACTGGGGATGACATCCACAAATGGATGACTGCACTTGAGAGAGGCTGCAGAGTACAGCAGATCCCTCAGGAGCAGTGGGCAGCAATCTTGTGGCTCTCCTTTGAAGGTAGAGGCCGAGACAGACTCCTCACAGTTAGTGATGGGGATTCTAGAAACTACCTGGTCCTGAAGAGTGCTCTGATTGATGGGTTAGGCTTAACCACTGAACAGTACAGGTTAATGTTCAGAGACACCCAGAAGACACAGACTCAGGACTGGTCTGAATTTGTTGAATGTGCCACTAAGGCTCTGGAGGGCTGGTTGCTGGGAAGTAAGGTTACAGACTATGAAGGATTGTACAATTTGCTTATGAGAGAACAGATTTTAAATAACTGTCAGAACCAGCAGTTGCATCAACATTTGGTTGACTCAGATCTAACCTCTCCCCAAGAATTGGGAAAGAGGGCAGACAAATGGGTAAGAACCAGAGTTAAGCAAAAGAACCAGAACCAGGGTGGTGACCAAAAGAAAACAGACCAGAAGGGTGGGGAGCAGAAGGGTAAAGACCAGAAGTCTTCAACAGGGCCCCAAACTAATACTGAGGGTGGGTCCCAAACTTCCAAGAAGAAGAAGAAAGAAGGTCAAAGAAAACCCTGGTGTAGTACATGTAAAAACACCTCTCACTGGACAAATGAGTGTAAAAAGGGTGGAGCCCCCAACACTGCAGCCCCTAAGGCACCTGCACCCAATAGTACAGTTAGTAGTGTTGGTACACAAACTAAGGGGGTAGTAGGTATCACCTTGGGAACTGAGGGAGATTCTGGCCTAGTCAGAACCCCTACACAGGCTGTTCTGATTTGTGATGTGGAGATTGATTTGTCCACTACTGTCAGTCCCAGTAATCTGGGCAAGTACAGACAGACGCCTTTGATTAATGAAAAAGTGGCTCAAGCATACAGGGACACATGTGCCAGTGTCACCATGGTGACACCTAGCTTTGTGGACCCTGGACAATACCTGCCAGGTGATAATTACCTGGTGACCAATGCCAGCAATGTCACTACTACACATAGTGTGGCACCTGTTAACTTTTCCTGGGGAGGGGTAACTGGCCTAAAAAGAGTTGTGGTTAGTGCTGATCTCCCAGTAGAATGTTTGTTGGGCAATGACCTGGAGAACTCTCTATGGTCAGAAGTTGAGTACAGGACTCATGCAGAGATGTTAGGGATATCATCACATGTCCTTGCTGTGACCAGGTCACAGGCCAAAAAGTACCTCTCTGAACCTCAGGTCTTGGATCCTGGAACAATGTACCAAGTACCTTCCAAGAAGAAGAACAGGCGGGTAAAGGCTGTGCCTTCCCAACTGCCTACAAGTGAGGATCAGCCTTCACAGGAAGATGATCTTGAGACCCCTGAAGGAACGACCCCTGAAGGAACTGTCCATGAAGAGCTTGAACCTGATCAGGTTGAGTTTCTGGGGACAGGGGGACCTTCTAGGGCAGACTTGGGGCAGGCTCAGTTAACCTGTCCTTCTCTTGAACCCCTCAGACAGCAGGCTGCTGCTGAGGCTGCTGGGAATGCTCAAGGTACCCATAAAGTATATTGGGATGATGGGCTCCTTTATTCAGAGGGTAGAGACCCCAAGCCTGGTACAACCAGGAGGTTGGTCATACCTCTGCAATTTAGGGGCTTCCTTCTTACATTGGCCCATGATATTCCCCTAGCAGGACACCTAGAATAAGACTTGGGACAGGCTTGTCTCTCACTTTCACTGGCCTCACATGTCTGAAGATACCAAGGAGTTTTGTCGCTCTTGTGTAACCTGCCAAGCCCTCGGCAAAGCAGGTGGTACCACAAAGGCCCCCCTGATACCACTACCTGTGGTGGGGGTGCCCTTTGAAAGAGTGGGGATTGACAGTGTAGGACCAATGGATCCCCCTACAGCATCTGGGCACAGATTCATACTGGTGGTGGTGGACCATGCCACCAGGTACCCAGAGGCAATTCCACTTAGGACCACAACAGCTCCTGTTGTGGCCAGGGCCTTACTTGGAGTTTTCTCCAGAGTGGGGTTTCCTAAGGAGGTAGTATCTGATAGAGGTGCCAACTTCATGTCAGGATACTTAACAGCTATGTGGAAGGAATGTGGCGTCAACTACAAGTCCACCACTCCCTATCATCCACAATGCAATGGGCTTGTTGAAAGATTTAACAAGACCCTAAAGGGTATGATCAAAGGATTACCAGAAAAGCTCAGGCGAAGATGGGACATCCTTCTACCCTGCCTTCTGTTTGCTTACAGAGAGGTCCCACAAAAGGGGGTTGGCTTCAGCCCCTTTGAATTGTTGTTTGGGCACCCTGTAAGAGGACCCCTGTGTTTGGTGAGGGAAGGATGGGAGTTACCTCTCAAAAAGCCCAAGCAAGACATAGTGGACTATGTACTTGGTCTCCGCTCCCGGATGGCTGAGTACATGGAGAAGGCATCCAAAAGCCTTGAGGCTAGCCAAGAATTACAAAAAACTTGGCATGACCAAAAGGCTGTCTTGACTGAGTACCAGCCTGGACAGAAAGTATGGGTGTTGGAGCCAGTGGCCCCAGCAGCTCCCCAAGACAAATGGTCTGGACCCCATACTATCATTGAAAAGAAGGGAGAGGTTACCTACTTGGTGGACCTAGGAACTCCCAGGAGCCCCCACAGGGTGCTCCATGTTAACAGGCTGAAAGCATATGTTGACAGGGCAGACACGGGCTTGCTCATGGCTACAGATGAGGGGCAGGAGGAAGAGAGTGACCCTCTCCCAGACCTGCTGACTCAGAACCCTGAGGATGGCTCAGTTGATGGTGTGGCCTTAGATGGCAGCCTCACTGAACATCAGCAAAATGACTGTAGACAAGTTTTGCAGGCATATCGACATATGTTCTCCCTGACACCCAGTCAGACTAACTGGTGTACCCATGTGGTGGACACTGGTGATAGTCTATCTGTGAAGAACAAGATTTACAGGCAACCTGACCATGTCAGAGATTGTATCAAGACTGAGGTGCAAAAGATGCTGGAATTAGGTGTCATTGAGCCTTCAGAGAGCCCCTGGGCTAGCCCAGTGGTTCTGGTCCCCAAACCTCACACCAAAGAGGGAAAGAGAGAGATGAGGTTCTGTGTGGAATACAGAGGACTCAATGCTGTCACCAGGACAGATGCACACCCTATTCCAAGGTCAGATGAGCTCATAGACAAATTGGCTTCTGCCAAGTATTTGAGCACATTCGACTTGACACCTGGCTACTGGCAAATCAGGTTAGCTGAGGAGTCTAAGGCCAAGACAGCATTTTCTACCCCAGGTGGGCATTATAAATTTGTGGTGATGCCCTTTGGTTTGAAAAATGCACCTGCCACCTTCCAAAGGTTGGTGAATCAAGTCCTTACTGGGTTGGATGACTTTTGCGCAGCATATCTGGATGATATTGCTGTCTTTAGCTCCACCTGGAAGGATCACCTGGTCCACCTGAAGGAAGTGCTAGAGGCTCTGCAAAAGGCAGGCCTCACTATCAAGGCAACCAAGTGCCAGATAGGGCAGAGTAAAGTTGTATACTTGGGCCACCTTGTAGGTGGAGGCTAAGTTCAACCACTGGAGAGTAAGATCCAGACCATAAAGGACTGGTCCCCTCCAACTACCCAGACTCAGGTCAGAGCTTTCTTGGGCCTGACTGGGTACTACAGGAAGTTTGTTAAGAACTATGGGTCCATTGTGACTCCTCTTAATGATCTGACATCCAAGAAGATGCCCAAAAAGGTTCAGTGGACAGTAAACTGTCAAAAGGCATTTGATGACCTGAAGAAGGCCATGTGCTCTGCACCTATCCTGAAGAGTCCTGACTACTCAAAAGAGTTCATTGTCCAAACAGATGCTTCTGAGTTGGGAGTGGGAGCTGTGCTTTCACAACTTAATGTAGATGGTCAAGACCAGCCCATTGCTTTTATTAGCAGAAGGCTGACCCCCAGAGAGAAACGTCGGTCAGCCATGGAGAGGGAGGCCTTTGCTGTGGTGTGGGCCCTGAAGAAGTTGAGACCATACTTGTTTGGCACTCACTTCAAGATTCAGACCGACCATAAGCCCCTCTTATGGCTTAATCAGATGAAGGGTGAAAACCCCAAACTGCTCAGGTGGTCCATTTCCCTACAGGGGATGGACTTTACAGTGGAGCACCGCCCAGGGACTGACCATGGTAATGCAGATGGTCTCTCCAGGTACTTCCACTTAGAACATGAAGACACAACTGGTCAAGTTTAGTCTAATGTCCCTGCGTTTGGGGGGGGTTGTGTAGGAGAGTAGGGTCTGCTATCCTATGGGCACCCCACATTTTTGCTTTTTGCTTCACTGGTTTATGACTTAATGTGGCTGTGGGTCTGCTAATCAGACCCACAGCCTGCTGTTCTCTCTCTAAATTAATGCCAATGCACATTAGGTGCATTACGAAATTGGAACTGGTTCACCTTATTGGCCCCTGTAACAGTGTACCCCAGGTACCCAGGGCATAGGTGCTTCCAAGGCCTACCAGGGGCTGCAGCACGTATTGTGCCACCCCTGGCCTTCATATTTGACACAACTGGCTGATCACTCAGCTGGGGTAAGTCGGTGTAATCACCCCTTACTTAGGTGTAGTATGCCTATGCCTAACCCAAAATGGACACATATGTTCCTATCAGCCACTCCTATGGAAGGCCTCATCAATCCTGGAGGCAGAGTGCTTGGAAATATGTGAGATGGTGCTCTGGCATGAGCTGAGCCTGTCTGCAGCTTTCGGAACCATGTCCTTTAGCTGTTTCATGATACTGCCATACCATATACTCTTAAGTGCATTATGAACCTCGCGGTTAAATGCTATCTTTGGTTTGGCTTTATCAAAACATGTTGAGTAAGGTGTTATACGAATTGGAATACTACCCCCTCGCCAGTTCTGGCGACGGGGGTAGCTTTCCACCCTTCTAGAGGGATACGACATGTACCTAACCTGAACCCCGGTTAAAGTTAAACAGAGCCTCAGCATCACAAAATGGATGCTGCCACCACAGACACAAGTCTGACCTCCTGCTGCTGGGAGTCCTTCCAGCGAGGGCGGCTTAGACAAAGGGTTTCCTGCCTTGGGAGGTGCTAGCACCACCCCAGACAGGGTTTTGTGTATTGGGTAGGACAGGGCTGAATAGAATCAGACATGCCTGGGGCACACAAGGTGTCCCTGTGCATATGCCAGTTCAAACCGGTGCTGGGGCTCTCCAGCCCCAGTCTTGGCGCAAAGCTGGACAAAGGAAAGGGGGTGTAACCACCCCCCTTCCTGGTCCCACCCAGGGGAGGGACCTAGCAGGTAATCCGGCCCCTAGATTTGGAATAAGAGTAGGAGCTGTGTCCCAAGACTTCAGATCATTCTGAACTCGACTTGAAACTAAGAAGAAAACTGGGGGGGCGTGGCTAGCCAACAGCCAAGATGGCCGCACTCTGAGAGAGCTCTGTGACTAATGAGCCTTCCTCTCAACATCCGAACATATATCCGCCTTTTCAGCAGTAGCCAAATAGCATGACCTGGAGCGTCTAATCCCCCGGTACACTCGGCTGTAATCCGGATCTCTCGACGACCTTCCCCTGTGGAGCGGCACCGTGTTGAACATTGCAGCCTGGTTTGGCGCCTAAGACCGGGGGCTCGAGTGCGAGACACACCCGGTAACGTCCCACCACATCAGCGACTGTCACCCTCGCTGTGTAAACAACGCCCCCAGGGCAACAAACAAACGTACCTCTGATCCGGCAGCCCACTGAGAACTCTACCCTGGTGTAGCCTTCACCCACGCACACTCCAGACCGCGCCAGGCGGGCGCCAACAGGTACCAGCGCAGCCCCTGTGGCGGCAGGGGAACGTAGCGAAGACAGGCAGAGAGTGGACAGACCGGAGGGTGTTCCAGCAGCCCCTTGTCTCGCTCTCCCTGCGCCCGGGATCCAGCGTGGTGATCAGCCGCCATAACAGCCCCGTCGCGGGGACCTTCCGCAGCAGAGACACACTGCCTGGAGCCGTCCCACCTACATTCCTACACTCACCAACCACCAACGCCGGCATCGTCTAGCCCTCCGATACTTCCCCTGAGGCACCGCACCGGCTGGAGCATTGCGTCCCGCTTTGGCGCCAAACGCCGGGGACTCGATTGTAAGACAGTCCCAACAGCAATCCAGCACCGCAACGGCAGCAAGTAAACTACACCCAGGATAGAAGGCGACGGTGCTTCGCACTGGGCAGCCAGCCGAGAATCCATCCAGACGGTGCCCCCACTTGACCACGCTCCAGGACCTGCAGAGAGGACCCGGAGGGGGTCGGTGCAACATCGGCAAGAGTGGGACTACGTACCAGGGGAAGGGAAGAACGCACGGCACCGGTCAGAAGATACACACCTGCGACTGTACCGTAAGCCGCTACTAGCACCCTCTCGTCGCGTTCTCCATGTGGCCATGACGCAGCGGTAACTTTACCTGGTGGACCAAAAATCACCGCAGCAGACCTACTCAGAGACTGCAGGAAGCAGGGACGGGGAGCAGGGACACACGCATTGCGACTATCCCACGTAGCGCCCCCGGCCATAGAAGAGGTGGAGGAACGCCAGTAGTGTACAACGTGATAATCACTCTGACCAACATCTATACCGTGATGAACGGCAGGGGTACAAGAGGCCAGCAGGCCCCGAAACTGGACAAATACGCATACCAGAAGGCCCCGACGGACAATGCGAAGGGAGATACTCCCCGAACTTCGCCCCAGCCAACAAGGGAAACAAGTACAGCGGACGAAGTTACCCTTCATGATGTCATGGCGGCCCTGAACACGATGCAGTCCTCAATGGGCACAATCACAACGGAGCTATCCTTGATCAGAGCGGATTTTGCAAAAATGTCCGACCGCATGGTGGAGGTCGAAAAAATGACTACCGACTTAGTGGGGGACACGTCTGACTTGCAGCGTAGAGTCTAAAAACTTGAGGAAGACAACCACATGCTTAAGACGAAGCAGGACGATCAAGAAGGTCGATCGAGACGTAACAATATACGCCTGATTGGCGTACCGGAGTCCGAACGTGGCCCTGCCCTAGACCTCTACGTTGAAGACCTCATCTACAAACAACTGAAACCCAAAGGCCTATCGAACTATTTCTCAGTTGAACGCGACCACCGGGTACCGGGAGGGCAGCCAAAACCCGGGGCGCCACCTCGTCCCATATTGGCCCGCATTTTCAACTTTAGGGATCGGGATGCCATCTTACAAGCAGCACGCACTCGCCCTCCAATTAAAATTGACAACACCGAGATCCACTTCTATCCAGACTACACAGCGGCCGTAACCCAACAGCGACGAGGATTCACAGAGGTTAAAAGAGAACTGCGAGCTCGGGAGCTCAAGTATTCTATGATCTTTCCAGCAAAACTATGAGTGGAATCTGAAGGCAAAACTTGGTTCTTTGACTCACCGCAAGCGACTCAGGAGTGGCTGGAGGGCTGGAGGACGGCAAAAGGGTCTAGGAATCGAGATGTACAACGGAACCGAAGAGAAAGAAGCCCCCAACTAACAGGAGACACAGAATAAGTCTCATATGACACACGATGGACATTGATACTAACAGTCACCCCCGTGTAGCTGACCTCTTAGAATAAGTAAGTTACTTACTCCTTTTACAAAGGAGAGAATCCTAATAGCACGCGGGGAGAAGATGTAACGGATGGCCGCAGACCGTGACTGTCCAAATGGGGTGACATTCCGGTCACGCACGAACAGATCCATGCCGGTAGGACGTTTGACTACAACGGGCACTGCATGTTCACTCTCGGAGGGGAGGGCTCAACAACGGACACAGAAGTCTCACCCACAAGAACTATTTTCTTTAGTTGGGAATACAAGCACTCTGCTCAGTTGGGGGGGTGGAAGGTTTATTGTCCACCGGGCAGGGAGGCAGGGAGGGGGGTTTGGGATTTCAATGTTATGAGTTTACTATGTTTTAGTTTTTGTTTCCTGTTTCTAACCTGGTTGGCGTTTCCACAGCACACACCGCTACCACCTTGGGCCCACACCACACCCTTGGACACATGGCCTACACTGGAGCGACCGTACGAGAACATCCAAACACGGTCCATACAACCTGACACACATCACATCAGCAAACCAACGCAAACCCTGGAAGGCACTATGGGCTTAGATACGCACCAGTCCTCGACACATGGGCCGATCCAAAAGGCAATAATACATTTCCTCTCCAGAGACTATGGCTGAACATGACAGTTCGACACTCGATCCCCAATCACAACCCTTGATATCCCCCCCGCTAACGGTCATTTCGTGGAACGTTAATGGGTTGGGCCATAAAATTAAACAAGGACTTGTCCTACAATATCTAAAGAGGAAAGCACCCACCCTGGCGTTGTTACAAGAAACACACCTAGTAGGCACGTCAAACCAGGCACTTAATCGCTGGGGCTTCAAGATGATCGCACACGCGGACTTCTCCACCGGCTCCCGCGGAGTGGGTATCCTCATCCAAAAAAGCGCTCCCCTAGTGATCAAACACACCTGGGTGGATGACAGAGGGCGGTTTGCGGCGGTCAACTGCCAATGGGAGGGAAGGCCTTACAATATACTATCGGTCTACATTCCACCAGCACTACACCAAGAGACTTTCCAGGACCTGGATAAGCTACTGATCGAACTCCCAGAAGGGGAATTCATAATTGGCAGCGATTTCAATACAGTATTGAATACCTCTGTAGACCGGCAACCCCCGCGGGATACTACAAGACCTGCCCACATATTTAAAGATTTCCTGGAAGCACTGGGGCTGGTGGATATATGGAGAATTAAACACCCTCATGAACGCCAATACACATTTCATTCGGGAGCCCATAATAGTTCCTCCAGAATAGATTACATGCTGACACTAGCAATTCCCCCAGAAAAGATTACAGTAATAGAACACCTCCCCCGGGGGATATCGGATCATTCCCCGATACAACTCACCTACACAGCACTACCCACCCGGCGCCGAAGAGTCTTCCCGATCTACCCAGGGTATCTCAAAAATAGACAGATTTTGAAGACACTGATAACCTCCACCACACAATACTTTGACGAAAACTTACACTCAGTAGACTCACCATCAGTCCTCTGGGAGGCATATACGGCAGTGATTAGGGGCCAAGCTATCTCCACCATTACTAAGCACAAAAAAGACCAAAGGGCGAACATTGAGGCACTAGAAACAGCTGTCCAAACTGCGGAGTTGGCCCACGCATCAGACAACTCGGAAGAAACGACACGCACCCTAGCACTGGCCTCTCAGGAATACAGGGCATACGCAGAGGATATGACCAGAACGAGACTGACTGACACAAAGCACAGGGTCTATGAATTGGGGGACAAAACAGGGAAAATGCTTGCCTGGCTTGAGCGAAAGGAAAGGGCGAATAGATGGATCGCTACATTAGAACTCCCAGACAGCACACATACGACATCTCCCACACGCATAGTAGAAGAACTGGCCACTAACTACGAGACGGTATATACTGCGCGTGGAGGGGTAACAGAGGAAGCTAGCATGGCATTCCTCCAAGACGTGCCTCTGACCACGCTGTCCCAGGAAGACTTGCAAGCACTGGAGAGTGATTTAACAGGGGAGGAATTAGGGAAGGCCCTGTCAGCACTACATACTGGGAAGGCCATGGGACCCAATGGTCTGCCTGTGGAGCTTTTTAAAACACTTGCACGACAGCTTGTCCCGCACATGCTCCCCATGTATCACGACTGTTTGGAAAAGGGTACACTCACGGCGGGCCAGAGACTGGCGATCATTGTATCGGTCCACAAACCTGGCAAACCACCTGACCTCCCGTCCTCTTATAGGCCTATCTCCCTAATGAACACTGATGCAAAAGTCCTGGCAAAGCTCCTAGCCCTCCAACTGCAGCCCCACCTCACAACCTTAATCCACCCGGACCAATCGGGCTTTATGCCCGGGAGGAACACGTCTTTGAACCTCCGACGAATCCATGGAGTCCTGCACCGCATCCCTATGCTACGGGAAGACGCGGCCATTCTCTCCCTGGATGCAACAATGGCCTTCGACCTCGTGGAGTGGCCATTCCTATTTGCAGTGCTTAAGACAATGGGGTTTGGACCGAAATTTTGTAGTTGGATTAGATTACTCTACGCCGAACCCCTCGCGCAAGTAGTTGCAAATGGCCATACCTCACGTACATTCACACTGGGACGCGGAACAAGACAGGGATGTCCACTATCCCCGCTCTTATTTGCCCTAATATTATAACCCTTAGCGGTGAAAATCCGCCTTTCCCCTCTGATCTGGGGAATAACTTGGGGGACGGATGGGAGGACCGCATCTCTCTTTATGCGGATGACGTGTTAATCTACTTAATGTCCCCTACAGCCTCACTGGCAGCTCTGATGACCATACTTAAAAACTACGGAGAGGTGTCAGGGTATGCCATTAATTGGGCAAAATCACTACTATATGTTCTCCTAGGTCGGCCGCCCTTACTACCCCCAGGCTGCGCACTACAAACGGTCACTAGAGGTTTCAAATACCTGGGAATATACGTTACACCTCAGGAATCAACCTTTGTGGAAGAAAACCTGGTTAAACCTCTACGGAGGCTGAAATCGGATGTCGCCCATTGGCGCTCTTTACCACTAACGCTGCTGGGGAGGGCCGCACTATTTAAGATGCTAGCACTCCCGAGGTTTTTATATGTGTTACAAAATACGCCCTTTCTGGTCCCTCTCACATATTTTAAATCCATAGACTCAGAAATTTCCACCCTACTTTGGGACGGAAAACCGGCCCGCATAGCACAATCCAAACTGTGCCGCTCCTGGTATGATGGGGGAATCGCCCTGCCCTGTGTAAAATTATATTACTGGGCGGCACAGCTGATGGTGGTGAATCAATGGCTCCATGCCCCACAACAGGACCCAGCCTTCCGCCTCGACAGAACTGTCCAGCCCACAGACCAGCTGATGAAAGCACTTTATAACACCAAAAGACGCCACAAATTATCGGGTCCAACTGCCCATACGGTTCGGATCTGGCACGCAAAGGGGTACTCACACTGGCCACACCACTTTGGGACACACGTCGTCTGGGTACTCTGGCAAATACCAAGGGTTTCAGGCAATGGGACCTCATTGGCATCTCTAAGATAGGTGACTTATTGAAGAGGGGTGAAATCGTCACGTTCCCCACCCTTCAAGAACAATACGGGATGGCGGATACTGAACGGTATACATATGCACAAATCAAACACGCCTTACAAAGCGCCATTCTGACAGGTACAACTCTTACTGAATCCTCCCCACTAGAGAACAGACTCCTTACGGACTGTCTAGACAAGAAAGCGATCTCCCTCACATACCGAAAACTAATCAACAATCTCCCAGATCCCACGGTGGTTCTCCGTAGCAGGTGGGAGGTAGAATTAGGAGATATTGAGGACGAAGACTGGTCACATGCACTAGCATCGGCAAAAGA
The DNA here is from genome assembly GCF_964261635.1 of Lissotriton helveticus. Classification (NCBI taxonomy): domain Eukaryota; kingdom Metazoa; phylum Chordata; class Amphibia; order Caudata; family Salamandridae; genus Lissotriton; species Lissotriton helveticus. The sequence continues at coordinate 462,275,043 of NC_136069.1, read as the reverse complement.
GGCAACCATACCATCACGGCTCAAACTAGTACAATTGAAAACATTACACAGAATATACTACTCCCGCACGCTCTTGCATACATTAGGCCGTATCCCAGACCCTAATTGCTTATGGGGATGTAGCCTCCCAGGTATGTTCTATCACATCATATGGGACTGCCCAAGGGTACAGCAATACTGGGATCACGTACTATCTGAAATCTCGGAAGCAACGGAGGTGGTCCTACAGAGAGAACCTAGATGTTGCCTGTTAAATATTTGGTCCCCTACTGATATGGATCGAGGTATGCAGACTTGGGCGACGCTGGGTCTAGCTATTGCAAAGAGAAACGTCGCTAGGAAGTGGGGGTCGGGAGTATTGCCATCACGTACACAATGGGGGAACGATATGGACACAGCGATGGTAGCAGAAAAGGCTGTATATGTGCATAGAGGATGCCCCAAAAAATGGTCCAAGATTTGGGGGAAATGGAACGAGTACCGAGGACACTTATGTGAACCACCACAAGAACTGTCTGACTGTGAAGCAAGTCCATAGAGGGAGGAATCATTAAAGAATGTTGGGACATCGTAGTTATGATCTTTGAGGGAGGGGAAATGATATTCCGTTATTACCAGTCGATAGTGTTGATTGCGGGGAAACATGAGTGAAGAAATGTAAATTGATATGAAATGCCTCGAGGACCTCCAATCCTTCAAGACTCAAACTGTTCAATACCAAGGGTACCACCAGTGACGGCTGGTGACATTTGAAAGTGGTAGGGCGTAAAGCAATTGTCATACTGCACTGCGTTGAGTGAGCGTAGCGAGCAATCCCGAACCACCTATCCCCAAGAAAATTTTGGAAAAAGATTAGGCAAATGGTGCATTTTCAAGCAAATTTGTGAAAGCAGGAAGATTTATCAAGCAATTGTGAATCTGTTCTAACAAAGACAATAACTGGCAAAACTCTCAGTCTAATTGGCCTACCACGTGCTCTGTCCATCTGTGCCACTGTGTGCTATTCTTTCACAAGTCTAATGTGCCCCCGTTACTAATTGACAGGAGAATCTGGTTTCTTGTCACACCAGAATGCCACGAGAAGACTGCAGCATGTGAAATGTGAAAAATTGCATCACAAACTTAACGTAAATACGGTCAGATGCTTTTCACTTGATAAATATAACCTACTTACGAATCAATGATCCCTACCTGCAGTGCTCTTCTAAGCCATCGCTCCCTGGCCTCAGAAAGGACAGCATCGGTCCAGCCATGAGCCGGGTGCTCTTATTAAAGTCAAATCAATACTGCAGTAAAATTACATGCGTGACTCGGAAATAAGGGAACTTTGGGAAAATATGATTTTCTCCAAATCTTATGGCACAGAACAGCCCAGGAAAAGAACATAGTGGCCAGTCCCAACTTTCCGCTTCTGCACGGCCTGGTTATAAGCGTTACCTAAATTAGCAGAAAGAAGAAACATCCAAACACGTTTTGCCTCAGCTCAGAATCTAGAAAATGCATTCCTTAGCTTCATTATAAAAACACGACTCAGGAAAACCCACCTGGATGCCATCAGTCGTACAAATGTAAACATTAACACGCCTGACATTACTGTTGGCCTGCTGACCAGCTCGGGTTAGAAGGGTCACAAGAAGCAAAATTATGGCTGAGCCAGCCTCAATGTGGAAATGCTCTGGAAACTGTACACTCGATCTCCGAGGACTCGCAACTCCCTGTCTCTTTCACCAAAGGCTAAAAGTACGAAAACCAAAAAAGGCCACCACCAACCTTCTATCCTTCAAGGGTTGGTAAACTGACGGTCATTAATTTGGCAAATAGAAACACCAGTGATTTTCCCACTTAAAAAAACAACATTCCCATTACATGGAATTTACAAGAAAACACATTTCTGAGCCTCAGATGAAAGGGTGCACGCAGATTCACGCTGACATAGACATTTTTGTTTTGAGTGTAACAGCTTCTGTGTTGGCAGTAATTTGAGGCAAGTTGTCTAAGAAACTGCAAAAAATATACTTTATTATCCGTTTTGTAATCCTTACCAGTAAGTATTCTTGCAATATATGAAACAGTCATCACAACCTACTGTTAGTAAAAAAACATTAGAGGCAGGACGCGAGTAAGGAAAACTTCAGAAACCTCAGACTGCATTTTCTTCCCTACACGTTGTTTTCAACTGCTCGTGAGAAAGTGTCACTCCACGAGCCACACGTGGCTACATATGTCACTCATGGCCACTCAGAGCATGCGGCAGCTTGAACTGCTAAGCAATGTCCCTTATGCACAAGAACACACACAATCAACCCCAGACTGGTTTAAGCCAGCCGGTAAAAATCACTGAGATAGAGCTCAAGTCCAAAGGCACAGTAAACATGGGACCCATGTCTGGGTATACCATTTGTACGTGGGACTCCCACGTACAAATGGTATACCCAGACATGGGTGGAACTTCTCTCCGAGAAAAACAATTAAACAATAGAGGCGTGCACCAAGGAGCAGGGAGTATGCCTCCTCTCTATGCAACGTATATCTCTGTGTCTTGGTGTGTATTTAAACGTTTTATCAGGCTACATGAAGACACCTAGAACAGGTGCCATGCGATCAGCAGTGCCAGCTTGCACATACATAACAGATTAGCATTAATAGCAGAAATGCAATACACACACAGCATACTGTTTTTTTTTTCACCCTAAAAAATCTGAAAACTTCGCTATTAACTGACGATCTTAAGTTTTTCCTTTAAGTTTCTGGTTCTGATCGGCTGATAGCGCTCATGTATCACGATGCGCTGAGTCCTGTGTATTGACAGCATGAGCGTCCTACTCGTATTTCTAATTTACTGGAAGCTAAAAATGCCCGCCTGGGCCTTACCTGAACTTGTGACCTTGAACTAACTGACCAGAGTTAGTTCAGTCATGTCACCACTCAGCAGGCACCGAGTCTGGCCGAGTACTCTCTCTGGCAGGCCGCAGGCGGCAGCAACAAGTTACAAAAGCACTGCAAATGGTGCTGTTACAAGTAGAAAGCAAGCAACACTGTGTAGTAATCAGTGCTGGCCTGGCACTGATGATTTGGGAATTCAGAGTCCGTCTAATGTGACGCAGCACCCCCATCGGCAACTGCCACAGTCACTGAGTGCAGACTCATGCGCGGGAAGCCTGAGGTGGTCGAGTCTGCGCAGACTCGATTCCTGCTTCCCACCTGCCACGCCCTTTCCCAACTCGTCACAGGAAGGGGTCCCACCCATGCCCTGTAACAAGTTGGGAAAGGGTGTGCTGACAAGCTCCACTCTCTCTGATTGACGTGGAGGGTTAGCGATCCCGGGCTTGTTTTCAAAACGCCCGGGGCTAACTTAACCTCCACGCCATCAGGGGGTGGAGACTGCGCCTCACAGATAGTTGTTTGCCGAGCTGATGACATCACAGCCTTCAGGGCTGTGATGTTCTCAGCCGGCAAACACGTAGCCTTAGGCTAGGCTTGAGATGAGAAGAGAGAAGCACTTCATTATAAATAATTTGGAAGCTTTTGCAAAGAATGAACTATTTTATGTAGCGGTTATGAATGGACTCATTAAACATAATGGGAATGTAAGGGCAATAATGAGAGTATCATAAGAATAAAGGATGTGGAGGGGATGAACATATGGTATTCTGGGAGTTGTAGTGACACCGTTTTTAAGCAACTGAAGAAGCGAAGTTCAGGTAGTCCGTTCTCAATGTCAGTGTAGAGTTTCAGTGTACACATGTGTAATTAATCACCGGGTGATTCTGAACACGGGCGGGAATACAAAAAAGAACGCTTTTGCATTCATAAGACTCAGCTCACATTACAAGCGTCTTTGCACGCTAGGAAAATAGAAAGATGGAATGGTTTGTTTTAAAAGAACGGGGCGATTAGCAGGCCATGGTAAGCGTACAGCAGTTTATATTTGTATTGGTGGCCACTAGACCTGGGGCAGGTTCCCGAACCAAAACAAGTAATCAAGAACCTTGGGGTTCGCCTGGAGCCGGAGTTGACCTTGAAACAACATGGAAATAATATGGTGGGGTCCTATTTTCATGTGATAGGACTCCTCCGTAAGGTATTCCCGCTCCTTCCGGACTCCATTAGAAAGACTTTGGTCCAGGCTCTAGTGATCAGCCGGCTTGATTACTGTAACGGCCTCCTGGTGTCTGCTAATGAGGAGGTGTTGGACCGACTGCAGGTGATACAAAACACCGCAGCCAGGCTGGTCCTCAATGCTCCCCCCAGGTCTCCATCTAAACCTCTACTGGAAAAACTTCACTGGTTATCTGCTCGCCAAAGAGTGAAATTTAAGACATGCTGTATAGTACATAAAGGACTACATGATCTAGGACCTTCCTATTTGGCAAAAAAATGTGTTCCCTATGTTCCCACACGTACTCTCAGGTCAAGTGATCAGTTGCTTCTAAGGGTACCCAAGATTAGCAGGACAAGACAGGGTGGTAAGGCTCTGTCAGTGATGGGTCCTATTCTGTGGAATAATATTCCCTTCCAACTCAGGCAGTGTTCAGATCACTTTGCCTTTAGGAAAAAACTGAAAACTTTTATGTTTCAGGTCTAAACTAGTTAGATCATGAGGTAACCACATATGATTCTTTGTCCTGTATTACTATTGCCCTGGTTTTTGCTTCTGTTGTCTCTGGAGCGCGGAGATACTCCTTCGGGAGTTTATTCAACCGCTTTATAAACCCGCAAATAAATAAATAAATAAATATTCTTGTTTATGGTAAAAACCAGAGAATCGTTTGGTATATATAGGGGGTGAATTCATTGGGAAACGATTTGCTGGATTTAATTTATGAGATTAAGGAGGGCATGTAAAAGATTGGGGGCAGTATATTGGTGGCTTCTGAGCATGGGTTGTATTCTTGCGAAAACATTTTGAAGATATGTTTTAGGCTCATAACTGATGAATTTCGTTTTTTTTTAAAGTAGTGGAGTGTTTCATGAAGTTATTCAAGTCAGCTAAAATTTGCATTTGTATTTATAGATGCCCCTGAAGAAGGGAATTCACTTCCCGAAATGCATTGGGTTGGCGCAATAAAAGTCATGGCATGTGGAACCCACTTTAAACTCCTGAGCTTTTGTGAAACAGCAACGTCTAGATTAAGATTGAATAAAATGAATTGAATACAAGTCAAGAGTAATGGAAAACAATGAATGGTTGAATAATGAAAAAATGAGAGTAAAGCATATGAAATTGATTCATTGGATTCAAACTACAGTTGTGGCTGTGCAGCCTGGTGGAATCGAATTGGGTTCCCTCGTGGATTTGAAACATTTATTATGTGCCATTAACAGTTTGTGTTACAGAAGTCACGTTTACTTTCTAGAAATGTGTACTTATTTTGTGGCTTTGAGCTCAGGACTTGAAATGGTGCAGGACATGGGATGCGTGTTTTGGTGCTCGCTGCTTTTCTCTAACTGAGGCTTGCATGCTCCGTTTTCTTTCTTGCAACTTTGGTTTTGGCACCAAGAGAGACTGGAGACAGGGCCTTTTCTAGGTGTTTTGCCGCCCTAGGCGAGAATTGAAAAATGCCGCCCCCTCCTTTTACAACCATCACTCTGTCCCCCTGTCATCCAGGCCTCTGCAGTTTCTCACTCTCTATACACTTTCATTCTTTCTCTTCCAACAAAATCGTTTAGCACTCTTTGAGAACTTCAACTGCCAGTTACAGTGGCAACTCTGCTCGTTCTGCTGCAGAGTAGACTGGTTTTGGTGACTGGCCCATCCCTATACCAGGCTGTCATCTCATCATCTTCCATCTCATCAAAGGGTGAGCTCAGGAGCTCTCTAACTTCACTCGATCCTGTGACATGATGTGAGAGGGTACAGAGAAAAATCTAGAAGTGAAAAACTGAACTCTACGCAGTGAAGACCGACAGATGTCAGCTTTCAGTTTCCTGCCTGAGAGCCTGGAAGTAACTGCATGCTGCCTGCGGGTCCATGCACCAGCAGCTGAGGAGCAGTAGTGGATTGATGCTGGCAGCTGAAGCCAGGAAAGTTGGGGGAAAAACTGCCTATGTGTGAGAGAGACAGTGAGTGCATGTGTGTGCGTTTGTATGTGATTGTGTGTATGTGACAGAGAGAGAGAGAATATGTGCCTGTGTGAACATGTGAGCACGTCTGTTTGTGAGTGGAAATGACACATTTCTGGCAATGACATATGTAAAGTCATTCTTGGCAAAATTCTGCCACTGGCATACTGTGGAGTGGTGTGGCTCACGGATGTATGACGTTACCACGCATCCTTTTACAACGCCTACCTTTACCACGCAATTTTTACAACGCAGGATCCATTACAACGAAGTACTATTACAACGCATTTTTTTTACATCGCATATACTTTTACAACGCATCCCATTACAACGTAAGAATTGGTTAGTATATAATATATTTTTTATAATGTAATTAATTAAAATTAATATAATTTATTTTATTTTAATTTTAATTTATTTGTACCCTGTACCTCTTAATTAAAATTAATAAAATTTATTTTTATTTAATTTTAATTTTAATTTATTTTTACCTTGTACCCCTGTACCCCAAAACCCAAACTTAACCCTGAACCCTAAAAATACCCCTTTACCCAAAAACCCAAACCTAGCCCTGAACCCTAAAAATACCCCTTTACCCAAAAACCCAAACCTAGCCCTAAACCCTAAAAATACCCCTTTACCCAAAAACCCAAACCTAGCCCTGAACCCTAAAAATACCCCTTTACCCAAAAACCCAAACCTAGCCCTGAACCCTAAAAATATCCCTTTACCCAAAAACCCAAACCTAGCCCTGAACCCTAAAAATACCCCTTTACCCAAAAACCCAAACCGAGCCCTAAACCCTAAAAATACCCCTTTACCCAAAAACCCAAACCTAGCCCTGAACCCTAAAAATACCCCTTAACCCAAAAACCCAAACCTAGCCCTGAACCCTAAAAATACCCCTTTACCCAAAAACCCAAACCTAGCCCTTAACCCTTAAAATACCCCTGTACCCAAAAAATGCGTTGTAAAGTACATGCGTTGTAAAAGTACTTGCGTTGTAATAGTATCCGTTGTAAAAGTATGCGTTGTAAAAGTTTTTGCGTTGTGAAAAATGCGTGGTAATGGTATTTCGTTGTAAAAAATGCGTGGTAAAGGTTACATACCTGCCCTGTCTGTGCTGCCCTTGTGTAGGCTAGGCTCCCGGCCTGCTCTGAGGCTGGGCTGTCACCAGGCTCCGAATTCGTTGTTTCATAAAGGAAGTGCCAGATTGTTCTCTTTGCTCTGTACCAGAATAGGGCCCCTTTCTGGGTTCCCCATGAATACTTTCTGTGCCCCCGAAGTTGGTAGCTGAGTTCCTCCCATCGATCTCCCTCCCTGTGTTCTGTCTCCATTCCTGCGTAAGCCCGGACTGCAATTCTTGGTTTGTGTATCTATTCCTACGTGTGATGGGTATCTGGGATCCTACTCCTGGCTTGGACTTGGTTCTCCAACCTGTGCTTTCCACCAACTCCCATGCGCGAGGCTAACTAACACTCCTTGGCCTTCGCGAGGCTGATCTGCACCACTTTGACTTAGGCATCCACCTTCCCGAGCAGCTGAGCTGCCACTCCTTTCACTGCACACACCCCTGCGAGAAACATTCACAGGCTGTTCTGATGTGCTTCCACTCACCAACGCATTGAGTTAGTCCACCCTTCCCTCCATGTGCTTCCTCTCCCGCCGAGCCTGGCCCGCCTTCCTTGCACGTCCTGGCGTGTGTTGTTGGGCTCACAACGGCGGTGATGTGTGTAGCTGGGCTGATCCTGTGCTCCTTTACGCATTTATTGTGCGCGATCCCGACTGCTGCCATCCCCTTGTGCTCAACACATTCCGCTGCGTGACGAGGATCGCCCCTCACCATTTTGTCCTCGCCACGTCCAGAAGCTCCCCATGTTCATTGTGGTTGTGCTGATCAAATGTACCCCATTCTGTCTTTTGTGGTTTTGCTACTCCCACCCACTGCTGCTCCTCACACAGCACTTGAGAAGCTGACCACTCTGTTTACTCCTCAGGATGTGCACCTACCCCTTCACTCATCTGCCCTGTAGCATCACTCTCACATTCCACAGTCAGTCAATCAGTACTTTTGAGAGCATGGCTTCTCACCCGTGAGGGTATACAAGTGCTGGGTTGCAGGGCTTAATAGAAAAGCCAGTTCTTGAGTCTCTTCCTGAGTCCATCAGAGAGGGTGATGTTTGGAGTTGGAGTGGGAGGGTATTCCAGGACTTGGTGGTGAGGTGGGAGATAGAGGAGCCTCCGCTGTGGCGGACGCGTGGTGTCTGTGCAAGGATGAGGGAGACAGAGCGAAGGTTTGTGGATGGTTGGTGGAACTTCACATAATAGTTCATGTATGCTGGTCCTGGAATGCGTAGGCTGGTAACGTTATGTGTGCTGGATAAATGTGTTATTTTCTTTTCACTGGGAATATCAGTTTGCGTCCATTTGAGTTTCTGTGTTTGTGCACTGGGACTTTCGATGGCCTGAGTGTGTTCTTGCCACTGTGCTCCAGTCTTTGTCCATCTTTGTGTATTTGCTTCTGTATGTGTATCTGTGGCAGTGTCAGTGTGCCTGTTCTTTTATTTGTATGACAGTCGCTATGTGTCTCCATGTGCCAGGTCTTGTGAGAGATTAAGCTATTGCCATTGTAAATGACAATGCCAGTTATTTATCTGTTTTCAAAACCAACACATAAATAAAAAGTTTGTCATTTACAATGCCAATAGCTCAAACTTTTGCAAAGGCGAAACTGTTGCATTGTAAATGCTTGTTTAAAGAAGGCCATCGCTCCTTAATTGCAGCGGAACGCGTAGTACCGAGTTCCGTTGGCACCTCCCTAGGGCCCTGAAAATAGAATTTGAAGCTATTATCTTTTATCACATCCAACGCGATCTTGAAAAGGCACCTTTAGTTCCCCCTGTGAACACTGTTATTTTTTTCAGATTCCCTCCGCTGGAGCCGACCGCCCCCAAATAGCAGCGTTTATTCGGAGTGTCAGAGCTGTGATGAGCCCAGCCAAACCATGATTTCAGAGCCGCCAAAGATAAACAACAGCAACACAAATGGATTGTTGCTCTCCCTTTATTTTAGAAACATCTTTGGGGTGATAAGACTTGCTGCGTTTAACTTTCTCCTCCACTGCATCCCTAAGCTGTTGCAAGAAAGTGACAGGCGATCTCAGACTCCTGTTTTTTGCCGCCCTCCCCCTTTGACGCCCTAGGCGGCCGCCTAGTCTTGCCTAATGGCAGAAACGGCCCTGACTGGAGACTTGGGCAGGGATATGGAGCAGAAACAAGACGGTGTGGGGAACCTTGCATGCTCCGCACACGTTACGTAACTGAGCGTGTGCGCGTTTGGGTGCGGTTTACTATCCAAGCTTCTAGAAGGCGCTTTGCCTTCTGCTTTCACACAGGAAGGACCGCGTCTGGAAACCTCCCGCCCGGGCCTCTTGACTTACCTGATTATTTCAGGGGACATTTTCGGCAATTCCGGTATTCGGTTTTCCGATGCAGCATTCTTCTGAACAGCAAACCCTGCAAGAAAAGACAAGAAGGAGATAAGTACTTTATTATTTAAGGCGCCCTACGCAAGAAAGGCAGCAGAAAACAAAATATTTTTTGGAACTTCTTGAAGAAGGACTTAGAAAGGACTTGATAAAAAGAACTTAAAACAATATATATATGTAGTAATATATATATATATGTGTAGCAGTTAAATCTGTCATGTTTAAATTCTGTTTTCTTTAATGTGTATTCAAGCAAGAGATATTGGGGCACATGCATCATTGTAGGATTTTGCACTTCCTAAATTGCGAAAATTAAGGAATCGCAATTTAGGAAGTGCAAAATCCTATGCATCAAGAAATCCTAAAAGTTTTTAGGATTTCTTAATTTTCGGAAACTGCGATTCCTTAATTGCGAATCGCAATTAAGGAATGGCATTACATTGATTCCTATGGGCCTAGAGGCCCATAGGAATCAATGCCGTTTTGCATTTCTTTTTTTTGGAATTCGCTATTTGTTGATGCATTGCAAGGGTGCAGAGGGGGGTCCGACCCCCCCCTGCACCCCTGAAATGTATTTTAAAGTGCATGTTTCACACACACATGTCCTAAGGACATGTGTGTGTGTAACATGACACTTTCCAAAATGCATTTTTGTGCTTTTTTAAAGAATTTCGCAAATTAACACGAGGGTCAACCTCGTGTTAATTTGCACTTCCTATTTCAAAATTCGCATTTAAAAAAAAAATTATGCATTGCATTTAAGGAATCGCACAAATGCGATTCCTTAAATGCATTTGCATTTTTAGGAAATGCAAAAAAAGCGAATTTTGAAAAATTGTTTCATGCATCCCAAAAACGTATTTAGGAAGCGCAAACGGCCGAATTTACCGATTCGCACCGTTTGCACTTCCTAAATAGGTTGATGCATGTGCCCCATTGGGTTTTACAAGTAGTTATGTTTGTGCTCTACAATTCTAAGAATTTCTTTAAGAACAGTCAGACAAACCCTGGAAGTACAAGGCTAATACAAAACAAAACCTAAGTAAGTAATAAGATTGTTTAGAGATAAACAAAGAAACTCTAGAGCAGTGGTTCCTAAACCTTTGACTCCTGAGGACCTCCATTGAGTCACCACTGGAAGCCGGGGACCCCCAAGCAATTTGTATGAGTTAAATTTCAAACATTAAAACAGTAATTCGAGGTCGCTTCCCCTCTCTCTCCCCGGTAGAGCTGCCCTATTTAAAATGCTTGCACTACCTCGGTTCCTCTATGCTCTACAAAACTGTCTGTTTCCAATACCGGACTCCTACTTTAATTCTATTGATGGTGACATCCGCCTCCTCCAATGGGATGGTGGCTCCCCCCCGCATCGCCCTCATCTCTCTTACGCAAGGATGGTATGACGGGGGTATCGCCCTCCCCAACATCCGTCTCTACTACTGGGCAACCCAATTGGTCGCCACCAATTCGTGGCTCTACAGCACGCCTACAAACCCTGCCTTCCACTTGGAGAAATACCAGACAAGCTGCGGTGGGTACCTCGAGGCTCTATACGGCAAACACTCCCGTACTCGCTATATAGGCCCGATGTCCCACACGCTGACCGTATGGCACCGTGCGAACAAGCGACTCGGATGGTCTGACACCCTCACGCTCTCCACACCACTCTGGACCACATACAAACTGGGCACCCTATGTCACTGTAGTGGCTTTGATAAATGGGACACAATAGGCATTTCCACTATTGGCGACCTACTCCATAAGGGCAAACTACTGACATTCAAAGACCTCCAGGACACATACCACCTGGCGAACTCTGAGACCTTCCGCTACCTCCAAATTAGACACGCTATACTCACCAACATCCCAGACCTCGCCTCCCTTCCACAATCCTCGCCCCTTGAGGATAGACTCTTGTCCGAACCCCTACAAGCTAAGGCGATTTCTTACACGTATCGTAAATTGTGCAATAACATGCCAAATTATTTCAACCTCCTCCGGGCTAAGTGGCAGACTGACGGCGATATGGAAGATGCAGAATGGCAGTCAGCTTTGATGTCCCCACGAGAGTCAGCCATTAATCATAAAATCCGCTTGATACAATTGAAAATACTACACAGGACTTACATGTCGGGTCCCCTCTTACCCAAAATAGGCCGACGTCCGTCTGACCTTTGCCTCCGTCAATGTGGCTCAACGGGCACTTTCTATCATGTCTTGTGGGAATGCCCGGCAGTCCAAGACCTTTGGCGCCGTGCGGCTCTGAAAATGTCAGATGCCCTTGGGAAACCGGTCCCCCTGTCTCCCAAATGCGCGCTTCTTACTATATGGGACTCCACAGACCTCACTGCGTTAGAACAGCGCTGGGTCAACCTTAGCTTCCTTCTCATAAAGCGTGAGATAGCCATGCAGTGGGGCTCACCACACAAACCACTCCTGATCCGGTGGGTGGCTGCGATGGATGTGTGCATGGTGTCAGAAAAATCAGTTTATAAAACTAGAGGTTGTCCCGGAGTCTGGGATAAGAAATGGGGGCGATGGAATACATATAGGGGCGACTTATGTACCTCTCCGACGGCGGATATGGCTATGGCCAGGCGGGTCCACCCTCGGTGAGTGTGATACTGGTTGCTACCGTGCTATGTGTGCTCTGTGACGATGAATGCTGAATGCAATGGCTCGTATACTCGTTTCCTCTGCTTCGATTTGTTATGTTTGTTTGCAATGAAAATACCATAGACCTTTGGACTATCCGGTACATGATTTTGACTATTCAGTGCACGCCTAGCTACCACGCCGCCGAACCTCCGGGATGTCGGCTCAATGGCTGTGTTGCTCGGTCTATCCTACTAAGTACCTGCATGTACCGCAGCCGGCCCTCGGGGTTGTAGGCTCTCTGCTGTGTCACTTTGAACTATGCAATAAAGGTCTTAAAAAACCAAAACAAAAAAAAACAAACAGTAATTCGAAAAAAATACACACGTGTGCACACAAAACAAATACTCAAAGTACTAAGGATTTTGGGGCCAGATGGACGACCATTTCATTTAGCGCCTCGCAGTTGGCGACACATTGCGAGTGGCAAATTGCGAGTCGCTAAATGAAATATACAACAGTGTGTTTAACACTGTTTGGGATTCCCAATTGGGTCGCTAATTGCGAGGTTCATTAATATTATTGAGCCTCTTGCAATTTGCGAGCCCATTGGGAATGCCAATCCTCCCAGCGATGGTGGCCTGCTGGGCTCTGCAGGCCACCATGTCTCGGACTGCTTTTAAATAAAGCAGTTTTAAAAAAAAAATGCAGCCTGTTTACTATGCATTTAAAAAAAAAAGAAAATTAAACGTTTTCGTTTCATTTTCTAAGGGCAGGCAGAGGTTCCTGGGACCACTGCCTGCCCTTAAAATATTTTTTTTCATGCATTTGCAAAGGGGAATGGGTCCCCTGAGGACCCCTTCCCATTTGCGAATGCATTACCATCTACTTGAAATAGGTGGTAATTGTGACAGTTTTGCGACCGCAAAACATTTGTACATGGTTTTCAGACTCGCTATTTGGAAGGGAATGCCCCTTCCAAATAGCAAGTTGCAAAACCTATTTAGAGAGTCGCAAACAAATTGAGACTCGCTAAATAGGCTATGTACATGGCCCAATAGGTTTTTGCATGCGCAAACAGGTTCGCGAACCCGTTCGCGCATATAAAAACAGATCGTACATCTGGCCCTTAGTATTTTATATTGAAGTAATAGCCCCTCTGTCACATGTATTTCATTTGTTTTTTTAGCATCTCTCATACCATTGTAGGATGTCAGAGCACTTTACATCACACACATATAGAGACATTGAATCATACATGTAAATCAGTGTGTATATAAAATGTTTAAAGAGTGCTTGGTCTGGAAAAGCACAAACTCAGGATTCAGAACATAACAGTGGCTAGCATTGACTTTAACATTAAAAATGTATTTCCAACCAAATATATCTTTTTAGCAGCATCAGGATAATCAATAACTGGGACAAAATATAAGTTACTAACTGGTACCATGCAGTTTGCAAACAGCTCTTTGATGACAGTTTATAGGTCCCTCTGCTAAATTACGATTGTCACTTATGAAGTGCACAGTAACAAAAGAAACTCTGTGACAAAAGCAGTAAGCACGAACCTAGGCACATAAAAAACTTCTTTTTAAGATGCATGTTACACATTCTTTACCAGTAGGCACATTAACCCTCTGTGCTACATTAGTTGAATCAAAACTGCCACTGAACAAACCTCTCCTTGCTCTCCAACAGGTACATTAATCACTGGCATTCTCTTGACACTTTTATTGTTGCTGGAAAGCTGCTAATTATACTAGAAATGTTTCTGTGTTTTTAAAACTGTTGCCTACGGACCCCCTGGGAATGTATCACGGACCCCTGGGGGTCCGCGGACCACAGTTTGGGAAACACTGCTCTAGAGGGTTAAGGATAGGGTGTAAACTCTTGTTTAGTCTTGTTCAGCTAATGCATATAAGAACAACATCATCTCTATCAGATCTTGCCTGACTGCACACCATCCTTTTACACAAGACAAAGAAATACTGGGACGTAGGACTGACAACTACTGCTCGCAGGTAGGCACCATTTAAAAGGTATAAATAAAAACGCTTGTTAAAAAAGTGTTAGAAAACTAGATGTAAAATCAAAAAGGAGAACTAGAAGTCTTATCCAGTCTATACTTGTTGCATCGCAGGTCGACAGCAAGAATCTCATCACGTCCAGTATCCGGCCCTCCTCCCTAATTCCTAATTTTAATCTTGTAGTATTTACAATCACAAGTTTAAAGTTAGTTATTTGGGAAGTTGGTCCCTTGCGTCCCTGCGAAATCCACTACGTCTTCAAAAAGAGTTAAAAGGTAAGAGACGACGTAGTTCATTGATAGAAGGCAAAGCCCAACAAAAAATATTTCGCCTGGACGCAATGGATCAAGCTTCACAAATCTCCTTACAAGACATAGCCTCTATGTTAAATGACATTAAGGTAGAAAATGCCGCACTACGTAGAGATATATCAGAACTTCAGGGAGCAGTGCAGCAAAAATCAGTAATTAAGCCAGCAACTTTCCAGAATACATTTTTCATTACTGCCTCCCCATTTTCTTCTAGTACCCCGACACAGATCCAAGTGGTCACTCCGGTGCCAGTTCCTCTTGCACAACCTGAGAGATTTTATGGTGACTATAATTAGTTCACCATCTTTATGAATCAATGCCACTTGCATTTTTTGGCCAAAGCTACAGCGTTTCCTAATGATTCTTCTAAAATAGCTTTCATTTTATCATACTTAGGTGGGGACGTGGCCCTTTGGTCAGTCCCTTTAGTGGAGAAAGACGATCCAATTTTGTATAATTTCAAACATTTTGAACGTGCTATGAAAGAGATTTTTGCAAAGCACGTTTTTGTGCAATCTGCAGAAAATTAACTATTGAATCTCAAGCAAGGTTCTTCAGATTTACTTCATTATATCTCCGTGCTTAAACGTTTAGTCTTAGAAGCTAATTGGCCATATGACAAGAGAGTCTCCCTCTTTTATAGAGGACTTAAAGAGGAATTAAAAGATATGGTTATGCAGATTCTTGAACTTCCTGATGATATAAACGAATTTATAGATCTAGTCGTCAAATTAAATCACAGACTGTCAGAAAAAAGGGGAGAAAGAGAAAAATCGGATCATAAATTAATATTATTCAAAGAGAAATCTACCACTCTAAGAGAAGCACTTATCAAGTCGGACTCTGTAGAACCTATGCAGATAGGTTCAATTCGAGGGCCTCTTTCTAAAGAAGAAAAGGAGAAGAGGCGGAAATTAAACCAATGCCTCTATTGTGGCAAAACAGGATATTTTGTTAAGGAGTGTCCTACTCGTCCCAACAGATTGAAATAAAAATCAGCAGAAGTAGCTTTAACACATGTTCAGTCAGAAAGCTAGAACACTCGATAAAAGACGAGGTCAGTTTGTCGAGTGCCTATTCTAGTTTGGCCTCAACTGTGCCGCCTAATGGGTGTCGTCATCTGTGTATTGAGGTTAAGCTAAAAAATTTAACTGATTTTAAGTGCTCCTGGGAAGTAAATGCACTCATTGATTCCGGAGCCACAGGCAATTTTGATATCCAGTTTCTGAATACTTTAGGTTTCAAAACTATGATCAAAGAAAACCCAGAAATAGTGCGGGCAGTAGATGGAAAGGAACTTCTGGAAATGGATTGCTCCCCTAGTCATAGAGAACAAATTACTTTTGACATCATAGATGCACCTCAGTTTAGATTGATCGTAGGAATCCCTTGGTTAAAACTACATAACCCTGACATAGATTGGGTATCCAAGACTATAACTTTCAGATCTTCCCAGTGTCTTAACCATTGTTTTTGAAAAATGTAACTGAAGACATAGTGCAAGGCTTTGACTTTTCACATGAAACCCCGAGCATTTTATTGCTTAAAGGAGTTCCTTTACACTATTCTGACTTGACTGATTTATTTGACAAAAAAGAGGCAAAATTCTCCCCCCCCCCCCATAGGGATTTTTATTGTAGGATAGATTTAGTACCCAAGGCTACTTTACCATGAAGTAGAATATATGCTCTTACTGAATCATAAAAGGAACATTTGCGAGAATATTTGGATGAATATTTAGCAAATGGTTTTATCCGGCACTCAAAATCTCCAGTTTCTTCTTCTCTTTTTGTTATACCGAAGAAGGAGGGAGAATTACACACATGCATTGATTATAGCGCCTTAAATAATGTGACCATAAAGAATAGGTATCCTTTGCCTCTTATTCCAACTTCATTAGATCAAGTAAAACAGGCCACCATTTATACAAAATTGGACTTGCGCCAAGCATACCATCTTGTGAGAGTTCGCAAGGGCGACGAATGGAAGACTGCGTTTCACACCAAATTCGGCCTTTTTGAATATCAATTTATGCCCTTCGGACTCTGTAATGCTCCTGCCGCATTCCAATTTTTTATAAATGAAGTATTACATGAGTTCATAGATGTATGTTGTGTAGTTTACATTGACAACATTCTAATATATTCAAATTCAAGAGAAGATCATGTAAGACAAGTATGTGCCATTCCTCAAAAAAAGCTTTCAAATTCCCTATATCTTAAGTTGGAAAAAAGTATGTTTCACGTCTCTAAAGTAGACATCCTTGGGTGCGTGATTAGTCCCTCTGTGATAGAGATGGATCCGAAAAAGGTAGAAGCAGTACGTTCTTGGCCAAGTCCAACTTCTGAGAAACAGGTGCAAAGTTTCCTAGGTTTTGTAAAGTAATATTGTATATTTATTCAGAACTTTTCCCAAACTATAACTCCTATAACCAAACTTTTACGAAAAGGAGTTAAGTTTGATTGGTCAGATTGTGCAGAAAAAGCTTTTCAAGATTTAAAAACAAGGTTCACCTCTGCAACCATTTTATGTCACCCTAATCCTACTCGGTCTTACATACTAGAAGCAGATGGTTCTCAATTTGCTCCAGGTGGAATTTTATCACAGCGTGATAAAAACTCTGGTCCATTGCACCCTATTGCCTTCTATTCAAGAAAATTGTCTGCAGCCGAACAAAATTATGCCATTACAGACAATGAGTTATTGGCAATAAAAAGCAACATTTGAAGAATGGCGCCATTATTTGTTAGGGGCCCGTCATCCAATCACTATCTATACAGACCACAGAAATTTATAGGCCTTGAGATCTGTCAAAGCATTATCTGCTTGACAATTTAGATGGTCTTTATTTTTTAATGACTACAATTTTGTAATTACCTTCCGACCTGGTAAAGAAAATCAGAAAGCTGATGCATTATCACGAATTGGAGAAAATTCATCTGAAAACTATGTAACTGCACAACCATTGTTACCTACAACGTGTTTTCAAGCTTTTCTTTCTATATGTGATGTATTCTCAGACATTAAAAAAGAATTAGAGTCAAGAAATATAGAAGAGTTGAAAAAAGAATACCCATTTATACAAGAAAAAGATAAGCTCTTATTTGTACATGATCAAGTTATGGTACCTTCATCATACATTCGAAAATCTGTAATGCATATTCATCATGACACCCCTCTATCAGCCCATCCAGGAGTTACTAAAACTTACGAGCTCATCAAAAGACACTTTTGGTAGCCTTCCATGTTCAAGGATGTACAAAATGTTGTTGAAACGTGTAGCATCTGTGTTCAAAATAAATCTTCACATCAGACTCCAAGTGGACTTTTGAGACCTCTACCCGTACCGCCCCAACCTTGGCATACTATTTCTTTACATTTTATAGTTGAGCTTCCTCCTGCTAAGAAGGGTTTTTCAACCATCCTCACTGTGGTAGATCAACTATCACGAATGGCGCATTTTATACCTCTAAAGAAACTACCTTCTGCCATGGAATTAGCACAAGTTTTAATGACTCACATCATATGATTACATGGAATACCGTCAGTGGTAATTTCTGATAGGGGTTCCCAGTTCATTTCCCATGTTAGGCAAAATTTGAGTACATTATTGAATATGGAAATCAGATTATCATCAAGTTATCATCCTCAAACGGATGGTTTGACTGAACGCACTAATCAGATTATTGAACAGTTTCTTTGATGTATGTTAACAAATTTGAATGATGAATGGTCAGATCTCTTAAGTGCTCTAGAATTTCCATATAATAATGTAGAACATTCTTCAATTAAAATGTCTCCGTTTTTCTGTAATTACGGATATCATCCCAAAAATATTCCTGGTCAGTTACCCACTACAAATACAGTACCATCTATTCATGATTACATCTCTAAATTACAATACATTCATGAAGAGGCTCAATATAATTTGGCTAAAGCAAAAGAAAACCAAAAGGTAGCAGCAGACAAAAATAGAAGAGAACAACCCTCATACTCTATTGGAGATAAAGGGCCAGATGTAGGTAACTAATTTTTACAGATTCTAAAATACCGAATTTTACCGAATCGGTATTTTAGAAAAGGGAAATGAGATGTAGGAAAAAAATCGGTAAAAAATACCAATTCGGTAAAATTCGTAATCCCCGAGTCGGTATTTACAGATTCGGCAAATACCAAATCGGCAAATCCCATTCATTCCTATGGGCCTGGATGCCCATAGGAATGAATGGGATTTACCGAATCGGTATTTACCGAATCGGTAAATACCGATTCGGTAAATACCGACTCGGGATACAAAAAAGCAGACAGTTGAGCTAACAACCAATCACGTGCCTCCACCCCGCCCCTCAGCAAACCAACAGACCAATCAACCAATCCTGTGCATCCACCCCACCCCACCCCACAACCAGGAAGTGGCCACACCCATGCAGGTGCAGAGTAACTGATCACACAGGAGAGCAGTTACACAGTGACAGGCTGTTGTGAAGCTGAGCTTTGCAGGACTCACAAATGGATTCCCAAGACTCCCAGAGGGAAGGTGCAGAGAGGAAGAGGAAGATGATGTTCAGCACAGGTGAACTTCAGGTGCTGGTGGAGGAGGTTGTAAAGCACTACCCCAAGATATTTGGAAAGCAGTCTCTGCAGGTAGCAGAGGCTGTGAAGAGGAACACCTGGCTGGGGATCCAGTCAAAAGTGAACGCCATAGGAGTGACAACCAGGGAAGTGGACGATCTGAAGAAGAGATGGTATGATCTGAGGATCATTACCAAAAAGAAATTGGCAGCAAGAATGAAAGAGGCCAATGCTACAGGTGGAGGAAAGAACAGGGCACCTGCTCTCACGGATCTGGAAGAGCTGGTGGAGTCCACACTGGAGCCAGAGTGTGTAGTAGGAATTGGTGATGCAGACAGCTCAGCCCGAGCTGCATCAAAGAAAGGTAAGGGACATGTCCATTATTCCTCACCCCTTGCCTGTCTCCCTCCCCCGATGTGGCTGTGTGTTGAGGAACTCCAGTACAGGCTTCTGTATCCACCTGCAATGCATTATGGGAGTGGTAGTCATGAGAATTCACATCAGAGCAGGCAACATGAAAAATGTCAGGCATGCCACACAATACAATTAGAGACAGGGGAGGACCAGGAAATAGTGCAGATGACATGTGATTTAATTTTGAAATACACGGTGAAAGCACCACTAAGCCACTGTCCATATCTGTCCACAGGAGAGACTTCGCGCAAGACAATGCTGGAGAGGGAGAAGACACATCCCCAAAGGGAGAGGAGTGAGGAAGAAGCCAGGGATGCAGGGCCCAGCACTGCAACACCTCCAGCATCCTGCACACAAGCACCTGCCACACCACAGTCAGCCACCATGCAACTGCAAGCATCTCCTCTGCTCCTTGACTCACCACAATATGAGTCACAACAACTTGCCACACCAGCAGACTCAGAGGTGTCAGACATCTGCAGGGTCAGGAGGCATGACGTTCCCCCGCTAAGGATCTTACAAACATCCTCCGATGAGAAAAGGGAGGGTGAGATCACAATGGAGTCAATGGCAGGAAATACAGCTGGTCTTCCGTCCACTCCTGTCACTCTATCCGGAGGCACAAGACTTCGTAGGGTCCGAGAGGCAAGCTTGAGTGGCCATGATGAGGGTGTCTTCCGTGGCCTCGAGACCACAATGGTCAAGGTGCAGCGCCTGCAGGCAAAAGCAATTAGTGCAGTGCACAGACCAATGTGCCATATGAACAAGAACTTTGACACCATGAACCGGGGGATAACATCAATGGCGGAAAGCATGAGGGACATGGCCGATGGGGTCAGGGACATGTCACAGTTTATGATGTCACTTTGTGACGAACTACATGAGGACCGCGCACAAAGGCGCAGGGAGAGGCAGTGCATGCAACAGCAAACAAGGGGCATGCACCGTCTTGCAACAGCGACTTCACTGCTGTGTCGCCGTTCTGTTGCAATGCAGGAGGGGCTGGTGCACTGCTGCACAGATCTCACAAGGGGGATGGGGAGAGTCACTACAGCAATGGAAGTGCTGCTGACTAACCAGTCAGCCACCACAGGAGGTGAAGGTTTAGGGGACACAGACAACACCAGTAGCAGGAGCAGCACCCCTATCCCAGAAATTCGGAGGAGCAGCAGACGCCAGAGTACCGGCGCTGCCACAGCAGACAATGAACAAAGCCAACCTCAGGCATCACGCAGTGCAGTGCATGGGCGCAGGCAGTGAGGCTGCCAAAATCGGTCGGACATGTGAGGGTGAGGTAACCCCCGTCCACCCAGTTGTGCTAGGCACACTTAGGATGTAACAATTGTGTCTTCAGACATTTAACATAGTGCCAATTAAACTACATTCATTGCATTTAAACCCTTGCTTTGTCTCTATACTTACTCAAAAGTAGTTGTGTGTGATCTCTGACCGTCTCTGTCTGCCGTCTTTCGGCGTTGGTACTCCTACTGTGTTGGCTGCTGGTAGTACCTGCTCATCGTCATGGTCTTCATAGTCCTCCAATTCCACCTCTGTGCCCTTCTTAGTTGCGAGGTTGTGTAACATTGCACAGGTTGCAATGATCTTACAGCATATTACTGGTGAGTACTGCCGTGCCCCACCACTTTTGTGGAGGCACCGGAACCTGCTCATCAGGAGGCCAAAGGTGCGCTCCACGATGTTACGGGTTGACTTATGTGCCACATTGTATCGTCTCTGGCTGGGGGTCGTGGGGTTGAGGTAGGGTGTCAGGACGAAGGAATGGAGGGCATATGCACTATCCCCTAATGTGAAAAGTACAAACCATTACTCACAGGCACACATTAACATACGTCAGCATTATCTATCAAGGGAGTGTCACACAGTAATTTACCTAGCAGGTATCCTTCCCCAAATTCCCCCGCTGTCAGGCGGGTGTAGATCCCACTATATCTGTGATCATGTACTTTGCATCACAGATTACTTGTACATTTATTGTGTGTGATGACTTCCTGTTCCTGTATATGTACTTAGTGGCAGCAGGGGGGCATATTGGGATGTGGGTGCCATCAATGCAGCCAATCACGTGTGGGAAATTTGCCATTAGGTAAAAGTCAGTCTTGGTCCTGAGCAGGTCCGCATCAGTGTCTGGGAAGTGGATGTAATGCTCCATTCTTTGCATCATGGCATCCAGGAACTTCCTGAAGAAACGGGACAGGCAGCTCTGGGACACCCCACCTACCGCAGCAACAACACTCTGGTAACTCTCAGATGCAAGCAGGTGTATGCTACAGAGCACCTGCACATGGGGTGGGATGGCGTGGGCCCTTGGTGTTGGGTGCTCCAGGAGTGGGTGCAGGTCCCTGATCAGGTCCAGGATGGTTTCGGGTGCAGTCTGTACCTTTGCAGCATCTCTGGCTCTGTCAGTTGGAAGAGTGTGATCCTCTGCCTGTAGACCTGCTCCTCCCTTCTCCATTCCCTCTCTCCTGCTGCCTGTAGCCGTAGCCGCCTTGCTATGACGTAGAATGCCGCCATTCTGGTTACACTGTTGCATTTTGGGGCCCTATTTTATAGCCTGCACCTGGTTACCACATGCTTTCAATCCATGCTAAATACTGACTCTTAAATACCGAATTTGCAGCAAAATCGGTATTTTAGGGGTCACCTACATCTCAAGGGTGTTACTTTTTCCATTTCCTATTTTCCGAATCGGTATATTTACTGATTCGGAACATTTACCGATTCGGAACATTTACCGATTCGGAATATTTTCCGAATCGGTAAATTTACCGATTCGGAACATTTACCGATTCGGATATTTTCATAATCGGTAAATCTACCAACTCGGATTTTTTACCGATTCGGGAGTTTTTGGAAGACCTACATCTCAATGTCCAAATACCGGTCGGTAAGGCCCGAAAATCGGTAAATTCGGCCGTTACCGACCGGTATTTGGCTACCTACATCTGGCCCAAAGTGTGGTTAAATACGAGGAATTTAAAAATTAAAGGAACTAAAACATTTAATCCTCGGTTTATAGGACCCTTGTCCATAGAGAAAGTTATAAATCCTGTCAGTGTAAAGTTAACACTCCCTCGTCAATATCTGTTTCATCCAGTCTTTCATGTCTCATTACTTAAGCCTTTTAACCCACAAACTCGAATTATTCGACCTCCTCCTCCAATTACTATTGAAGGACACCCAGTGTTTGAAGTGAAGGCTATCTTAGATTCTAAAAACATATGTGGTAAACTCTTTTATTTAGTAGACTGGAAAGGCTATGGCCCCAAAGAACGCAAATGGGACCCTATAACTCATCTAAAAAATGCGCCTAGAGTAATAGGAGTATTTCATACACGATACCCAACTAAACCTAGACCTATTGCAAGAGTTTTAGGAATGATCTTGAGAGGGGAGTACTGTCATGAATCACGACAGGTGTCCTGAATCATGACAGGTTTATTTGGGCTAGTCCCTCAACACACTTGATTATTCAATCAGTGTGAAGGTCATTACAGTAAAAAACCCACCCCTTTCCCGTGCATCAGCACTCTGATAATCAGTATGTGTTTGTGAAACATTTATTATATGCAATTAACAATTTGTGTTCAGAAGTCACGTTTACTTTCTAGAAATATCTACTTATTTTGTGGCTTTGAGCTCAGGACTTGAAATGCGTGTTTTGGTGCAGGACATGGGATGTGTGT
The DNA here is from genome assembly GCF_964261635.1 of Lissotriton helveticus. Classification (NCBI taxonomy): domain Eukaryota; kingdom Metazoa; phylum Chordata; class Amphibia; order Caudata; family Salamandridae; genus Lissotriton; species Lissotriton helveticus. The sequence continues at coordinate 462,251,870 of NC_136069.1, read as the reverse complement.
TTCGGTGCTCGCCGCTTTTCTCTAACTGAGGCTTACATGCTCCGTTTTCTTTCTTGCGACTTCGGTTTTGGCACCAAGATAGACTCGAGACTTGGGCAGGGAGATGGAGCAGAAACAAGACGGTGGGGAACCCAGCACGCTCCGCTCAAGTTACGTAACAGAGCGTGTGCGTGTGAGCGTTTGGGTACAGTTTACTATTTAAACCGCACCCAAGCTTCTAGAAGGCGCTTTGCCTTCTGCTTTCACACAGGAAGGACCGCGTCTGGAAACCTCCCGCCCGGGCCTCTTGACTTACCTGATTATTTCAAGGGACATTTTCGGCAATTCCGGTATTCTGTTTTTGATGCAGCATTCTTCTGAAAAGCAAACCCTGCAAGAAAAGAGAAGAAAGAGATAAGTACTTTGTTATTTAAGGCGCCCTACGCAAGAAAGGCGGCAGAAAACAAAATAATTTTTGCAACTTCTTGAAGAAGAAGGACTTGATAAAAAGAACTTAAATCCATATATATATATGTAGTAATATATATATGTGTAGCAGTTAAATCTCTCAGGTTTAAATTTTATATTCTTTAATGTATATTCAAGCAAGAGATATTGGGTTTTACAAGTGGTTATGTTTGTGCTCTACAATTCTAAGAATTTCTTTTAGAACAGTCAGACAAACCCTAGAAGTACAAGGCAAATACAAAACAAAACCTAAGTAAGTAATAAGATTGTTTAGAGATAAACACAGGAACTCTAGAGGGTTAAGAATAGGGTGTAAACTCTTGTTTTGCCTTTTTCAGCTAATGCATATTAGAACAACAACATCTCTACCAGATCTTGCCTGACTGCACACCATCCTTTTACACAAGACGAAGAAATACTGGGGCGTAGGGATGTACGTTGTTACTACGCAAGCCTTTACCACGCAGGTTTTACAACGCAAGTCGTTACAACGACTTGCATTGGGGGGCGTTGGATAGTGGAATAGTTTAATTTACTATTCCAACTCCAGTCCCCGTGGATAGTAGTTAAGGTTTTGGATAGTAAATTAAACTATTCCCTATCCTTCAGCCCCCCCCCAGCGCAAGTCGTTGTAGCGACTTGCGTTGTAATACCTGCGTGGTAAAGGTACTGCGTTGAAAAAGTTGCGTTGTAAAGGATGTTCCCCGGGCGTAGGACTGACAACTACTGCTCGCAGGTAGGCACCATTTAAAAAGTATAAATAAAAACGCTTGTTAAAAAAGTGTTAGAAAAAACTAGATGTAAAATCAAAAAGGAGACCTAGAAGTCTTATCCAGTCTATACTTGTTGCTTCGCAGGTCGACAGCAAGAATCTCATCACGTCCAGTATCCGGTCCTCCTCCCTAATTCCTAATTTTCATCTTGTAGTATTTACAATCACAAGTTTAAAGTTAGTTATTTGGGAAGTGGTCCCTTGCGTCCCTGCAAAATCCACTACGTCTTCAAAAGGAGTTAAAGGTAAGAGACGACGTAGTTCATTGACACTCATATCCTGTCAAACGGGCACTAATCAGATGCTCTGTTTTCGTTTGATTTAGCAAGGCATCAACTAAATGAGGTACTAACACAAACAATCTCTGTGAGAAGACTATTCCCTCACTCCGACATATAGATACAGCTGCTGCAGCCACCTCTCGAAAACAACCAGGCAGTGCATGTGCAACTGGATCAAGGACTGCGGAGAAATATGCACAAGGACGTTGTTTATAACCGTTTGTCTGTGTTAAAACCGAGAGGGCACAACATTCCCTCTCGTGTACATAGAGTGTGAAATCTTAGTGTAGTCTGGAGTTTCTAATACTGGTGTAGAACAAACAGCCTGACGTAGCTGTTGAAAGGCATTCTGGCATTCAGTAGTCCATGGGAGAGGCATGGGAGTGTCTTTAGTCAAAAGGGCAAACAAGGGTTTAATAATGTACGAAAAGCTAGGGATCCACTGCCTACAAAAGGAAGTGAGGACAATCATTGCACGGACGTCCTTCTGAGGACGCGGCACAGGAGTGTCTAAAATGGTCTGAATGCGATATGGTGTGAGTGCACGTCCCTCCTTAGATAGGAGGTGACCTAAATAGGTAATCTGCTGTCTACTAAATTGCAACTTCCTCCAAGAGACTTTCTGATGATGAGAGGCAAGAAATGATAACACGGACTGTGTTCCTTCTTTACACTGTTCAGGGGTATCAGCAGCCGACAAGATATCTACATATTGAACACCCCTTTGGGTAAAGGAAAAGAATCAATCAATCAATCAGAGTACTTGTAAAGTGTGCTACTTACCCGCGAGGGTCTCAAGGTGCTGAGGGGAGGGGTTGCCGTTACTGCTCGAAGAGCCAGGTCTTGAGGAGTCTTCTGAAGGCGAGTAGGTCTTGGGTCTGCCGTAGGTGAGTAGGGAGGGTGTTCCAGTTCTTGGTGACGAGGTAGGAGAAGGATCTGCCACTGGAGGTTGTTCGTTGGATGCAAGGAACAGCGGCGAGGGCGAGGCTGGCAGAGCGGAGCTAGCGGGTGGGGGTGTAGAAGCTGAGTCTACTGTTCAGGTAGGCTGGCCCGGCGTTGTGGAGTGCTTTGTGTGCGTGGGTGAGGAGCTTGAAGGTGATCCTCTTGTCAACGGGGAGCCAGAGTAGGTCTCTCAGGTGGGGGGTGATTTGGCTGCGGAGGGGGAACTTGGCAATCAGTCGGGCGGAGGCGTTTTTGGATGCGTTGTAGTCGTCTTGGATGCGTTGTAGTCGTCTTAGGTGTTTGGCTGGGATTCCTGCGTAGAGTGCGTCGCTGTAGTCCAGTCTGCTGCTGACGAGGGCCTGTGTCACCGTTCTTCTTGTTTCAGTCGGGATCCACTTGTAGATCCTGCGGAGCATGCGGAGGGTGTTGTAGCAGGAGGAGGAGACGGCGTTGACCTGTTCAGTCATGGAGAGGGAGGAGTCGAGGATGAATCCTAGGTTGCGTGCATGGTCGGTGGGTGTCGGTGCTGTTCCCAGTGTGGTTGGCCACCAGGAGTCGTCCCAGGCTGAAGGGGTGGGTCCGAGGATGAGTACCTCCATCTTGTCCGAGTTCAGCTTCAGATGGCTGTTCCTCATCCAGTCAGCGACTGCCTTCATTCCCTCGTGGAGGTTGGTTTTGGCGGTGTGCGGGTCCTTGGTGAGGGAGAGGATGACCTGGGTGTCGTCAGCATAGGAGATGATATTGAGGTCGTGTTGGCGGGCCACTTGTGCGAGGGGGGCCATGTAGACTTTGAACAGCGTTGGGCTGAGGGATGAGCCCTGGGGGACACCGCAGATGATGCCGGTGACCTCGGATCGGAAGGGCGGGAGGTGGACGCTCTGGGCTCTGCCGGAGAGGAAGGACATGGTCCAGTCAAGGGCCTTCTCTTGGATTCCAGCTTCTAGGAGGCTTGTCTTTAGAGTGCGATGGCAGACCGTGTCAAAGTCAGCTGACAGGTCCAGGAGGATGAGGGCTGATGTTTTGCCGTTGTCTAGTTGGCGCCTGATGTCATCTGTGGCGGCGATGAGGGCTGTCTCGGTGCTGTGGTTTTGTCTGAACCCGAACAGGGACGGGTCCAAGATGTTGTTGTCTTCCAGGTGGCGGGCCAGTTGCATGTTGACGATTTTCTCAATGAATCAAGCTGCCTTTTCAATGCCTGGCTATAAATGCTAGGACTCTCTGTATACCCTTGTGGAGCTCCACAGAATCTGTATGATCTATTATTCAAAGTGAAGCCGAACATATAATGGCTATCAGGATGAATAGGTATTGAAAAAAAGCATTTTTAAATCAATATCACTAAATGTAGTGGCAGTAGGAGGAAGTGTAGTAAGAAGTGTCGTGATGTCAGAGACTACCGGGTACTGGGGCACCACAATTTCGTTAACCTCTCGTAAATCAATAATGAATCTGTAAATTTTAGTATGTGTCTCTTTTCAAAATAGGAAGCATAGGGCTATTACAAGTATTATAAGGGACTTCTTCCACAACCCCCACCTTGATCAAATCCTGTACAATGTGCGTCAACGCTTCTTCGCCTTCCCGAGATATTTTATATTGGGGCAGTCGAGGCAATGAAGCACCTTCCTTCACTTTAATATGTACTGGTGGGATAACCATTTTTCCCACATCAGTATCTGATGTAGCCCATAAAGTCCTAGGTAAGGATGCTAGAGCGATAGCCTCTTTAACACCTTAGCCGCGGTAGGATTTACCGCGGTGCGCTGAGTTTTTTTTAAACCCGCGTTACATGACGAGCTCAGCTCGTCATGAGTGTACGAGAGGTGTACCTCATGATGAGCTGAGCTCGTCATGAGCGTCGAAGGGGTTAATGGGACAAGACCTCTCAACCATTGGATAGTTATCATTTAAGATAACATGCACACCTTCTGGGGAACAACGTATTGTAGCACTGAAATATTCAAGGATAGCAATGCCCACAATATTATCCGGCGTGTTAGAGGAATGCGAAAATTGACATTCTGCAGTGAATTTATCAAAACTAATTGCAAGTGGCTGTGGCAGTGGGGTAGATGTAGGTGTCCCATCGAATCCTATCGCTGTTATCATTGCGCCAGACAGGGGAGCCCTAGGAACCAATTTTTTAGACAGAGCACTACGAATAGCTTCTGTATCAACCAGAAACCGATCAGTAGAGCCCAAGACGTTTGCATCAACATAAGGACCTTTTTGAATTACTGGGATCTACTGGGACCTCAACCAATTTCTTACCCCATCCTCGGCATTCCATAGCATAATCAGATTCTGCAAGACTAGCAGTTGAATCAGGCATCTGATATTGATTTTGTCTATCAAAGGTATTTGAATAATTTGTCCATGTTCAACTGCCTCAAACCTGGGACGATTTCCTATTCCTCCCCTTTGTCCTGAATTCCCTGGACGTCCTCTCATACTTCCTCTACCCCACTGAAACAGGTGACCTCGCAAAAGGGGGCACTCAGAACGCCAATGTCCAATCTCTGTACAATAAGCTCACTGATCAGAAGACAAAGTTGCTCGAGAGAAAGGGGGTACATCAGGGGTATATAATGCAAGTCCGCCTCTACCACTACCTCTGAATGGTGGACCATATACTTGAGCCAACATAACTTTCATTTTTAAATCCTTATCCTCTTTGCCTTTTGCTTCCAATTCCTGACGCTCATAATACTGGGCCGTAGTCAAAATGGAGACTGGGGAAGACATAGTCCACAAACTCTCGATGTCCTTAAGGTGGCTAGCTATTTCTGGCAACATATTAGCGACAAATTTGTCAATGAACAGATGCTTACCTGTGTCATCCGTCAATGACTGCCCACTAAAATCATGGAATGTCTCTTGTTTTTAATTGATGCAGTCTTGGGCAACATATGGTAACTCAGTGGTATACACTATGTGTAACTACAGGTAAAATAAATGGAGAAACGAGGTGCAGAGATATCGCAGACCCTAACCCTGATGAAGTTGCCAGTAAATCAAATTTGGCAATGAAACATGTCGGTTTTTAATTGAGCAGGCACACAGCAAGGAATAAAGATATCAGAGCCAGTGTTGCTAAGCTCCTTTTTAATGGTAGGTATACCAAATTTCTAAGGTAGAATTTGGTAACCTTGGAGGGTCACTAACACAGAGCACACTTATTGGTTGTTTTGTCTTGTTTGTTCTGCACTTTTATTTTTGTGTTCACAGTTGGCAGTTGCTGATGATGAGAACCCGAGGAGACAGGCGAGTACCAGTCTGTGATTTCCTCCCAAGGGGTTACTCCTGTGAGGCACTGCCAACATTTCCTACACTTTTCTCTTGTTTCTCTTGCTTTATTTCCCTTTCATCTTGATGTTGTTCTACCAGATGATAGGGTGTCATAGTTACCACACCATATGTTTTTAAATATTAAAAATAGTGATTCAAATCACTTCTGAAGTGGTAGCGAAAATTAATCCATCGTGGGGGATACGCTTAAATATGATGGTGGACATATGTCCCCATACATAATAGAGGCAGGTCTTGTGTTGATGTATAGGTGTTGAGTGGGGGGCGAACTGTTTTCTACCCCTTTTTCCCCCCTTTGGCTCCTGTGTGTTCATAATGAACAGATGCTTACCTGTGTCATCCGTCAATGACTGCCTACTAAAATCATGGAATGTCTCTTCAAACTTGTAAAGAAATCAGAAACGGACTCATCCGCTTTCTGCTTACAAGACGCTAATGTTGTCCAATCTATTTTCTTAGGGGGTATGAGAGTTTTCAACTTAGTCACAATAGCTTTGGTAAGATCTAATATCTCCGGTTGTTGTTTCTAAGCAGGTTCCCTAGCCGCATCTATTTCTTCTAAATGCACCCAAGTATCACCATATGCTACATTATCATCTATTTTCTGAATTGTTCTCCACATATCAGGGGGCAAAATAAGTCCAAAAACATATCAATATCTGGCAGGGTCATAGTGCAGGAGGTAATGGCTCCTTCCACTTCTTAATAGAAAGCTGCCGGATTTTCCGCGAATCGAGCAATGCAGCCTTAGGAGCCATAACGTCTGCTCTACTCCAAGGAGTATAGACCCAATTATAGCCAAAATGTCCCTTTGCATCATCTGTATCTTTATCAGCACTTGTTCCCGCACCCTTCGGAGGAACATACAATGGCGCAGCTTCACGCATCGGTCTCACAGCAACTACAGTATCACTAGGGTCAATGTCTTTCCCCGAAACTTCTTCTTTTGACGCGGGGTTCTGAACTGTTTGCACAGTTTTAACTTTACTAACTGAATTTTGCTCCAATTTTAAACGTAGTGTATCATGTTTTAATTTAACTACTCACCTAAGTAGATCAGATATAATTGCCTAAAGGAAAGTTCCATCATTTAATTGTTTATAATCAGAATTAATATCTCTGGGCTCTAAGTTTTTAGAAACGTCTTTAAAACCAAGTATTACTTCCCAGGTAAACTTCTCTGCAAAATATAACTGCTCTAAATCTTTCCACTGCTGTACCATTGCTATAAGATCTGGAGCATAAATAATCCCACGAGCTTCTGTGCGAGCAGTGATCTGATATTGGCTTTTTCGTCAACAGTCAAAGTAGAGCAAGTCTGCCGCCCATCTTGCTTATCTATGTCTTTATCGTCTGAAGAAAGATGTTCTTCATCGGAAAGATCATCCTCAGGGGCAGAGGGAAACTTATACGGGGGCGGAGGTCGACCTAACAAGACGTAATCATCCTGAGGTTTATTAAGTATGGGATAAATGGGGCGCCTAATAGGGTACTGGCCAGTTACTTCTAAACAACGCTCCCTTTCCTCTTTTTCTTTTATTGCCTTCATCTCTTTATTTTTTAATTCCAATGCTTTTTGATATATTGCTTTACGCTGTTCTTTTTCTGCTATAGCTTCTTCTTGCCTCACTCTCTCTGGCACTTCTTTCTCCCACATTCGTACACAATCAAACATATCTTGTCGACTTTTTTTCTTGAATAAGCACTGCTCTAAATATTGAATCTTTTTAAAGTCAAATGACCCATTCACAGGCCATAGTAACTCAGGATCCTTTTTCGAATATTTGTTCCACAGTCTACTATACATTATGGAAGAAATACAGTGTTTAAAGTACATATGCCTATTAGGTGTCCCCTCTGGGGGAGCCGTCTGACTTCTGTCTAAATCCATTTTGGTACCTCCAAGACAGCAACACAGCCTACGGAATGTCCTGGATACAGGCATGCTACCAAGTTTTTGTAGAATATTACTTTTCCAAAATATTCAAAAGTAGAGGAAAATCTCCACATTACCTGCCTTTATCTTTTGCAAAAAATAAATCAAAGAAACAAAACCAGAATCTTGGCCAAGCAAATCAAGAGTGCCGATTCAGCGACCTTATCAAACAAGAGTCTCCAACTTCCTACTACCAATCTCTTGGTCGACCTAATGGTCACTGCAAAAAATTACGCCAAAGGATATCTCAGTCGGGACCGGCCACAACCTGGAGGGTCAATTAGAAAACAACTGAAAAATAACTTTGGCTGCGAAGATAAGGGTCTCCTCATGCAGGACGTCTCCTCAGGAAAATTCCACTCTTCCGTCAAGACCACTCCTTTGGAAGGCCGCGTCTCCGATGAGGCCCCACGAGTCAGGCGCCAAATTGCCCTAAATGTGCCTTTTAATGAGCACACCGGTGCAGGGGTCACCCTTCTCTGTCCACTCGTCTGTAGACCAACAAAATATAGATTGGCACTGAAGCTGGAATTCAAAGAACACGTTTATTAATCACTCATGAGTGGGAACACGTCGATACAACAACCTCAAGTTTTCCAGGAGCTAGTACATTGAATTCACAGACCATGGTGCTTATATACAGAGTTTGTTACAGAGTAAGCATGTAGTTACAAATAGAAGGTACAAGCATACACAGGAATAGTTACAGACAAACATGGGCAGATGGGAGATCCCTTAGTCAGCAGAGTTGGAGGGGAAACAGAACTGCTTACAGCAGCTACAAATAGTCGACAGTTACATCTTGGACCAGGTGTATTTCAACAGCTATATGCCTTTGCTCAGCACATACATTGCTTTGGCCCAGTACAGGAGTTACCTAAAGTTGATGACACAAGCGAAATAGAAAGGCAAGCAACAGTGAAGACAGGAGAATTACATCGCTAACAAAATGAATGCCACAAACAAGATGGCTTCAACTTTATGCTAACAGAAATTATTTTCAATTTCCACACACTGAGCCCTAAAAACGATCCCTTACATCCTTAAACTACTTGACCCTGCCCTGTAAACTGTCCCTTCACTCTCTGCCCTGAACCCTAAAAATTCAGCCCACGCCTCAAAAACTACCCGACCCCGGTCCTGAGCCCTACAAACTATCCCCTACATCCCTAAACTACCAAGACCCTACTCCCTGCCCTGTAAACTACCACGACCCCCTCCTGAGTCCTAAATCCTACCCCCACCCCGAAAAACTACCCCCTTCACCCCCAAGACCAAGTCCAAGTCCCAGCTGCACTTACCTCACAGTTCCCTCTCCCAATAGTCCTTCCTCTTCCTGCCTTCCTCTTTGCGTATTCCTCTTCCTATGCTCGGCAACTACACAGCGCATTGCCTTAACTACGCATATGCATGGTTAAGGCACATGCATGGTTAAGGCAAGCATGGTAGGGAATACGGGAAATGGCACGCATGGCTCAGCCCGCATTGTTAAGGTGGATTCCTGTACCGAAGGATTATCAGAGCCACCATTAGAAGCTGTATTAGAAACTTGGGGGCAAACCTGTGCGATTCCTTAATGGTCTCATGGCCCTGTTCAATAGCTGCCAGACATGCTAAAATAGGAGAAAGTTCTGTTGACACAATACCTTTGATTTTACTAATACAGTCCCCTATAAGTTCCACTGCCCAGAGTGATCTGGGTGCAAGCCCCTCTAAAACAAAAGGACTGGAGCGCTCAAAGACAGCAAGCACATCAAGGGAGCTGACAGGGGTGAGTGTTGGCATAGTCTGATTCAAAGGCAGTCAACTAGTCTGCTTACCGACTTCTAAGAGTCAGCGAGCAGTCCTTGGGACGCGCCCCTGTAGGATAGAGGACAGGTGATGTACTCCAGACAAGAACTTGATTATCAACTAAGCCGTGTGATTCAGCTACCATGACAGAACAAGAGGGGCTGGAGGGCTGTGGTGTACCATCAAAAATTGGAGAAGGTCCTGATCCGAGCGACAGTCTCCTCTCCGTCAATGACATTTCAGTGGAAATGGTACCCATGGCTCTCTGCAGCATCTTATCGATGCTGATCGTTTTGGGGAGGGGACGAAGTAGCAGGGCCTCCTGGAGCTTTTCTTTTGCCCATGCTGCTTTGATGTGGAAAACGAAAAACAAATTGCCACAGAGTATCAGTGTTAGAGACGATGACAACAACAAATAAGCATTTGGAATGCAATAGGTCTCGCATTTGCAAGAGTTTGAACTATTGGCATTGACACTGCCTTTTATTTATGTTTTAAAAACCAAAACATAAATAAAAGGCATTACCATTTACAATACCAGTAGCTCAAACTAACGGAAACGCAAGACCTAGTGCATTGCAGATAGGTGCCGTGCTGCAGCATAAAGTTTCATAAAGTTTATACTTCAGCACGGTCCCGCTTTCGTTTTATCAGTACAGATGCTGCGCTTTATTAAAGCGTGGAGCCTGTGTTGATGACATGAATTTTTTAGTAAATATTGGGGTTGAACCCATATAGTCAATGGGACCTGGGTATTTATTCGGTATAGGAAGAAGGGGGTCCCAGACACAACACAACAAATTCCACAATTCGAAGTAAAATACGTGGGAATATTTCACAAAAGGTCGAGTCAAGGTGCAAAGTGTTTTAATTTTCACAGCACCGGTGCTAAACATTCATTAGCTCATTACTCACAACATGAATACACACATATTAAACACAATTACAATAAGCCCAGAAAGGGGGGAGAGAGGGAGAGGGAAGTGCAAGGGGGAAAAAAAAAAATTAACATTTCTTGCTAGTTAGACATCACTATTTCAAAAAACATATTTACAAATACATGTGACCATATTTGGAAATTCACAAGAGAGAATATACACAGATCCCCAAGCGTGGGGTCTACAACAGCGTGTGAGAAAACAGCATCATGTTTTGTTTTGTTATTGTGTCTTTTTTATACAGAATCTCCTATATGGCTGTGTACATTAAACCATTCCGTGGGAGTTCAAAACAGTAGAGAAGTCTACGTTTCGACCCTAGATTGTAGGACAGTGTATCCTTACTAGGCGGGTCTTCGTCAGGACGTGAGGGAAGGGGAGGAGTGTAGGGCTGTTCCTAAAGGTGAAAATAGAAAAGACTTTAAAAAAGGTCTCCGAAGGGAGTCCCTATATGATACATCAAAAGCGACAAAATTAAAGACAAAACGTTTCTCAGAGAGTTTGTGATTGACAAGGAGGTATGAAAAGCGTGTTACCTGCTCAGGAGTCATATAAATTCCTGTTAACACATAGTTCTGGCCAAAGCCGGGCGGAGTGGTGGATCGTTAAAAAATCAGCGGTATCTGGGGGCCAAATAATGAGGAAAGGGGACCATCATTGAATGTGCTAATCACCCAAGGTTGTCAGAAAACATTACAAATATTAGAAAAACACTTGAAAAACACTAGGCCGGTAGTCCTACCTCCAAAGCGTTGCTGGGTAGGATCAAGGTGCGTGTATCATTAAAATGAAGTATGGTCCATACCAATCATAGTTCAGCATTCGATCTGTGAGGTATGGGGGAGCCCAATTAGTATACACGTCTTAAGAAAATGTTTCCAGTTGCCTGTAACACAGGCGTCTAAGCACAAAAGGCAATTAAGACACTTAATTAATAACTCACCCGCGATGACCTGGTAACGCTGAAATGCGAGTCAGCGTCTGTGGTGTTCCGGGTCCGATATTACAATGCAAAGTCTAAGGGCCAAACACAATTGGGAGTGGCATTCAGTAAATATGCGCCAGAATATGGACGATTGTACATCAAAATATATTGGCCTTAAATCGTACCTCTGAATTAGAGGGAACCTTACAGCAAATAATCAATTGAGGTCGGAGGATTTTCTTAAAGGGCGGCGGTGTGCTCGAGTCGAGATTCCACCATTGAATCTGTGGAATTAAAATAAGCGGACTTAGTGAAAGCGTTTCACTAACACGTGGATTTTAAGGCGCTGCAAAAATCGGGACAGACAGATAGCGCAACTGGACTCACCCGAAGTGTATTGTCTCCATGCGCGCGTGCATGCAGCAGCGTCTCATCTCAGTCAAGAAGAATCAGGAAGTGCTGCCTAGGATACGGGGGTCATTTTGTAACCTCGCATGCGGCGAGACTGGTGTTACCGAGGTAACCCAGGACGCCAGTCACCGACACGGCCAGCGTCAACGGAGTTAGAGGGGAACACAGGGCTTAACGAAGACTTTCGTGGTAGATGTAATCAAAATACAGTTGGCAACCTTTCAAGGGTTATAAATTATAACGCCCCAGTGCTGCATTTCGTGGGAAATGATGATAAACTAACATTAAAATGAAAGTTAAATAAAATATTGCAAATGAAAAAATGTAAATAATTAATTAAGCTAGCTGAGCGGACCTGCCCTTAACATGGTAGTCTAAGCGCAGCATTTTAAGCTCTCAAACGGTAAATACCACAATATTCACACAGATACTGGACATTGATGAACTCATCTCGCAGAAACCGTTTACAAACCAGATATTTACAAGCGTGTATCATTTTGGACATAGTACTGTGCGGACCTACCTAACAAGGTGGTCAAAACACAGATACTCCATACAGTGAAGCAAAAATTATTATTGACACACTAGTCGATAGAGAAATCACACATCAAATCGCAGTTATTCACCGCATGGGTCATTACCGACACACTCACCAGAGTAATGCGTGAACCTACCACATGGTGGTTAAGACGCAAGATTTACAGAGTAGCCATTTGAGAGAAACTGCTTTCTGATTCATTCAGCCCCAGCCGTACTGAATCAAAAAACCTGATCCATTTTATCTCTCTGATGTTCAGGATTGGCTCAAGGTTCCCACCCCTGGGGCCCAGTCTAACTTGTTCCAAAATGGTCCATTTAAGACTTTCCGGGGGGTGAGCAAAGTTCTTGCAATGGTCTACCAACGGTGCTCCCTCAACCTTGCACCTAACACGGCTGCAGTGTTGTAAGAAACGTACTTTTGCACGTTGCTGGGTCTGGCCAATGTATATTAAATTACAGGGGCACACTATGCAATAAATAACGTTGGATGAGTTGCAGTTGGTGTGTGACTTTAGTGTCACTTGATGTTGTCCATGAACAAAGACTTTAGTCTGGATTGTAGCTGGGCAGGCTTTACAGGATCCACAGCGATAATGACCCACGACGGGAGGTAGATTCCACATTGATGTTAGGGATTGTTCCTTTGCCGTATTCAAGAAAGAGGACACCACGTGATCTCGAACATTCTTCGCTTTCTTGAAGGCGTGAAGTGGTGGGTGGCTGCAATTTAGGTCCTCGGCGATCAAATGCCAGTACTTGTTTACAGTTTTCTTTATCGAATTGCTTTTTGTCGAGAAAGTGGTTACACATACGATGCGTTGATCAACATTGTTTTCCCGTTGAGCTCCCTGTTGCAATAGAATGTCCCTTGGGTTATGCCAAGCTCTCTTTTTGGCTTTTTTGACCAGACGTCTCGGGTACCCACGTTCAGACAACCGTTCCATCAGAATGGCAGCTTGCTCATCATAGTCATCCTTTTTGCTACAGTTACGGCGAATCCGTAAAAATTGCCCGAAGGGAAGGTTATCGCGTAGTCCCCGTGGATGATGGCTCGAATACAGAAGCAAGGAGTTCCTCTCCGCAGGTTTTCTAAAGAGGGTGGTGTGCAAAGTCTCATTCTCCTCAAAGATGGTAAGATCCAAGAAGTCTATGGATTTCTTGTCATACTGAATCGTGAACTGAATGTCCGCCGTGCGTCCATTTAACCAATTGAGGAATGTTATGATCTCCTGTTCATTCCCAGTCCAGATACAGATGATATCGTCTATGTACCTCATCCACATGTTTATTTTGGGTCTGAAGGGATTGGTATCATTCAGTATGAACACCTCTTCATACATGGACATGAAAATGATGGCCAAATCGGGAGCAAATGCCGCCCCCATCGCCACGCCCTTGGTCTGCAGGTAGAATGAATTGCAAAAAATGAAGAAATTCCTCATCATTGCGATTTTTAATAGCAAGATGATAAAAGATGTAGGGACACGAGCCGGTGCCTCCCGTTTGTCAAGTGCAATGGTCATGGCTTGAAGGGCCTCATCTTGGGGTATGCTGGTGTACAGTGACACGATGTCGCAGGTTACCAAGATTTCTTCATGCGAGTTATATGGACGTCCGTCAATCAGATTAATGACCTGTGTAGTGTCTCGCAGATACGTTGTAGTTGCTTCTGCTAGGGGCTTCAGAAAAAAGTCAATGTACCTGCATAGTGGTTCCAGAAGGGAGCCGCAGCCCGATACAATTGGTCGACCAGGTGGATGGTGTAGGTCCTTGTGCACCTTCGGCAGTGTGTAGATGGTGGGAAGGCGTGGGTTCTTTTGGTTTAGGTATTGAAATTCATGGTCCGACAAGAAGCCTTGTTGGAGGCCTTCCTGGGTCACTCTCAGGATTTCGGCTTTTAGATCTCCGGATGGATCCCCATCCAATCGTTTGTAACTCACCCCATCATTTAATTGTCTCATTATCTCACTAGTGTAATTGTCCAGGTCCTGTACCACAATTGCACCACCCTTATCGGCAGGTTTAACTACCACATCGGTGTTGTCCTTGAGAGATCTGAGCGCCACTTTCTCTGCTTTGCTGGTATTGAACTTGACAAATTTGTGTTCTCCCAAGATTTTATTCACATCCCGTAGGACGAGGCTCTCAAAGGCCAGGATACGCTGAGTCATAGCGTGAGTGGAAGGAACAAAGGTAGAAGGTGGCCTAAAATGGGTCGCCGAGAGAGGCTGAAAGGAGGGTTTATCTTTGAAAAAATATCGCAGTCGTACCTTACGAAAGAACTTGTGAAGTTCTACTATGGTGTTGAAGGTATCAGGCTTGGCGGTTGGAACAAATGATAGACCTCGACTGAGTATCTTGATTTCGTCATCAAGTAGAGTGTATTTGGAGATATTGATAATGGGGGAAATCCTTTTTACCACCTGTAGTTCTTCCTGCGGGTGGATCGTTCCCCGTGCTGAAGTATAAACTTTAAGAAACTTGATGCTGCAGGACAGCGACTGTTTTCATATTATCAACCGGTCGCTGCACTTCATTAAAATGTGGAGCTAAGTTGATGATATGAAAGCAGGAGCAGTGCTGAAGCATAGAGCAGAGCCTCTGTGTTGATAATACGAGAGCAGGTGTCGTATTGCAGCCTAAAGTTTCATAAAGTTTGTACTTCAGCACGGCGCCCGCTTTCTTATTATCAGTACAGATGTCACTCTTTATTAAAGCGTGTAGCCCATATTGATAACATGAAAGCATGCGCTGTTCTGAAGTATAAACTTTATGAAACTTGATGCTGCTGCATTGGGCCTGCTTTCATATTATCAACATGGGCGCTGCGCTTTATTTAAGTGTGGCGCCAAGTTCATAATATGAAAGCCGGAGCAGTGCTGCAGCATAGAGCGGGGCACCCATGTTGATAATAGTAAAGAAAAGGAATCGGCGGCGGAAAGTAAAATAAAAAAAAAACGTTACCCAAGCACTAGCGAGAGGGACTAGACAAGGTTGTCCCCTGTCACCTTTGCTATTTGTTTTGGCACTGGAACCCCTACTCATTAAGCTTCGTAAGGAGGCCTCAGCTATGGGGATCCTATTAAGGAACTCGGTGCATATAGTATCCGCCTATGCTGATGACCTTATACTTTTCCTAAAAACCTTACTACAGATTTGGAACCTATCCCATCTATATTCAAACAATTCGAACATGTGTCAGGGCTGGCAATTAACGCAACAAAATCACTATCTTTTATATGCGATATAAGGAAAACCCAGACCCTATTAAATTTGGTGATCTGACATTAGCGACTGCACCACAAACTCTTAAATATTGGGCATCCAAATCTATAGATCTTCCCAAGACTTAATAGATGGCAACCTGTTGAAAACGATCAGATCCTTGCGGACGCAGGTCTCTTTTTGGACCTCGTTACCATGTCGGTGATGGGCAGAGTGGCCATTTCCAAAATGGTAATGCTCCCTCGCCTTTTATATTTTTTCACTAATCTGGTGATGATAATTCCAGCCAACATATTTCGTATACTTGACACACTCCTCTCAGAACTTATTTGGGGTAGGGGACGCAGAAGAGTGAGTCTGTCTAAACTACAATTGCGACCTGAAGAGGGAGGCCTGGGTGCCTTGGACTTTCAGGCGTACTGTATGGCCAGCCAACTACAATGGCTAGCGTATTGGTTAGCAGGGCATCATATCTATGAAATAGGTTATACACCACAGCTCCTCACTAAGGGTACCCTTCATACATTGGTACTGCCGAACACTAGGATCCCGCCTGCTACTCCCCCCTTGCTTAAAACAGCCCTGGTATAATGGAGGCGGACGCCACAATACACTAAAAGTCTCCTCATACTTTCCCAATATCCCTTCTGCTGGGGATACCTACCAGGACTGATTTCTAAACGTTTTGCATCCCAATGGATACAGGAAGGCGTGACGTCAATTGGAACACTGTAGACGGGACGCTGGCAGATCACGATAACTTAGCTCGCACTCATGGGGTTCCTCTGTCACTATTTCTCCTCCATGCCACTATTTCTCATTACGCTAGGCACTGCTTGTTACCTCACGGGATTGAACCTCCCTACCCATGAGCTGGTCCATGCAATACACCTCATGGGAGAATGACACCATCTTACCAGTTGGTTATATAGGGGTATCAGGGCGCACTCAGGAATTTCACTAACTCGACTCCGAGCTAAGAGAGCCGTGGAACTGGGCAAGGACCCCACGGATACAGAGTGAGTATCCATATTGGCATTCCCTAAAAAAGTGCCTACGAATACTAAATTTAAATATATACAATACATGATTTTACACAGGGCATATCTCACACCACATCGCCTTAATAGTATACACCTGAATGCGCAACTCCCTTGTCCTCGATGTCAGGAGTCTGATGCTGATTTACTTCATATGTTATGGGGCTGTCAGCGATTAAAATAATTTTTGCGGAGGGGCGTGGCTTGCAGCCGAGCATGGCGGCAGCTTAGAGGGAGAGCTCCGTGAGTAGGTCGGCCTTCTCTGAAAATCCATGCACATATCCGTCACCAACACACCTCAGAAGGAAGGTCCCGAGGCCCAGGACCGAGCGGCACCGACGGCGGGAGATCCGGAACAAGACCGGGACCGGGTGACGTCCGCACCAGATCTCGTCCGGCTGCGGCCCAAGTGACGCCGGGAAGCCCCAGACTGTGGTGCTCAAGGAGGCCGGGCGGAAGTGATCGCGGCCAGGGAGGAGTCCGCCGGAAGTTGGCGCGGCCTTACAGTGGCGAGGCTGAGGAGGGACCGTGTGCGATGACGGCGACATCAGAGGAGCGGAGAAGAGGTGGGATCCGTGTGGAGCGGCAGGACTACGGGCGCTGAGACCGCGGGTAGCGGTGCGCCTGTTACCAGCGCCGCCTGCACCAGAGACATAGCGTCAGCCCCGGAGGGAAAAAACAAACACGATTACCACCCACTAGCCCCCAGATGAGACTGTGCAGACAGTGAACAAGCGGGCGATAGTGGCGGCGGAACAATCTCATACAGGCAGAGGCAGACCACTGAAGCCAGGGCACCAGAGGGTGAAGGGTCTCGGCTAGACTTCTACTCGGGGAGACTCCACAGTGTGCAAGCGGCTGGGAACCGCACGAAGGAACACAACCTGAAAAGAGAGACGGGCACACATATCGGGGGCGGCGGCCGGTGAGTTCCCTCATAAGCTCCGGTTCTCACACACTACAGCCGGAGCCCAATGAGTGATAGGGGCAGGCTGCCAGCGAACTACAGTGAGCGTAGGGTGGCAGACTTTGACTGGAGGCAATAAGGAGGTGTGGACTGGCGCCGCACAGACCGGCCTGAAGGGCACGGTGGTTCTAGAAGGAATAGTCATCCTTCTCCGTGCTCCTCACCATTGGTAGCCAGTGAAACATTCCAGTGGCAGCGGGGCACTGAAGGTAGCAGCATGACAGGCAAGGGCACAAGGGGCAACTTGACTCAGGCCCACCTAGATAAATTCGCTTACGATAAGAACAATCCTCATCACGCAGAGTCAAGGACATCCATGGGGAAGCCAGCAGACGGAGACGGAACCAAAAAAGTGA
Source organism: Lissotriton helveticus (assembly GCF_964261635.1). Lineage (NCBI taxonomy): Eukaryota > Metazoa > Chordata > Amphibia > Caudata > Salamandridae > Lissotriton > Lissotriton helveticus. Next base: position 462,233,990 of record NC_136069.1, on the reverse strand, counting down.
CGCTGGAAGATGTCATGAACGCACTGACGCAGGTACAGGCCACAGTGGGGTCGATCTCCACAGAGGTCACCCTAATACACGCGGACTTCCACAAAATGTCCAAACGTGTGAAAGAAATTGAAGTGGTCACGAAATCCTTAGTGGGAGATGTGTCGGAGCTGCAAACAGCGATGGAGCGGATGGTGGCGGAGAATAAATCATTGAAGGAGAAGCTGGACGACCAGGAGGGACGCTCGAGGAGGAATAACGTCCGAATTCTTGGGGTCCCGGAGTCTGAAGGTACCAGAGCGACAGACCTGTATGTGGAAGAATTGATTAAAACAAGGCTCCAACCCAAAGGCCTTTCACATTTCTTCTCAGTCGAAAAGGCGCACAGAGTCCCAGGGGGAAAACCAAAACCGGGCGCACCACCGAGGCCGATACTGGCGCGGCTCTTCAACTTCCGCGATCGGGACGTAATCCTCCAGGCAGCGAGAGTGTCGCCACCCATCCAGATTCAGAACTCATCAATCGCCTTCTTTCCGGACTACACAGCTGAAGTAGCCCGTCGCAGGAGAACTTTCCTAGATGTGAAGAAGGAACTGAGGGCAAGGGAGATACCATATTCAATGCCTTTCCCGGCCAGATTGCGGGTGGTGGCGGACAACAAAACCTGGTTCTTTGACACACCGGACTTGGCCCACGAATGGTTGGAGGGTTGGAGACATGTCGGACAGCCTCGCCGCTCGGATAGAACCCACCGAGGACAGCGAACTGGAGATCACACGGGATCATAAACGTCAGGGCCAGATGCAGCAGAACGGTCGCCGGCGCGGGACGATGTCGGCGATGAACCTGGAACGGGACACTGATCACCCAGTGCCCACCTGAGTCTTCATCAATGTGGTACTGAAGAAGCGGTTGCTGCTGGACACTGGTCTAAGGGACTCCGAAGAGGGTATGAGGGGCCGCCGGCTCCGGGGGGTCTTTCACCCCAGCAAACAAGTATTCAGTTTGAGGGACGGGTAAAGCACTCTGCTAAGTTGGGGGGTCGGTCGGTTCAATGTCCGTATAGCAGGGAGGCAGGGAGGGGGGCACAGGAGGGGATGGTTCTTGTTTTTCAGGTTCTACGAATAAGGGAACTGTTTGTAGTATTGTTGACTCAATGTTTTAAGGCAGAACACGACGACACAGACGCACTGGCTACGTCATTGAAGGGTGGGGTGTGCACACCACTACTCAGGGTACATTCCTATACGTACAATCGACTTCTGAATGGCTCACGACGCAAGGGGAGACACTCATGTAGGGGGAGCTCAAGAGACGCAAGTAGCATCGCTGCAGATAATGACGTGGAATGTGAGGGGCTTAGGTGACAAAATCAAAAGGGGACTGGTTATGCAGAGTATAAAGCGAATAGGCCCAGCGCTGGTCCTCCTGCAGGAGCCGCATCTTACGGGCAAAGCATGTCAGGAATTGGACAGAAGGGGCTACCACATGGCAGTACACTCGGACTTCACATCTGGCTCACGAGGGACAGGCATTCTGTTACGGAAGTCATCTTCCTTCATACTTCAACACACCAAAACAGACGACCATGGCCGCTTTGCGGCCATAAAGGATCAGTGGGAGGGCAGACCACTAACCATAGTATCAGTTTACATCCCTCCAGCACTCCATTCAATCGCTCTTCCAGCACTGGGGAAATTCCTACTAGAGTTGCCGGCGGGAGAGCTTATCCTTGGTGGGGATTTTGACGCTGTAGCACACGATACGCTGGACAGATTCCCTGTCCGGTCACGGACGGCTGGGCCCTCGCGGTTCAGCGGCTTTCTAGAGGCACAGGGGCTGACTGATGTGTGGAGACACATGCACCCCAACACACAGCAATACACCTACTATTCTGCAATGCACAGTAGTTTGTCACGCATAGACTACTTCCTGACATTGGGTGACGGTCTCCTAACAATTGATGATGTTAGCATCCGACCCAGGGGCATATCAGACCATTCCCCAATGACATTGACTTTGTCCTGCCAAGAGAAGACCCGCAAGAGGTTGTACCCGATTCACCCGGGGTACCTCAAGATCGCGACAATAAGAAAAGACCTACAGAAAGCGACCCAATATTACTTCACTGAGAACACAACATCAGTAGCGTCACCCTCGGTCCTGTGGGAAGCTTACAAGACAGTCCTGAGGGGGCAAGCTATATCATCCATAGCGGGGCACAAGCGCTCACAAAGAAGATAAATGACTGAGCTAGAATTAGCTCTTCACACGGCGAACACAGCACACATGGCAGACCCTACACCGGAAACGCTCCATACACTGCAGTTATGCCAACGGCAACACGACGACCACATGAAGCGACTGACCTTAGACAACATAGCAGCAACCACACATAGAATTTACGACGTAGCGGACAAGGCAGGGAAAATGCTGGCCTGGTTAGACAAGAAGAGGGGTGGCATTAAGAATATACTACAGTTAGGCGCGGCCGATGGGACACTCCTTACGCGCCCGGCAGATATAGTCAGCGAACTGGCCGACTACTTTCAAAAGGTGTACACCCCGAACGAAGCTGTCACGAGGGAAGCAGCACTGTCTTCCCTCCATGCCATACCGACACCAACACTCACTCTGGATGAAGTGAAGGAGCTAGAAGCTGAACTCACGACTGAGGAAATACAATTGGCCATTAATGCCATACAATCTGGCAAAGCTTTGGGCCCCAACGGGATCCCAATTGAATGGTACAAGACAATGTCAGAGACATTGAGTGCACCGCTTCTGGCAATGTACATAGAAAGTCTAGAGCTCACTGAACTCCCTCTAGACCAGCGCACAGCAACAATCTTGGCAATCCCAAAGCCAGGGAAACCAGAGACGGAATGCACGTCCTACCGCCCAATATCGCTCCTCAATGCAGAAGCTAAGATTTTGGCGAAATTTCTGGCTACTAGATTACTGCCTCACCTTTCACACTTGATCCACCCGGATCAATCGGGCTTTATGCCACATAGAAGTACCGCTTTAAACCTTCGTCGGGTCCATGGGGCGCTAGCGCGAGCACCGCAACTGCAGGTGTCGGCGGCAATACTGTCCTTGGATGCTAGAATGGCGTTCGACATGGTCGAATGGCAATACTTGTTTGCAGTTCTTACCCACATGGGGTTCGGGTCCCAAGTTTATATCATGGATACAACTCTTATATTCTAGCCCGATGGCACATGACATGGCGAACGGTCATATATCACGCACGATACCACTGGCTAGAGGGACGCGCCAGGGCTGTCCACTGCCACCTCTACTGTTTGCCCTGGTGCTGGAGCCGCTAGCCACGTTAATTAGGACTACTCCGCTCTTGAGGGGGATTAGCTGGGGGGAGAGTTGGGAAGACAGAGTCTCCCTTTACGCAGACGATATGCTGGTCTATTTCATAGAACCAGACCGTGGAATACCGGAACTCCTTGAGATGTGTGATACCCACGGGAAGGTGTCCGGATACACGATAAACTGGACAAAATCAGTGATTTTTGTCTTGCACGGCCCAATGCCGATCCTCCCCCCTGACTGCTAGAGATAGCAGAGACCTCCTTCAAATATCTCGGGATTCATATCACCCGGGACGCATCCGACTTCTATGACAGAAATTTGAAGCCGCCCTTAGAACGACTGCGGCGCGATGTGCAACATTGGCAAGCCTTGCCCTTGACGCTGCTGGGGAGGGCAGCGCTATTTAAAATGACGGTGTTGCCACGTTTCCTCGATGCGCTTGAAAATACCCCCTACTTGGTGCCATCGCGCTATTTCCAGCAGGTGATGGCCATGGTGTCCGGACTGCTATGGGGAGACCGCCCGGCACGAATTGCCCACGTGAAGCTAAACAGGAGCTCGTACGAGGGAGGGATAGCGTTGCCTAACTTACAATTGTATTACTGGGCAACGCAACTTAAAATCATTAAGCATGCCCCTCAGGACGATCCCGCATACTGGGCCGATAGGCACACATAGCTTATTGACGGCGCTTTATCACAAAGGAATGGCGGCGAAGCTTATGGGACCCACACGACACACAGTAGTGCTATGGTATAAAGCACAGACAAAACTTAAATGGGGAGGAGTAATCACGAAACTCACCCCATTATGGGACGCCAAGGCACTGGGTCATTTGCGGCGGAGCAAGGGATTCACACAGTGGGACAATATTGGTATTTCGATGGTGGGAGACTTATGGACAGACGGGACAGTGGTCCTTTTCTCCCAGCTGCAGCAACAATACGACCTAGGCCCAAATGAAACATATAGATATGTACAGATTAGACACGCACTATTGACGGCACTGCCGGAAGGCTCGGAGGTCCCCGAGGCCTCTCCTATGGAAGACTGATTACTTACTGACTTTATGCAGCACAGCGCCACCTCACTCACATACCGCAAGCTAATAAACAACCTACCAGACCCAATGACCAAACTATGAGAGAGGTGGGTGGGCGAACTGGGGGATATGGACGAGACAGACTGGAATGCGGCACTAGCATCCCCAAAAGAAGCGGGCATTTCAGCTAGGTTTAGACTGGTGCAGCTTAAGATACTGCACCGGATATATTACACAAGGACCGCCCTCCACAAGCTCCATAGGGCGCAGCACCCTTACTGTCTCCGAGGATGTGGGGAGGAAGGAACTTTCATCCATACTATCTGGGAATGCCCGATTATAATTGATTACTGGAGGCAGGTAATGCGCACCATCTCCCAAACGCTGGAGGTCTCCATTCCACCGGACCCCCGCAAGTGCCTGCTGAATGTGTGGGACCCAAATGATCTCACGCGCCAGGGACAACTTTGGGCCACTGTGGGCATTATGGTTGCCAAGAGAGATATAGCGCAGAAATGGGGGGGCGACAGAGTCACCTACAGTAACGCAATGGTGTAACAACATGGACGTGCTAATGCTGACAGAAAGAGCGGTATATACGATGGGAGCAAACCCTCGTAAGTGGAATAAAATATGGCTGCCGTGGAACAGGTATCGGGGGGATTTAAGTGATCCACTGAGGGAAGAAGAAGTTGACAGCTCGGACGAGGAGGGGGAGGAAGACTGAGACTGCCCCACAGATAGTCATGAGTGGTGGTGGCAACGATTACCACACAATGGGAATGCGACCGGGTAGGAAGCCCGACTGTAGCCAGTACACATGAGACTCGAAACGATTCTAAAATTACGTTGTCATTATAACTGTATGGAACATTGCCAATACTGCCGAAGTTACTGCCTGATTTGCTAATATACTATTGAGATTCAATGTTTGGTTATGATTTGGTATAAAAATAAAAGTAAGACGCCAATATACCCTGAGTAAGCAATGGTTATACAATTGCTGCACATCTCCAATTTGACGCCGCCGGACCTGACGTTGTCGGCTGAAGGGCTGTGTTAATTATCTGTATAGAGTTCACCTAAATGATGCAGCCGATCCCAGGGTTGTAGGCTCACCGCTGTGTAATGATATCAAAAGTATAATAAAGGTCTTACAAAAAAAAAAAAAAAAATAATAATAATTTTTGCACACAATACGATACAGAGTACGAGAAATCGCAGAGACTGATGTCTGGTTGACAGCAGAGTTGCATATTGGGCCTACATTGATGCCCTAAAGGGCAGAAAGGCCACTATAGATTTGAGGACATGGCTATTTTACTAGCAAAACGCGCCATCACCATGAGATGGAAATCTGCCTCCCCCTTACACCACTTTCATGGCATACAGAAATGACTCGATGGGGTACTGCAGAAAGTGCTATTCTTAGACAGGAAGAGTTTCGTGGCCTACGTAAAATACCCATCTCCGTGGAATGGGATCAGATTATGGAAGCTATGAAAACTATAGATCCATTAGCTATCCCAATATCTCAGGCCGACACTAAACCTCCCACACCCACATTAGTTAACTTAACCGAATCCGTCTAATGCCATATAATTTGCATTGTCTTATCTCCTAGGAGCACGTACAAGTATACTATTACTAACAATGTATTAAGCGAGAGACTATCACCCTCCGTATAAACATAGGATGCCCGTGAACTGGGTGGAGGCGGGGGTAATTTTAGTTTAAGTTGCAATAGTTTATAATACATGCGTAAAAACGAGTTTTGTAATATGAGACTGTTTATTCACAGTGGCAATTCTAATTCATTATACTTGATACACTGCTGCAACGTAAAATGATAATATGTATATTTGCCTATGCAGAGGAATGCAAGTTGCATGTACTCTCTTCTGTTTCTGTGTTTTGTTCTGTTTGTTTGACTCTGTCAGTGAAATTTCTCTCGCACCCTCGCTGCTCCACAATTAAATGAGGCCTCTCCTGAGCCCCTGCGCACTCCTTTAGTGTTGGTGTTTGAGGCCCTCCTCCACCCGCAGGTTATACCTGCGCCTCATCCCTGGTGGTCCAGTGGACCTCTGCCTCCTTCTCTCGCTCCACTGTCTGCCCCTTCATCCTCTCCTGTCCGCTCCGATTTTCACCTTTTAGACTCTTCACCCGTCACTCGTTTTTCACTTTTCTCTGCTTCCGTCCCTTTATCCTCTACTGTCTGCTCCGTTTTCACCCATTTTCACCCTTTAGCTTCTTCACCGTTCACTCATTTTTTTCCAGTTTTCTCTGCTTCTGCTCAGCGTTCACCATTTATTCCTTTTCCCTTTCTTACCCCCTTTCCCTAACTTTTTGCCTTCTTTTACCCTTTTTTACCCCCTTTTCCTCACTTTTGCCTCCATTTTCCTGCTTTCCCCGCCGTCGCCCACGTGGCCCATCCCCCCAATGCAACCAGCACAAACCAGTTTCCCTCCCCGCTCCCGCCTCCCAGCTGTCCAGCCCTCTCCGACCCCTACTTAATGGCGGCCGCTGCGCAGCGGACGGGCCAAAGGCAAGCCTGTCTGCACCTGTCCGCGACCAGCACCAGGAACCCTGGATCTCTGAACCGCCAACGCTACAACACAGCGGCACTCCTCGCACTCAACCCAAAATGCAACAACAATTGCAAGCTTGCATCGCCAGCCAACACCCACGGACACTTCAGCTGTTAGTGCTGCCGTCACGCCTGCAGTACCGCCAAAACCACAGATCCAGTGCAACCCGCCCGCAAGAACACAACCAAACCAAAGACCCTGCAATGCATCCACCTCAAAGTCCGATCCCTCCACAAACACGCCACTGAAATCAGGGACCTCCTTGACAGCACCACCCCGGACATCGCATTCTTCGCTGAAACCTGGACCAATGCCACCTCAGGACCGGATATCGCCATTCCCCAAGGAAACAAAATCTCCCAAAAGGACCCCCCAGCCGCCCCGCAGGAGGAATCGCCATCGTCTACAAATCCACCCTCCTGCTGAGCACAGTTCCCGACGAGCCCACAGACCTGATGGAACACTTACACTTCAAGATACAGGCCAGCCCGACCACCCCCCTCCAAGGAACTCTCGGCTACCGCCCCACGCAGACCCTTCACCAACACCATCATGGACATCATCTCCTCGCAAGCCGTCGCATCCACCAACTACCTCTTATTGTGAGACCTCAACTTCCACCTCGACAACCAGCTAGACCCCAACACCACATCCCTCCTGGACAACCTCCACAACATTGGACTCAGCAAGTTCGTGACCGAACCCATGCACACAGCAGGACATACCCTCGAACTCCTGTGGACAGACCATCCGCTGCTTCCACTTCACCGTCAGTTTACCCACCATCCACAGACATCAGCACCTGCTTCCACAAAGAATCTGGACCAAAATCACTGATGACCAGCTCATCTCCTCACTCGGCAACATCACCCCAACCACCGCGGGAGATGACGACCCCAACACCACAGCCCGAACTCTGCACAGATGGATCTCTGACAGCGCCAGCACCATAACCTCCCTCAAGAAGAACAACAACACACACGCCAAGAAAGCAAGATTGTTTACCACCGAACTTCAAGAGTCTAGACGCACATGCCGCTGCATTGAAAAGTCCTGGAGGAACTTCAAATCCACAGAAGCACATAACAACTACAGAGCCGCCACCAACGCCCACCACCAACTCATCAGAAATACGAGGAAAACAGCAATCAAAGACAGAATCTACACACACGAGCACAACAGCAAAGAGGTCTTCAGCATCATCAAAGAGTTTCCCTAACCAACCAGCGAATCTACCAACATCCCTCCCTCACAAGACCTCTGCAACAAACTCAGCACTTTCGTCCACCACAAAATCAAGAACATCTACGACAACTTCGACGGAGACAGACAACACACGGACCCTCACCAGACGCCCGACGCTGTGAAGCCAACGATTGAGAGCTGAACACCCCTCACCACCGAAGAAACACTGAAGACAATGAAGTCAATCCACTCTGGGGGCCCCACGGACCCCTGCCCCATCACATATTGAACAGAGCCGCCGACACCATCGCACCCATGCTCCGACACACCATCAACTGCTCCCTGACGAACGCCTCATTGCCCGACGACTGGAAACACGCCGAGATCAACACCCTCCTGAAGAAGCCCTCGGCTGATCCCACCGAGAACTGCGGACCCATCTCCTTTTCTCCCATTCCCAACGAAAGTCATCGAGAAAGCCGTCAATAGCCAACTCGCAACCTTCATCGAAGAACACAACATCCTCGACTCCTCCCAATCCGGCTTCAGATAAAAACCACAGTACAGAAACTGCCCTCTCCTGGCTCGCTTGGAGGAGGTCGCTCCCAAGGCTTGGTGACTTGCTGACTACAGAGCGCCTTGAAGCTGTCTAGCGGTATCGTAGCGCCTCCCAACTGACCTCAAGCACCGCGTCTGCACTCCGCTCGCTCTGCTGCCATCCCTTAGAGATATTATACCCCCGCATTGCTGCATTGTGTGATCGCCACCTTCAGTGCAATATACTTTAATTAGCGCATTGTTCTGAGCGCATTGCCAATTTAAATATACTTTTTTGCCCGAGTGTGCCCTGATTGTGCCCCAATCTCGCCCAGTTTCGCTTTCCATCTGGTGCAGCCATTTTGTTGGTGTTGTGCTTGTTAGCCGTAGCTCCACCCCGCTCCCGCCTCCCAGCTGACCCTCCCTCGCCCCTCCCCTCCCACTATCCATTTATGACAGATGCATTTTCGCGCAGCGTTCACGCGCAGCGGTCGCGCCCCATGCGCGCCGAAGGTGCGCCAAAGGTAAGCCCGTCTACGCCCGTCCGCGCCTGGACCGCGCTCAGCGCCAGACCCCCTGGTCCTCGCAAATCTCACTCCACCCGCATTTCGTATGACGCTGCTACCCTCCTTGCCCTTAACCCTGGACGCACACCACAATGCTGCGAAGCCGCCCCGGGACGCACCCATGGACCCTTCACCTGCCTATCCTGCAAATTCGCCTGCATCAGGACCCACACCAAATCCACAACCTCCAAACACAGCTCCGACTTTAACCACCTGAAGTGCATCCTGCTGAATACCCGCTCGGTCCACAGACACGCCACTGAACTCTGGAACCTACTCGACACTGCATCGCCGGACGTCGCATTCCTTACAGAAACCTGGATGAACGCCTCATCAGCCCCCGACATCGCCATAGCCATCCCGGACGCTTACAAGATCACCCGAAAAGACCGCACCAACCAAACAGGAGGAGGAATCGCCATCGTCCATAAGAACACCATCCGAATCACGACCAGCTCCGACGATAACCTTGCGACCGCCGAACACCTTCACTTCCAGATCCACACCGACCCCAGAACCACACTTAGAGGCACCCTCATCTACAGACCACCAGGAACCCGCACACAATTCAACGAAGACATTACTGACTTCATCAGCCCACATGCCCTCACCTCCGAGAACTACATTCTTCCGGGAGACCTCAACTTCCACCTGGAAAAGAAAAACGACAGCAACACCACCACCACCACCCTTCTGGACAACCTGGCCAATCTCGGACTCAAACAACTTGTTGACACCCCCACCCACCTTGCCGGACACACGCTCAACCCTATCTTCTCCTCCAGCAAACACATCTCCTTTGATCACACCACAGCTCTCCATTGGACAGACCACAGCTGCGTTCACTTCAGCTACATAAAGACCACAACCCACAACCCCCCACAACCTATTCCACGAAGAAACTGGAACAAAGTCACCACCGACCAACTCTTCACATCGCTTAACCACAACCCACCTGCCATATCATCGGACCCAAACCATGCTGCCACCAAACTCACAGAATGGATCACTCACAGCGCTGACGAATTAGCACCCTTGAAAACCCCCCAGATCAAAGTAGGCAACAAAAAGGCCCCCTGGTTCAACGATGACCTTAAGAAATCCAAAAAGTTATGTCGTACTCTCGAGAAAACCTGGAGAAAAAACCCAACCACCGACAACCTGACCACCTTCAAGGACGCCTCCCTCAAACACCACCAATTAATCCGATCCACCAAGAAATCAGCATTCAAGGATCGACTCGACAACAACGCCCACAACAGCAAGGAACTATTCAACATCGTCAAAGAATTTACCAACCCCACCGCCGGCACCAACGACATCACTCCCTCTCAAGACCTCTGCGACTCCTTATCCTCTTTCTTCCACAACAAAATCGCCGACATACATAACAGCTTTGAAAACCAATCCGAGGATCAGTCCACTCCACTCACCTCCGAACCAAAACAGCTCTCTCACAACCTTTGCGCCTGGAACCCAATCACCACTGAAGACACCATCCGCCTGATGAACTCCATCCACTCAGGTTCACCAACCGACCCTTGTCCCCACCACGTTTTCAACAAAGCAGACTCCATCATCGCACCCCATCTCCGCGATGTCATCAACTGTTCCTTCAACTCCACTACCTTCCCGGAAAGCTGGAAACATGCCGAACTCAGCGCCCTTCTAAAAAAAAACACAGCAGACCCCTCTGAACTTAAGAACTACCACCCCATCTCACTCCTCCCATTCCCTGCCAAAGTCATCGAGAAAGCCGTCAACAGTCAGCTCGCCACCTTCCTTGAATCCAACAATTCCCTCGACCCATCACAGTCCGGCTTTCGAGCCAAACACAGCACCGAAACCGCCCTCATCGCAGCTACAGATGACATTCGAACGCTTCTATACAACGGAGAAACAGTCACCCTCATCCTACTCGACCTCTCCGCCGCCTTCGACACAGTCTGTCATAGCACCCTCATACAACGCCTCAGCAATGTCGGAATCCAAGGAAAAGCTTTGGACTGGATCATCTCGTTCCTCGCCGGAAGAACCCAGAGAGTCCGCCTCCCCCCTTTCAAATCAGAGGCCACGAAGTCATCTGCGGCGTACCACAAGGATCTTCACTCAGTCCCACCCTATTCAACGTGTACATGAGTCCCCTCGCATCCATTGCGCGGCAACACAACCTCAACATCATCTCCTACGCAGACGACACCCAGCTGATCCTCTCCCTCACCAAAGACCCAAACACCGCCAAAACCAATCTACATGAAGGAATGAAAGAAGTAGCCGAATGGATGAAGAACAGCCGTTTAAAACTAAACTCTGACAAAACAGAAGTCCTCATCTTAGGACCATCACCCTCTGCCTGGGACGACTCTTGGTGGCCATCGGCCCTGGGTACAGCACCCATACCTACAGATCACGCACGTAACCTGGGCTTCATCCTGGACTCCTCCCTCTCGATGACCAGACAAGTCAACGCCGTCTCATCTTCATGCTTCAACATCCTACGCATGCTCAAAAAAATCTTCCGTTGGATCCCCGCCGAAACAAGAAAGACAGTCACACACGCTCTGGTCACCAGCCAACTGGATTATGGAAATACCCACTACGCCGGAACCACTGCCAAACTACAGAAAAAACTCCAACGCATCCAAAACGCCTCAGCCAGACTCATACTGGACATCCCTCGTCAAGCTCACATTTCCGGTCACCTGAAGGAACTCCACTGGCTCCCCGTCAACAAGAGAATAACGTTCCGTCTCCTCACCCACGCTCACAAGGCCCTCTACGACCTAGGACCTCAATGCTTCAACACAAGACTGTCCTTCTACACACCCACCCGCCAACTACGATCATCCAACCAAGCCCTCGCCGCAATTCCACGCATCCACAGATCCACCATGGGAGGAAGATCCTTCTCCTACCTAGCGGCCAAAACCTGGCACTCTCTCCCCACGCACCTCCGCCTTACCCAGAACCACCTCTCCTTCAGAAAGCAGCTAAAAACCTGGCTTTTCGATAAGTAATGCACCCTCTCTCCCTCAAGCGCATTGAGACCCTCTGGGTGAGTAGTGCGCTATATAAATTCTGGAACTTGAACTTGAACTCCTCGCAGCAACAGACGACATCCGCTCCCTCCTGGACAGAGGAGAGACAGTAGCCTTCATCCTCCTCGACCTTTCAGCTGCCTTCGACACTGTCTCTCACCGCACCCTAGTACGCAGACTCCATGAAACAGGGATCAGGGACAATGCTCTCGACTGGATCCGCTCATTCCTCATCCGCAGAACGCAGTGGGTCAGACTCCCTCCTTTTCTCTCAGACCCTACACCGACTGCCTGTGGAGTCCCCCAGGGATCCTCCCTCAGCCCCATGCTCTTCAACGTCTACATGGCTCCGCTTGCCCCTATCGTCAGAACCCACAGACTCAACATTGTCTCCTATGCAGACGACACTCAACTCATCCTCTCCCTATCTAACGAACCCAACCCAGCCAAACACAACTTTCAAGAAGACATGGAAGCAGTCGGCAAATGGATGAAAAACGCTGCCTACAATTCAACATGGACAAAACAGAAGTACAAATCCTGGGCCCTCACCCCGCCTGGGACGACGAGGGCCCAACACCCTCGGAAGCCCGCGCGTCCATCCCCACAGACCACGCACGCAAACTTGAAATCATCCTGAACTCCGAGCTCAAAATGGACCGCCAGATCAACTCCGTCTCATCCTCCTGTTTCCACGCTCTCCGCCTCCTATGTAAGACCATCAAATGGATCCTTCTCAAGCACAGAAAGACCGTCACTCATGCCCTCATCACCAGCAGACTTGACTATGGCAACGCACTCTACGCCGGAATAAACAATAAATAAAAACCTCACCCGCAAGCTGCAAAACATCCAGTACGACGCTGCAAGACTGGTCCTCAACCTACTAAAACACAGCCATACCTCCCAACACCTGCACACACTGCACTGGCTCCTCATCGAGGCTAGAATCACCTTCAAGATTCTCACCCACGCATACAAAGCCCTCCACAATGCCGGACCAGCGTACCCGAACAGCCGCCTTGCTTTCCACGCATCCCCAAAGGACCCTACGATCAGCCCAGCTCTCTCACATCGTGGTCCCCCGTGCCAGAAAGACCAGATGGGGAGGCCGCTCCTTCTACTTCCTCGCGGCCAGAGCCTGGAACACCCTACCACTCCACCTCAGACAGACAACATCACTCCCCATCTTCACAAGGAACCTCAAAACTTGGCTCTTCGATAGACCTCCCTGATGGAATGGAACCTGTGCCCTCCTCCTCAGTGCTTTGAGACCCTTATGGGTGAGTAGTCGCGCTCTATAAATACCTGATTGATTTGATTGATTGCTTAGCTGTGAATTCCATATGCTAGAAGAATTGAACAAACTCACAAAAAATTATGTTTAAAAAAAAAGTTACCCAAGCACTGAGGAGCGGCGGTGACAACAGAAAGTTACACGTAACAGCTTAAGACCCAAAGTGTAAGTAAACTGTACTTTACCGGTGCGCCTCAGCCTTGAAGTCAAGTGACATATCGGTAAAGACAACTAATTAGGAGGAAGCAAAGGAGGACTGTTAGGTGAACCAATGGTTAGTGGCGGGGGGGTGTCGGATTATTGATTACAGCAGGTCTTGCAGACAGAGCATGCGCATTGTAGCTTGACCTAAAAAAAAGGGAATAAAAAAAGGATTTACTTGCCGCCTGCAGCTCGCCTCATCACCAGTCTTCTGCTCCTCTCTCGTGGCTCCACTGCAGGCACAGGGCGCACTCAGGAATTTCACTAACTCGACTCCGAGCTAAGAGAGCCGTGGAACTGGGCAAGGACCCCACGGATACAGAGTGAGTATCCATATTGGCATTCCCTAAAAAAGTGTCTACGAATACTAAATTTAAATATATACAATACATGATTTTACACAGGGCATATCTCACACCACATCGCCTTAATAGTATACACCTGAATGCGCAACTCCCTTGTCCTCGATGTCAGGAGTCTGATGCTGATTTACTTCATATGTTATGGGGCTGTCAGCGATTAAAATAATTTTTGCGGAGGGGCGTGGCTTGCAGCCGAGCATGGCGGCAGCTTAGAGGGAGAGCTCCGTGAGTAGGTCGGCCTTCTCTGAAAATCCATGCACATATCCGTCACCAACACACCTCAGAAGGAAGGTCCCGAGGCCCAGGACCGAGCGGCACCGACGGCGGGAGATCCGGAACAAGACCGGGACCAGGTGACGTCCGCACCAGATCTCGTCCGGCTGCGGCCCAAGTGACGCCGGGAAGCCCCAGACTGTGGTGCTCAAGGAGGCCGGGCGGAAGTGATCGCGGCCAGGGAGGAGTCCGCCGGAAGTTGGCGCGGCCTTACAGTGGCGAGGCTGAGGAGGGACCGTGTGCGATGATGGCGACATCAGAGGAGCGGAGAAGAGGTGGGATCCGTGTGGAGCGGCAGGACTACGGGCGCTGAGACCGCGGGTAGCGGTGCGCCTGTTACCAGCGCCGCCTGCACCAGAGACATAGCGTCAGCCCCGGAGGGAAAAAACAAACACGATTACCACCCACTAGCCCCCAGATGAGACTGTGCAGACAGTGAACAAGCGGGCGATAGTGGCGGCGGAACAATCTCATACAGGCAGAGGCAGACCACTGAAGCCAGGGCACCAGAGGGTGAAGGGTCTCGGCTAGACTTCTACTCGGGGAGACTCCACAGTGTGCAAGCGGCTGGGAACCGCACGAAGGAACACAACCTGAAAAGAGAGACGGGCACACATATCGGGGGCGGCGGCCGGTGAGTTCCCTCATAAGCTCCGGTTCTCACACACTACAGCCGAAGCCCAATGAGTGATAGGGGCAGGCTGCCAGCGAACTACAGTGAGCGTAGGGTGGCAGACTTTGACTGGAGGCAATAAGGAGGTGTGGACTGGCGCCGCACAGACCGGCCTGAAGGGCACGGTGGTTCTAGAAGGAATAGTCATCCTTCTCCGTGCTCCTCACCATTGGTAGCCAGTGAAACATTCCAGTGGCAGCGGGGCACTGAAGGTAGCAGCATGACAGGCAAGGGCACAAGGGGCAACTCGACTCAGGCCCACCTAGATAAATTCGCTTACGATAAGAACAATCCTCATCACGCAGAGTCAAGGACATCCATGGGGAAGCCAGCAGACGGAGACGGAACCAAAAAAGTGACGCTGGAAGATGTCATGAACGCACTGACGCAGGTACAGGCCACAGTGGGGTCGATCTCCACAGAGGTCACCCTAATACACGCGGACTTCCACAAAATGTCCAAACGTGTGAAAGAAATTGAAGTGGTCACGAAATCCTTAGTGGGAGATGTGTCGGAGCTGCAAACAGCGATGGAGCGGATGGTGGCGGAGAATAAATCATTGAAGGAGAAGCTGGACGACCAGGAGGGACGCTCGAGGAGGAATAACGTCCGAATTCTTGGGGTCCCGGAGTCTGAAGGTACCAGAGCGACAGACCTGTATGTGGAAGAATTGATTAAAACAAGGCTCCAACCCAAAGGCCTTTCACATTTCTTCTCAGTCGAAAAGGCGCACAGAGTCCCAGGGGGAAAACCCAAACCGGGCGCACCACCGAGGCCGATACTGGCGCGGCTCTTCAACTTCCGCGATCGGGACGTAATCCTCCAGGCAGCGAGAGTGTCGCCACCCATCCAGATTCAGAACTCATCAATCGCCTTCTTTCCGGACTACACAGCTGAAGTAGCCCGTCGCAGGAGAACTTTCCTAGATGTGAAGAAGGAACTGAGGGCAAGGGAGATACCATATTCAATGCCTTTCCCGGCCAGATTGCAGGTGGTGGCGGACAACAAAACCTGGTTCTTTGACACACCGGACTTGGCCCACGAATGGTTGGAGGGTTGGAGACATGTCGGACAGCCTCGCCGCTCGGATAGAACCCACCGAGGACAGCGAACTGGAGATCACACGGGATCATAAACGTCAGGGCCAGATGCAGCAGAACGGTCGCCGGCGCGGGACGATGTCGGCGATGAACCTGGAACGGGACACTGATCACCCAGTGCCCACCTGAGTCTTCATCAATGTGGTACTGAAGAAGCGGTTGCTGCTGGACACTGGTCTAAGGGACTCCGAAGAGGGTATGAGGGGCCGCCGGCTCCGGGGGGTCTTTCACCCCAGCAAACAAGTATTCAGTTTGAGGGACGGGTAAAGCACTCTGCTAAGTTGGGGGGTCGGTCGCTTCAATGTCCGTATAGCAGGGAGGCAGGGAGGGGGGCACAGGAGTAGATGGTTCTTGTTTTTCAGGTTCTACGAATAAGGGAACTGTTTGTAGTATTGTTGACTCAATGTTTTAAGGCAGAACACGACGACACAGACGCACTGGCTACGTCATTGAAGGGTGGGGCGTGCACACCACTACTCAGGGTACATTCCTATACGTACAATCGACTTCTGAATGGCTCACGACGCAAGGGGAGACACTCATGTAGGGGGAGCTCAAGAGACGCAAGTAGCATCGCTGCAGATAATGACGTGGAATGTGAGGGGCTTAGGCGACAAAATCAAAAGGGGACTGGTTATGCAGAGTATAAAGCGAATAGGCCCAGCGCTGGTCCTCCTGCAGGAGCCGCATCTTACGGGCAAAGCATGTCAGGAATTGGACAGAAGGGGCTACCACATGGCAGTACACTCGGACTTCACATCTGGCTCACGAGGGACAGGCATTCTGTTACGGAAGTCATCTTCCTTCATACTTCAACACACCAAAACAGACGACCATGGCCGCTTTGCGGCCATAAAGGATCAGTGGGAGGGCAGACCACTAACCATAGTATCAGTTTACATCCCTCCAGCACTCCATTCAATCGCTCTTCCAGCACTGGGGAAATTCCTACTAGAGTTGCCGGCGGGAGACCTTATCCTTGGTGGGGATTTTGACGCTGTAGCACACGATAAGCTGGACAGATTCCCTGTCCGGTCACGGACGGCTGGGCCCTCGCGGTTCAGCGGCTTTCTAGAGGCACAGGGGCTGACTGACGTGTGGAGACACATGCACCCCAACACACAGCAATACACCTACTATTCTGCAATGCACAGTAGTTTGTCACGCATAGACTACTTCCTGACATTGGGTGACGGTCTCCTAACAATTGATGATGTTAGCATCCGACCCAGGGGCATATCAGACCATTCCCCAATGACATTGACTTTGTCCTGCCAAGAGAAGACCCGCAAGAGGTTGTACCCGATTCACCCGGGGTACCTCAAGATCGCGACAATAAGAAAAGACCTACAGAAAGCGACCCAATATTACTTCACTGAGAACACAACATCAGTAGCGTCACCCTCGGTCCTGTGGGAAGCTTACAAGACAGTCCTGAGGGGGCAAGCTATATCATCCATAGCGGGGCACAAGCGCTCACAAAGAAGATAAATGACTGAGCTAGAATTAGCTCTTCACACGGCGAACACAGCACACATGGCAGACCCTACACCGGAAACGCTCCATACACTGCAGTTATGCCAACGGCAACACGACGACCACATGAAGCGACTGACCTTAGACAACATAGCAGCAACCACACATAGAATTTACGACGTAGCGGACAAGGCAGGGAAAATGCTGGCCTGGTTAGACAAGAAGAGGGGTGGCATTAAGAATATACTACAGTTAGGCGCGGCCGATGGGACACTCCTTACGCGCCCGGCAGATATAGTCAGCGAACTGGCCGACTACTTTCAAAAGGTGTACACCCCGAACGAAGCTGTCACGAGGGAAGCAGCACTGTCTTCCCTCCATGCCATACCGACACCAACACTCACTCTGGATGAAGTGAAGGAGCTAGAAGCTGAACTCACGACTGAGGAAATACAATTGGCCATTAATGCCATACAATCTGGCAAAGCTTTGGGCCCCAACGGGATCCCAATTGAATGGTACAAGACAATGTCAGAGACATTGAGTGCACCGCTTCTGGCAATGTACATAGAAAGTCTAGAGCTCACTGAACTCCCTCTAGACCAGCGCACAGCAACAATCTTGGCAATCCCAAAGCCAGGGAAACCAGAGACGGAATGCACGTCCTACCGCCCAATATCGCTCCTCAATGCAGAAGCTAAGATTTTGGCGAAATTTCTGGCTACTAGATTACTGCCTCACCTTTCACACTTGATCCACCCGGATCAATCGGGCTTTATGCCACATAGAAGTACCGCTTTAAACCTTCGTCGGGTCCATGGGGCGCTAGCGCGAGCACCGCAACTGCAGGTGTCGGCGGCAATACTGTCCTTGGATGCTAGAATGGCGTTCGACATGGTCGAATGGCAATACTTGTTTGCAGTTCTTACCCACATGGGGTTCGGGTCCCAAGTTTATATCATGGATACAACTCTTATATTCTAGCCCGATGGCACATGACATGGCGAACGGTCATATATCACGCACGATACCACTGGCTAGAGGGACGCGCCAGGGCTGTCCACTGTCACCTCTACTGTTTGCCCTGGTGCTGGAGCCGCTAGCCACGTTAATTAGGACTACTCCGCTCTTGAGGGGGATTAGCTGGGGGGAGAGTTGGGAAGACAGAGTCTCCCTTTACGCAGACGATATGCTGGTCTATTTCATAGAACCAGACCGTGGAATACCGGAACTCCTTGAGATGTGTGATACCCACGGGAAGGTGTCCGGATACACGATAAACTGGACAAAATCAGTGATTTTTGTCTTGCACGGCCCAATGCCGATCCTCCCCCCTGACTGCTAGAGATAGCAGAGACCTCCTTCAAATATCTCGGGATTCATATCACCCGGGACGCATCCGACTTCTATGACAGAAATTTGAAGCCGCCCTTAGAACGACTGCGGCGCGATGTGCAACATTGGCAAGCCTTGCCCTTGACGCTGCTGGGGAGGGCAGCGCTATTTAAAATGACGGTGTTGCCACGTTTCCTCGATGCGCTTGAAAATACCCCCTACTTGGTGCCATCGCGCTATTTCCAGCAGGTGATGGCCATGGTGTCCGGACTGCTATGGGGAGACCGCCCGGCACGAATTGCCCACGTGAAGCTAAACAGGAGCTCGTACGAGGGAGGGATAGCGTTGCCTAACTTACAATTGTATTACTGGGCAACGCAACTTAAAATCATTAAGCATGCCCCTCAGGACGATCCCGCATACTGGGCCGATAGGCACACATAGCTTATTGACGGCGCTTTATCACAAAGGAATGGCGGCGAAGCTTATGGGACCCACACGACACACAGTAGTGCTATGGTATAAAGCACAGACAAAACTTAAATGGGGAGGAGTAATCACGAAACTCACCCCATTATGGGACGCCAAGGCACTGGGTCATTTGCGGCGGAGCAAGGGATTCACACAGTGGGACAATATTGGTATTTCGATGGTGGGAGACTTATGGACAGACGGGACAGTGGTCCTTTTCTCCCAGCTGCAGCAACAATACGACCTAGGCCCAAATGAAACATATAGATATGTACAGATTAGACACGCACTATTGACGGCACTGCCGGAAGGCTCGGAGGTCCCCGAGGCCTCTCCTATGGAAGACTGATTACTTACTGACTTTATGCAGCACAGCGCCACCTCACTCACATACCGCAAGCTAATAAACAACCTACCAGACCCAATGACCAAACTATGAGAGAGGTGGGTGGGCGAACTGGGGGATATGGACGAGACAGACTGGAATGCGGCACTAGCATCCCCAAAAGAAGCGGGCATTTCAGCTAGGTTTAGACTGGTGCAGCTTAAGATACTGCACCGGATATATTACACAAGGACCGCCCTCCACAAGCTCCATAGGGCGCAGCACCCTTACTGTCTCCGAGGATGTGGGGAGGAAGGAACTTTCATCCATACTATCTGGGAATGCCCGATTATAATTGATTACTGGAGGCAGGTAATGCGCACCATCTCCCAAACGCTGGAGGTCTCCATTCCACCGGACCCCCGCAAGTGCCTGCTGAATGTGTGGGACCCAAATGATCTCACGCGCCAGGGACAACTTTGGGCCACTGTGGGCATTATGGTTGCCAAGAGAGATATAGCGCAGAAATGGGGGGGCGACAGAGTCACCTACAGTAACGCAATGGTGTAACAACATGGACGTGCTAATGCTGACAGAAAGAGCGGTATATACGATGGGAGCAAACCCTCGTAAGTGGAATAAAATATGGCTGCCGTGGAACAGGTATCGGGGGGATTTAAGTGATCCACTGAGGGAAGAAGAAGTTGACAGCTCGGACGAGGAGGGGGAGGAAGACTGAGACTGCCCCACAGATAGTCATGAGTGGTGGTGGCAACGATTACCACACAATGGGAATGCGACCGGGTAGGAAGCCCGACTGTAGCCAGTACACATGAGACTCGAAACGATTCTAAAATTACGTTGTCATTATAACTGTATGGAACATTGCCAATACTGCCGAAGTTACTGCCTGATTTGCTAATATACTATTGAGATTCAATGTTTGGTTATGATTTGGTATAAAAATAAAAGTAAGACGCCAATATACCCTGAGTAAGCAATGGTTATACAATTGCTGCACATCTCCAATTTGACGCCGCCGGACCTGACGTTGTCGGCTGAAGGGCTGTGTTAATTATCTGTATAGAGTTCACCTAAATGATGCAGCCGATCCCAGGGTTGTAGGCTCACCGCTGTGTAATGATATCAAAAGTATAATAAAGGTCTTACAAAAAAAAAAAAAAAATAATAATAATTTTTGCACACAATACGATACAGAGTACGAGAAATCGCAGAGACTGATGTCTGGTTGACAGCAGAGTTGCATATTGGGCCTACATTGATGCCCTAAAGGGCAGAAAGGCCACTATAGATTTGAGGACATGGCTATTTTACTAGCAAAACGCGCCATCACCATGAGATGGAAATCTGCCTCCCCCTTACACCACTTTCATGGCATACAGAAATGACTCGATGGGGTACTGCAGAAAGTGCTATTCTTAGACAGGAAGAGTTTCGTGGCCTACGTAAAATACCCATCTCCGTGGAATGGGATCAGATTATGGAAGCTATGAAAACTATAGATCCATTAGCTATCCCAATATCTCAGGCCGACACTAAACCTCCCACACCCACATTAGTTAACTTAACCGAATCCGTCTAATGCCATATAAT
This sequence comes from Lissotriton helveticus, assembly GCF_964261635.1. Classification (NCBI taxonomy): domain Eukaryota; kingdom Metazoa; phylum Chordata; class Amphibia; order Caudata; family Salamandridae; genus Lissotriton; species Lissotriton helveticus. Next base: position 462,212,589 of record NC_136069.1, on the reverse strand, counting down.
TTGCATTGTCTTATCTCCTAGGAGCACGTACAAGTATACTATTACTAACAATGTATTAAGCGAGAGACTATCACCCTCCGTATAAACATAGGATGCCCGTGAACTGGGTGGAGGCGGGGGTAATTTTAGTTTAAGTTGCAATAGTTTATAATACATGCGTAAAAACGAGTTTTGTAATATGAGACTGTTTATTCACAGTGGCAATTCTAATTCATTATACTTGATACACTGCTGCAACGTAAAATGATAATATGTATATTTGCCTATGCAGAGGAATGCAAGTTGCATGTACTCTCTTCTGTTTCTGTGTTTTGTTCTGTTTGTTTGACTCTGTCAGTGAAATTTCTCTCGCACCCTCGCTGCTCCACAATTAAATGAGGCCTCTCCTGAGCCCCTGCGCACTCCTTTAGTGTTGGTGTTTGAGGCCCTCCTCCACCCGCAGGTTATACCTGCGCCTCATCCCTGGTGGTCCAGTGGACCTCTGCCTCCTTCTCTCGCTCCACTGTCTGCCCCTTCATCCTCTCCTGTCCGCTCCGATTTTCACCTTTTAGACTCTTCACCCGTCACTCGTTTTTCACTTTTCTCTGCTTCCGTCCCTTTATCCTCTACTGTCTGCTCCGTTTTCACCCATTTTCACCCTTTAGCTTCTTCACCGTTCACTCATTTTTTTCCAGTTTTCTCTGCTTCTGCTCAGCGTTCACCATTTATTCCTTTTCCCTTTCTTACCCCCTTTCCCTAACTTTTTGCCTTCTTTTACCCTTTTTTACCCCCTTTTCCTCACTTTTGCCTCCATTTTCCTGCTTTCCCCGCCGTCGCCCACGTGGCCCATCCCCCCAATGCAACCAGCACAAACCAGTTTCCCTCCCCGCTCCCGCCTCCCAGCTGTCCAGCCCTCTCCGACCCCTACTTAATGGCGGCCGCTGCGCAGCGGACGGGCCAAAGGCAAGCCTGTCTGCACCTGTCCGCGACCAGCACCAGGAACCCTGGATCTCTGAACCGCCAACGCTACAACACAGCGGCACTCCTCGCACTCAACCCAAAATGCAACAACAATTGCAAGCTTGCATCGCCAGCCAACACCCACGGACACTTCAGCTGTTAGTGCTGCCGTCACGCCTGCAGTACCGCCAAAACCACAGATCCAGTGCAACCCGCCCGCAAGAACACAACCAAACCAAAGACCCTGCAATGCATCCACCTCAAAGTCCGATCCCTCCACAAACACGCCACTGAAATCAGGGACCTCCTTGACAGCACCACCCCGGACATCGCATTCTTCGCTGAAACCTGGACCAATGCCACCTCAGGACCGGATATCGCCATTCCCCAAGGAAACAAAATCTCCCAAAAGGACCCCCCAGCCGCCCCGCAGGAGGAATCGCCATCGTCTACAAATCCACCCTCCTGCTGAGCACAGTTCCCGACGAGCCCACAGACCTGATGGAACACTTACACTTCAAGATACAGGCCAGCCCGACCACCCCCCTCCAAGGAACTCTCGGCTACCGCCCCACGCAGACCCTTCACCAACACCATCATGGACATCATCTCCTCGCAAGCCGTCGCATCCACCAACTACCTCTTATTGTGAGACCTCAACTTCCACCTCGACAACCAGCTAGACCCCAACACCACATCCCTCCTGGACAACCTCCACAACATTGGACTCAGCAAGTTCGTGACCGAACCCATGCACACAGCAGGACATACCCTCGAACTCCTGTGGACAGACCATCCGCTGCTTCCACTTCACCGTCAGTTTACCCACCATCCACAGACATCAGCACCTGCTTCCACAAAGAATCTGGACCAAAATCACTGATGACCAGCTCATCTCCTCACTCGGCAACATCACCCCAACCACCGCGGGAGATGACGACCCCAACACCACAGCCCGAACTCTGCACAGATGGATCTCTGACAGCGCCAGCACCATAACCTCCCTCAAGAAGAACAACAACACACACGCCAAGAAAGCAAGATTGTTTACCACCGAACTTCAAGAGTCTAGACGCACATGCCGCTGCATTGAAAAGTCCTGGAGGAACTTCAAATCCACAGAAGCACATAACAACTACAGAGCCGCCACCAACGCCCACCACCAACTCATCAGAAATACGAGGAAAACAGCAATCAAAGACAGAATCTACACACACGAGCACAACAGCAAAGAGGTCTTCAGCATCATCAAAGAGTTTCCCTAACCAACCAGCGAATCTACCAACATCCCTCCCTCACAAGACCTCTGCAACAAACTCAGCACTTTCGTCCACCACAAAATCAAGAACATCTACGACAACTTCGACGGAGACAGACAACACACGGACCCTCACCAGACGCCCGACGCTGTGAAGCCAACGATTGAGAGCTGAACACCCCTCACCACCGAAGAAACACTGAAGACAATGAAGTCAATCCACTCTGGGGGCCCCACGGACCCCTGCCCCATCACATATTGAACAGAGCCGCCGACACCATCGCACCCATGCTCCGACACACCATCAACTGCTCCCTGACGAACGCCTCATTGCCCGACGACTGGAAACACGCCGAGATCAACACCCTCCTGAAGAAGCCCTCGGCTGATCCCACCGAGAACTGCGGACCCATCTCCTTTTCTCCCATTCCCAACGAAAGTCATCGAGAAAGCCGTCAATAGCCAACTCGCAACCTTCATCGAAGAACACAACATCCTCGACTCCTCCCAATCCGGCTTCAGATAAAAACCACAGTACAGAAACTGCCCTCTCCTGGCTCGCTTGGAGGAGGTCGCTCCCAAGGCTTGGTGACTTGCTGACTACAGAGCGCCTTGAAGCTGTCTAGCGGTATCGTAGCGCCTCCCAACTGACCTCAAGCACCGCGTCTGCACTCCGCTCGCTCTGCTGCCATCCCTTAGAGATATTATACCCCCGCATTGCTGCATTGTGTGATCGCCACCTTCAGTGCAATATACTTTAATTAGCGCATTGTTCTGAGCGCATTGCCAATTTAAATATACTTTTTTGCCCGAGTGTGCCCTGATTGTGCCCCAATCTCGCCCAGTTTCGCTTTCCATCTGGTGCAGCCATTTTGTTGGTGTTGTGCTTGTTAGCCGTAGCTCCACCCCGCTCCCGCCTCCCAGCTGACCCTCCCTCGCCCCTCCCCTCCCACTATCCATTTATGACAGATGCATTTTCGCGCAGCGTTCACGCGCAGCGGTCGCGCCCCATGCGCGCCGAAGGTGCGCCAAAGGTAAGCCCGTCTACGCCCGTCCGCGCCTGGACCGCGCTCAGCGCCAGACCCCCTGGTCCTCGCAAATCTCACTCCACCCGCATTTCGTATGACGCTGCTACCCTCCTTGCCCTTAACCCTGGACGCACACCACAATGCTGCGAAGCCGCCCCGGGACGCACCCATGGACCCTTCACCTGCCTATCCTGCAAATTCGCCTGCATCAGGACCCACACCAAATCCACAACCTCCAAACACAGCTCCGACTTTAACCACCTGAAGTGCATCCTGCTGAATACCCGCTCGGTCCACAGACACGCCACTGAACTCTGGAACCTACTCGACACTGCATCGCCGGACGTCGCATTCCTTACAGAAACCTGGATGAACGCCTCATCAGCCCCCGACATCGCCATAGCCATCCCGGACACTTACAAGATCACCCGAAAAGACCGCACCAACCAAACAGGAGGAGGAATCGCCATCGTCCATAAGAACACCATCCGAATCACGACCAGCTCCGACGATAACCTTGCGACCGCCGAACACCTTCACTTCCAGATCCACACCGACCCCAGAACCACACTTAGAGGCACCCTCATCTACAGACCACCAGGAACCCGCACACAATTCAACGAAGACATTACTGACTTCATCAGCCCACATGCCCTCACCTCCGAGAACTACATTCTTCCGGGAGACCTCAACTTCCACCTGGAAAAGAAAAACGACAGCAACACCACCACCACCACCCTTCTGGACAACCTGGCCAATCTCGGACTCAAACAACTTGTTGACACCCCCACCCACCTTGCCGGACACACGCTCAACCCTATCTTCTCCTCCAGCAAACACATCTCCTTTGATCACACCACAGCTCTCCATTGGACAGACCACAGCTGCGTTCACTTCAGCTACATAAAGACCACAACCCACAACCCCCCACAACCTATTCCACGAAGAAACTGGAACAAAGTCACCACCGACCAACTCTTCACATCGCTTAACCACAACCCACCTGCCATATCATCGGACCCAAACCATGCTGCCACCAAACTCACACAATGGATCACTCACAGCGCTGACGAATTAGCACCCTTGAAAACCCCCCAGATCAAAGTAGGCAACAAAAAGGCCCCCTGGTTCAACGATGACCTTAAGAAATCCAAAAAGTTATGTCGTACTCTCGAGAAAACCTGGAGAAAAAACCCAACCACCGACAACCTGACCACCTTCAAGGACGCCTCCCTCAAACACCACCAATTAATCCGATCCACCAAGAAATCAGCATTCAAGGATCGACTCGACAACAACGCCCACAACAGCAAGGAACTATTCAACATCGTCAAAGAATTTACCAACCCCACCGCCGGCACCAACGACATCACTCCCTCTCAAGACCTCTGCGACTCCTTATCCTCTTTCTTCCACAACAAAATCGCCGACATACATAACAGCTTTGAAAACCAATCCGAGGATCAGTCCACTCCACTCACCTCCGAACCAAAACAGCTCTCTCACAACCTTTGCGCCTGGAACCCAATCACCACTGAAGACACCATCCGCCTGATGAACTCCATCCACTCAGGTTCACCAACCGACCCTTGTCCCCACCACGTTTTCAACAAAGCAGACTCCATCATCGCACCCCATCTCCGCGATGTCATCAACTGTTCCTTCAACTCCACTACCTTCCCGGAAAGCTGGAAACATGCCGAACTCAGCGCCCTTCTAAAAAAAAACACAGCAGACCCCTCTGAACTTAAGAACTACCACCCCATCTCACTCCTCCCATTCCCTGCCAAAGTCATCGAGAAAGCCGTCAACAGTCAGCTCGCCACCTTCCTTGAATCCAACAATTCCCTCGACCCATCACAGTCCGGCTTTCGAGCCAAACACAGCACCGAAACCGCCCTCATCGCAGCTACAGATGACATTCGAACGCTTCTATACAACGGAGAAACAGTCACCCTCATCCTACTCGACCTCTCCGCCGCCTTCGACACAGTCTGTCATAGCACCCTCATACAACGCCTCAGCAATGTCGGAATCCAAGGAAAAGCTTTGGACTGGATCATCTCGTTCCTCGCCGGAAGAACCCAGAGAGTCCGCCTCCCCCCTTTCAAATCAGAGGCCACCGAAGTCATCTGCGGCGTACCACAAGGATCTTCACTCAGTCCCACCCTATTCAACGTGTACATGAGTCCCCTCGCATCCATTGCGCGGCAACACAACCTCAACATCATCTCCTACGCAGACGACACCCAGCTGATCCTCTCCCTCACCAAAGACCCAAACACCGCCAAAACCAATCTACATGAAGGAATGAAAGAAGTAGCCGAATGGATGAAGAACAGCCGTTTAAAACTAAACTCCGACAAAACAGAAGTCCTCATCTTAGGACCATCACCCTCTGCCTGGGACGACTCTTGGTGGCCATCGGCCCTGGGTACAGCACCCATACCTACAGATCACGCACGTAACCTGGGCTTCATCCTGGACTCCTCCCTCTCGATGACCAGACAAGTCAACGCCGTCTCATCTTCATGCTTCAACATCCTACGCATGCTCAAAAAAATCTTCCGTTGGATCCCCGCCGAAACAAGAAAGACAGTCACACATGCTCTGGTCACCAGCCAACTGGATTATGGAAATACCCACTACGCCGGAACCACTGCCAAACTACAGAAAAAACTCCAACGCATCCAAAACGCCTCAGCCAGACTCATACTGGACATCCCTCGTCAAGCTCACATTTCCGGTCACCTGAAGGAACTCCACTGGCTCCCCGTCAACAAGAGAATAACGTTCCGTCTCCTCACCCACGCTCACAAGGCCCTCTACGACCTAGGACCTCAATGCTTCAACACAAGACTGTCCTTCTACACACCCACCCGCCAACTACGATCATCCAACCAAGCCCTCGCCGCAATTCCACGCATCCACAGATCCACCATGGGAGGAAGATCCTTCTCCTACCTAGCGGCCAAAACCTGGCACTCTCTCCCCACGCACCTCCGCCTTACCCAGAACCACCTCTCCTTCAGAAAGCAGCTAAAAACCTGGCTTTTCGATAAGTAATGCACCCTCTCTCCCTCAAGCGCATTGAGACCCTCTGGGTGAGTAGTGCGCTATATAAATTCTGGAACTTGAACTTGAACTCCTCGCAGCAACAGACGACATCCGCTCCCTCCTGGACAGAGGAGAGACAGTAGCCTTCATCCTCCTCGACCTTTCAGCTGCCTTCGACACTGTCTCTCACCGCACCCTAGTACGCAGACTCCATGAAACAGGGATCAGGGACAATGCTCTCGACTGGATCCGCTCATTCCTCATCCGCAGAACGCAGTGGGTCAGACTCCCTCCTTTTCTCTCAGACCCTACACCGACTGCCTGTGGAGTCCCCCAGGGATCCTCCCTCAGCCCCATGCTCTTCAACGTCTACATGGCTCCGCTTGCCCCTATCGTCAGAACCCACAGACTCAACATTGTCTCCTATGCAGACGACACTCAACTCATCCTCTCCCTATCTAACGAACCCAACCCAGCCAAACACAACTTTCAAGAAGACATGGAAGCAGTCGGCAAATGGATGAAAAACGCTGCCTACAATTCAACATGGACAAAACAGAAGTACAAATCCTGGGCCCTCACCCCGCCTGGGACGACGAGGGCCCAACACCCTCGGAAGCCCGCGCGTCCATCCCCACAGACCACGCACGCAAACTTGAAATCATCCTGAACTCCGAGCTCAAAATGGACCGCCAGATCAACTCCGTCTCATCCTCCTGTTTCCACGCTCTCCGCCTCCTATGTAAGACCATCAAATGGATCCTTCTCAAGCACAGAAAGACCGTCACTCATGCCCTCATCACCAGCAGACTTGACTATGGCAACGCACTCTACGCCGGAATAAACAATAAATAAAAACCTCACCCGCAAGCTGCAAAACATCCAGTACGACGCTGCAAGACTGGTCCTCAACCTACTAAAACACAGCCATACCTCCCAACACCTGCACACACTGCACTGGCTCCTCATCGAGGCTAGAATCACCTTCAAGATTCTCACCCACGCATACAAAGCCCTCCACAATGCCGGACCAGTGTACCCGAACAGCCGCCTTGCTTTCCACGCATCCCCAAAGGACCCTACGATCAGCCCAGCTCTCTCACATCGTGGTCCCCCGTGCCAGAAAGACCAGATGGGGAGGCCGCTCCTTCTACTTCCTCGCGGCCAGAGCCTGGAACACCCTACCACTCCACCTCAGACAGACAACATCACTCCCCATCTTCACAAGGAACCTCAAAACTTGGCTCTTCGATAGACCTCCCTGATGGAATGGAACCTGTGCCCTCCTCCTCAGTGCTTTGAGACCCTTATGGGTGAGTAGTCGCGCTCTATAAATACCTGATTGATTTGATTGATTGCTTAGCTGTGAATTCCATATGCTAGAAGAATTGAACAAACTCACAAAAAATTATGTTTAAAAAAAAAAGTTACCCAAGCACTGAGGAGCGGCGGTGACAACAGAAAGTTACACGTAACAGCTTAAGACCCAAAGTGTAAGTAAACTGTACTTTACCGGTGCGCCTCAGCCTTGAAGTCAAGTGACATATCGGTAAAGACAACTAATTAGGAGGAAGCAAAGGAGGACTGTTAGGTGAACCAATGGTTAGTGGCGGGGGGGTGTCGGATTATTGATTACAGCAGGTCTTGCAGACAGAGCATGCGCATTGTAGCTTGACCTAAAAAAAAGGGAATAAAAAAAGGATTTACTTGCCGCCTGCAGCTCGCCTCATCACCAGTCTTCTGCTCCTCTCGTGGCTCCACTGCAGGCACAGGTTCCCAGCCTCACCTGCGGCCAATCCCAAAACTGCTCTCATGTATGACAGCAGCTTTAGGATTGGCCTGAGAGCCGAGGATTTGCACTCATAGGGAGACTGGGAGCCATTGCTTTATGGTCTCAAAACCAGCAACACAGCTGAGTTGGGGAGAGCTTCAGTGCGCATGACGGTTTGGCCAGCCTGAGATGGTGAGCCAAACTGTCATGTCATGCACACTTATAGCAGTGCACACCACTCCCATCGGTGCCTACCTTCCGCCTAACCCCACCTCCAAGACTCGGCCTGGAAACATAATAAACAGGAGTTTATTGTCATTATTTTTTTTAAAACTGCTGGGGGGGGACGACGCTCCTCTGCCATAGCGGAGGAGCCACCACGGGCAGCGCTTATAGTGACTCTCCAAGCAGGGCCGGACTGGGAACCACTCCCGGCCCTGGCACAGTGCTCGGCTGGCCCCCCTCCCTCCCCACTGGGGTGGTGGGTTGGAGGTGTCGCCGAGCTCTTTGCCGAGGCCGGTTTTCGGCCGATTTTGGTAAAGGGCCGATTTTGCAGCTATGCTGCAAAAACGGCCCTGTAACAAAAACGGCCCCCAGGGGTCCAAAACCGCCCCCCACCCTTGCGGCGCACCGGTGGATTGCCCGGTGCCCGCTATGGCCAGTCCAGGCCTGTCTCCAAGTCTCTATGGCCGAGCCACTCTCAGTGATTGCGTTGCTGGGAAACATAGTCCCGTCCCACCACTCGTGGCAGCCTGGAAACTAATGAGGGCAGGGAGAAGCACTGCTTCAAAAATCACCAACGCTGCAGGCTGCACTTATACCGCATCTCCAAATGTCTTTGGCCCTGTCCCCCTCAGTGATGGTGTTGCTGGGGGGACGTAGTCCCACCCCAGCACTCGTGGCAGCCTGGAAACTAATTCGGGCAGGAACTGCTGCTTCACAAACACCTGCGCTGCAGGCAGAGCTTATAGTGCATTTACAGGTGTCTTTGGCCCCGCCCCTCTAAGTGAAGGCGTCGATGGGGGACGTAGTGCCACCCCAGCACTCCGGCAGCCGGCAAACCAATGTTTTTTTTTTTTCACAACAAATTTTTATTGATTGATCAGGTAAAAGCATATATGCGGCTCTCCACAATCAATAGATCACCACCAAATATCGTGACACGTTTCAGTATTCTTGCATAGCCCAATCAATGAAAAGAGGAAAATAAGAGCCACCCCAGCCCACCTTACCCCAACCACCCAACTTCCCGTCTACCCACCCCTTATCCCTCCCTAACCCCATGCACGTGATCACATTAAGCCTTCAGCACTTGGTCGTAGTGTGCCCGGTATGGCGCACCTCCCTAGGCCCGAGGGTCCGCCTCCACCTGTAGTCCATCCTCCTGTTCTGCCGGAGGGTCCAGAGGCAACCCCCTATACTCCGCCCACCTTTTCCAGATTTTATAGTGCTTACGGGGGCATCCTCTGGCCTCAAACACCGGGCGCTCCAGCCCCATAAAGTAGTCCAGGCCAGCCTTCCATGCACACAGTGGGGGGGCTCGCACTCCCTTCCATGCTCGTGCCAGGTCCCTTTTTGCAACAACCAGACCCAGTAACAATAGATGGCACTTGTATATATTTCCTCCTACACCTTCCAATACATGGAGGAGCCCTAATCTGGGGGTGCGGGGAAGATCCCACCCCAATACCTCTGACAAACAACTCCATACACCACTCCAGAATCTGGTCAGGCCAGCACAAGACCACACAGTGTGCAGCAGCGTACCCCTCTCAACTCCACAGCGCAGGCACTCCGGAGACACAATCAGGCCCGCCTTCCACAACCGTTCCCGGGTGTAATAGGCCCTGTGTAAGTATTTGAACTGGATGAGCCTGAGTCGTATCGCTATGGCAGTCCCTCTTGGGGACTCTAGTGCCTCCCTCCAATCATCATCATCTAAAGGTCCAACGTCTTTCTCCCAGGCATCTTTATGGGGAAGTAGGGAGGAGGAGCAGTGCGTGACTAGCGTCTGATAGATTCGGGACACTTTCTTATCGCCGAGGTCTCCAATGAAGACTTTCGCCTCCACTGGGCTGAATTCCGGTAATGACTCCAAGCCCGCAATGCTAGGCGCTAGCGCATGACGGAACTGTAGATAGCGAAAGAATTGGGTCTTGGGCATTTGGAACTCGGTACTGAGCTCCTGGAAGGATTTGAGGGTGACCCCGGTCATTACATGTCCTAGCGACGAGATCCCGATGGCGTCCTACCCACCGAACCCCGTCAACGAGGCCAGCCCGGGGAGCCTCCCGTTCTTCCACAACGGAGTCTCTGCTGTTAATCTGCCCCACCAGCCCATGCGGCGCAGCGCCTGTCGCCATATAACAAAGACCACTCGCGTGGTACATGGCAGCTTTTGCCTTAGCTTGGCCGAGTATAGGATCGTGTGTAACGTGTTATCACCCATCAGCGAGCGCTCTAGGGCGTATGCTGGGTCTCCTCTGTCCCCATACCACCATTCGTTAAGTACCAGCAAGTGGGAGGCCTGATAATAAGACAATAGGTCCGACGTGGCCAGGCCACCACAATATGTGGACAGGAAGCACGTCCGCAGCGCCACCCTGGCTGCCCCTCCAGCCCACAGGAAACGGCTCAAGACAGAGTTAACCTGCCGAAACCATTGGGGAGCGATAAGGTGGGGGTGGTTCTGCAGCTGGTATAAGAGGCGCGGGAGTGCGACCATTTTGAAGATCGCAGATCTACCAAAAATAGTAAGAGGCATCCGAGACCACGTTTTAACATCCGTCTGGACCCTTTCCCACACCGGTACCACGTTGCGTTCCCATGCAATGTCCGCGGACTCGGAGAGGAACACTCCTAGGTACTTTAATCCCCCGGCCGCCACCTGCAACGTTGATGCCCAAGGGTCCGCCACTACCCCGCCACCCAACACCCACAGGGTGGACTTACGCGGGTTTAGACAAAGGCCCGATACCTCCCCGAAGATACGCATTATCTCCAAGACTCGGGGGCCCGATCTGTGTAAATCTGTAAGGAAGAAGAGGACATCGTCTGCATATAGTGCAATTCTGTCGGTGAGGTTTCCACCCCACTCAAAGCCCCGCATCTGCGCGTCAATGCGTACCCAAGAGGCCAGGGGCTCCATAGCTAGTGCAAATAAATACGGGGAGAGCGGGCACCCCTGTCGGGTCCCCCGGCCGATTGGAAACCTCTCGGAGACCGCCCCGGAGACACGTACAGATGCCGTGATATCGGTATAGAGCAGTTTGATGTTGGAGATAAACACCGGGCCCAGGTTGAGGCGGGGCAGGAGCGCGAACATGTATGTCCAACTGACCGAATCAAAGGCTCTATCTATATCCGCTAGTAGAAGGGCCGCACGTTCTCCCTTGGCCCCAACAGCATCAAACCAATGTTTTTTTAAACTTTATTTTTTATTTTAGTTCTTAAAAAACAAAACATACATTTGGGAAAAGGAGTCGTTAATGCATGGCATATGCTCAACTGCTGGCGGCAAGTTACAGTGGTGGACAGAAGTTCTTGTAGCCAACTCTCCAATGAGAAACACAGAGTTGCTTCAACATCACAGATAAGCAAGCACATAGACAGTTCTCGCACAATCGTAATCTTCGGGCTTAGGCTGGGCATCTCGGTTATTAGTGACTTGATTTTGCCCTGTCGTGTGTCAGGGCTAGACTTTCCCCCTCCGTGTCCAGGTTGTAGTATTTTATCCATGGCCTCCATATTTTCCACAATTTACGGGGGCAGCCCCTCGCCTTGTAAATCACCTTCTCAGCAACCATATATAAGTCCATATTAGACTTCCATTCCTTGAGTGTGGGAAGTTGTTGGGCCCCCCAATATTTAGCTATGTCCCTCTTGGCTTCTACTAATCCTAGATTGGCCAGCAGGAGCCTGTGTCGTGGCAGGTCGATGTCTGTAGGGACCCCCAAAAATGGGAATTTTGCGTTCAGCTCTAGTTGGGTTCCCAGTATATTGCTCAATTGGATGTGCTTGCACTCCCAAAGTGTGTGTATGTATGTGCCGTGTTCCACGTGGCATCTGAGACAGGTTGTATCGTCCAGCCTCCCCATCTTATGTAAACGTGCCTGTCAAAATATACCCTATGGAGGTTCTTCTATTGTATGAGACGGAGTCTCAGTCTAATCGCTACTTTGCACGGGTGCGTAAGGGCCGCCTCCCAAACTATATCTTCCAAGGGGCCGGCGGTAAGTTCCCATTTGACACGCACCGGGCCAAAGTTGTCCGGGATATTCTTGATTTGTGTCTTATATGTCCGGGATATCGCCTGGGCTGGGATCTCTTCCTGAAGGAGCCTATCTTCTAACGGGGCATATTCTGGCAGTGTTACGCCGTCCAACCCTTCAGCGTGCCAGGCGTGTTTAGTCTAAGGTATGTATAAGCTTAGGAGCTATGAAGTTGGTATTTAGACTGAAGGGAAGAAAATGAGGCTAAGGAGCCCCCTCCAAAAGATCTCCATCTTAGAGATACCTATGAGGTCCCATTTCCCAAAACCCCTCAATTTCCTGATCTCAGCTGGGAAGAGACGCGCACCCCCGGCACTCCCGTATATGCAGTGTAGGTGGGGGCGCGTACAGAATTGCAGCTTTTCCAATCTGTATGTGGGATGATCACCGGGCGCGTGGTTCCACTCATTAATAACTATAAGGAGGGCCGCTCTATCATAGGCTCTAATATCTGGTAAGGTCAACCCTCCATTATATGGATTGCGTTGGAGGGTTCGCAATGCGATACGTGGGTGGGCTCCGTCCCATAACAGGAGACATAGTTCCCTGTCAATGGAAGCAAAAATGGAGTCTGGTATTTTGTGATATGTGTTTTGCAGAACATAAAGGAGTTGTGGGAGTGTTAACATCTCCTACATGGCGGCCCTCCCCATGATGGCCAGAAGGAGTCTCCTCCACCTTCTCATATCCGCCTGAAAATTCAGTAAAACTCGCCTAATGTTACGCTCTATTCGGACCTCGGGGTCAGTGGTGATGTAATGCTCCAGATAGACAAATCCCTCCGCAGATGTCCGCAGACATCTCGGGTAGGCATGAGGGTCCGTTCCTTCACACAACAGATAGAGGGTGGATTTCTGCCAATAAATCTTATAGCCCGCGTGGGCGCCGTAGTCTTAAAATATTTGCAATATTGGGGGGAGTGTCTTGACTGGTTGTGTGATATAGCAGAATATCGTCCACTTACAATGAAATGCGTTCCTCTTCTAAAAGACGTGATGCGTAAAAGAAGCCACCTAGCCCCGTTGGGTTCTAACCACGCAAGCCAGCGGTTCTAGTACGAGGGCAAATAATAGAGGGGACAAGGGGCATCCTTGCCTAGTGCTGCGTTGTATCGGTCAGCTGGCAGAGAGAGTGCCATTTACCCGAATCTTCGCCTCCGGAGTATTATATAACAGTGCCAACCATTCTCGAAAGACCCGGCCAAAGCCCATTTTTTTCAAAGTACACCACATGAAGGGCCAATGAATCGTGAAAAACACTTTTCCGCGTCAAGTGAGAGAAGTAAATGGGGGCTATCTCGACCTTGTACCGTGTCCATCCAATTGGCTAGACGGCGCAGATTCAAACATGTGACACGCTTTGGCATGAATCCAGACTGGTCTCTATGCACCAGTGAGAGAATCACAGTCAGGAGACATTTCGCAAGGATTGTGGCCAGGATCTCTGTTTCAATATTCAGAAGGGATATGGGGCGATAGGATCCACATTCCTCTGGGGGTTTTCCATCCTTATGGATGACCACCACCGTGGCTAGACGGAGGTCTTGTGGCAGAATCCCCCGTTCCTTTGATTCCTGGAACATCTTGAAAAGACGCGGCGCCAACAGTGCACTATTCCGTTTCGAAAATTCACCCGGAAGGCCATTAGGACCCGGAGTCTTGCCCGCCTACTGTCGGTCAATGGCTTCGGTCTCTTCCGCCAGTGTCAACTCTCCCTCCAAACTGTCTGTCACTCAAATATTGACGTATCTGTGATTCTTCCACCTGGGTGTGTGCTGCATATTGTGTTGTATAGTACCTCGCAAAGGCTCCCGCTATGGCCTCAGGGGTAATGTGGGTGACCTCATTTTCCTTAATAGACAGTACCCATTGTGACTCTATTTCTTTCCGTCCCAACCATGCTAATAGCTTCCCCGCTCTATCCCCTGTTTCATAAAGTTTGTGTTGTGTTGGCAATTGTTGTGTTTGCACCTCATTGGTCGCAAGGGCTAGGTAATCTTGCTTGGTTATTTCGATTTGGCGTAAAACGTACTCAGATAATGCGGCAGGGTCAGTGCCCTCTAGGTCTAGGAGTTTATGTTCTAACTCTTCAATCTCCTGGGTTTCTTGTTTCTTCTTATGAGCTATTATATTCTGTGCTCTATCACGTAGAACCGTTTTGTACGCCTCCCATAAAGTGACAACAGACATGACTGAGCCTTCATTTGCACTAAAGCTCGGAGTCTACCCGGAGATCCTCAGTGATTGTCTCATCCTGTAATACCCATGCGCTCAGCTTCCACTGTGCTATTTGATGACCACCCCCACCGCCCACCTTCATCAATAAGGGAGAATGATCAGATATGCCCCATGCCAGGTATTCTATGGTATCCTCCTGATGTATTTCCCCTGCCGGGGCGAAGAGATAGTCTAGTTGTGAGAACTCTGTGGGCCCCAGAAAAATAGGAGTATGCCCGTTGATGCGGATGGTGTCGCCGCCATATATCAGACAGTACCAGGGTATTTAAAAAGCGGGTCAGAGGTGTAGTCTCGGGGGCTCCCATGCGAGTGTGGGTGCGATCCAGCGAAGGATCAAGTAGGTCATTAAAATCACCCCCACATTATGACTATGGCTGGGCCAGATTGCAACAAGAGCGCGGCTACATTATCCAGCGTACGTTGCTGCAGCCTTGTGGGTGCATATACACTAATGAGCAGGAACGTCTTACGTTTCCAAATACCTCTTACTGCCACGTAAGTCCCCTCTGTATCTATCCATTGTTGTGTGACATGAAAGGGAGGGGATTTTCTAAAAAGGATTGCCACTCCTCTTGAGCCTTTGGTAAATCTCGAGTGGTGTAGTGTCCCATTCCTAGGAAAGAGCAGCTCGATCCCAACCGGTGTGGTTCCTGAAGGAATATTATATCAGGTTTATGCCTCTTAAGGTATCGGGTCACCAACCCCGTCTTCACCTTATTACCTAAGCCATTGACATTCCATGTCATTGCTACATATTTATCATCTGCCATAATGACCCAAAACTCGTGTCGTTCCCAGTCTCATCTCCCATCGGAAGACCGCCCCACCTCCCCCTCCCTCTCTCGCGCCAGCATTTTGATCAAGACCTAGAAACAAACAACCTCCATTTCCCTCAAACATCTCCAATTTAATACTCAATGCACCTTCCCTACCACCCCCCACCCAACACTCTTCAGACACCCACACCACCCCCGACTCGTCAACATGACAACTTTGGTACGGGTAATCCACCAAGAGGTCTGTCACCCCCCGCAAAATTAACTACACAATAATAAAACAATAACCTCACATAAAGTTCTTTCCCAGCTCAGTGTTTGTTCTGAAGATGCCCACTAAAACCTCAGGAAAAAGTCTTACTGTCTGTTGGTGGCCAGTCGGCCCTAATTCTCAGTCCTCATCGCCATTGTTGGGTGGCTGCTGGTTCTCCGTGTCTGGAGCCTGGGGGCCCTGCTCTGTTGATTCTAGTTGCAGGATATTTTCAAGCAACGGGTGTTCACTAGGCATGTCATCTGAGTCCTCCCTTTCAGACAAGTCGGTGTGGCCAGTATCTTCTGATTGTTTCAGGTATCGCGGTGGGCGTGAGCGAACCACTTCATCTCAAGACTCTGAGAGGAGGGTGTCCGTATCTCTGGGTCGCAATGCTCGCCCAGGAGTACTCCCCGCTGAGTCTGGGCTCTCAACTCTCGTCGCCGGAGTTTATCTCCTGATTTATCCTGGGACATCTCCCCTCGTTTCAGTGGAGGTTGGGTGGAGGAGCTCTGCGTCGCCCGCCTTAATTGTGGGCATTCCTCGATCCAGGACCACGCCTCCTCAGGGTTTTGAAAGAAGAACGTGGAGCCTTGGAAGATGACCTTCAGTTTGGCTGGGAATAATAACATATATTGGAGCTCCATTACTCGCAGTTTGACTTTGACCTGGTCAAATGTCTGTCTCTGTTTTTGTACATTGCGGTAATAGTCTGGAAAAACCATCACTCGAGTGTTATCATATCGGACCTCTCCTTTTTTGCGGATTTCCAACAGTATCAAGTCTCTGTCCTGAAAGTTCAGAAAACGTGCTATCAGGGGTCATGGAGGGGTTCCCGGTGGTGGAGCAAAATTCAGCATCCTGTGCGCTCGCTCTATCACAAAGCAGGTCGAGAGCGGCGCCTGTGGTAGGGTATTTTTCAGGAAGGTCAAATGAAATTGCCCCAGATCAGACCCCTCCACTTTTTCCGGAAAACCAACGAATCTCAGATTATTCTTTCTGGCTCTATTTTTGGCATCATCCACTCTCCAGGTCACTTCCGCCATGGATGCCAAGAGTCCCGTCACATCTTTCCGCGTGACCAGAGAGACATCTTCAAGTTCTGAGATGTAGTGCTTGGTCTCGGTCACTCGTTTGGAGACTTTGCGGAGATAGTGTTGCAGTAGCGTAACCTCTGAGCGAACCTCCGCTATCTTCCCCTCTAGACTTTCTCTGGACTCACGAATGGCTTGCAGGATGGTTGTGGTGTCCGGGGAGGAGCGGGGCCACCTAATGGAGCCGGGAGCACTTTGGCATATCGATCCATTCTACCCTGTCGAGATTGCCTGGGTTCTTTATCCTTATCTTTATCTTTCGCCATCCTGGGTTATCGTGCAGGAGCAGACGACCTAGCAAGTGTCTTCAGAACCACCGATGCCAGTGGTTTCTCCAAGGCGATGCGCAGACGCCAAACTGGTTCGTGGAGTAGTGTAAGGCTCTGCAAACCTCCTCCCGGGCGTGCCGGCCTTCCGAGTAAGGCACCACCGCACCGCGTCAGCGAGGCCCCCGATGGATCGCTTCCCAGCTGCGGCCCCGTATGCGTATCAGGCAGGAGGGGCGGGTGATCCGGGTGGGTGGGAAAGTTTGCGGCGAGCCCCCCGCGACCATCAGATGTAGCACAGGAGCGCGTGCGTTTTAATGACAAAACTGGCGCTCACGCCTCTCACCTCCCCACCGGCAGACGCAAAGACTCCAGAGCGGCAAAAGGATCCACCCACGCCAGCTTTGATCATCAATGGCACCGTCGTGCAACAAGGCCGTGTGCGGCCACCGCTCCTCCGTTCCTCTTGGCCCCAAGACCCGGAGGAGCGCTGCCGATCCGGACCCTGACGGTGGTCAGGAGTGGGGAGACGCTGTTGTGCGGGAGACCGCACGCCGGAAAGTCTCTACTGTGGGCCAAGGAGTCTCAGCGCAGAGTTCAGAGGGGATCAACAGCGCCAGCAGCGAAGAGGAGCAGGACCTCAGCAGGATATCAATCAGGGTCAGTGGGGCTCACAAGCAGCGTCACAACCAACCTGCTGTACCCCACCTCACCCTCTCACTTTAGCTCCAGTGTATGGACAGCCATCAGATCAGAGCCAGGGGGTGGGCCAGAGCTCAGGCCAGGCGGCTGGTGCCACTGCGACACCACCGTGTCCGTCCGCTGGCAGGGCCCACCTCACGTTCCCACAAGAAGCAGTCCACCTAGGGAGGGGGACAGCACGCACTCCCCTCGTGTCCTGGCTCCAGGCCACACCCACGGGGACGGGTGAGGTATTGGGATGGGCACCGCGTCTCTAGGTACCTCACTCCGTAGCACCAAACGAGACTCCGGGCATCTCCCTCAGTGACGCAGGCCAGGGAGCAGCCGGCGCCCTGGAGAGCTACATCGCTAGCCTCCGATGTTCAGTTGCAGCCCCGGGACCCCACAGGTGCAGTGCGTCTCGCCGCTGTCGCCACCGGGAAGGCGCTCCGTGCTCCATGCGTGGCGTCGCACACAATCACCGCCGCTTTCTCAGGGCACTTCTCTCAATGGTCCTTCGTGTAGGAGCGCCTCTCTCTCCAGCCCGAGTTGCAGCTAGCGCGTCGCCATCTTGATAGCGACTGCGCCTGTCTCCCGAGAGTGTCTGGATTGCGGGCTCAGGACATCGCTCCCACTCTCACCAGGCACATCGTTGCGTTCCAGGAGGTTTCCGCCAATACTGGTACGTGTTTGTGGCGAAGAGGCACAGGGTTAAAGCAGGATTTTGAACGGGGGTAGCGAAGCTCTCGATCAACAAGGTACTCCGCCATGTTGCTGGCCACACCCTCCTGCAAACCAATGTTGACAGGGAACCACTTCATCAAAAACACCCTCAAGAAAAGCACTTTCTCTTTCTTTGCTGCTCAGCAGCCAGATAAGAACTTCTTGATCTAAAAGGCTTTAGGGATAAGGGTGTAGTTTATTAGGCATGCCTTCTCTCTGCTATCTGGTGTGATGTGTCAACGTTCACTGTTGACAACTTTTTAGGGCAGGCTTACCAAACAGCACAGCCGTCTGGTTAAAAAAGATATACCATGGGGCAGATTTACAAGCCCCTTGCGCCGCCGTTGCGTCACTTTTGTGACGCGGCAGCGGCGTAAAGCCAGCGCCATGCTGCGGGGTATTTACAACGTTACACATCTGGGAGATGCGTCACATTGTAATGCCCTGCGCCACATGTAGGCGTTCCGGTGCAGGGGGGGGCGTTCCGGGGCAGGAACGCCTCCCAAAAGTGGCTGAGTGAAATCTACAAGATTTCACTCAGCCACTTTTAAGGCCATGGTGCGTCAAAACCATGCGCCAAGGATTGACGCAGCATTGTAAGGATAGGGCACCCCGGAGCTTTGTTGGAGCTGTGTCGGGCTTGCGACGCAACTCCAGCAATGCGCCGCCTTTACGGCAGCAGATGCGTCACGCATCTGTCCATTTTTGCCCCATGGTCCGCTGCATTGTAAATGCGGTACAAAAAGGGGTGGTGATGGACGGAGCATCTGAATCAATCAAACACTCACACCCAGTCAAAAGATCTGGGTTTAATCCATCACCGTTCTTTAGCCCACTCTGCCACCCCAGTTCAGACATGACTTTATGCAAATCTGTCTGACCCTGTGCCTCATGGGAACAGTCCAGCCCGAACTACCAAGCCATGTCTTCCCTGGACCGGAAACATGCTTCCGAGGACCGGTTTCTGGCATTCCAGCCGTCTTCAGCCCGGCTTGCTTGAATCCAGTGGCAAAGTGAGCAAGGGACTCACGTCTGAGCATACCCTGCCACACTTATGGCGGCCAAAAGCGGTACAAAAGGGGGTGGTGATGGACGGAGCATCTGAATCAATCAAACACTCACACCCAGTCAAAATCTCTGGGTTTAATCCATCACCGTTCTTTAGCCCACTCAGCCACCCCAGTTCAGACATGGCTTTATGCAAATCAGTCTGACCCTGTGCCTCATGGGAACAGTCCAGCCCGAACTGCCAAGCCATGTCTTCCCTGGACCGGAAACAATCTTCCGAGGACCGGTTTCTGGCATTCCAGCCGTCTTCAGCCCGGCTTGCTTGAATCCAGTGGCAAAGTGAGCAAGGGACTCACGTCTGAGCATACCCTGCCACACTTATGGCGGCCAAAAGCGGTACAAAAGGGGGTGGATGTATGACATTGTTCTACATTCTGTCCATCAACTGTGTTTTTTGCAATTTTCACCCCGAGTGGGCTGGGTATGCTCAGACGTGAGTCCCAGGCTCTCCACACCACTGGAGTCAAGCTATCCAGGCTGATGAAGGCTGATAGCCAGAAACCGGTCCTTGGATGCTTGATTCCGGTCTGGGAAAGACATGGCTTGGTAGTTCGGACTGGACTGTTCCCATGAGGCACAGGGTCAGAGCTGATTTGCATATAGCCAGTGTCTAACCCAGGGTGGTGTGGAGTGCAAAAAAACTATGGATTTAGGCCCAGATCCTTGTACTGGGGTGAATGTATGACATTGTTCTACATTCTGTCCATCAACTGTGTTTTTTGCAATTTTCACCCCGAGTGGGCTGGGTATGCTCAGACGTGAGTCCCAGGCTCTCCACACCACTGGAGTCAAGCTATCCAGGCTGATGAAGGCTGATAGCCAGAAACCGGTCCTTGGATGCTTGATTCCGGTCTGGGAAAGACATGGCTTGGTAGTTCGGACTGGACTGTTCCCATGAGGCACAGGGTCAGAGCTGCTTTGCATATAGCCAGTGTCTAACCCAGGGTGGTGTGGAGTGCAAAAAAACTATGGATTTAGGCCCAGATCCTTGTACTGGGGTGAATGTATGACATTGTTCTAAATTCTGTCCATCAACTGTGTTTTTTGCAATTTTCACCCCGAGTGGGCTGGGTATGCTCAGACGTGAGTCCCAGGCTCTCCACACCACTGGAGTCAAGCTATCCAGGCTGATGAAGGCTGATAGCCAGAAACCGGTCCTTGGATGCTTGATTCCGGTCTGGGAAAGACATGGCTTGGTAGTTCGGACTGGACTGTTCCCATGAGGCACAGGGTCAGAGCTGATTTGCATATAGCCAGTGTCTAACCCAGGGTGGTGTGGAGTGCCAAAAAACTATGGATTTAGGCCCAGATCCTTGTACTGGGGTGAATGTATGACATTGTTCTACATTCTGTCCATCAACTGTGTTTTTTGCATTGTAAATGCGGCGCATCCATGGTGGCGGAGCCGTGACGCACAATAACTGGCGCATCCCTGCTGATATGCAGGGATGTACCAGTTATAGTAAATCTGCCCCCATGTGCTTACCAAAAACATAAAGGGGCATAGAGCCTACTCATTGCTATTGGTTGGCATTCTTGTCACTCTTATTTGGCTGCTTCTTATTTGTGTGCGAGCTTGTCAGTCTTCTATTTCTCTTTCCCATGAAGCAGAGTCTTAACCATCTCTTTTGATTGGATTACTTGTATGCTTCCATTGCTAGCTTTTCACAGCACAGGCGGGCGCTGCTTCCTTTCTGCCGCTCGAGTAGATTTTTTACTCAAGTGGCAGCTTTCTCAACGCGAACGAACAGTTTCTCAACAAGAGCATACGCGATCACTCGCAATGAGAAATCCGACCGCCCGAGTTGAGAAATCTCGCCAGGAGGTTGATTTTCCACGCTCGCGCTTGCCAACTTGACGTTGCCGATAGCGAGCAAGGAAAAATCTCACCAGGAGGTAGATTTTCCTCACTTACCAACTTGATGTTGACGAGCGCAAGCAAGGAAAAAAAACTTTGCTCCGTTGAGCTTTTTGGAACTCCCCGAAATGTGGAGTACAGAAAATTCCGCAAATTCAGCTAGCGGAGCGGAGTTCACCGCCCAGCCTTATTTATATATATATCCACAGATCTATATGTATATGTGTGTGTGTGTGTATATATATATATATATATATATATATATATATATATATATATATATATACACATTCCATTTGCAAGACACGACACTTGGAGGCCCACTCTCATCGTGTTGAGCATCTTTATTCTGCAAGGCGGCAATGATCAGGAGCACGGTAGGTACAACAGGGATTTCAGCCGTAGATTTCCCAACGCGTTTCGGGCTTCTTCTAGCCATTGTTCTCGGGATGGCAGTGAGGAGAAGCAGCTGGCAAGATCACTCATATAACACAAAGTCCCGTCCAGTGGGTGTATTTACTCGCTGCACTCTGGTAGTTGAAGTCTCTTGCGAGTATGATAACCTGTTGTAGGAGCCGCCACCAACCTCCTAGTAATGTTTCTCAGCCACAGTGGGTTGCTGCATTAACACGCGACCGCTGTCATGCCACTTAATCACCTCGCAGAACACCACAGTGTTCCTTACTGCTCCGCACTCGGGGCGTGCCGGACCCGCCCATCTGCGGGGATGGGCTCTCTGCGACCATATACGATGAGACCACACAATAAAAATCCAACATATGCGTATTTGTAATATTTCACCTTATCGGTTATTAGGCCAGCAAGCACTTGTAGGTTTTTGCAGTATTAATGAGCAATTATCGATGATCCAAAGCAGTCCTAATGCCATGCTATGCAGTTCGTAATGCAAGAATCAGGCACTTCGTAATGTAAAAATAATGCAATTCGTAACGCAACAATCAGGAAGTTCGTAATGCAAAAATAATGCAATTCGTAATGCATCAATCAGGCAGTTCGTAATGCAAAAATAATGCAATTCGTAATGCCGCAATCAGGCAGTTTGTAATGCAAAAATAATGCAATTTGTAATGCAACAATCAGGCAGTTCGTAATGCAAAAATAATGTACTTCGGCACCGATCGCGGTGCTCTGGACGGTCTCTATGTCAGTCACTCTCACTGACTTGTGGTCAGCTACTGCCAAAATACACCCCCAACTCGGTTATGATTGAAAACAAAGTGCAGCTCCACACTCCGGACCCGGTACTGCCACTCCTCGGCAAGTATGGGCCGCGATACGGACGTAAGTGGAGGCTTACACTGCAAAGATGGGAAAGGCCGAGAGCGTTTCTCTCATAGCCTACACCCCGCCCCAGGTGGCGACACGCACGCTCGCTGAGCGTTATCTGGAGGGTGCGATCTCACTCTCCTCTCCTCATTGCTTGGGCCTCCGATGCGTCTTCGTTGATCTTGGGCAGTGGAACTCAGACCCCCGAAGGTGATGGTTCGAGGTCTCTCCTTGGCAAATGCAGGCTCGGGCCTGCGTCAGTGAATTCTCACAGGTCCTCTGGGGATGCCGGTCCTGGTCCATGACAATGACAATCGCAGCACTTCTGGTCATGCTGCCGATTGAAGCAGAGAAACTGGCCTGCTCCGGGACACACAGTCACGGGGCAATTTCTCACAAAGGTCTCAGGCTGCACAAAGCACACTCACACAGCGTCGCAGAGACTCACTTGAGGTCCGG
The DNA here is from genome assembly GCF_964261635.1 of Lissotriton helveticus. Classification (NCBI taxonomy): domain Eukaryota; kingdom Metazoa; phylum Chordata; class Amphibia; order Caudata; family Salamandridae; genus Lissotriton; species Lissotriton helveticus. Next base: position 462,189,566 of record NC_136069.1, on the reverse strand, counting down.
GTGTACACGATCACAGGGCAATCCTCACGAAGGTCTCAGGCTGCACAAAGCACACTCACACAGCATCGCAGAGACTCACTTGGACTCCGGGTGCACACGATCACAGGGAAGTCCTCACGAAGATCTCAGGCTGCACGAAGCACACGCACACAGCGTCACCGAGACTCACTTGGACTCCGGGTGTACATGATCACGGGGAAGTTCTTACGAAGGTCTCAGGCTACAAAAAGCATGCCCACACAGTGGCGCTGAAACACACTTGGAAACTTTTATGTTCCTGAGTTTCCACAACAGGGAGCCAGCTTTCCTCAGGCCCTTGGAGACACATTACTTTAGGACACAGCAAAGTCCTTTCAATCAGGGGGACCCAGCACACAGCAAAGTTCCTTAGCCTCTCCTTAGTTAAATGAGCAAACTGCAGGCCAGCCCCAGAACACACAGCAAGGGTCAGCCCTTCTCTTCAGTCTCTCCAGCTGTTCTTCCTTGGCAGAGGTTCCTCTTGACTGCAAAGTAGTTTAAATCCTTTTCAGTCTTGATCAGTCCATCATTCAGGGGTTTCAGCTCGCATAGTTATACCCCTAAATGTCCTTGGAGTCTTTGTCTTCAGGGGGCACTGACCCCTGTCCAAACCAGTTCTGGGTGTCTCCCTGCCAGTGACACCTTCAGCCTTTGATAGTGGGGGTCGGGGTCCTCAATCACTCAGCAGGAGAGGAAGCCATTGTTTTATGGCAGCAGCCCAGGCCTCTTCACCTCCAGGGGCTACTCCTCCCCCCTACACTCCAGATGCAGGCAAACAGTGGCTGTCTCACCTACTCCTCCCCTGGGTCAATACATTTCCCAGATACTATCTCATTCAAATCCAGACAGTCAATTCACAACCAGGCAGAGGCAGACAGAATTATTAGAACAAAAAAACAGCCACTTCTAAAGGTGTGGTTTCTAAACCCACAACTCAAAAACCACTTTCACAAAAAGATGTGTTATTAAATTGTGAGTTCAGGCACAATAAACCTCACCTCTCCATCTTAAAGAAATGGGAAGATAGGCTGGAAACATAGTACACAGCTCTCCCATTCTGCCCTATGGGCAAGATGGCCATGCAACAGTGAAAAACGAAATGGAGAGTATGTCACTGTCAGGACATGGTACACACCTTAGTACATGTCCTACCTTTCACATACACTGCACCCTGTCCAGGGGGCACCTTGGGCTTACCATAGGGGTGTCTTATGTGCATAAAATGGAAAGGGTAAGGCCTAGCAAGTGGGTGCACTTGTCAAGACAACAAGGCAGTTTAACAAACTGCGTGCAGGCACTGCAGTGGCAGGCCTGAGAACTCTTTTCAGGGCTACTTATGTGGGTGGCACAATTAGTGCTGCAGGCCCACTAGTAGAATTTGTATTACTAGCCCTGGCACACATAGTGCACTTTAATAGTAAAACAAACATGCCAATTATGGACAACCAATTACCATTACACTTTACACAGGGAGCACTTGCACTTTGACACGGATCAGCAGTGGCAAAGCGTCCAAAGCATCTAAGTTGGCAACACCATGTCAGAAGAAGCATTTGCAATGCAATAGGTCTCGCATTTACGAAACTCTCGAAAACGAGAGACCTATTGAATTGCAAATAGTTGTTTGCAAAAGCGCCCCAAGCCACACTTTCAGTTCAATGGCAGCCATGTCTCTTTCCTTAGACGTTGCTCGTCTAAATAAAGGGGCATGGCCACCATTAACATGAAAGCGCAAAATGGGGCGATTTACAATCAAAAGTTATATAAAAATAGAAGAAAAAAATCTGCATCTATGTTCGGTGCCGCATAGTGGCTGCAAACAGATCAAAGGCGTGGCCACCACAGTGACATGCTTTGCCTTGAGAAAAAAAAAGCCTTACATGAGAGTATGGTGAAAAGCATTTAATAAAATAGTGCTCGGAGGCTGTAATTAAAGCCTACTTATCACCAACACACGCAACAGGATATGTCCTCACTGGGAGGTTACAAATGAAGATAAGGTGGTACTAAGCAGGGACTAACGAAGACAGCATTTACGGGGGACAATGAGACAAGCCAATGAAAAAAAGGGGCTGAGAATGGGCTAGGCTTCAAGTCCATGTCTCAATACAGTATGCCTCGCAAAGCAGATCATGCGCTGCCCAGGCTCAACCTAAAAATGAACGTGCCCTTATGTAATTTAACTAGTGCTCATGTAAAATGCTCCAATACCATCAGGTCGAGTTTACACTATATAAAAAGTTTTTATAAAAACATCAAAGCTGTTTACATTTTGATGTGGCCACATTTTTAAGTCGACTTTAATTTGTCAGCTCCCTTTGTTCTATCATTGTAAGTTAAGAGATTTTTACAAGATGTGTTCCTTTCCGACCAATCCCATGATTCCATTTTCATGGATTATCTATGGTAATCAGAAATATTTCTAACATCAGGTGGGGAGCCCGCTTGTGTCTATACTCCAAGAAATACCTATGCACAAACAATGGAGTAATTCTTAAGCGAAAATAAATGCTGAATGCTTAACACACAGCACTGTACCCAAGCTTGAAAATAGGGTGACCCTGACCAGTGACACAGAATATATGAATTCCCTGTGGAGCTGGACAGAGTGGGCTGGGCCTGTTCGGGAGAGCCCGCGTGCTTCCTCCGTAGCCTGGAAACCCTTAAAGTGAGGTCTAAAAATATCTCCTCAGCAAATCCCAAATGAAGACATCCAGCACACGAAGCAAGGCCTGCCATTGGAGAAGGTATCTGTTTGACGGATGGTAAAAGGTTGGGGGCTCCTGGCCTCCTCGTAGCACCCTCTTACTCTGTCTCTAATCACCTTCAGACAGGTCAGATCAAAGAAAGGGGTGCACAGTTAATGCTCACCGGATTGGCTGAATAACAGATGTTTATCGTTACTCACCAGTACTCATTTTATCGACCTCAGATGGCTGAAAGGCTGGGTGGAACCAACGGGATTTGACTCTGTGACCATGAGGTTGCACACAGGAGCCTGCAGTGGACGTATCAGTTCAGTGAGCCACCAGACCCGATTTGCCGGTTTTCTGCCCCACAGACACACGTGTGCGAACAGGTGCAAAGTCACTGCGGGGCCAAGCATACGGGGGGGTTTGATTCCATAACGTCTGATTTAATAGCACCGTATCTGTTCTAAAAGCGCCTGAGGAAATCACTGGCACGAAATCACAAACTTCTAAACTGGATAAAAATCATATGAATAGCCCCTATAATGGCATTTACGTCACTCTAGATATGGTCTTGTGGGCCCTTACAACACTTCTCGTGTGGCCTTTGGTCGCGTGCAGTCCTAAACACCCCAGGTGTTCTGGAATGGAGGACAAGTGCTCCCTGATGGCCTTAAGGCCTAATTGAAGCCTGCTCGAGAGATGAAAAGCCACTCCTTCAGTAGTGTAATTCAGGATTTATATAGTGCAATTCTTAAGGACACAGCACTTACTAGGAGGGAGCAGCCATACTGACCTTCACCAACGAGTACATTTTTTTTTAGCAAAGGATGCAGCTGGTTTGACGATTAATATGTTTAAGGTCTGGCAGCAGCCCGGAAGCACTTAAATACTTTCTGCAAGCTCGTTTCTAGAACAGGCTTTCAACCCGAACAGCAACTGATTTTTCTCAAGGGGAGATGTGGAACTAGAGCAAAAACATTTGAGGGACTGTGAATTTTTCGGAGCAAAGAAATAGCACCCATGTGGGTAATTCACAGTACCGCCTGCTGTGCAAAGAATGTATTCACCAACATGCCACCTCCTTGGCGGTGCTTAATTTGTAACAAAACAAGTAAAACCAGACTCACTCCGCCATGCAACGGGGACACTGAACCTGACCGTGCGGGGGCTGCCAGGGCAGGCCCGCTCAACCAGACACTCACCTCGATCCATTTCTGCGCCTTGCTGAAGGCTGACTCGGGAGCCGGCTCCTGCGGGTTGATTCACAGTGAAATGGATCCAAAGAAAAACAGTAGCTCGCGAGTGGTGCGTGCGCGCCACAGCGAGCCATATGGTTTCACTTATCACGCCTGTGTCTGGGCACGATATTTGAAACCACATGGCCTATTGGTGTCTATTACGCACACCAAGCGCTTAATATACACCAATAGGCCATAGGCGGAGCAATGCGCCCGCCTTTGGCCAATTGCGTGCTGTCTTTTATAAAAAGACGCACGCAAAGGCCAATAACGGCCCACAAAAGGAAAAGCACACGCACAAGCCTGTGCGATTCCTAGGGCAGCTTCCAAACCCCGTTTTTCACCTACTAAAGGGCTCGCCCTGCACGAGCACTGCTGCGAAGTGCAACGCTAGGCGCTAGACCTAAAAAAGGTCTAGGAGGAAGGCAAAAAGTTTAGGGAACTTTAGCTAAAAGGGCCAAGTCCAACAGTATGCTTGACCCAGATGACATTTATCACCCGAGGAACGGACCCTGGCGGCTAAGGTGACTTAGTAAGCGAGCAGCAGAATACAAAAACCTTTATATAAAAGGAACACAGGGGACTCAATGTTTACTACAAAATTTGGTAAAGTCCCCAAAAAGAGGATAGATCGTTCCTAGCCTTTCAGTATGTCATAAGTCCAATAAAAACATTTTGTAAATTGGTGGAGAAAGTCAGCGAGACTGGCAATTTGATTTTAGGAAACCCAAAAGGTGCAAAGTCGACTGAGAGACGATGTTCTCTCTTCATTTGCATTGAACGCAAATTGAATGATCTGGCAACCACAGAGGCAGGTACAGTGGCAGAATGTGGTCTTCTTTGGGATTCCTTTATTAAAGAATTGAACACATTTGTCATCACATTCTCATTTCTCAATAGTGCACAACAGTCGATGAGTAGGATATTCAGCCAGAAGATTTTTGGAAGTCCAGCACTGGCATGGGCGGCACTACTGACCTTATTTTCTCACCTCTCATAAACAAAATGGCAATTCTCTCCAGTGGCTGGCCTATAAAAGGTTCAGAGGTTTCTTTCCAACCTGTGGTGGTGGTAGAGACCAAATAGATCTAGAGGTATCTTTCAAAGGGGTACCAATGCTCGAGGCACCACATCAGGTAAGGAGTTCCCATACTTCCCATCCAAAATTGGGAGGGAGTTTAGGCTTAATCGCTCACAAATGGGAGGAGATTACAGGGAAAACCTGGGTTTTGCAGACACTGGGTTTCAGAGTTATACAGAACACCCATTCAGAGGAAGATTACAGTGGATGCCTGGGTTTTGCAATCACTGGGTTCCAGAGATCTACAGAACTCTTGTTCAGAGGAGACCTAGCCCACAGTTTTTCTTGGGGTTGAGACACTCCTCTTAAATAAGAAAGCCACATTTTTGTTAGGTAAAGGGGCCGTAGCCCTGACCTCATTACACCCACTGGGATTTCTAAGCAATATATTCCTGCAGAGAAAAAAGATGGAAGACATCTTACCGCGATAAACCTAAGACAGTTTAATCAATGGCTACTCTGCTGCCATTTAAGATAAAGGGCATGCACCTCTTCACTGATATCCTTTTAGCGAGTAACTGGATGGTCAGTTTGGACCTAAACGACGTGTACCTTGCAAGACCCATTTTTGCACTTCCAATTCATCTAGATGTGACAAGGCTGTTACCTTGGATCTTCTGCCACAATGTGGTGCTTCACCAAGGTGCTAAAACCAGCCATAGAACGTATAAAATCCAGGGGCATCAAACTGATTGTCTATCCGAACAACATCCTTTTGATGAACCAGGATAAGAGGCTTCTAAGCAAAGCCATGGACACTACCATGTCCCTCCTTCAGGGGCAAGAATGTGTAATCAATATGGAGAAGTCCAAGATCCATCAGTCTTAAACAATATTTTTGGAGGGTTTTGTAATATGCTCAGTTCATCAGAGACTGAGGTGTCCCCAGAGAAAGATACAATTGATCAGAAGAATTCAGATAGACCCTGCAGAAGGGATGGGTTCCATTGAGACAACATGCTAGGAGAGGGGTAGGGAGGGGCTCCAGGTTTAATCAATTTAGCCCGCTTTTCCAGGGCGTTTACACTACTGAATACTTCAGATGCTCATATCTCTAGAAGGGCTCATTTTATACAGCAGAAATGGAGTTGTCAGAGAATGACAACTGGGAAATTCAGTGGTAGTTGTATCACATGGATGCCTGGAATTGCAAAGCTATTTTTGGCTTCACCCTAGCGTTGATCATAGAATCAAATGAAAGCTGCTCAGGCTGTGGAGCTCGCTGTGGGGATATTACCTCAGAATATTTTGGTCAGAACAGGAAAGGGAAATGCTTATCAATTGCTTTTAACGTTTAGCAGGCCAAAATCGCAGTGAAGTGGCTAACAAAAGAAAGGGTCTCATTTTCCCTTCTGTTGAAGATGGACAATGTATCAGCAGTTCAATACATAAACTGGTTAGGACAGTGATTCTTAACCTATGGTCCACAAACCCCGGTCTACTCAGGGTGTCCGTGACCACCATACAATTTATTGAGAGGGTCATGACATTTAAAGATGCCTCTTTTTACTCATTACAATTCCCACAGAACCTAGGCAGAAAGGCCTCCAATTCCCGGTAAACAGTCATGGGGCCCATGCTCCGGCTTCTTTTGAATAAGAACCACTGAATAGCTATAACTATTAACACTCTACCACAGGAGCCCAGAGTGAGGAGACGACACCCACGAGGTAAACAAGGCACTTTTCATATCCTTTTTAGGTTGAGCATTCAAAACCTCTTTTATATACTTTAGTACATACTTCTATGTGTTTGTACTTTGTGGGCTCTGGAGATTAGCTCTAGGATTTGTCTGCTTCCACTTAGGGACTTTTTTTCTGTTCAACTGCCTCTATTTAACTGCCTTGATAGAAAACGACCAGTAGAGCTCAATAAAATACCAGAATTGCTTTCTGCTTGTTCAACTGCCTCTATTTAACTAACTTGATAGAAAACAACCAGCAGAGGTCAGTAAAATACCAGAATCACTTTAGCATTCTCTAGATTCCAGTTCATAGACATTGTCTTCCACGAGCACCCGTAGACAATAATATTACTTTCAAATCTTGTTTTTTCAGTGATATGACCACCGAAGGCCCTGATTTTATATTAAAAACAGCGTTGGCCTATACCATTTCTCGCTGAAAGGCAATATTTCTCTCCATGTGTTCCCATACCTGGCATGTCACGCAGTTTGGTGCTTACTTTCCCTCTATGTTAAAGTTCAGTAGATGTTTCAGCACTCAGGCTAATACATATAAGGTCATGCTTGTTCTCCTTTACAGCTGATTCCACAAGAAGTTGCATGCAAGTTTCAAATCAGACTTGCTACTGAGCGACAGTGAAAGTTCTAGCATTCTAACAATATGGGTCTAGCCAGTGCTATATACAACTCAAGTAAATAAATAAAAATAAATAAATATGGCACGTTTTCCTCTCCACATATGGAGCACAGATCTCCCCTCCCCAACATGCATATAACATGACATGGCCTTGTGCTGATCATTAACCGGATACAAAGCTTTTCTCTATGAGCGAATAATGCTTTGAACTGGTGCTGCTGCTTTTAACTGGGGCTGTTTTGTTTCATTGTTTTCCCAGTTAGACACTGCTATATTATAAATATATACTGATACAAGTGCAACAGGATAGCAACATGATTTGCCCTGTCTTTGAAACCTTTAGTATGAAAGACAAAGAGTTCCTTTTTGGTAGATCCGATATTACCAGAGTTGTCTTGCATTGGACTAACTTAAAAAAAGCAGATGTTTATTGTTTACAATTCACAACACTAAGGATTTGATTTGACCTGTAGGCTAGTCACTCTTTTGCTTCTATTTATAAATCTATGTAGCTCACAAACTGTTTGAGCTGATGCATCTTTATATTCAACAGACCCATAAAGAAGCTTCCTGATACAGTATTATTAGGTACTCAATATGTTGCTAAACCCCAAGAGTAATATGGCTTCATAAAAAACAGTAGATTAATTGAACACCACCTAACGACCCCTGGTATGTTTTGCCTCTACACTCCACAAGTTAGATATACGTATGAGTCAATTGTTTCTTTTTTTGACCCGATCTAGTATTTGCTATTCGAGTCCAGTCATTCTTAACCTGCGGTCCATGGCCCTCTTGGGGGTCCGAGAGGCCTACTCCAGGGGTCAGTGACTATTTAGGACAATAAATAATATTAGCAGATTTTAAGAAAGTATATAGATAAAGGAAGCAATAAGTAAAATTTTCCGTGCAAAGGAATTTGAAATTGGAGGATTAAAATGAAGTAGGTATCCTTATCTTGATTTGTGGGAGCAGAGCAAATACAGCAAAAGGAGCAGGGCCGGACTGGGATCCACAACCGGCCCTGGCAAAGTGCTCGGCCGGCCCCCAAAACCGGTCCCCACCGGTGCGGCGCACCAGGGGATTGCCCGGTGCCCGCTATGGCCAGTCCGGCCCTGAAAAGGAGTACAGTATGGATGACAGGTGGCTCCAATATAAGGGCTGGCAAACGCTGAAACAAAGAGCATGCATTTGGAGCACAAAAGCCAAAATTATATGCAGGAGTTTAGGATATCACTTCATCTTTTGGAACTAAAGCTACATTTTGAAATGCTTCAACCTTATGATTGGAATTTCAAGTTTTGCATGTAGGTTGGGATTTCTCCAGCGAGGTCGTTAACGGAGGAGGGAGTCACTTTTACTGTTTTACACGGACCAACTCTAACAATCTTATCTGTTTTTCGGGACTCTCCAGAGTTATGCAGAGTGAGATGTATCAGAGCATGAAAATAGTTGGCTGAACAGCACCAGGCGCTAGACATCTACTGACTGCTGACAATGATACTTTCATTTTTGGAGCACACCAGGCTCAAAGGTCCATGGCATCCAAAACTTTCTGCTTGGGGGGCCATCTGGAGGATATCATGAATGCGGCAGCCTGGTCCTTAGACTCTACCTACACACAATTCTATTTTACACCAGTGAAGGGGGTGGCATCATTGGTAGTCAGTAATCTTTAAACGTGGATAATCTAATCCTCGAGTCCTAATATAGAATGTCTTGGAGGCGAGGATTAGCCCACCCTGGGAAGAACAACGTTTTCTACTGGTCTAGAGTTGAAAAAGCCTTTGTTGGGGGTAACTATCTGAGTATATACAGGCATTTGGACTCGTGTACATATATATAGTGCCTGATAACGGATTTATGTAAAACCAATGAAATTTATGTTTTTGGGCTAAATCAAAGTTTGTGGAAATATTCAACTACTTTTGTCTTCAATAAGACGCCACCGTCAAAATTATCAGTAAAATTAGAAGAATCAATGGCCAATGCAGAAATGAAACACCAGTAATTGATTTTCTTGAGTACTGGACTTACAGCAGGTTGAGGGGATTGTTGTTTACTCAAGGACTTATGAGATATGTAGTTATTTGTTATGTGTTACAATGTTGATGTGTTTGGAGCTGCTGGGCAATAAAAGGGAGAAAGTAGATGCATAATCCTCACCTCTGTGTTAACAGAATTGAAACATCCATTGACGAGAAGTAGGAAATATTACATTCTTCTTATAATTATCTTAACGGTTAGGTAAGTGCAAATGTGCTTGCGTCAGAACAAGAAGAGCATAATTAGCCTGTACAGTATATCACCACGTCTCAGGCAGATTACTTATTTTGTAATCGACAGGGCCTCAAGGGCCCATATTAACCAGATGCCTAACCTTGGGCCTGCTTTAAAATAATTGAGAAAAGTGAGGGCTGCGGGGTGGTTGTACCCCCTCCTAAAACAGCCTAGGAAGATCCAGTTATGGGAAGCCCATTAAGCAGTGCAAAGAGATTCATCTCTGAAGCAGAGCAGGAACGGCAGCGTGAACCTACTTTCCTCACCCACCCCACTGCCAGTGCCCAAGCTTTCTTACCACTTTGCCAACATCAAGTGGCCGAGGCCCAGCCTTTCGGGTCACCCGGGTCCTGCTCTCACTTTTCTGCAGAGCCCATACCCAGGAGATGGATGTAGCATGGTGGATACCACTATAGTTAAGAGTACTTACTGGATCCCCATGCCCTTCGGGCATCACTGCCTCAGCCCCGGCCAGAGTGCTCTCAAATTTGTGTGCGAGTAGGCCATTATTTCATGTTTTTACTTTACCTTTACTTGTAGTCTTGTTTTTCGTTCTAAAATTAGGACTATTATTCCTAGAAAGTATAGCAAAAGCCTAGCACAGCAGACCTTCAAAATGCTAAAGCGTGGACCTAGGAAGTGTGAGTTCTGCTGCATCACTCCTGACCCCTACAGGGCAGAAAAGAGATGTGTATTACCAGTCTTGTGCCGTGTTTCTGACTGCCTTTTCTTCACACCGATGCCTAGGTGTAGAGGAGTAGTAGTGCCTCAGTGGTCCCTCAGCAGCGACAGCAGTATGAGTAGGATGAGCATATCATGTATTCTCAAAGGACAGATGACCTGTCAAAGACCACTCCCTGTCTGTGTGGCGAATACCATCAGCCAGTCTTCAGCTCCAAGGTCAGGTTTGGATGTAGAGGACAGGCCAGTTGCACAGTACATGCTGAACCCACTGTGCTACCGGGAGTTGTAATGTAGTCTTAAGGCAGTGTGCGAGGTAAATGCCATGCTATACATTTTATAGTGTAATTGATCAGTGTTTTGGTCCCTGAAGGCATCAGGGCAGAAAAGGCTCTGCACCCAACCGAAGCAACCACAGTCATGGCACACCTCACCATATACAGCTGCATGGCCCACCCTGCGGACTGCACCTCTCAACTAGTTGTCTTTTGGACTCAGTCAGCACTTTTTCTTCAATGGACAGGCAGGCAGGACCTCCAGCCCTTGCATGTGCCTGGCCCCTTCCATGAAGCCCATTCCCCAACATCCAAGAGCGCACACATGACCTGGATGTCCGTGAGATGGACCAACAGTGGACACTGAAATGAAATAAAGAATAAAAAAAAAGAAACAGGCCTTTTATTTGGTGGTGGTGGGGCTGAAATTCTAAAATAGAATGGAGGTCCCCATCATCCTTTGGCACTAGCAAATAGCAGTAGTGACAGGCTGTCCCTCTCCCGGAGATGTGAACCCTCTTGATGGTTTTCTTTGGAAAGTAGAGATTGCACCTCTTATAGCAAGATGGAAGGTTCCTCCACTGAGAGCTACTCTGAGGTGATGGGAAGCTGCAGTTGGTCGGTAAGGAATAGAAGGGGATATCCTTTAATTTAATTTAGTTTCTTGTAGAGCGCTAACAATCATCCAGGGTAGGATATCACGCGCTATGATTGCTAATGTGCATGTGGCGTAGGTATGAATCCAGTTAGGTTATTCTAGATGGGGGAAGAGGAAAGATTTTAGCTGTTTCCTAAATGCCAGGTGGCATTCTGTAAGTCGGAGGGCTGTAGGTAGTTTGTTCCATTTGGTAGCAGCGATGTGGGAGAAGGCACGCTCGCCCATCCTGGCTCTCTTTACCCGACAGGTTTTTGCACGAGCCAAGAATTGAGAGCGGAGGTTCCTGGTGGGAGCGTAGAACTGAATCCTATTTCTAAGGATGAGGGGACCAGTTTTGTGCAGTGCTCTATGAGTAATACACATCATTTTAAAAGTTGCTCTATGCTTCATTGGCAACCAATGGAGATCATGCAGACAGTTCTTGGCTGAGTCATATTTCTTTTTCATGCAAATGGCCTTGGCCGCTGCGTTCTGCAACATTTGGAGCCTGGTGAAAAGATACTCTGCCATACCTACAAACAGGGAGTTTCCGTAGTCCAGCCTACTCATCAGGAGAGACTGGACCAGGATCTTTCTACACTCCATTGGAATCCAGGGGAAGACTCTCTTAAGCATTTTTAGTATTGCGAAGCCTTTTCCGCATATGGCAGCTACATGAGTCTTCATGGATAGGGATGTGTCTAGGGATATTCCAAGGTTCCTAGCTGTTTGTGTCGGGGCCAGTGGAGTGCCCAGGGCTTCTGGCCACCAGCTGTCGTTCCATAGCTGAGTGTGACTTCCAAACAGAAGTATCTCTGATTTGTCAGCATTGCGTTTTAGGCAATGCTGGTGCATCCACTAAGCCAATTCTGAAAGACAGTTTATTAGCCTGTCTTTGGGGTTGTTTTTTTCATCCAGGATGACAGTGAGTTGAGTGTTGTCGGCATAAGAACATATTTCCACACCCCACTTTCTGCCTATTCCTGCCAAGGATGACATAAAAACATTAAATAGAGTTGGGCTTAGTGAGGCCCCCTGCGGGACCCCGTATTTGATGTTCCGGCATGGGGAAGAGTACTTGCCCATGCGCACTGATTGTGATCTGTCCGATAGGAAGGACCGCAGCCAACCCAGTGCTTTGTCCCTAATGCCCTTAGATGCTAGGGTTTCCAGAAGCAGATGGTGAGGGACGGTGTCGAAAGCCGCCGAGAGATCCAACAGTATTAGGGCAACTGTCTTGCCCTGATCTACGTGCATTCTGATGTGATCCAGCACGGCTAGGAGAGTTGTTTCCGTGCTGTTATTGGCCCTAAAGCCTGTTTGTGTGATGTCCAGCAGATTATTTGCTTCGAGAAAGCTGGCCAGTTGCCTGTTTCTCTAGGACTTTCGACAGATAGGGAAGTTGGGATATGGGTCTGTAGTTGGCAGGATTGTTGATATCTAAGCCAGCTTTTTTTAGAAGGGGAGTGACTGTGGCATTCTTCCAGCTGGATGGGAACTCTGCAGCATCCAGCGAGTGATTTAATACCTGTGTCACTGCAGGGCAGATCAGGGGGATGAGCTGCCGGAAAATATGATGAGGGCAGGGGTCCAGGGGGGAGCCGGATTTGATTTCGAGCATTGCATTACCTACTTCCTCTTCGGAGTATGGGCCGAAGCTAGTGAAGCAGGCTTGGGGGGTTGACAGCTCGAGATCCACCGGGCTGCTAGTTTTGGAGTTAGAAAAGGATGAATAGATTTTGTCTATTTTTTCGCAAAATAAGTTATTCATTTTGTCACAACCTGTTTGAGAGGGAGTCAGATTAGATGAGAGACTGGTAGGACTGCAGAGCTCTTTTACAATTTTAAAAAGCTCTTTGGAGGAGTTTTTATTCTCTAAAATTCTGCTGGAAAAGTAATCTTTTTTTGCCTTCCTGATGGCTTTAGTGTATTGTGACAGTTCTTTCTTGTAGACGGCCCTCGTCTCCTGAGTAATTGTTAACCTCCATTTATGTTCAAGCATTGTGCATTTCCTTTTTTGTGACTTCAGTTCTTGCCCGTACCAGTTTTCGGACATGGTGCGCCTGGGGTTGGCATCGCGGCGGAGCTGTGAGCAGTGCTTCAGAGCCGACGCAATGTGGCTCTGAAGTCTGTCAGTTGGTTCGTCAACACCTAACTTTCCTCTAGGGGGGTGGACAAAGTGTTGCCGAAAGGTTTCAACCTTGAAGTTGGCATAACTTCTCCTATGAATTGCTGCTAGGTGGGAGGCCCTAGGGTTTTTGGCAGGTAGGTGAAAGTTAAACTCGACCAAAGAGTGGTCCGTCCATGATAATGGTTTGATAGCAGAAATAGAGATGGAGTCAATATTGGAGAACAGCAGGTCAAGGGTGTGTCCAGCCCTGTGCGTTGGCTGATTGATTTTCTGGGACAGCTGCAGGGATCTCCTTGCTTGACGATAGGGATGGCTCATTTGTTGGAAGGCATGGATTACCATCCTGGAAGTCATTACTGGATCCCCCCCCCCCCAACCTAGTTTGGGTGTGCACGACTTGGGGCTAAGTAAAGCATCTTGGAGGCTGCTTCAGCAGGTGAGGGGTCTGGCAAAATTGGTGCCCTTGGGGACCTATGTGGTGCCTGCTTGATCCCCATTCAAGACTATGAAAGCACTGGGGTGACCGCTGTGGAGGCAGAGGGGCCTGGCGCTGCCTGTACTCTAATCCAGTTGAATAGCCGTGGATGCCCAGAACCGGTGGAAAAACTGCCTCACAGGGGAAAGGAGGCCTAAAGAACGCAATGTACAGCTCTCTTCAAAATTGTCTGAGGTGGAGTCAGCTTTTTCACCAGTTAGGTGGGATCCATCAAAAGGCATATCCATAAAGGGTGCCTCCACATTCCCTGAAAACCCTGTGGAGTGCATCCACGCATGGTGACAGTCACAACACTGGTGCCAAATTTGATCCCAAGCAATTAGTTCTAGCCAGCCCAGAATAATGACGTATGTGTCAGAATGTTGACCATCCTGAATGGTTTGAGCCAGGGAGTCCCTAAATTCCTCTGGGACCGCTGGCAGGATCTGGCTGAACATGTCCCAGAGGGTGTGTGTATATAATGGCCTTATAGGCAAACTGCACTGACCAAGTTCAAGGCCAAGCTAGCTGAAGAGAATATTAGTTTACCAAATTCCCAATCCTCTGACTTGCTGCCCAGGGTGTGAACTGGAAGGTAATAGGGGGTCATAGGAAATTAATTGGGGTTCACCATGCAGATGGAAGCCTGAACCACCAGACTCACTGGAGTATGCTGCTGTGTCAGAAAAACAGTGGTGCCTGTGGGCGAGGCTTAGACCAGGCACCCATCAGAGTGTCGGTGAGGGCTTCGTTGTTTGAGCGGAAGGGCTCAGAGGCCCAGGTTTGGGGCGTCCTTTAGACATTCGTTTTAACAACATCATAAGGCAGTTGGAGGTCCAGGACCTCAGGAGCATATCGAATTACCACAATGAAGGAATCAATCTCTTTTGTTGGGGGTCCAAAGGGTGAAAACAACTCGATCGGGGGAAGTTATCAAGTCCACTGACATCTGTGAGTCCCTGCCATCATAACCCGGGGTAAATCTTTCCCATCATCACTATTGTCATATCCAGGCGGTAGACTTGGCCCAAATTGAAACCAAAAAGTGATGGTGCTTCTGAGGAGGACTCTGCAGTAGTAGTGGAATGTTGTCTGAATCACAGTTCACATGCACTGGGTGCACTAGAGTGGATTTGGAACAGGACCTCTGTCTGAGTCGGACATCAGTGTTTCTCTGATTTACTCAATCAACACTTGTATAGCGTGGCAAATCACCTGTGAGGGTCTCGAGGCGTTGCAACTGTTTGCTGCTGTAAGGAGGTGAATTGATCAAACAACCAGGTATTTAGCTCTCCTCTGTATTTCTGGAGTGGCAGTGAAGTCCTGAGGTGCAGTAGGAGGTTGTTCCAAGCCTTGGCTGCCAGGTGCGGGAATGAGTGTCCTCCACTGCTGGCACTTCGGATCAGTGGGTTGTCAGCGATGGAGATGGAGGCTGAATGGAGGTGTCTGAGAGGTTGGTGGAAGATTAGGCAAGTGTTGATATATGCTGGTCCTTCGTTGTGCAGGGCCTTGTAGGCGTGGGTCAGCGTCTTGAACTGGCATCTCTTCTGAATCAGGAGCCAGTGCAGTTTCTTGAGATGGGGTGTGATTGATACCACTTGCAAAATTGTGGACTTTTATTATATCAATGAATTAGTAGACATCATAGAGTGTGAATGCTCTTACCTTACATACATATGTACTGCTGTCTTAATATTTAGTATTGAAAACGTTTTTTTTATAAATTCCACATTCCTTCTGATGATTTGCACATAGCATGCCGATCAGTTGAAACATTCATGTAGGGTTTTGTGATAATGATCATTTCATTTGAGCAGGTAAGATTCATGTAATAACTGAAATGGTCTAAAACATGCCGTTCTTTTAATCTGAGTGTGATCATTGCGAATAATAAAGAATGTACAACTGCAAGTGAGTCACAACTCATTTTAGCTCGGAGAAGCAATTTTCTTCTTTCACGTTACGTGGTACAGTTGGGTTGATGGATGACCCAAGCATCAAGACTACACTCTGTTTCTTTCTTAACCTTTTTTCACATAAACTATAAAACTTGGGCACAATGCCCCTTTTTCCTTTTCAGTCATGAATATTACCAATGATGACAACGTAAGCAAACTGGTGAGTACCAACCAGCAGCTCCTTCGGTCATGCTTACGTGAAGTACTACCTGACTTCTCATACCTTTTTCTGGTACTGTTTAGGATGTGAGAATATGTATGGTGGGTTGGCAAACCTTTAAAATTTAGAGTACACAACATTAGAAACTGGGCAGGACTGGTAATTTGGGGGAGCCAGCCTTTGGCAGAGATTGGTTACAAAGACTGCCCCTGGTATTTTTAAAGTGTATAGTGCTCATTATAATGAGGTCACTTGTTGCATGGTTCAGCGAGAATAGGGCGACCTGGTCATTATCCCTCTATTGCTGCTGATTTTTTTTATAAGATTCCTGTGATACCAACCGTAGTATTTTAATTGACTGTTTTCTAAATTTTTCCTGCAGGAGCTCAAACAGATGGCTATTTTAGCAATATATCACGGAGTCCTGGGATGGTTTCATGTACTGTTTACCTTCGAAATCAAAATGTTGACTGCAAATTAGCACTAAATGTTTACACAGTGCCTTCTTCATCACAAACATGAAGACAAGGATTGACACTTTATCTACGTCTAAGTGTAAGTTTCACTGATTGAGACCCCTTGTATAGTTATAGACCTTTCATATATCAATTAGGAGGCAGACATCAGCAAGCGGGATTGCTCTGCCTGTCTTTATGCACCTATGCACCACCATTGTTTTAATAGTACTGAAAAAAGTTATTCTTATAAATTCTACATCTTTTGTTAATTTGTACTGAGGACGTCCATCGGTATTAACATTTATGTATTATCTCATGATGATGATCAATTTGTTTGAGTAGGACAAATGCACAGGAGACCAGTCATAGCAAATTATTTCATTGTTTTTAAATTGTTGCTTTTAGAGCTCATTTTAGTACTTAGAGTGAGCTGATACCAAGGCTGATGGACGACCCCGCAAGCTAATGTCCAAAGCTGGTAAAGCACAGGAGCTAATCGTTCTAAGTAGCTGTCCAATCGCCTCTCTGCATCTGTATGTATGCATGTGGTATGTTTTGTGTGATGACATGTGTTCCCACCATAAGCTGAAGCTACCTGTACGTAAGATCTAAAAAGCCAAGAAGGGGACATATTATTCATTGGGTCCCAGGGGTGCAACGGGTGTGTGCGCTCGCTTTGTATGACCCCAGGGTACTAAAATATTACAGAAGGGGCCACAGGCAGTTGTGAGGCCACTTCTGAAATACTGATGGCTAGGACGCACAAGTAGTGCTAAAGGTACTTTTGAGAGGACGCGGCCCCAAGCAAATGAGAGAATGACTGTGCCCCGCGTTGTATTATGGACGAAGGCATAGAGAGAACAAGTTATCTACCTTCGGTTACGATGTATCTGTAAGAGACATAAATTATATATTCCTTACCTTAGAATTACCCCCAGGCGTCAGACTGGACCTGGAGAATTGTTTCTTCAGCAATATCCCTGTGTGTTGGTAGGTGGCGTCGGCCAACTCCACATCCGTTGTCTGCGTCATGGTCGCCGGGATAAAGTTGCAATGCCTACTTAGAGGCCGCCCCTGCGTGCTGACCTCAGTTCTGACACAACTTTCCACGCCAGAAGCGCAGAGCCATGAAAGACACTGACCACCGGTGCGCTACAACTAGGGCCCTGTAACAGAGTCCCTATCCCTGGAAGTCAGTTCACAGTGCGGGGAGGATAGGTGGGGAGGTAAGAAATCTATAACTAATTTAACTCTTCTTAAAGATACATAGTTACTGAAGGTAAGCAACTTGTTCATCTGAAAAAGACTATTAGTTATAGATTCCTTACCTTAGAATAGATACACCAGCAATTGGGGCCGGACTGGGAACAGAAACCGGCCCTGGCAAACTGCTCAGCTATTCCCAACCCTCCCCGGGGTGAGGGGGAGTGCAGCCGAGCAGTTTGTGACGGCCGGTTTCGGCCGATTTTGTTAAAGGGGGCCGATATTGTCAAGCCCCGTTAAAAAAAAGGCCCGCCAGCCTACCGGGGAAATGCTCGGTGCCCGCTATGGCCAGTACGGCCCTGCCAGCAATACCATCCCCGGAGGAGGGTCTGCGAGCCAAGTTCACACCCAAAAATCCTGGAGGACAGAACGGGCAAAGTAGCTGTCCGGTGGCAGTGGGTAATCGTTCGTTCCACAGGAGTCCCTGTGCTGGGCTTGGACCAAGTGCCCAGAAGGACGTTCGTTAGGGCTTTATTGAAGGGTAAGAGGGGTTCAGAGGAAGTTGCCGCTGGTAGAAGCACCTCTGTCAGGAGGTTAGTCCTGGCTGCCACTGTAGGGAGCTCCAGGCCCAAAGCCCACCACTGCATAGGACACTCCCTCCTCCTTAGTCACAGTAGGGGGGAGAAAGCATGCCACGTCTGGGGAGGTATCCAGACCACTGGCGTCATCCACTTCTCTCTTCAGTCCGGTTCTTCCAGCAGGCTTGCTAAAGGGTCCAGCGACCCCTCCCAGTCCTCATCACCACCCTCAGGGCGATAGGGAATACCTGGGATGAACAAGGGAACAAAAGTACCCTCCAGCATCGGATTCAAAGTCGACTGACGTCAATCCGTCTCCGGGTCCATCTTGGGGAAGAGGATGGGGATGGCATCGGCCGGAGGCACGGCCGGCACCTGGGGTGTCGTGCTGGGATCGGCGCCGGGGAAGGTCCAGTAAGGGCGGCCGGCGTCTATCTGGACCCAGGCCTGGATCCATGGGGACCCTGCGGCACCGGTGCAGGAGCCGCCAGCATGGAAGGCCCGGGGCCCCCAACTGGCTACGCAAGGGCACAAAGGCAAGCCACCGGAGTTGGGCTGCCCAAAGATGCCGTAGAGGGCTTTGTAGAACGTACGAAGCTGGGCAGGGGACGCCCCGGCTCCCGGAAACGGGGGGAAGCACGGAGTCATCCCTGAGTTGGGTACCGGAGACAAAGCCTTAGAGCGACAACGCTCTGGGTCCCGCATCGCGTCAAGCCGACCGTCAGGGAGAAGGTGAAGAGCAAAAGTGCTTCTTCGCCTTAGTCGCTCTTCGAAAAGGTTTTGTCAAAAAATGACTAAGGGGCAAACTCTCTCCGGATCTGCGCTAGGCTGGTCCAAAAAAGAATAATGTGACGTCAGCGCGCAGGGGCGGGGTCTAAGTAGGCACGTAACATCATCCCGGCGGCCACGACGCGGAGACAACCAATGCCACCTACCGACGCGCAGGGGTATTGTTGAGGAAAAATGCTCCGGATCCAGTCTGACACCTGGGGGTAATTCTAAGGTAAGGTATCTATAACTAATAGTCTCTCTCAGATCAGGACCTTACTCACAAAAAAGTGGTGCACTGTCTGTTTAGAGGGGGGAAAGAGGGTCCCATAGACTACAGGTGGGTGCTGTCACTCACTCCACCCGCCTACAGGTGGACCTCTGACTACTTTTTAAATTGCAGGCAGATTGCCATCTGTACTGAGAAGCATAGAGCAACCGCACCATATTTCACTCAATGCACTTTTCCCCAGTGTAGTGCACGTTTGCCAGTACTCGTTGTCGGGACCTCATATCAGGCACTGCTCAATGTGGAGTGGAAGATTAATTCACAATTTGGAGCTGTAGGGAGAGATTCAGGAAGGGTGTAAATCAACCATCAATTATTGCTCCAAAAGGCACACACCATGGCAGACTGCAGTATCGGATGAGTACAGGTCTGCACCCGACACATATATTCAACCTAACTTGGTTGGTTCCACCGAATCCCCGCCCATGGAGGTAAAACATGTCATTAAGCAGAGGTTATTTATTAATGGAGAAGTCTTGGCAGAATGGGGCACAGGAACTTACAATCCATGTTCTTAAGGTTCATGGATAGTCCTACTTATGTGGGTCACCAGTCTGACCCACATCACATATTTCTGAAACACCCTAATTCACAAGAAAAATGGAATTGTGAAGTTCATCGATTGTGGGGAATCATTTCCTGCCTCAGTAACATAGCAACCATCTATTCTGTAAAGCACATGTTCACTGCTGACAATTTGTCATGGTGCTGATAACGTGTAGTGCTACTGAATTCTACGGTGTTCACTTTAACTACACTCCAAGGATGGAAGGCTAAGCAGACCAGCAGGATTTAAACTGGTCACTAGCTAGTTAAACAAAACCTCTTAAGGTGGCTACTATATTCTACTGAGCCTAACTATGAGCAGGAACATGAGCTCTCCGAGTTGCACCTTCTCACCTCACTAACAAGTTTTCTAGACAGCAAGCTCGAACTGTAAAACGCAAATCAATCACCAAAATGACAACTAATATACTTTTGTTTAAGTCACTGTCTGTCATATAAAAGAAAAGAAACGGACAACAGTTGAAACTTGACAGAACTCATGTTTTACTTGCAGATTCAGCACAGTGCACACGTAAAATAAAAGCAAAATAAAATGGTACCGAGATTAAACATCTTTGCTACTTTAAACAGTCCCTTTTTTAACTTAACATAATCTTAATAAGTTACTCACCCAGGAGAGTATAATCTAATTTCACAGTTGATAAACATGCTTTTCTTTACATTTTCTTTTTCAAAGAAAACAAACTGCCCAATACAGTGTAGATTTTACATGTCGCTCATCAAACTTGTGACTGAAGTATTATTTAAGCAACACTCTTTCCAATAAAGGTTACTTTGAGTAAACACCAACGATCAAGTTGAATACTAAAGAAAAAAGAAATACTGTAGAAAATATTAACTTATTTTAATTTTATCAATAGTATGGGACAAAAATAAATGGTACTAATGGGACCAAATTTACAATCATATCAACTAATTGCGCCAGCCATAAAAAAATGAAACTTGTGCACATTTTTCGAGAAGTATACAAAGGGGTCGTTATTGCTGCCTGAGGTTGTCATGATTCTGCTAATACAGGTTCACAATAAAAAGGTTTGCTCGGCTAAGTGAATCTGTCAAGTATGCTACTAAATGGCCTTAAAGCGCCAACTGAATAAAAATATGTGTGTGGTTTACTGATAAAGCAATCTTGGCATTGTTCTGTAAGTCTGAACCGATAAAAATACTTGTGATATGTTTCTTTATAACTGACCAGTGTGTCTAAGTATTGACTAAAATCTGGATTCACACAACTGATGCAAACCATGAGCGCCTGTTTCACAATCCCGAAATAAGGGAGCAGTTTCAGTAGTATGGCTTCTTCAGAAGTATCCATCATTCTATCTGATGTTCATTTTCTGTACATTCAAGACAGAGCAGTCCATTATAAACATAAGCAATTGGCATTAAGAAGGCTTCAATGTTTCTGCAAAGTATTCCAATATAAAATCCATTAAAATATAAATTAATAAAATGCAATGGCACATCTTTTGTGTACAGGCAAGTATCGTAAGCATAACATTTTTAGATGCCGGACAAATAAAACAAATCTAAAATGATTCATAAGCCTATTTGCAGTAATAAAAAAGGGGTGGAGTAGCAGGAAAACGGACTAATTAAAAAACGGCAAATATTTAGATGCTGAAAATCATTGTGCAGATTCGGATCCACAGGGAACCATCACTTCTCCTCCTTGAGCGTGGTATCCATTTCCTCATCTTGTTTTTGCTTTTGCATTCTTGTTCGTGTAGATGCTATTGATAAAAGAGTAGAGTTCTGTTTTACACAATCAAATATTTGAATGAGGTAACATTTAGGGTGCATTTGTTAAAGAAAAGCCTGAATCAATACACAAATCTGACAAACCATTTTAAATATACCGTTCTTAAGATGTTATTAAAAAAAAAACAAGCTTGGATATATATTTGCTGAAAATATTGTAAATTAGGCAACTGTATGCAGATCAAAAAGTTACTAACCTGATGCAATCGGTCTTCATCATGGACATCCCTTTCAGATTCAAAACCTCTCGACTTCTAGCAACATGAAACACTAAGTTCCCAATCTTGATTTTTTGCGTTTTTTTAAAAACTTGCACAGTGATACCGCTTATTAAAAGAGCTTGCCTGCTTCAAAAGCTCAAATTAATATCAAGATGAATACGCTGCAATTAGACAGCAGTTTCAGTTTGTATTTGTCATTCACATTTCTCACGGAACCTCAACGCCTTCCAAAGAATTGGTGAGTCACTTATGAATCTGCATATACTTACCACAAATAAGTGCAGCTAAATAATTGTGACTTTCTTGGATCGGTTTTGAAATCCATACCTCGTGACTAAATTACCAAGTAGTATTTTCCTTTCGATTGGGACCATCATTGGTCTAGTTCCTGTAGCCACTTTATCCGCGACAGACCCGTTGGGCCTTCGCCCAACCGCCTTGCCTGCCTCTCTGGGCTTAGCTCTCTCCCTCTGGTGGCCCCCAGCACACCTTCTAAAAGGTCATTATATAAAGATGGCACACATCTGCCACCTATCTACTTGCCACCCACATTCAACACACCCCTGCAGTTGGAGTTCCTAACCCTTATGCAAAATCCAGAACGGATAACAAATTTCACATGACTGTTGAGGAATCATGCAGTTTTGATGATACTGATCTTCAGTTGGATATGCTGTTTCTATTCTGTATTTACTATTTCTCATTAAAAGATCAATAAAAACATATTAAAAAGAAAATGTGTATCTTCCCAAAGAAGGGAGATTTCAGAAACCCAACACAAAACAAATTTGAGAAATCGCTCTCTTACTTTGGAGTGACAGCATCAAACTCCAAGCAATTATGCTTTTAGAAGGGGCCCTAGAGTTCCCAGGTGTCAGCCAGAGAGATTGATGCCACAACATTATTTCCCAAGAATACTACAGTCCCAGTCGTACCCACAACTAGCCCTTGAGGGACGATAAAAGGGAAGAAAGCCATCAAATCAAGAGCAGAGACCTGCAATTGAAAACAAAGCCATTCAATAATGAGCAGAGGGCTGACCAAAACAACACTCTAGGTATATATGTTTTGAAATAACATGTCTGTGGCAAACAGTTAAACCTGTCTGTAGGCGAGAGCTAACAACTAGGTACCACAACAATGTCGAATTTTCAAAGCACTAATAAGGGCCACTTAAAAAGGCCAATAAGTTTCCTTACTGCATACATTTCACATGCTACCTATCAACCAAATAACTCGCCAAAATAATTTCAGAATTTAGAAACATCATGGGTTTCCTTGAGCAAAACAAAGTCCTCTCTGACACACAAACACGTTTTCAACCTGGAAGAGGTACGTAATAAACACTAATTGTAATAAACGATGACCTCAAGAACATTATAGACTGCAGTACAGTCTTTGTACGCCTTTAACTAAAACTATGCAGCATTTGGACAATATGGGCCGCCAACGTCAAATTCAAAGACTGTGACATACTAATTTGGAGCACAGCCTGAAAATGGATTACATTTACCTCACCTCACTGACAGAATGCAAATCATGAATGTAATTCCATTCCCTTCAGCACCATTCCTAAAAAACAGGTAGGCCTCCAGAATGCTCAACTACCGCCCTTGTTTTTTTTAATGTATACCTTTCCCCTACTTCCTAAGGTTTCAAACACCGTTAATCCCACCTGTTACAACTATGCTGATGATATCCAATTTATTTGAAAACTGGAAAAACATAAGACCGAGACATACTTGAGTGCTATATAAGCCCCTCAAAAACCGAAATCCTCACTCGTGGACTACCGAAAACCCATGAACCCATTGTGTTCTGGTCTAAGAAGACTGATCCTCCACTTACCATATCGATAGGAGTAAGAACCCATGTGTGATTGTGGACACTACCTTCCAAAGTCAGGTAAAAAATTTGACGAAAATCTCCTTCAACATCATACGAATATTGTGATAAATATTTATTTTTTTGGGTTACTGTCTGGCTTAATCTGCAGCAGGCAGAGTGCTGTCATGGTTTGACTATGCTAGTGGACTCAATGTCAGGCTTACAAAGCTATTACATTGCATCAAATGAATCTACTACTAGCTGGATTGATAGATTGCGTCAATTGCATAATTTCTGAAGCGTCTCTGTATGGCACTACCAGATTGGTTAGTCCCAGTTAGTCTGAGAAGAGTTGTGCTTGATAAAACACAGTTATGTACTTCCTGAAGGCCTTCCAATACACCTAGGTGTTTTAGGGAAACCTAATACTACTGGTGGGCCTGGTTTTAGCAGCAGTGGGTGCAACCAGTATATATATTA
The DNA here is from genome assembly GCF_964261635.1 of Lissotriton helveticus. Taxonomy (NCBI): domain Eukaryota; kingdom Metazoa; phylum Chordata; class Amphibia; order Caudata; family Salamandridae; genus Lissotriton; species Lissotriton helveticus. The sequence continues at coordinate 462,165,466 of NC_136069.1, read as the reverse complement.
TGGGAGAAGTTAGCCTGGCATATGATGTCCACTAGTTCTAGTGGGCACCTTGCACCAGTCTAATCGACCCTTATTGATGGTGGTTGTAAAGTCAACCTTATAGAAAGCTATCCTAGTGGTAGCATGAACCAGCAGTCTTCAGGCTAAGACTTCAGTAGGCGAGTTAAGCAAATTGTTTTACCATATATAATCCCTTGAATACCAAATGAAAGGACACCACACAAGGTATATATCAAATATATATGTATTTAATCTAAACACAACCCCTCTGCACTCTTCATGAGGTCAGAGGTAAAAATACAATACAAGTCACACAGTTAATATATTATAAGTTGCACAGTATATGTTATGCCCTAGGGGCCTCACTAACCATTTACTAAGAAAGTGGTATAAGTACCACGAGAGAATTAGAAAACAGGCCTAGGGCCTGTAGAATCGCTGGGGCTACTCTAAACAACCAAAGGTTAGGAAGTATGAGACTCACAGAAGCCGCGTACAGTGTCTAAACACATGCGCGGGTTCCCATTGACTTTCTATGGAGATCGTAAAAGTTACAAAGTTACAATTTAAGGACACTTCCGGATGGACTAGGATGGATCCCTTTTAAACTAGGACACTTCGAGAGTCAAGACCCACGGGAGCACCGGAGTACTCGTGTTACCTCACCCAGGAAAGCCGGGTGCATAGGTGTCTTTTCGTGTCGGGTTTCGTCGTCGTTTTCTATGGAGAGCTGCAAAGAAGTGCTGCAGGCGACCAGAGGAAAAGTGTCCGGGTGGATCCAAGGGTGGATCGGTGATGTGAAGAACCTGAAAGCAGAGGGGACAGAGTCTGGGTCACTAGCCAGTGACCAGGAAGGTACCAGGAAGGAACCAGGCGATGTCGGGTGCTTGAAGGTGAAGAAGGTGAGTTTGTCTCTTCAGCCACGAGGTCCAGGAGGCATCGATGATGACCAGGCACTGGATTCGAGCTGTCCCACGATGGAATTAGATGACTGCGGTGTCGGTATCCGGATTGGACCCAACAAGCCTTGGCAACCCACGCAGGATGTCGAGATTGTCTCTGTTGCAGACCAGCACGGTCTGTGACGCTTCTCCTATTCAGGGAAGCTGGAGCAAACAGGAAAGCAAAGTAAATTCAAGATGGCTTCTTTAGGGGGCTCACTAGCCAAAGGGCAAGGAACCGGGAAGACGCGTCAAGCACAAATGCAAAGGCGGGGCCCACGGGACACTCGCGGAGTGTGGGGGCCTGGGCTTCGGTGCAAATGGTGCTTGGGGCTGGCGCTTCTCGTACCCCAATGCACAACTTACTGAGGCTTCAGGAAACGAATGCAGGTAGCAAAATGCAGGATGTCCAAGATGTCTGGTCCCATGTCTCTCGTGTCCGCCACGGATCTCAGCTTTGCTGTGGATATGGATCGGGGTCGGAGAAGTCTGGAAGTCCAGTTCTCGAGTCGCAGAGTCTTCGGGTTCAGACGGGAGCCTTGAAACTGCAGACCGGCGAAGTTGCTGTTGGTGTCTGTTTGCACAGGGTGGTCATTCCTTGACCACAAGGGAGATGTCTTCCGTCTTCCAGTCAGAATGGAATGTCGAAGGTCCAAGATATGTCTTTCAAAGATTCGTCCAGGATAATCTAAAGTCCTGGGGACACAGATCCTATACTTATACAAAGGAAGGGAGCTGGATTACCTGACTAGGTCCCTCCTATGGGTGGACCTGAGAAGGGGGTGGTTAAACCCCTTTCCCTTTGTCCAGTTTCGTGCCAGAGCTGGGGCTAGAGTGCCCCAGCATCTGGTTTGAACCGGGCAATGCTGGAGCACCTTGTGTGCCCCAGGCAGTGTCTAGATGCATTCACTGAATGCAGCCCTCCCTGCCCCAATACACAAAACCCCTGTCTCCCTGGACAGGAACCCCATTGTCCAGGCCTCCTCTGCCTGAATTTCCCCCAGCAATAGGAGGTCAGACTCGTGTCTGTGGCAGCAGCATCCATTTTGTGATGCTGAGGTTCTGCTTAACTTTAACCGGGTAAAGCAGTAACTTACATGTCTTTTCCCTCTAGAAGGGTGGAATGCTACCCCCCGCCGCCAGAATTGGAGGGGGTAGAATTCCAAACTGTTTGACACCTTACACGACATGTTTTGATAAAGCCAAACCAAAGTTAGCATTAACCGTGAGGATTATAATGCACTTAAGAGTATATGGTTTAGCTATGTCATAGAACAGCTATAAGGAGATGGTTCCGAAAGCTGCAGAGGGGCTCAGCTCATGCTAGGGCACCCTCTCACATAAAACCAAGCACTCTGCCTCCAGTATTGTCGAGGCCTACCATAGGAGTGACTTATAGGTGCATAGTGTCTATATGTAAAGGTAGATATAGGTATACTATATCTAAGAAAGGGGTGATTACACCACCATACCCAAGCTGAGTAATCAGCCTGTGGTGTCAGTTTGGGGGGGCCAGCCAGGGGTGGCATAATACATGCTGCAGCCCCTGGTAGGCCTTGGATGCACCTATGCCTTGGATACCTATGGTACACAGAGGTGACCCAATACCCAATCTGGTATGTACCTAAAGTACATGGTATCAATTTAGAGAGAGAACAGCTGGGCTGTGGGTCTGATTAGCAGGCCCACAGCCACACTAAAGTCGAAAAAACAGAGCATCACAGCAAAAAGTGGGGGTGACCATAGGAAGCAGACCCTACTCTCCTACACAGCACCACGCCCCCCAAACGAGGGACATTAAACTAACCTTGACCAGTTGAGTCTTCATGTTCTAAGTGGAAATATCTGGAGAGTCCATCTCCATTGGCATGGTCAGTCCCAGGTCTATGTTCCACTGTAAAGTCCCCTGTAGGGAAATGGACCACCTAAGCAGTTTGGGATTTTCACCCTTTATCTGATTTAGCCACAAGAGAGACTTATGGTCGGTCTGAATCTTGAAGTGAGTACCAAACAAGTATGGCCTCAGCTTCTTCAGGGTCCAAACCACAGCAAAGGCCTCCCTCTCAATAGCTGACCAACGTTTCTCTCTAGGGGTCAGCCTTCTGCTAATAAAAGCTACTGGCTGGTCTTGACCATCTTTATTCAGTTGTGAAAGCGCAGCACCTACCCCCAACTCAGAAGCATCTATTTGAACAATGAATTCTTTGGACTAGTCTAGACTTTGCAGAATAGGAGCAGTGCACATGGCCTGCTTCAGGTCATCAAATGCCTTTTGACAGCTGACAGTCCACTGAACTTTCTTTGGCATTTTCTTGGAAGTTAAGTCATTAAGGGGTGTCACTATGGAACCATAACCCTTGACAAATTTCCTGTAATACCCAGTCAGGCCCAAGAAAGCTCTGACTTGAGTCTGGGTGGTTGGAGCAGTCCAGTCCAGTCCATTACGGTCTGGATCTTGCTCTGCTCTTGAAACTGGCCTCCACCTACAAGGTGGCCCAGGTATACAACCTGACTCTGCCCTATCTGGCACTTGGTAGCCTTGATAGTTAGGCGTGCCTTTTGCAGGGCCTCCAAAACATTCTTTAGGTGAATCGGGTAATCTTCCCAAGTGGAGCTAAAGACAGCAATATCGTCTAGATAAGCTGCACAGTAGTCATCCAGACCTGAGGGGACTTGGTTCATCAACCTTTGGAATGTGGCAGGTGCATTTTTCAGACCAAAGGGCATTACCACAAATTGACAATGTCCACCTAGGGTTGAAAATGCTGTCTTTGGCTTTGCATCATCAGCTAGTATGATCTGCCAGTAGCCAGCTGAGGGGTCAAATGTACTCAAAAACTTGGCAGATGCCAATCTGTCAATGAGTTCATCTGCCCTGGGTATTGGATGGGCATCTGTCCTAGTGACAGCATTGAGGCCTCTGTAATCCACGCAAAACCTCCTCTCTCTCTTAACATCTTGGGTGTGAGGTTTAGGCACCAGGACTACTGGACTGGCCCAAGGGCTCTCTAAGGGCTCAATGACTCCCAAATCCAACATCCTTTGGACCTCTGTCCTGATACAGTCCCTGACATGATCAGGTTGCCTGTAAATCTTACCTTTAACAGGCAGAATGTCCCCAGTGTCCACTTCATGAGTGCATCAGGTAGTCTGACTTGGAGTCAGAGAAAACATATGTCTGTAGGACTGTAGAACTTGTCTGCAGTCCTGTTGCTGTTGGTCAGTGAGGCTGCGCGCCAAGGCTACACCATCAACTGAACCACCATCAGGGTTCTGAGAAAGCAGGTCTGGGAGAGGGTCACTCTCTTCCTCCTGTCCCTCATCTGTAGCCATGAGCAAGCCCATGTCTGCCTGGTCAACATATGGTTTCAATCTGTTGACATGAAGCACCCTGTGGGGGCTCCTTGGATTTCTAAGGTCCAACAAATAGGTGACTTCTCCCTTCTGCTCACCAATAGTGTGGGGTCCACTCCACTTGTCTTGGAGAGCTGCTGGGACCACAGGCTCCAACACCCACACTTTCTGTCCTGGCTGGTAAACAGTCAGTTTTTTTTTACACAAAACCTGGTCCTACTCTACTACAGGCCAGTGTACATAATACATAATATCTCTTGTTGACAGTTTGTGCGGTTATTCTTAACCTAACACCCACTCACAGAATTTCCAACAAGGTATGCCTGTCTTTAAAATGTCCTCATAAAAAATCTCTGCGTGTCATTCACTATATGTCTACAGTCCCTATACTCAAGTTGTGCTTGTGCAGCCCCATGTGTGGATGCAGATAGGGAGAAGTCCAGTCGATACAAATCAAGATCAAAAAGAAATCAAGAAAAATGTGTGGACGATGGGAAGGTGCCTCACAGGAGCAACCACCAGGGAACTGCTGACAGGTTCTCGTCAGTTTGTTCCACTTCTCATCATTGGCTCCTTCCCATCTTAAATAAACAAACTGGAAAGTGGGAAAAAAGGAAAATAGATTAGCTCAACAGTGTATGTCCCTACTATAACCGTGTGCATCTACCCCCATGCACACCACCACCGCTATTCAGTGTGATGCTTAATTAAAAATGGAGTTAGAAATCCCTAGCTATTAGTACACCTTTATTCTGTGCCGGGTTTCTACTCCCGCTAAAACCAACACTCTACCGTTGTGCTTCGTTTGTGTATTCTATGAAGCCAACATGTTTCATTGCCTGTGTGCTATCATCGGCAATTTCATCAGGGCTGGGGGTGTTTTCTCCACACACCACCAGTCACCGCCGGCGACTAATTCTGTAGACATATATGACATCACCAGAGAAACAAAACACACAACATAAAAAACAAAGAGTGACACATATTAGTATCGTTGCCCATTTTCTCTGCATCTATATATTCCAACTGTCACACGGACATATCCATACTTGTTGAACAAGTTACTTACCTTCGGTAACAATATATCTGTGAGAAACAGTAGTTAGTATTAGATTCCTTACCTTAGAATAACCCCAGGCGTCAGTCTGGATCCGGAAACTTTTGCGTAGCAGTACCCCTGCACGTCGGTAGGCGTCGTCTGCAGGCGTCCCCTGCGGCTCCGCGTCCGTCGTCGGCGTCGTGCACCGTGATGACGTCGCTGGAGTATATAGACGCCGCCTCCGCGCGCTGACGTCAGTTCTTTGCACACAGCTTTTCCGCGCCAGAACACGCAGAGCCATGTGAGAACCAACACTGGTGCCATTAGAAACTAGGGCCCTGAAAGGGATGTCCTTAACCCTAGGTATCAGTTCGCAGAACGGGGAGGATGGGTGGGGCGGTAAGGAATCTAATACTAACTACTGTTTCTCACAGATATATCGTTACCGAAGGTAAGTAACTTGTTCATCTGAAAGAAACAGGTTAGTATTAGATTCCTTACCTTAGAATAGATACCCCAGCAATACCAACCCCGGTGGTGGGTCTGCGAACCAATACAATCCTACACCAGAAAGTCCTGGAGGACCGAACGGCCAAAGAAGCCATCCCTCCGGACTTGACTGTCCAGGCAGTAGTGCCTCGCAAAGGTGTGCAGCGAGGCCCACGTAGCCGCCTGGCAAATGTCCTGCAAAGGGACTCCCTGGTTCAGGGCAGTAGTAGCCGCCGTGGCCCGAGTGGAATGGGCTCTCAGCCCAACAGGAGGCTCCTTCCGAGCCAAAGAGTAGCACGCTTTGATGCACAGGACGACCCACCGAGAGATGGTCCGTTTCTGTACCGCCCTTCCCTTCTTCTCACCCACGTAGCCAACAAACAGTTGGTCATCCACCCGGAACTGGCGTGTGCGATCCATATAAAATGAAAGCGCACGTTTTGGGTCCAGACGATGGAGCCGCTCTTCATCTTTTGAAGGATGCGGAGGCGGGAAGAAGGAGGGTAAGGTAATGGACTGCCCGATGTGAAAAGCAGAAACTACTTTGGGCAGGAAAGAAGGTCTAGTCCTCAGAACCACCTTGTCTGGATGAATGGACCTGAAAGGAGGTTTGACAGAAAGAGCCTGGAGCTCACTCACTCTCCTGGCAGAGGTGATAGCAACCAGGAAGGCCGTCTTTAAAGTCCGGAGACGGAGAGGACAGGAATGAAGCGGCTCAAAGGGAGCGCACATCAAGAAAGTCAGAACCAGGTTCAAGTCCCACTGAGGCATCACGAACGGAACAGGTGGATACATGTGCGTGATGCCCTTCAAGAATCTCGTTACAATAGGGGACTTGAACAAAGATGGCTGATCAGGTAGCCTCAAGAAGGCGGAAAGGGCAGAAAGGTAGCCCTTGATAGTGCCCAGAGCAGAGCCCTGCTGGGCAAGAGAGAGAAGAAAGAGGAGAACCTCGGAGAGAGGGGCAGAAAGGGGATCCACAGCCTTTGCTGTGCACCATGCCACAAATCTGTTCCACCGGCAGGCGTATACCGACTTTGTGGAGGGACGCCTGGCTGCCAGAATCACATCACAGACTTCAGGAGGCAAGTCAAATGGCCTCAACTGTCGCCGCTCAATCTCCACGCATGGAGGTGGAGACTGGACAGGTTCGGGTGGAGGACCGTCCCCTGCTGCTGCGACAGAAGGTCCTCCTGAAGGGGCAGGCGGATCGAGGGACCGACTGACATGCTGAGTAGCTCGGGATACCAGTACCTTCGAGCCCAGTCCGGAGCCACAAGGATAACTTGGGCCCGGTCGCGCCTGATCTTCTTCAGCACTCTGGGCAGAAGTGGTATAGGCGGAAAGGCGTACAACAGACCGCAACTCCACTCGCGCCGAAAGGCGTCGCCGTGCGAGTGCCGTCTTGGAAACTCCAACGCGCAGAACTGATGACATTGCGCGTTCTCTTCTGTGGCGAATAGATCTAACCAAGGCTCTCCCCATTGCAGAAAGAGGCCTTTCGCCACGTCCGAGTTCAGACGCCATTCGTGATCCACCGAGCACCGACGGCTGAGTTCGTCCGCCCTGGCGTTCAGAGAACCTGCCAGGTGTTGAACCGTCAGAGTCACGCCCTGACGTTCCAGCCATTGCCAGAGACGCAGGGCCTCCTGGCAAAGGGTCCACGACCCCACTCCGCCCTGCTTGTTGCAATACCACATGGCGGTGGTGTTGTCCGTGAACACCTGCACTACACTCCCTTTGACAAAGGGGAGGAATGCCTTCAGTGCTAGGCGAATCGCCCGCAGCTCCAACATGTTGATATGGAGCCGGGACTCCGCCGGAGACCAGATGCCTCTGATCTCCGCCTCTCCCAAGTGGCCTCCCCAGCCCTGGAGGGACGCGTCCGTCACAACTACGTGCTCCGGTTGGGGAAGGGAGAGGGATCTGCCTCTGACCCAATCGCGGTCCGTAAGCCACCACTGCAACTGTCTCGCAGCGCCCTCCGAGATCAGGACATGGTCGGATAGGTTGCCCTGATGCTGGGCCCACTGAAACTTCAGGTCCCACTGCAGAGCCCGCATCCGCCACCGGGCGTGATGCACCAGAAGGATGCAGGAAGCCATCAGCCCCAGCAGCCGCAGCGTCAACCTGACCGAAACCCGGGATAACGGCTGAAAGATGGGAATCAAAGCCTGTATATCCCGGACCCGCCGTTCCGGAGGATAAACCCGAAACTGCGCCGAGTCGAGAACCGCTCCGATGAAAAGGAGCTTTTGAGAGGGACACAGGTGTGATTTCGGCACATTGATGGAAAACCCCAGCTCGTGCAGGAGGTCTGCCGTCATCTGAAGGTGGTGGACGACTGTCTGGGGCGAGCCCGCCTTCAACAACCAGTCGTCGAGGTAGGGGAAGACTGAAACCCCTAACCGGCGCAGATGAGCTGCGACCACCGCCATCACTTTCGTGAACACCCGTGGGGCGCTGGTAAGGCCGAATGGGAGCACGATAAACTGAAAGTGCTCGTGGCCTACCGTGAACCGCAGGTAACGCCGGTGGGCCGGCAGGACGGGGATGTGAAAATACGCATCCTGCAAGTCCAACGCCACCATCCAGTCTTGCGGGTCTAGAGCAGCCAAGACCTGAGCCAAAGTCAACATCTTGAACTTCTCCTTCCGGAGGAAGCCGTTGACGTTCCGTAGATCCAAGATAGGACGCAGGCCCCCCTTGTCCTTCTTGGGTACCAGAAAGTAGTGGGAATAGCAACCACACCCTACTTCTGGCCCAGGAACGCGCTCGATGGCCCCCTTGGCCAAGAGGGCCGTAACTTCCTCCTGCAGAAGTGTCAAGTGGTCCCCCGACACACGGTGGTTCTGCGGTGGCATGGCTGGAGGAGCGGTCTCGAAGGGGAGGGAGTAGCCCCTTCGGACGAGCTGCAGCACCCACCTGTCCGATGTGATAGTGCGCCAGCGGGAGTGGTGATGGCGAACCCTGCCACCCACTGGCGTCACATGGGCCTGAAAGCTCGGACTAGGAGGATTTGGAGGCTGATGCTGCGGGGGGAGGTGTGGTCTGACCTCGCCGTTGTCCCCGACCGCCTCCACGGCGGAATCCACGGCCGCCACCGCGTTGAGAAGTATTCTGCGGTGCGTGGCTGGCAGCACGTGTGGGACCGCCCCTTCCGTGGCCACGAAAGGAGCAAAACAAACCCGTTTGCTGGCGCTGGGTCGAGAGACCCAAGGACTTAGCCGTGACCCTGGAGTCCTTGAAGCGCTCAAGCGCGTGGTCCGCTTTGTCGCCAAACAGGCGACTGCCATCGAACGGCATGTCCATCAAAGTATTTTGGACATCCGTCGAAAAGTTGGCGGATCTCAGCCAGGCGTGGCGACGAATCGCCACCGTCGTGGACATCGCTCTGCCCAGCGAGTCGGTCGTATCAAGGCCACACCTGATGGAATATCTCGCCGCGTCTCGGCCTTCAATCATAGCCTGGCCGAGCTTGTCCCGTACCTCCTGCGGGCATTGCGGCAGACACTCCGCGACCGTATCCCACAGAGAGTGGGTGTAGCGGCCCAAGAGGCATGCGGTGTTGCAAGACCGCAGTCCCAGACTCAGGGACGAGAAGACCTTCTTTCCATACTGGTCGTACCTCTTTGATTCCCGGTCAGGCGGGGCCGACGGGAATGCGGTTTGGGAAGTTGAGGCCTGGATCACCAGACTCTCAGGGGTGGGATGGGTGGACAGGAACTTAGGGTCGTCCGGACACCGACGGTGGCGTCTGGCCACGTTCCTATCAACAGGCGAACCTGAAGCGGGCCTGGACCACGTGCCCAAAAGAACGTCTGTCAAGGCTTCATTGAACGGCAGCAGAGGCTCCTGCGGGCATGACTGCTGTTTGAAGACCTCGGTGAGGATGTTAGGCCTCACTTTAGCGACGGGGAGCTCAAGGCGTAAAGCCTTGGCAGCCCTCATCAACACCACTGAATAAGCAGCCCCAGCCTCCGAAGCCACAGTAGGAGGCGAGACAAAACCAGGGTTAGGAGAATCATCCAGACCACTGGCCTCACCCAAGTCACCTGTCCAGTCCACGTCGTACTGACACTCGCGTGACAGAGGGTCCTCAGACCCCTCCCAACCCTCTCCATAATCTTCATCCTCACCATATTCTGAGTCAACGATGTAGACCGGCTCCACGGGGCCAATGGGCCCCATCGGCGCCGGACTCGGCGTCGGGCGACGCCGGTCCGACTCCGCGTCCGGAGTAGGAGAGGGAGTGGAGGTGGCGCCGCCCGGAGCCGGCGACGGAGTCGCGGCGCCGCGCGGAGGCGGCACCATGGGTTGCCCCGATGGAATCGGCGCCGGAGAGGCCGGAGGACCAGCCGGCGTCGACCCCGAAGGGCCCAGCGGCGCCGGGGCCGGAGCCGCCGGCGGCGTCGAGGCCGGAGCACCCGACGGCGTCGGGGCAGGAGCACCCGAACCGCTCAGGCCCCCGGACGGGACCACCGGGCCCGCAGGCGCCGTAGGCCCCGTCGGAGGAGACAGCGCCCTCATGGCCATGAGGAACTCCTCTATCTCCTCGCGCAACGCGCCTTGCCCAGGGACCGACGGGTATGGAGCAGGCAGCGTCGGCGACCCACGGGGGTGGGGCTACCCGAACCCCCGGCCGCATCGCGCGAGCGTCGGGGGGAGTCGGGGGTGCGATGACGACGCCCCGACTTCTTGTGTTTCTTACCTGAGGAACCGGAGGAATGGTGACGACTTCCGGAGCGCTCGTGGCGGCTCCGCGACCGTTCTCTCGACCGCTCCCTCGACCTCCGGCCGGACCGGGACCGCTCTCGATGCGGGGCCGACACCCGGAGCTCGAGAAGCTTGCGGGACCGCTCCCGTCTAGCCTTAGTCGTCAAGGCCCGGCAGTCGACGCAGGACTCCACGTCTTGGTCCGCGCCCAGGCACCGGAGGCAGAGTCGATGGTGGTCGGTGACCGACATCGTGCGATCACACCCGTCACAGTTCTTAAAACCGGGCATCCTACCGGCACCTTAAGAGTTAGAGTTATCAAAAAACTTTGGTCAAAAGACCGGAGTACTGCTCTTCGGATCTGCGCTAACTGGCACGGAAAAAAGAAGAACTGACGTCAGCGCGCGGAGGCGGCGTCTATATACTCCAGCGACGTCATCACGGCGCACGACGCCGACGACGGACGCGGAGCCGCAGGGAACGCCTGCAGACGACGCCTACCGACACGCAGGGGTACTGCTACGCAAAAGTTTCCGGATCCAGACTGACGCCTGGGGTTATTCTAAGGTAAGGAATCTAATACTAACCTGTTTCTTTCAGATACCTTTTTCTCTTTGGAGGCTCATATACCTGGGGTTACTAGTTTCCCCTTCGTTTTGTTTGGGTAGTACTCGACCACCTTGCAAGGTCGGGCGGGTCGCTTTTCGTCGACCTGGAAATACACATACATTCTCTATCAGTATATCATGCTACAGCAATCCATCCTTCTTGCCCCGTACTCTTATAAAGTCAGTGGGTATTCGTGCTGTTGACCGTGCCCTAAGTCAACAGTGCATATTATTTTTCGTGCTCTCGTCTGCCTTCTAATTTCGACTTCTAATGCATAATTTTTCAACATATGGTTTACAATTAGCCCTGCTTAGTCTCCGTCTACTCCTACATTGGTAGTCAGGAGGGTAGTGGGTGGATTCCTGTATTATGCCTGAATATGTGCCCATCTATCTGGGTTCTACTTCCCAACTCCTTACCGTCTTTCCGTGAAGACGTTTCCTTTGGTCGGGGCTCCCGTTCCCCGTGGCTCGTACTTCGGATCTCGCAGCGGCGTTTACCTATTCGGCGTGTGACGTAACACGTCACGTGACTTGTTTGCTACATGGCGGCCATCTTGGACTGGGGTAATCGGTTGAATTGCCAAGCCCCGCCGTCTGCCCTCCTTATATATTAAAAATGCTTGAGTTGTTATGTTTCTTATGAGCCCATATCTAGCGCTCCTAAATTAAAACTTTTTAAGAATTTAGCACGTTATGAATTCGGGAATTTTTAAATGGCCTTGAATGACATTTTCCAATGAAATTGTTTCATTCTCAAAATTCGTGCAGGGGGCAGGTGTTAATTATTACGTCATTCATTATATTTTGGTAAATCTGAGCCCCCCTAATTTTTTTCAGAAAGCGTCGGGTCGTTCTAACCATTATACCCGGCAGAATCAGTGGTTTTGCTTATGTACACTCCCCTGTATAATCTTGGGGATCATGATTTTGCAGACAGCCCTCCGCAGGCCTCCCACCAGTATTCTGTCATCTTGCAGATACTTTGCTCCACTCAATAAAATCATTGAGTCCTTCTTTATCTGCCCTCTCTTGGTAAATCCAACGTGCCTCCTTTGTCATTAATCTGGTTTCAATCGTGTTGGGATCCCCCATGATTTTTTCCAGAATCACCCAGTGGATGTCTTTCGGTTGGTGTTTAGACGACTTGAAATGCTGTACCAGCTTGGTTGTGAGTCGTCCCGCTCTCACCGTGCTAAGGTGTTCCTGGATGCGAACCTTGGCCTTTCTGGTTGTCAGCCCTATGTAATGAAGTCCGCATGGGCACGTGAGTCGGTATATGACGTTGGCTGTGTTGCAGTTGGTCAGGTTATTCAAATGCCAAATCCTTCCACTGGCCAGTTGGATGGTCTTGGTCTTTGCGGTCAGTCCACATACTGAACAACATCCGCAGGGATTCAGGTTTTGCGATCTCCGGAAGGCGAACCTCGGTGGTGGCATTTTGAAGCTGCTGGTACTCAGCAGATGCCAGTGTTTCCTCAAAATCAGACGCATCTTGGAAGACAAAGGATCAAAGGTGGTAACCACTGGTAAACACTCTCCCGACTCCTTCGGGGCTCGTTCAAGGAGGCTTTCACGCGGAGTATTCAAAGCTCGCTTCCATGCCGATTTCACTATTCTCTTGGGGTACGCCCGTTTTTCCAGCTTCACCATCAATTCACTTGCTTCTGCCACATACGTTTCCCTGGTGCTACAATTCCGTCTATACCGGAGGAACTGTCCTACCGGCAGATTGTCACGGAGGGCACGGGGGTGGAATGAGTTGTAATGGAGCAGTGAGTTCTTGTCGGTTGGCTTCTTGTGTACCTGCGTGATAATGTGATTCTCATGAACCAGTATGTCTAGGTCCAGGTATACTGCTGTTTTCCTGTTGTAATGCCATGTGAATTTCAAACATGGATCCAAGTTATTCAACCATGTGAGGAACTCAAGTAATGTGGCTTCGGGTCCGGTCCAAATACAGAGGACGTCATCAATAAATCGTTTCCAGAGACAGATGTTCTTCTGGTATGGATTTAATTGATGATGGATGTTATGGGTCTCAAATTGTCCAACATAAATGCACGCTAAGCTGGGGGCAAATGTAGCCCCCATCGATGTGCCAGATGTTTGCAAGTACAGTTGGTCTTTATACTGGAAGAAATTCCTGGTTAGCGCCAGCTCTATGCACTGAAGTACGAAACATGGAGGTGTGTCAAAGAACCATTCTCTCTCCTCCAGGGCCCGCGCTGCTGCCACCAGCGTGGCGTCCTGGGGTATGCTGGTATATAATGATTCGATGTCAATGGTTACCAGAAATTGCTGGTTCAGGTCGTATTCCATGTCCATCAGTATGTTTAGTACATCAGTGGTGTCCTGTACGTATGAAGCTTGGGTAATGACACATTCCCTCAGAAAGAAATCGGCAAATTGGGATAGTGGCTCCAGTACTGACTGAATGCCAGATACTATAGGTCGGCCAGGCGGTGGACTCTGTGCTTTGTGGATTTTTGGAACAATGTAAAATGCTGGGGTCCTAGGCTTGGGGTTGATCAAAAAATCCATTTCCTTAGCAGTGATCCACTTTTTCTCCTTTGCTTCTGTCACTATAGTTGTAATAGTTGACAGTAAGTCCGCTGTGGGGTCACGCACAAGCCGACAAGGGCGGGGCAGTCGTGGTCCTTAACACTACCGACTACGAAACAGAAATCAGTCGCCTGTTGGGTGTTCGCCATAATTACCAACCACTTGTGCGTGACCCCACAGCGGACTTACTGTCAACGATTTATTGATGACGTCCTCTGTATTTGGACCGGACCCGAAGCCACATTACTTGAGTTCCTCACATGGTTGAATAACTTGGATCCATGTTTGAAATTCACATGGCATTACAACAGGAAAACAGCAGTATACCTGGACCTAGACATACTGGTTCATGAGAATCACATTATCACGCAGGTACACAAGAAGCCAACCGACAAGAACTCACTGCTCCATTACAACTCATTCCACCCCCGTGCCCTCCGTGACAATCTGCCGGTAGGACAGTTCCTCCGGTATAGACGGAATTGTAGCACCAGGGAAACGTATGTGGCAGAAGCAAGTGAATTGATGGTGAAGCTGGAAAAACGGGCGTACCCCAAGAGAATAGTGAAATCGCCATGGAAGCGAGCTTTGAATACTCCGCGTGAAAGCCTCCTTGAACGAGCCCCGAAGGAGTCGGGAGAGTGTTTACCAGTGGTTACCACCTTTGATCCTTTGTCTTCCAAGATACGTCTGATTTTGAGGAAACACTGGCATCTGCTGAGTACCAGCAGCTTCAAAATGCCACCACCGAGGTTCGCCTTCCGGAGATCGCAAAACCTGAAGGACAGGTTGGTGCACTCTCGACCCAGACAGGAAGGGACAGCACCCCCGACCGTCACGGGGCACCATCCCTGCGGATGTTGTTCAGTATGTGGACTGACCGCAAAGACCAAGACCATCCAACTGGCCAGTGGAAGGATTTGGCATTTGAATAACCTGACCAACTGCAACACAGCCAACGTCATATACCGACTCACGTGCCCATGCGGACTTCATTACATAGGGCTGACAACCAGAAAGGCCAAGGTTCGCATCCAGGAACACCTTAGCACGGTGAGAGTGGGACGACTCACAACCAAGCTGGTACAGCATTTCAAGTCGTCTAAACACCAACCGAAAGACATCCGCTGGGTGATTCTGGAAAAAATCATGGGGGATCCCAACACGATTGAAACCAGATTAATGACAAAGGAGGCACGTTGGATTTACCAAGAGAGGGCAGATAAAGAAGGACTCAATGATTTTATTGAGTGGAGCAAAGTATCTGCAAGATGACAGAATACAGGTGGGAGGCCTGCGGAGGGCTGTCTGCAAAATCATGATCCCCAAGATTATACAGGGGAGTGTACATAAGCAAAACCACTGATTCTGCCGGGTATAATGGTTAGAACGACCCGACGCTTTCTGAAAAAAATTAGGGGGGCTCAGATTTACCAAAATATAATGAATGACGTAATAATTAACACCTGCCCCCTGCACGAATTTTGAGAATGAAACAATTTCATTGGAAAATGTCATTAGAGGCCATTTAAAAATTCCCGAATTCATAACGTGCTAAATTCTTAAAAAGTTTTAATTTAGGAGCGCTAGATATGGGCTCATAAGAAACATAACAACTCAAGCATTTTTAATATATAAGGAGGGCAGACGGCGGGGCTTGGCAATTCAACCGATTACCCCAGTCCAAGATGGCCGCCATGTAGCAAACAAGTCACGTGACGTGTTACGTCACACGCCGAATAGGTAAACGCCGCGGCGAGATCCGAAGTACGAGCCACGGGGAAAGGGAGCCCCGACCAAAGGAAACGTCTTCACGGAAAGACGGTAAGGAGTTGGGAAATAGAACCCAGATAGATGGGCACATATTCAGGCATAATACAGGAATCCACCCACTACCCTCCTGACTACCAATGTAGGAGTAGACGGAGACTAAGCAGGGTTAATTGTAAACCATATGTTGAAAAATTATGCATTAGAAGTCGAAATTAGAAGGCAGACGAGAGCACGAAAAATAATATGCACTGTTGACTTAGGGCACGGTCAACAGCACGATTACCCACTGACTTTTAATAAGAGTACGGGGCAAGAAGGATGGATTGCTGTAGCATGATATACTGATAGAGAATGTATGTGTATTTCCAGGTCGACGAAAAGCGACCCGCCCGACCTTGCAAGGTGGTCGAGTACTACCCAAACAAAACGAAGGGGAAACTAGTAACCCCAGGTATATGAGCCTCCAAAGAGAAAAAGGTAACAAGTATGGATATGTCCGTGTGACAGTTGGAATATATAGATGCAGAGAAAATGGGCAACGATACTAATATGTGTCGCTCTTTGTTTTTTATGTTGTGTGTTTTGTTTCTCTGGTGATGTCATATATGTCTACAGAATTAGTCGCCGGCGGTGACCGGTGGTGTGTGGAGAAAACACCCCCAGCCCTGATGAAATTGCCGATGATAGCACACAGGCAATGAAACATGTTGGCTTCATAGAATACACAAACGAAGCACAACGGTAGAGTGTTGGTTTTAGCGGGAGTAGAAACCCAGCACAGAATAAAGGTGTACTAATAGCTAGGGATTTCTAACTCCATTTTTAATTAAGCATCACACTGAATAGCGGTGGTGGTGTGCATGGGGGTAGATGCACACGGTTATAGTAGGGACATACACTGTTGAGCTAATCTATTTTCCTTTTTTCCTACTTTCCAGTTTGTTTATTTAAGATGGGAAGGAGCCAATGATGAGAAGTGGAACAAACTGACGAGAACCTGTCAGCAGTTCCCTGGTGGTTGCTCCCGTGAGGCACCTTCCCATCGTCCACACATTTTTCTTGATTTCTTCTTGATCTTGATTTGTATCGACTGGACTTCTCCCTATCTGCATCCACACATGGGGCTGCACAAGCACAACTTGAGTATAGGGACTGTAGACATATAGTGAATGACACGCAGAGATTTTTTATGAGGACATTTTAAAGACAGGCATACCTTGTTGGCAATTCTGTGAGTGGGTGTTAGGTTAAGAATAACCGCACAAACTTTCAACAAGAGATATTATGTATTATGTACACTGGCCTGTAGTAGAGTAGGACCAGGTTTTGTGTAAAAATTACGTGAGTGGAGGGTACCTGTGTCTGAAGAATTGCCCTCTATGTTCCTTTAGTGTATGAAGCATGGTAAACAGTCAGCACAGCTGGTCATGCCAGGCCATTTGCAATTCCCGACTAGCCTCAAGGTTTTTGGATGCCTTTTTCATGTACTCCGCCATCCTGGAGGGGAGACCAAGTACATAGTCCACAATGTCTTGTTTGGGAGGTAACTCCCACCCCTCCTTCACCAGACAAAGGGGTACTCTTACAGGATGCCCAAACAGAAGTTCAAAAGGGTTGTAGCCAACCCCCTTTTGTGGCACCTCTCTGTAAGCAAACAAAAGGCAGGGCAGCAGGATGTCCCATCTCCGCCTGAGCTTTTCAGGGAGACCCTTAATCATGCCCTTTAAGGTCTTGTTGAATCTCTCAACTAGACCATTGCACTGTGGGTGATAGGGTGTGGTGAACTTGTAGTTCACTCCACACTCCTTCCACATAGCAGTGATGTGAAGAACCTGAAAGCAGAGAGGACAGAGTCTGGGTCACTAGCCAGTGACCAGGAAGGTACCAGGAAGGAACAGGCGATGTCGGGTGCTTGAAGGTGAAGAAGGTGAGTTTGACTCTTCAGCCACGAGGTCCAGGAGGCATCGACGATGACCAGGCGCTGGATTGGAGCTGTCCCACAATGGATCTAGATGACTGCGGTGTCGGTATCCGGATTGGACCCAATAAGCCTTGGCAACCACTACCCACGCAGGATGTCGAGATTTTTTTTGGGGAGTTTTATATAGCGCGAACTAGACCCGAACCGAATCAGGTATCAGAGCGCTTTACATAGCACAAGTTACGTTTTTTTTTTTTACATGAGGACACACTTTCATTTTTAGGCACGGGGAGATTAAGTGATTTGCCCAGAATCACAGGAGGTTATATTGGCTCTGTTGCAGGTCTGTGGCGCTTCTCCTTTTCAGGGAAGCTGGAGCACGCCTGGAGCAACCAGGAAAGCAAAGTAAATTTAAGATGGCGTCTTCAGGGGGCTCACTAGCCAAAGGGCAAGGAATCGGGAAGACGCGTTGAGCAAATGCAAAGGCGGGGCCCACGGGACACTCGCGGAGTGTGGGGGCCTGGGCTTCGGTGTAAATGGTGCTCTAGGCTGGGGCTTCTCGTACCCCAATGCACAACTTACTGAGGCTTCAGGAAAGGAGTGCAGGTAGCAAAATGCAGGATGTCCAAGATGTCCGGACACACATCTCTCGTGTCCACCACGGGTCTCAGCTTTGCTGTGGATGTGGATTGGGGTCAGAGAAGTCTGGAAGTCCAGTTCTTGAGTCGCAGAGTCTTCGGGTTCCGACGGGAGCCTTGAAACTGCAGACCGACGAAGTTCCTGTTGGTGCCTGTTTGCACAGGGTGGTCACTCCTTGACCACAAGGGAGATGTCTTCCGTTTTCCAGTCAGAATGGAAAGTCGAAGGTCCAAGATATGTCTTTCAAAGATTCGTCCAGGATAATCTAAAGTCCTGGGGACACAGCTCCTATACTTATACTAAGGAAGGGGGCTGGATTACCTGACTAGGTCTCTCCTATGGGTGGACCTGAGAAGGGGGTGGTTACACCCCTTTCCCTTTGTCCAGTTTCGTGCCAGAGCTGGGGCTGGAGTGCCCCAGCAACTGGTGTGAACTCGGCTATGCATGGAGCACCTTGTGTGCCCCAGGCAGTGTCTAGATACATTCACTGAATGCAGCCCTCCCTGCCCCAATACACAAAACTCCTGTCTAGGGAGGTGCTGGCACCTCCCTGGGCAGGAAACCTATTGTCCAGGCCTCCCCTGCCGGAGTTTCCCCCAGCAACAGGAGGTCAGACTCGTGACTGTGGCAGCAGCATCCATTTTGTGATGCTGAAGCTCTAGTAAAGCAGTAACTTACATGTCTTTTCCCTCTAGAAGGGTGGAATGCTACCCCCGCCGCCAGAATTGGTGGTGGTGGGGGGGGGAGTATTCCAAAGTGTTTGGCACCTTACACGACATGTTTGGATAAAGCCAAACCAAAGTTAGCATTAACCGCGAGGATTATAATGCACCTAAGAGTATATGGTATGGCTATATCATAGAACAGCTATTAGAAGATGGTTCCGAAAGCTGCAGAGCGGCTCAGCTCATTCTAGGGCACCCTCTCACATAAAACCAAGCGCTCTGCCTCCAGGATTGTCGAGGCCTACCAAAGGAGTGGCTTATAGGTGTATATGTGTCTACATATAAAGGTAGATATAGGTATACTATATCTAAGTAAGGGGTGATTACACCACCTTTCCCAGGCTGTGTGAACAGACCTGTGGTGTCAGTTTGGAAGGCAAACCAGGGGTGGCACAATACATGCTGCAGCCCCTGGTAGGCCTAAGGTGCACCTATGCCCTGGGTACCTATGGTACACTATACAGGGGCTCACAAGAGTGACCCAGTAACCAATCTGGTATGTACCTAAAGTACATGGTATCAATTTAGAGAGAGAACAGCTGGGCTGTGGGTCTGATTAGCAGGCTCACAGCCACACTAAAGTCGAAAAATGAATATGCTACTTACCAGTATGCATCTGTTCTTGGCATGTAGGGCTGCTAACATTCATATCTTAGCATTAGATCGCCGCCTAGTGTTGGGTCCGGATGATCGCACATTGTT